>NC_083349.1:113302929-113966094 GCF_030254825.1 Meriones unguiculatus
TTTTGCAAGAAATAAATGAAGAATCAATCAACTTAGTGATTGATTGTTTTATACAATTACATCTTGAAATAATATTTTCAGATATTTTGAATCAGAAAATATCTGACCCATTTTTCATGTTTAGCATATCTATTTGAAAGTTTAGGATTGCAAACATGCTCTACATTGTATATCTGTTAGACATATAATGATATGAGGATTATTTATGGACTTTGGCCAAGATGGTATGTTTGCCAAATTAAAATTGAGGGACATAATACATTTAAAGCCTGACATCAAATTGTATTACCCAAGGCACCATTTAAAGATCTGTCTTGTTCTCAGTTATGTGTATGCATGCTTAACTTAGTGTGACTGTGTTTATGTGTTAACATAGCTGTAGAGGCCAAAATGTGGGTACTAATTTCCCCGGGGGCTAGAACCATGGGTGGCTGTGAGTCTCCAGATGTTGGTGCTGTGAACCAAACTGTGATTTTCTATAAAATAAAGAGGTGTTCTCTACATCTGGGTTATCCTTCCAGCTCCACATCATCCAAGTTTTGACTGACTTCTAAGATCCTGGAAAGCATATCAGAATCATGGTGATGGGTAAGACCTGTGAAATAACTCAGATGACTTACTGCAGGAGAAAAGGGTGGGAACGCCCACACAGACATTTGATAAACAAGTCAGGCCAGCTATCATTCATAAAACCCTGACTCCTTCACAAAGTCCTAGCATGTCTTTCTGATGTGGTGCTCCAGGTTTTATAAGTGCTACCAGTCTATGAAACAGTTCTAATTATTTATTACTTTCTACTTTTTATGTGCTTCTTGTTTCTTGGTAGGGGAGATGGAAGGTGATTGCCTGTTCTCGAAGGGCTGAAACTAAGTCTGCATTTTACATCATTCTGGACACTTGACATTGCATCACTCTATTTTATCAATAGGTATAACAGATGAATGACTGAAAACATCTTAAATAATACATTTGCCCTTAAAGTTAAGGCAAAACTACTTCCAGATATTGTGGGAACAAACCACTGTGACATTGCTCAGACAGTGTTCAACCAATACTAAACAGTCTGTAGGAATAACAGGTTAGAAAGGGTAACATGTGCCTTAATCTTTCTTGGATATGTGCACCAAAAAATTAATACCTTAAAGAGACAGCACAATCCTGCAATTAGGAATCATTCAGTGTTATCCTACTGAACACTTTATACAGCATGGAATTATTTTTATAGTATACGTTAACTTCTTGCACATTGCGTTTCCATAGAAACCACTTGTGGAGGAACTCGTCGGGAGGCAAGACGTTTCTTGCCCATCACTAACTTCATGGGCCAGGAAAACAGAAAGAGGAAAATTTGATGAGGCATATAGACAATGTCTCACTGGTCCTCAATATTTCTTCTCCTATCCTATTCTCTGGAGACAAGAAAGAATTCAGTCATCTCAGTTCTGTCTGTACCTGTACGTAATTAGCAAAACCATGTGCTTCAGGGTGAAGTCTTGGCATGATTAATCGTCCCCATCAGGCTTCTCATTTCTTTTTTTTTTTTTGGGGGGGGGTGTTTTTCTGAGATTCCTTGGTGGTGTTCTCCTAAAGACACCTTATTTTGATGGTATTGTCACTAAGGGAAAATCCAAAGAAGCTCTTGAAAAATGTCCAAGTTCATTCTTGTTACTTTAAAACCATCACAGACTGGGTAATTTAGATATAACACAGGTATGACAGTCATATTTCTGGAAGCTTACAGGATTAAGTCAACAGAATTGTATACCTAAGAAAAAGCTGCCATCCCAGGGAAGTAGCAGTGAGTGTTGTTTCTCCACAGGGCAGAGACAATGGGCAGAGATGTAAAAAGCACCTGGCTAGATGTCCCTGAAGTTTTTCTAAGGGATGGATTTTCATTCTGTGAAGACAGCGTCTTCATGACCTGGCCAACTTCGCACATCTCCTTCTCTCCAGACAGCTGCTCTGGGATTAACTTTCAACGGAAATTTCGGAAATAACACTATCAAAACAGCAACCGGTATTCAGTAGACTCGGTCTGCGGTGGTGTAGTCAGAGTAACAAGCAGATAAACGGCAGGGGGCATGGGAGAGCGTCTCTCAAGGTCTTTCCTACCACATTCCCTTCCTTACCTTACCTTTTAAGTCACTAGAATAAAAGGCTCCCACGGCATGTATTATTAGTGTTATCTTGGTACAAAGGATTCTGTTTCTTTTACCATCTCACCAGATAAAGTGATTCTGCATGCAAATATTTAAAGTAAAAACATGTTGTTTGCCTTTGTCCCAAATCATAAACAAAAACCACCTGTTTTTTAAACTGATTTAAGCTTCTCCATGATAGGAATTTTACTGTAGTTGAACTTTACACACACACACACACACACACCAATCAAGTTTGCCCTGTAGATGACCAAGCAAGTCTAATCTAATGATAGTATTATTTTTAACTGAGAACCAGTTAGGGATCCATTCCTTGGCTGTGTATGGGTGTTTTGAATAGACAGCTGCACTCCATTGGGAAGTATGTACTAAAAGGCAATGCTGACATTTCTTCATTTTATTATTCTGCCACTATTATTCCCCTAATTATTCCCCTGTTCTGTCCTGATTTAAAAAAAATAATAATAATCAGAATGCAGTATTTTTACAAAGTGATTTAACAAACATGCACTTCACTAGGAGGGTCTACAAAAGATTCCAATCCTGTCCTTGTGCTGGAGAACTCAGTACACATTAAACCACTTTGCATCTATCTATCTATCTATCTATCTATCTATCTATCTATCTATCTATCATCTATTTATCAGATTCATTACATCAAGAAAAATCTGTTAAGTCAAATTCTGCCATTGCAAAGTAAGTACACACAGAACAGGAGATAAGTAGAGTTGGCTTCCTCAAATCCCAATGTGCCTGGCCCATTCAAAAACTGTTGGTATATTCCACTGAAGGGGTCACTCCTTTCTCAGATATATGGTAGGTAGCTGTGAGGAGCCAATTCACTTAACATAAAATATTAACATTCATTAGGTTTCAGATTTGGGGTTCTTTTTTTCCCAGTGTGTAATTAAAGCACCGTGGAAACAAATGTAGTTCCTTAAATGAGGTGTGACTGTGCCAGCCCCAAGTTAAACCCTAGGCGTGGAAATGAAGGGGAAAAGGAAAGCCATGGATACATGGAAATACTCTCTCATTACTTTACTCTAAGAATCTTAATTAGTCCCAAAGGTTTTTTTCCTTGCTCATTTTAAACCGAAATCGGGCAGATCAGACAATGAAATGTGTGTCAATCAGGCCCTCCTAGATTCAGCCAGCTGTAGCCACTCTGCTCACGTGACCTGACCCTCCATCCTTGCAACTGTGAGTTGGCTAGAGTTTGCTCCCTTCCAAATTACAGGTGTGTGTGTAGACTTGTGCCTGTAAGTGAGCTTTTCTAATTGAGTTCATCCTTGTAAATTAATAAAAATTCCTGCCAATCAAACACGTGCATGTTTGCAGGAATATTATCAGTAGGCAATAGAGATAATTAATACTTCATGACATCAAGGTCTGAAATTAAAATCAAATCTGAGACTTAACTGCGATTATTAAATCTGAGGAAAATTATCTTTCAGATGACAAGAGTCACAACCTTCAGCACCTGATTTAATAGGAAGGAGCACGCTTCCAAAAACACAGGGCATGCTTTTTTTTTTTTTTCTTATGTTGCAATAATTACCACTTTATGACATCAAGGACCTGTAACTGGCTCAAGATAATACTGCAGCTGGGTAAAATATTGTTGTAGCAAAAACTACAATTTCAGGCAATTTACCCAGTAGCAAAGTAACTGAACAAGTATAGAACTAGAAGATGGGACTCAGGCTTTCTGAGTCCTGTGAGACCTGGATTTTAGCCCACAGCTTTGCAGTTCTGTCCCAATTTTACTCTGGCCAAACAAACCAGCTCTTAGTTCTTCCATAGCATGAAGTCAATACTTTTTCTGTTGGCAAGATTAATGTCATGATCCGATAGAAGTGATTTGTAGTAATTAATTTATCCCTTTATTTTTCTCACTCCTTCTTTTGATGTGCATGCCAGGCATTGTGTGGAGTGTTCAGAAAAGAGATATTAGAAAAAGACAAAAGTCCCTGTTCTCAGAAGATCTAACAATCTGGCAAGAGAATTAAATAGATAAAATTAAATATATAAATTCTACTGAGACAAGGACGAGCTTAGATCCAGTGGGAGCTATGTGGGATATGGCGGGAGTGGTAGCAATGGCTGAGAGGTAGGGGGATTTCCCACACAAGTTGTTTTGTTGTTGTTGTTGTTGTTGTTCTGTTTGTTTGTTTTTTGTCACAGATAAATGAATATTCAATAAAATAAAGTAACTGCATAGAGCTTTTGGGGTTTTCCACCACCTCTAAATTGAGGTGAGTAATTTCCATGGAACGATTACCTGTGTGTGACTATCATAGGTACATTACAAAAACAGAACAATACTTCCAAAACCACATTTGCATTGGGAAGTGGAGGACCTTATTTAAAAAAATACATACCTGGTGAAAGCTAGTTACAAGGTGGTAAGCCACAACCTGAAATCACACAGCTCAATCAGTTTATGTATTCCATCAAATGTATGTGTTTTATTGGTTTGATTTTGTGGTTGGGGGACTGGTGGTGTTGGTCCCTGTCCCAGAGAAGCAGGCTCCCAAAAGAGCAGGTGGGAGTCCAGGACAGATTACAGAGAGGGAACTCAGTCCTCAGCAGGAAGCAGAGTCGAGGAGACTGAACTGATTTTTAGGTGTTCTGGAAGAGCTACTTAGACAAGCTGGATCTCAGACTCAGGACAAAGGGGGAGATTTGGAAAGTAGTTCTGGCCTGATTGTCTGAGGCTTCCTTCCTTGGGACTAACCAAGGGATTGACACCAAGGTATAGCTCTTCATTCTTACAGCTGAGAGGATGAACTGAGATGTGGGCCCTATCAATGCACAGGGATCACATGGGTAGATGAGGAGATTTTAGTAGTAATAACAACAACAACAACAACAACCTGTTTATTTTAGACAGACAGAGCTCTTGAAGTTACAACAGATTTTTCTGTTCCTTATGGGTACATCTCATCGAAAAAAAAGGCTAGATCTTCCTACGATCAGTGGAGGAGGGTTCCCCTTTCACCACATCCTCTCCAGCATGTGTTGTCACTTGAGTTTTTGATCTTAGCCATTCTGATGGGTGTAAGGTGAAAGGTCAGGGTTGTTTTGATTTGCATCTCTCTGATGACTAAGGATGTTGAGCATCTCTTTAAATGTTTCTTTGCCATTTTATATTCCTCTACAGAGAATTCTCTGTTTAGCTCCATACTCCATCTTTTAATTGGATTGCTTCATTTGTTGCTTTTTAACTTCTTTAGTTCTTTATATATTCTGGATATCAGCCCTCTGTCAGATACAGGGTTGGTGAAGATCCTTTCCAAATCTGTAGGCAGTCGTTTTTTTTTGATGATGGTGTCCTTTGTTTTACAGAAGCTTTTCTGTTTCATGAGGTCCCATTTATTAATTGTTACTCTTAGAGCTTGTGCTGTTGGTGTTCTGTTCAGGAAGTTGTCTCCTGTGCCAATGAGTTCTAGGCTCTTCCCCATTTTTTCTTCTAACCAATTTAGTGTATCTGGTTTTATGTTGAGGTCTTTGATCCACTTGGACTTTAGATTTGTGCTGGGTGATAAATATGGATCTATTTCCATTTTTCTGCATGTAGGCATCCAGCTGGACCAGCACCATTTGTTGAAGATGCTGTCTTTTTTCCATTGAATGGTTTTGGCTCCTTTGTCAAAAATCAAATAGTCATAGGTGTGTGGGTTTATTTCTGGAAATCAATCTGGTGCTTTCTCAGAAAACTAGAAATACTGCTTCCTCAAGATCCAGCTATACCACTACTAGCATATATCCAAAAGATGCTCAAGTAAACAATAAGGACATTTGCTCAACCATGTTTGTAGCAGCTTTATTCATAATAGCCAGAACCTGAAAACAACTTAGATGTCCGTCAGTGGAGGAATAGATACAGAAATTGTGGTACATTTACACTATGGAATGCTACTCAGCAATTAAAAACATAGAAATCATGAAATTTGCATGCAAATGGTGGGATCTGGAAAAGATCATCTGCGTGAGGTATCCCAGAAGCAAAAAGACACACATGGAATATACTCACTTATAAGTGGGTACTAGACCTATAAGATAGGATAAACATACTAAAATCTGTACACCTAAAGAAGATAAACAAGAAAGAGGACCCAGGGTAAGATGATCCTCACTTAGAAAGACAAATGGGATGGACATTGGAAGTAGGAGAAAACAAGTAACAGAACAGGAACCTACCACAAAAGGTCTCTGAAAGAGTCTACCTAGCAGTGTATCAAAGCAGATGCTGAGACTCATAACCAAACCTTCGGCAGAGTGCAGAAAATCATATGAAAGAAGGGATCTTTTCTGAGATTGATACTCCAACCAAAGACCATGCATGGAGATAACCTAGAACTCCTGCACAGATGTAGCCCATGGCATCTCAGTGTCCAAGTGGTTTCCCCAGTAAGGGGAATAGGGACTGTCTCTGACATGAACTCAGTGGCTGGCTCTTTGACCTCCCCCACCCCCGAGGGAGGAGCAGCCTTTCTAGGCCACAGAGGAGGACATTGCAGTCAGTCCTGAAGAAACCTGATAAGCTAGGGTCAGATGAAAGGGGAGGAGGACCTCCCTTATCAATGGACTTGGAAAGGGGCAGGGGGGAGTTGAGGGAGGGAGGGTGGGATTGGAAGGGGATGAGGGAGTGAGTGGGCTACAGCTAGGATGCAAAGTTAATAAACTGTAACTAATATTAAAAAAATTTAATTAAAAATAAAGGCTGAATCTTCTATACATGGTATACTCCCATGCTGGTGACTAATTATACATACGTAGGTAAAGTTGACCCTGCTAGTGTATAAATAAGCAAACCTCTATGACCACCCCAACCTCTACTAAATGATCTTATAGATCTCCCAAAAAATAACTGAATACATCCCCAAATAATGGGGAGAATATCTGTCCTAGTAAACTGTTACACACACTTGTATATTTAAAATACACAATGGTATCCCCCATTGTTTTTGGGCATTTCTGCTGCTCTAACTAATCACATTGGTTTGGATAATTTAAGAATGCTGAAATGCCCAAAGCAGAAAGACACATATGCTATAAACTCACTTATAAGTGGATATTAGCCATATAATGTGAGATAAACATACTAAAATCTATAGTCCTAAACAACAAGGAGGACCCTAGGGAAGATGGTCCTCATCCAGAAGGGCAAACAGGATAAACATCAGAAGTAGGAGAAGACAGGGAACAGGATAGGAGACTTCCACAGGGGGCCTCTGAAAGACTCTACCCATTAGGGTATCAAAGGAGATGCACAAACTCATAGCCAAACTTTAGGCAGAGTGCAGGGAATCTTATGGAAGAAAAGAGAGATAGAAAGACCTGGAGGGGACAGGAGCTCCATAAGGAAAGCAACAGAGCCAAAAAGCCTGGGTACATGGGGACCTGCAGAGAGCGATACTCCAACTAAGAATCATGCATGGAGAGGACCTAGACCCCTGTTCAGAGGAAGCCCACAGACTGCTCAATTTCCAAGCAGGTTCTCCTAGTAAGGGGTTGAGGGGCTGTCTCTGACATAAACTCAGTGGCTGGCTCTTTGATCACCTCTCTCTGGGGGGTACAGCCTTGTCAGGCTGTACAGAGGAAGATGATGCAGACAGCCCTGAAGAGACCTGATAGGCTAGGGTCATATAGAAGGGGAGAAGGTGTAATAGGGAGAGGCATAGGGTGAGAATAAGGAGGGTGGGTGGGACTAGGAGGTGAGGAGGGAAGGAACTTCAGCTGGGAAACAAAGTGAACAAATTGTAATAATAATATACAATAAAATATATTAATAATAAATAAAAAGGAGACCATCAAAAAAGTGAGAAATGCATTTTCTCATAGTTCTGAAAATTGGGAAGGTCACAGCCAGCTCATTGGGTAAAGTCTTGCTTCCTTCTTTCAGGATACCTTCTTGTTATGACTTTACATGGAGAATGAGACATGTGCTATGCCTCAAAAGGGAGCAGGAGCTGAGTGGAAGAGCAACAGGGGCCCACCTATCTCCTTTTTGAGGGTATGAAACACATTCATGATGATAATGACCCCATGACTCAGCCACTCCTTAAATGCTCCCCCATTTAATACCAGTCTATTGAGGATTAAGTTTTCACATTAACTTTGGAACGACATAAATATTAAAGCTGGCCCTCATACTTCAGGGGACACTGTATTCTGGAACCTGGGGAACAATTTTGCCCCTGCCCTAAGGCCTGCATTGCTGCACATAGAACTGCAGCATCTCCTCTCTGCTCTGCTCTCACATTCAAGAAAATCTTATGAAAAAGAGAACTCACATGCGCTGCCAGCTCAGCCTGTGCCCTTTCCTGGCACACACTATTCTCGTCCTCTCTCACCTGATTAGATTCCACTATATGATGCTCTACAGCTGTGACACAAAATGTCCAAATCATGTAAAGGCAAAATTCTGTGACATGTAATTTCCTTTTTCCTTTATTCACCGGAGCTTGCTATTCGTTATCTCATTTCTTCTGATCCTGTCAGATGCCAGAAGTCTCATTTGAGACAGATGATAATTAGCACCCGGGAACTGCTAATCACTGGGGGGTTAGTATACTCATTCGACTAAGCACAAAGGTTAGTCAGAAAGACCTGATCTAAAACCCTATATCAGCTACTTAATGAATTAATGACCTTGATCAAATACTCTCATCTCTCTAAATCTCAATGTCTTCAGCTGTATAATGGGATCATTATGTGTGTCTACGTACAGCTGATGTGTGGGCTAAATGTGACCACATGCCTTAAATATTTAGATGTGCTTCACTGCAGAGGAGAGCCTTAATATTTAGAAATCATTATTACTTATTATCAACTCAACTTTTAGAATAACTGTACTAAGCTCCACGGTGGAACTTCAAAACTTCAGTGTGAAATCGGAGACTATCATGGTGTCTCAGTCCCCTTGGGCTGCTCTAATCAAACACTGCAAACTGAGAGGTTCCTGAGCAGCAGAAACAGTTTTCTGTGAGTGGGAAGGTTGAAAATCAAAGCTCTGGCTTTATTCCACATCAGAGAGGCCCCTCTTGATGATTCATATGACACCTTCTGTTGTGTCCTCATGCTGTGGGAAGGAAAGAGCCTGCTCCTTTAAGCCATTTTTATAAAGGCAGGAGTACTAACCAAAAAGTTTCCTAATATCATCACCTTGGGGGACTAAGATCTGAACACACTGGACAAGTGAATGACATGACAGATAAAGACATTTGCCACCAAGACTAAGAGCGTTAGTTTGATCTCCGGGTCTCATGTTGTAAAAGGGGAGAATCAATCAACCCTACCAGTATGGGCTGTATACATACTGGTCTGCATACACATTCGTATGTGCATGTATGTATACACACACACACACACACACACACACACGCACACACACACACACACACTGAAAATACTAAATGTAGTGAAGAACAGCTTGGCACCTACCTTCGTTGGAGAGATATAAACATTCAGGCCATGTGGAAATGTCAAACACAGTGTAAGAACAGTGAAGAAGAAAGGTTTTGGAAAGGGTACCAGTTCTGCAGTCAGCCACCTCTAGTTAATGAGGACATGACTAAGTTTGTCCATAAACACCACAAAAGTGTCAAGATGAAATCTGGCTCCACTGGGATGCTGCAAAATAGGGAATCAGGAAAGTGTTCATCAAGAAGCAAACATATGCTGCAGTTGAAAGGTAGATGAGTTTCCAGGCCGTATGTTGTCTCTTGAGAATTGGGTGTACATTAGCATAACTAGAGAAATCATTTTTTGAGATAGTCTCCAATGACAACAGTGGCAGTGGACTCCCTCTTAGCTCAGGAGGCCCAGGGGGTTGTGAATCGCCCAAGTACACTCCAAAGAGAAGGATGTGGAGAAGCATCCCATCCCTTCCAACAATCTTTATCCCTTGCCTCTTTCTCTAAGAGGAGGCATATGTTACTTCGATTTGTTGTTTGCAGCAAGGTGCAGCTTAGAGGGAAGTGTGGATGCGCTTGTGTTTGCCATGAAATTAAATAAGAGCAATGATACATAGCCAATGTGCACCCATAAATTTCAAGCAGGAAAATTCGGATGTGGCATGAGGATAGAAGTTGCTGATATATTAGAAGGGAAAAGCACTGAATCTTGGGCAAAACGAGAGAAATATAATTTCCCTGCATTATCTTGTCCCTTTCTTAATTGCCTATCAGGATGCATTCATCAACTCACTTCCCTAGGCCCCATCTCTCCACTTGTATGCATTTTTATACAAAACCTGCTTGTGTTTTAAGTATAAAACACAGAGCTTGTGCTATCACATCAGACACAGACAATGGATAAAAATCTTCACTTGTCACTTTCCAGATATAACACATTTTGCATTTCAAAGCTGGGAAGCAGGTTGCAAATAGTGAGCAGGGATGATATAGATGGGGGCAGGAGCACCCACCAGGCTGCGGATGCTGCACAGAGGCTCATATGAAACCTAGGCTTCACAAGGTTTCACAGCAGGTGCCAAAGAGAAAACAAGGCTAGCTTCTCAGACATGCCCATTCCACCTGCAGGTTTGGTCTTCAGATTCCAGATGTGGAATCAGTTATAGAGAAGTGAGATGATGGGGTTTGTCTTAAAGTTATATAAGGGAGACAGGTGGAAGGGATGTAGGTTAACCTGTGAACGAGGCGTATCAAGAAGAACATGGGAAGCCATCACATGGCAAACCGTTCGTCCACCAGATGGTAAAAACGTCACCTAACAGGAGGCAAAGCATGGCTGGTGGTGATCCCTGAGCCAGTATACCAGTAGGTACAAGCATGCCAGCTGATATGAGATCTCTGGTGGCAGAAGAAGCTTTTCCATCTGCCTGCCAATCTCTTGCCCCATGCAAGGTCTATGGTATAAAAGAATGACAGAGTCTTCTGGCTAAATAAATAATCCCAACTCACCTAAGATTCTTTCTCTCTTTTTCCCCCTCTCTCATTTAACCCCAGATTCTTTCTCTTCTCTCTCTTTTTTCATTGATTTTTTTTTAATTTGTTTTCTTTTGAGGCAGAGTCTTATTTTATAGCCTAGTCCAGCTTCACTCTCATTATCATAGAACCTTGTCTTCTGGAATATAAGGATCATAAACATCTGAAACTAGGGATATTAATGCAAACCTCCTAGTACTATTCCAAAGAGTAAAGTAGAAATTGCTGACAACATCCTGCAGCACCTGTCCTACACCTGTATATTCTAGGTCATCATCAGATGTTATTGACTCTTCACAAAAGCAGCTACGAATTCATGAAATCCCAGCGACTTTATGCTGTTGTTTAGGTTTTGGGAGAGGACAATCAGCATGAGTTTACCGAGAGCCATAAATCAGCATTGGGTAATGCTGGTCTTTGATTTCTTTCTCTGGAATTTTATATTTTTCATCTAAAAATGCTTTACATATTATAATTATGCTTTATAATTATTATACTTTTATGTTACCATAATTTGGCTTTTAAACATTTTTTTGCATTCCAAGCAAGCAGTGTTAGTATTTTTTTAAAAACATAAATTTTTAATATCATTTGCACTCGTGTAGCATTAGTTTGAGTTTGCTAAAGACTCTGGAATAATTTTGGTTTCACAGGGTCTCACTATGTAACCTTGGCTGGCCTGGAACTAGCTTTGTGGTCCAGGCTGGCTTTGAACTAAAATTTCCCTTCTGCTTCTTCCCTCCTGTCCAGGAGAAGACATGTACAATCATGCTCATCTTTAGACTCTAGGATTTTTCAGGAAGCCAGTTATATCTTCTTTGAAAAGGGTGTTATTTCTTCTATTATATGTATACATTTTACTTACTTCTCTTTATCATACTGGCAAAGACTACTATTCTAGCAGGACAATATTGAACATGATTAATTACAGAGGACACACTTGTCTTGAACTTCATGGTAAAAAATAAAAGCACTTACTCTTTCATAATATGTATGATACAGACAGGTTTTTGATAGACTTCTTTTTGTCAGGACAAAGGACCCCTCTATTTATAATATTCTTAACGTATTTTACCACAAATGAATGCTGAACTTTTTGAAAAAGACTTTTGGCATATAGTGCAATGATTATATGATTTCTCTCTCTTATTTTGATGATTCAAATTACATTGACTCTTAGATTACTTTTTAATAAAATTGGCAGAAGCATAACCGTAGTGAAGTGATTTTCTTCCAAGGATAGACGTTTCTGATGTAGAGAACTTCCGAGAAATTAGAGGATAGCTGCTTTACTTGGGGGAAATTGAATCCTCAGATGTGCCCCACAGGCTTTTAAGCAAGGACACCATTTCTGACCTTGAGAAATGCTTATGGATTTTTTTTTCCCCATAGAATTCCAGATGACATTCCATGTACCCTTACTTTTAAAAACAAATTAATAGCCATTCTCCCATTAAGTCAAATGTCTAGTGAAATATAATCATCTCAAAAGCTGAATGGGAACGTGGAGGAGGGAGCATTATAGTGACTAACCAGGCCTGTCACCCATGAAGCTGCCAAGTCTACAGAGAGAGCTTGCCAGGGCACAAATACAGCGTAAGAGTTGTCAGTGTCCCATGGTAGAGAATGCAGTGAGGGAAATGATTGACACAATGAATTCATACCCAGGCATGACCACCAGAGTTCTTCAACATATCCTGAAAATGCGAAGAGTGGGAGCGTGGGTGGGTACACTAGTGTTGACTGAGCCTAGATTTTTTTTTTAAAAGAAATGTACTTTCTGCCTCTTAAAATAGTATCTGTCACTGCCTGAATAATTTCCACATATGAGTTATACATTGCTTCCACTGTTCCATTTTCATGTGTCTTTGGCTTTGAAGTGCCCTTCAGGGGTTATTGCTGCTAGTTTCTCCGCCCACAGTCCACTTGATCTCACATTGCTCCAGCAATAGCTATCTGTAATGGGATTTTTTTTTTTTAAGCAACACTTAAATTGTTTTAGAAAACACAAATAAGCATAACTTTTTTTTTCCTTCAGTTAATTTTCTCCCTCGCAGTCTGGTGGAAAGAGAAGCTATCTTAGCCCGGCTCTCTAGCAGATACTCTGTTTCCCGTGTTCCGTATGAAGGAAGCCATGTATTAAATTGGGATGAGCCCTTGCATTTCATCACAGAAAGTGAGTGTTGGCTTGAAATGGAGGATCAGCTCATGTGGGAATGAGATGGGGCTTGGATCATAAACTGCTACTCCTGGGCAAAGGACCGAATTATTAAAACTATTGTTTATGGTCCTTATCATTTACAAACAGGTGAACATGGAAAAAGGACTTTCAATTTCCCTAAATTAATTTTCAGTTGAGGGTTCTCTTGTGTTAAAAAGATAAGAAATTTGTTTAGAATTACAGTACAAGGAGAGTACAGCTCTCGAAAGGACCTGCAAGTTTAAGGTTACCTAGCAAATATGGATATGGCATTTGTCAGAGACTATTCATTTTTACTGCATGTTTGAGAAACTGAACAGACCTGAAGACAAATAATACTCGAATTTTGCCCTGTCTCCTCAAAGCAGTCATCTAGTGAAGATGAATTTGAGATATTTTCTAAAGAATTAATGACAATATTGCTATACTGATAAACCCAAGCCTTGTACCATTGGGTTATTATATAAATTCACTCCCCAGTGTGAATTTATATTTTTTATTTACTTTATATTTTTTATATTAATTACAGTTTATTTACTTTATATCCTAGCTGTAGCCCCCTCCCTAAATCCCTCCCAATCCCACCCTCCCTCCCTCATCTCCTCCCTGCACCTCTCTAAGTCTACTGATACAGGAAGTCCTCCTCCCTTTATTAAAAGGGCTCCTCAGCCTTTCAGTGGGAGAGGCACAGGCTCTTCTATCCTCAACTGACTGATCCTATCACCTACCCTTTACAAAGCAACCATGTCCCCGACATACCATGTAATCCTTCCTTTAACCCCATATCCACATAGTTCCATACACACTCAAAAACATATCGGTCCCTGTAATTATTAGGATGGAGCTCCTCATAGTAATAACTTATATTTTGTGGATGCCTCTTGTGTCAAAGCATCTTACTAATCATTTAAATCACATGAGCTGACTTCTCACATATAAAATTGTTGCTTGCTAGTGATAGTTACCGTAATTACACCACTCTACCAATGAGAAGGTTTCAATCTTAGAAGACAGGTAGCATGCTCAAATTCCTGCATTTGCAAAGTAAGGGCTCCTCACTAAATTTTCTTTTATATTACCATGTTTGTGTATTTAACAAGTTTGTACTATGATCCAATATTAGTCTCTTCAACAGCTATCTGTGGAATGTGTGCCAAAGATTACACAATATGACTTCCTAGACATTCATACATAAAGTTGTACAATTCTCAATTCTTCTTCAAATTCATTTACAGTACTATATCTTCACACTGAGGAACTTCTATCTACTAACTGACTATCAATAAACTGGAGCATGTTCCCTATCAGAAGTGTGTGGCTTTCATCTTTTGGTATTTACAGTGGAGTTTCTTTACCCATCCTTTCATTTATTCAACAAGTATGACATAACAAATTATTTTAAGATGATATCAAGCCTCCCAAGCATCACCTACCAAAATCTACAGAACACCCTCCTACACTTAGGATTTTGATACTTGGCAGTCACAGTTTGAGCCATGTGTCTTAAGCTCCTTCTGGGTTGTAAATCTATATTAAAGACATCTAAATATCTTCCTTAAGCACAGAGCTATACAGTATGTAAAAGTTCAGTACAGTAAATTCCTGTTGAGATATCAGATGATTATATTACCAATGATTATGTACTTAATAATAAAGAGACCACTGTGGAGTTAATTTTCGCAGTCAGTTTGACTGGATTTAGAATCAGCATGGAAATACATTTTCTGAGAAACTGTGTGAGGATCTTTCCAGAAAGGTTTACTTGGGGGTGAAAGACTCACTTTGAATGTGTATAACATCATCCTATAGTCTGAGATCCTGAGATGAAGAAAAAGGACAAAAACAAGCTGAACATCAGAGTATCTATCTCTGTCTTTGTCTCTGCCCCTGTCTCTGTGTCTGTCTCTCTCGCTGTGACCATCTGCTGGATATTCCTGCCACGATGTGATTGGTATCTCCAACTATGAACCAAAATGAACTCTCCCCTGCCCCAACTTGCTTCTTTTCTGGTATTTTGCAAATGAGAAGAATGAGTAAATTACTAATAAAAATATAACAGTACATAAGGCAAAAGCTTTAAAGCTTTCATAAAATGATATTAGATGTCAAAGCCAAGGGAATAATCCTAGTAAGAACAGAATGAATCAGTTGGAGACCTGAGGAGAAGAAAGCTCACCTATGCTTTTGCATTAGGAAAATGTCCTTCAGCTCTGCAACAACTGGCCACTCAACTTGGGCAGAGAAAATGAAAGGCTACTTAATTCTATGCTTCACCTAGGTCACATATTCTGAGCTCACAGATGTCTAGAATGTGGTCCAGAAATCACAACTAATTTTTCAGTTCTTAGAGAATGCTCAGCGCACCACATTGTGGAGAAAGGTCAGTGGGTGCTATGTTCAGGATCCTTTTGTGCAGAATGTAGGATTGGCATTCATTAAAACCTTTTCTTCAACTATTTTACTCTAATTATGTATAACAGGGGCTTAGGTAAGTAGGGATTAAAGCAAGAATTATTCTAAAGCAAGAAGCTTTATCCTCAAGACATGAAAATAGAGAGAAACCAGTTACAAATGTAGGATTAGATTATAAACTTGTTCACTGAACAGTTACATGGCAATTTGCTGCGGTAATTATTACCATTAATTTAAGAGCCAATAATTATAACAAAACTTCGACCATTCCATCTCTCATTTATTCTGAAATCCTGGAGTGTATTTATTTATTTTTTTTTCAGATACCTGGTTTGCTTGGCTGGTCTAAAAACCACTGTCTTAATGACTTTTATAATCATACGCATTTTGGCTATAAACCAAAAACTTCTCCAATTACCTTCTTATGTTAGGAAGGAAATGTGCTAAGATTGAAGAAGTAATTCATCTTGGTCACCCTTCTCTGTGCAGAACTGCCCAGCCTGGAGGTTAATAGAACAGAGGGCAGTGGATGCCATCTTGGACCTCATTGCGTTTCGATTTTCTGGTCACGAACACAATGCTATTTCTAGCCAAAAGGGAGTGGACAGAGCATATAATTCTCCCCTTGATGCCTTTCCCTCTGGCCTTTCAGTCTTTGGAGAGCTTGACTCAGTGCTAGTGTAATTGAAACGCTGTGCTTGGCTTCTCCACTGAAAGAGAGATATATAGTCCCTCTGGTGACTTGTTGCAATGGATTTTGAATTCAGCTCGATTTAACTCTATGAATTAAAAATTCTGGTTGAGGTGCGGAACCAACGAAGACAGAAATTTTAGATAGGGTCATGTAAACCACTGCTTTCTGAAGGGCACACTCAAGTTCTGGTTTCTTTTTCTTGCCACCATGACCTTGCACTGACTGACTATAATAATGGCTTGTTAGAGGAAATCATGGATTACTAGGACAGCTTGGTGGACCATCTAAATGAATCTATGCTGGAGATAGTATGTTATCAATATATATGGGCCACAGTCTGTATTAGGTTTATATAGAAGAAAACAGTTGTCTACACTAAGACTTGTGTCCAAGATAAATCAAGGTTGCCCCCTTCAAGCCAAGTAGTTTAGTCATGTTGATGTGGGTACAATGCCTTACCTTGATTTTTCAATCTGATTGGGTTGAAAAGTATATAGAAAATAAGTCAAGATCTGCTCTAGGCAGATCTACAAGGGTGTGTTCAGAGAACACTTACTAAAATGGGCTGACATTACCATGAATATAGATGAAACCATACCATAGACTGGGAGCCCACATGAAATAACAGAGGAATATGAAGAAGACCAGTGTGTCATTCTCTAGTCCTGCATCCTGAATAGAGGAGCTGACCAGATCTACCTGCTCTGAGATATTCTTCCTTTCACCATAAGCAAAACCTCTGAAAGGTCTGAAGCAAAATAAGCCTTTCCTCCCTTAATTTGTTCATGTCAGATGTTTTCTCACGGTAGTGCAAAAAAAAATAACTATAACTCTTATCAGTTACTTTTCCTCATTGCTATTCCCAAACACCTATAAGACACATCTTCTGAGAAGTCGGGTTTAGCTTTATCTTTAACGGTTAAAACTGGATCTAGTTCACCATGGTCAGAAAGGCAAGGCATCAGGAGCTTGAGGCAGATAGGCTAGTTGTGACTATAGTCAGGACCAAGGAGTAGACAAGGAGTAGGAATGAGCTAGTAAACATCAAGACCCACCCATGGCCACTCACATCTTCCAACCAAACTCTACTATCCTAAAGATTCTACAAAGCCTTCCAAAACTGCACCACAATTTAATAATCAAGTATTTAAACATATGAGCCTACAGAAGACATCCTTTCCCAGTCAAAGCACAATAGTACCTTAAATTGTAGAAGACCTAAAATCAGAGAAAACAGAATATGCAGAATTTAGACTATAATACTATTAAGAAGTACTAAGCATGGGGGATGCTGGGGAGATGGCCAGATGGCTGAAGGGATTCAGTGCTCTTCCAGGGAATGTAGTTTGTTTTTGATTCCCATCACCCACATGGTTCACAATCCTCAGTCTCTTCAGAGGATCAGATCCTTCTGGACTCCACAAACACCTGCACTCCCACACTCCTACTCACATGTACATACAAGCAATACACAAACTTTAAAATTAATAAAAATAACTTCCTAACAAATCTAGTGAAATTATTAAGCTATAAACATGAGGGTGTTAAGTCTCAGAGAACTAAGTGCCTGCTCCATTGTTCAGCTAGTTCATGAGGGATAAAGACAATACTCAAAAGCTTTGAGGTTTTCCATGTCTGAAGCCTTTCCCTCTTTACTATACAGCAGTGTGTCGCCGCACTTGGGGAAGCTCTGAACCTATTAATCAGTTTTCCTACATAACAGAAAGATGAACTGGACAGGGACTCACAAAGCATCATTAAGAAAGGATGCTATACTGATAAATACCATCCAGATAGACACCCACAGGTCTCCACAGGCAGTTGGTCTTGGATTCTGGGATTCCCCAGGCAGAGCTAATGACAGAACCAGCTTAAATATAGATGAGCGTTAGGACTCTGGGGAAAATCTCTGAGTAGACACGAAGAAAAAGGAGCTATTCATATGTCAGGAAGATCAAGAGGCAAGGAACAAATCTATTGATCTAGATGAAAATTGTCCTTAGCTTAGGCCTGATAAGAAACATTAGGCCTTTAATTCATTATTACATTTCTCAAGTTGGGACTGAAGGACTCACAGAGGGGAAACTCCAAGTCAAAACCTTAACTTGATATATTTTTCCATAGCAAGTTCATAGCAGTAAAGTCTAACCACTCATTAAAACTCCTAGCGCCCGCCACTCCTCGTGCTTGGTAAAAGATGTACAGATGAGATGCATCATGACCCCGGCCAAGGCAGCAGAGAACTTGAGTGGTGCATTAGTCTGATAGGAGAACCCATGCAGTGGAAATAATCATCTCAGAGAGACTCTGTGAAGAAGAATATTGCTGAAATCTCACTCCTGACTATAGTGAAACTTTCCAGAAGAGGGAATAGGATGACCTCAGACCTTTGTAGAGGAAGGGCTTGGGTTTTGTGAAGACTGAGTACAGCTAGGGAGATTGGACCACTTTTACAGGAGCTCAAATCATCTTTGTTTGTGTCCCAGTAACTAGTTATGGCGTAATGTGTCTACAGCAATGGTAAAACAAAGAGGGCATGAAGGGGGTCTAAGGTCCTCTTCCGTGGAGGAAATAAGATGAGACAGGACTTTAGTATAGAATTTGTGTAACTGCCAGAAACAAGTGGACATCAAATGCATTGGCTGCATTGTTTCTGAGGGTTAGTCCACATTTAAAAGCTGCCATATTTCATACAAAGCATGCCAGTAACATTTATAAACACTTGCCTCTTTTAACAAGTTACTCTGCTTTCACTTGGGCTCCTTGTTGGCCAGTCTCACCCACATCCAATAGCTGGGATCATCCACATGCTCTGTATGGTAACCTCCTGAGAGTTAAGACCCTTTATGGGTGGCATTCTTGAAGATGATAAAAGAACACTGTTTTTTTTTTTTTTTTTCCTTTTAAACCTGGGCAAATGATTCTTGCTTCAGACTTTAGCCCCTCCTTCTGAGATCACCGGAGGACATAGCAGATGAAGTAGGATCCCTTCCAGGAATGCAGTGAAGAAATATTTGATTCAAAGGCAGCCTCTAGCTTTACAACAATGGAGTGTCTGAAGAAGCTTAGCATCAGCACCACTGAGGAGAAGGAGGAGAAAGAAGAGATGGAATATACATGAGATGTGGCCTGAAGCAATTTGTGTCTTCAGGCTTAGTAAATAAGGTAAAATGAAGGAGACACTGAGTGCTTCCTTACACACCTTGGGCTCTGAGGGCACTGACTATGCTATCATCATAATCATCATCATCTACTGTGCTTCAGGATAGATGAGCCTCTAGAATAGAAAGAGTAACTGGTCCTGGAAGCAGTGTTTCTCATACCCTGGGAGTTCTGTGCTTCCAAATGCAACTTGCTGAGTAATGTCTGCTGCCTGGAGGTTCTGGCCACAAAATTACTGACCTGGCTTTCTGGCCTGCCGCCTGGCTGCGTCCAAAATGGATAGAAAAAAAATAGATAATTCAGAATTGTTTTTCTCTAGTGAAATCCCTCTGGCACTAAACACATCCGGGAGTCATAGTGCAGACTGCAAGATACAGACATGGCTTTCGCTCCTGAGTGCTGACACCTTTTAGAGACATAAAAAAGTCTGAACGTAGTACAAGCGGAGGACAGAATGCCCTTCCATGCCGATTCTCATGGTTTGGTCCTTGGAAAGCTCAATGTGCCATACCTTGTTGGTGATCTGCATAGAGCTCTTATTAAGAAATGTGATAAAAGTCTTCGCTCATAAATTCAGTCACACTGATGCATGCCGTCACACACGCACACACACATACATCAAAAGACCAACTCAGAATGTTTCTTCATGATCCTGACCACTCCACCATCTGTCTACAACACATGGCTTGCCCGATACCCCTCCTTGCGTCTCTGCTCCCTTCCATCCAGATGCTGTCCCTGCCATTCTCTGCTGGAATGCACTGCTCACAGTGTCTTTCTTTTAATCATATGAAATGATTTACCACATTGTCCTTCCCAGAATCATATCCTCCTTTGAACTGAAAAGCTGATAGCCAGAGTTCAGCCATAACTGTGGAAGTATAGTATTGATACTGTGAACGCCAACTAATGTAATAAGCCAAAGCTTCCTGCTACTCTCATCCCACCCAGTAAATGAAAAACACACACAACAGGAAATTACACATCAATAACATGAGATGCATTTTTATTGAATAGGTTCTTACCTACTAAGGATTTTTCATTTTCTTTTTCTCTACTGAAAAAGAATATATATTTGCTTTAATATATATATAATTATATATATATAATTGCTGTGGTCAAAAATGTTCATAAAAGTAATTTAAAAATATCTAGATTGATCAGTAAACAAGAGAGTAGGTGAGAATTATATGTCAATTGATGTTTATCACTTATAACAATATAACTCTTTTGATGGGGGATGTGCGTTTTAAAAGCCATGCATTTCTGTTTCAGAATACAAGGAGGCTGTTTTGCTTATAAACACATACCATACACACAGAGAGAGACACAAACACAGACACACACATACATACACACAAAGAGACACTCAGACACATATACACATATACCAACACACATACAAACATACACACACACACACACACACACACACACACACACACTTGAGTAGAAATCCAAACTCTGTGCCCTCTACAAACCCATTGGGCTTCTTGTTTATCTCCAATCTATTTATTTGTCTCTAGAATAGACTCCAAGAAGCAACTGCTAATGTAACAAGCAAATCATGATTTAGAAATTTTCTGCCTTTTTTTTTTTACAGAAAAATAATAGCTTTGAAGGGACTTTTAGAACCATTTTCTTCCATCATAGTCTTAGTCTCCTTCATAGTTAACTGTGAACATGTTTTGGATGGAAAAGGTCTGGGACTGAGATTGGCCATTCAGTGTGAGTCTGGGAGGCAGAGGATGTGTGGACCACAGCAAAACACAGCTTTTAGATGCTCAGAGAATGAAAGAAGAAGCCATGCAAGCACTCGGTTTTGGTTGTACATGTCCCCATTTTATAACCTATGGATATAGCTTTGTGAGAATATATTCATATGGTCTAGTCACACAAACAAAATTGGATTCATTGAATGATGAAGATGAATTGGCTCTTGGGTTCAACAACATTAAAAAAAAACGAGATAGGCACACAGTTATGAATAACAGGAAAGTAAGGGAGAAAAAAAGCATGATCTTAACAACTCAACACTTCTAATACCCCGTGGATAATTTCTCAGCTCCATTGCAACATTTCCACTGTTCCTTATGGCTACTCCTAAGCAAGGGTACAAAGCTTAGCTGAGCCCTGACCATGTGTACCTGTGTTAGCTTATGCTCAGATGTCTTCAGGCATCTGAGCAAGGTCACAGATGTTGCCTCATGAAAGAATTCCATTTCAGGGATGTTTTAAATCTATCCAAACTTCCAGGGGAAAAATCTCTGGGTTAAAAAGTAAGTGCTCATTGTCTCATGATTCTGAAATCAATGAATCTTGATGAAAATTTAAGTGAATTTGTTTTCCAGGAATAAGAACTTTCTGATTTATAAATGACCACTTTTGTAGCACTCATTTTGAAAACTCTATTTGGGGTGTTTAGGCCTCAACGTCCCTTCCAACCTCCCAGCCCTACATAGGAAAGAGAAGGTTAGTGGGAGAGAGAGCCCCTTTACTTCTTCTGGCTGTTTAGGGTCAAAGGGCTCTTTCAAGGCTCTGTACCAATCTCCATCAAGCAGACACAGCCACCAGTCTCTTCCACACCACTGCGCCCCTAAACGTTTCTCTCCATCTGTCTCCTCCATACATCCACACTGTCCGTTTCTCAGGTCTCTCCAAACTGCTATACCACACATGCCAACACCACATAAAACACGACATTTTTTTTTTCTATCTCAGCTCTCAAACTTATAGCCTCAGAGCCCTAGACCATGCCCCTCTTCATGCAGCAAGTGGAAGGCAGTTAACAGTTGGCAAAAAGCCAAGCCCCACAGGAGACAACTAACAGCTCTGGACAAACCATAGCCCAATTTGGGATTAAACGAAAAACATATTTATATAATATACCTGAGTTTGTAAGGAACCCAAAACTTCCATTACACACTTCCTCTTAAATTTTGCTTCTGTGGTCTTCCACTGGTGCCTGTGGGTGTGGAAAGAATGATTGCTCTGATGTCCTTTTTAAGGACAGTGACGTCATCTGAGCAAGGTCTTGTTCTTAAGACCTCACTCAACTCTCATCACTCTCTGAAAGGCCCCATCACTAAATACAGTCCCAGTGGAGGTTATTATTAGTATAAATTTTAGGAACACAATTGGTCCACAATGAGGGATGACTTCAAATAATGATGGTGCCAAAACCCTATTGAGAAAACACACACACACACACACAAAGGAATGGGCACACATTGGCCAGAAAAAAAGATAGGGAGAAATCAAGCATTGTAACTGATAATCTCTGCCTGGGAATTTATTTTCAGTTTAAAAAAAAATACTTGAAAGTCATCCACAGATCAAAGTTGCTTAAGTTGCCTTGAATGTACATGTTGAAGTATTGAAATAATCCTAAATTAATTTTTAAGATAATTGCTTTCATTTATGCATACCCAGTAGGTCAGATAAACTATCTAGTCAAACATTTATTTAGCAGGTGGAGAAAACATTTAGAACATGCGTGACAGTATTCTATGCACTAAATCATTATACGTAATGCAAATGAAAGGCACAGAAAGCCATTTTGATCATCAGAAAGATAGCAAGTCATGCTTTTGGTTAACGTCCCAAGTCTTTAAATTTGTAACAATTATATTCATTAATTTATTCATTTTGTAGAAGGGGTACAAACCACAACATATGTGTGTGGTAGTCAGAACACAAATTGTGAGAGTTGGTTCTCTTCTTCCACCGTGTGGGGCTTAGGGATTGAATTGGTATCATTAATCTTAGTGGCAAGTGTCCTTTCCCACAGAGTCATATTGCCATTCCCAATATTCTTTAACGTTTGTGATCTAACTTAACAGAAAGCCCTTCTAACTCATGTTTCCATCTCTGGATTCTACAGCAACTGCCTTAAACATACAACCTGACTAGTCATAGCTTTAGTAGTTTATATGGTCTGTTCTCTACTAGTCTGGTCTATACTAATCATGCCCATCCCCTTGGCAATGATGGGATTGGAGAGGACATAAGCGATTACTCCAGTTAATACAATCTTACAGAAAGATTATTGATAAAAATGCATATATTCCCCGTTCTATGATGATATTAGGACAGACGTGATCGAAATTCTTTCAACCACATTACCCAAGAGTAAAGACAGTACTGGAAAAAATAATCAACATGGGTTCAAAAAATTCAAGACCCACAATACATGGGCCTTTTTACTTCTACGTTTCTTACTTGAGACTATGGTTACTCTTGCTGAAAACCTAATTAAAAGTTGAGATTCTCCTATTTTCTCTCTTGTGGTTCCTGATACAGATACTTAGGGGAAAAGTGTCTCTCTCTCTCTCTCTCTCTCTCTCTCTCTCTCTCTCTCTCTCTCTCTCTCTCTCTTTCTGTGTGTGTGTGTGTGTGTGTACATTTCTCACTAAAAATGTGTGTGTGTGTGTGTGTGTGTATGAATGATATCTTTAACAATGTAATGGGGAAATCAGTACAGAATCAGCACATCTCAGTTTTATTACATAGGACAATTTGGTACATAGAACATTATCTAGCATCTCTCATCATAAATGTTTCCCCCACATGACAAGTTAATGTTTGACTAGATAATTTATCCCGCACATGACAAATTAATGTTTGACCTACTGTGTATGCATAAGTGAAAACAGTTGTTTCGAAAATTAATGTATATCTATACTTTTTCTTAAATAGCTACATGCACACACACATACAAACAAACAAACTCATACACAGATGTTTTGATTCTTTGGAGAAATTGAGTTACATTACTAGACGAAGGTAGACATGGGTCACAGAGGGCAGCGAATCACTTTGCTTTAAGGAGAAAGAAGCCCACTCATAAAAAGAACATTTTGATCGAATTAGCTCGCCTTGAAGAGCTAATCAGCTTGTTGTTCCTTCAGGTTAGTTCTTCTTTAAAAGAAACAGCCCATGAGCTAAAATGTGCTTCCAAAAGCAAGGGCATGCTTCAGTATTATGAAACTTTATTGATCATGATTAGTGTGCAACCAACATGCACAGTCCCCACTCTTTAGTGCCAGGTCCTTCTTACAGGAAAAAGCAAATGACACATATTGCTGGCTTAATATGACAACAGTCCATCGAGAAAAGAGGAAGGTAACATTGTTATCAATATTGCCTTATGAGCATACATCCTATATGCTTCATAAGACACCAGAATTTTTTAATCTATAAACAATTCTCCCTTGTAGTTTCCTTAATCACATTTTCCTAGGAAGGAAATTGATGTTCCAAGATGATCTTAAGTTCATTCACTAAAAAACAAACAAACAAACAAACAAAAAAAAAAACCAGAGCACTGGAATATGACTCTGAGATGGCTGACTTAAGATACTTCTGCGTACATCCAGATTCCATAGATATGAAATTAAAAAAGCTAGTTGGCCTTCTCTTCTTTTTTGTTTTCTTGTTTTACCATTTTTTTTTCCTTTTCTGTTCTCATGTACTTTTTCTATTTCCTCCCCCTTCCTGTAAAAAAGCAACTAAGAAAGACATAAGATTGACTCAGAACAGATCTTGAACTTGGCTGTCTCTAAAACATTCTCTACTATACACATAAAAACCTCAAAGCAGAGACTGACAAGCATTCTGTTAGAGAATAACGAAGAGGGGAAAAGGGAAAACAAACAAACAACAACAACAAAAGTTTGATTCGATAGATACACTTCTCTGTATCAGAGAAGTGGAAGAGAATGATTCTCTATGAAGATTGAAAAAGAAAAAGGTATACTACACTTACTTGAGCATGGGGAATATGTCAACATTGTAGAGATGATACTATCTGGGATGGTAGAACATGTCCTAGATTAAGACTGTCACCTGTAATGATGTCTATGAGAAGATGACCCTAAATGTAATCTCATTTCTCCAAAATGTTGAATTTGTATAGGTTGATTAACTAGAGGCACATTTTATTATGTCATCACAAAGGATGCCTTGTCCTTCATCATGACTAATGGTCCTTAACTGATCATCCTCACCTGCCCTTGACCACAGCCTGCCACTTAGTCAAAATTATATTCTCTCAAGATTCCATGCATCTCCATTCCCATAGAAGCTTTGCCCTTTGAGAAGAGTACATACCAAGCATGCGCGGGAAGTGTGAGCGAAAGAAATACTTGTCTAGTTTGTAGGGAGCTAGAGAGGATAATGATATGTCTCAGTTAACTCTCCAGGGTACAGGGGGGAGTAATTTATTACACTCTATAACTGAGATTGGAAGATGAGGAAAAGCTTAAATATTTCAATCAAGATGACCTTCCTCTGCCCCTGAACACTAACTCGTTTGTCTTCATTCTATCAGATAGCTGTGACTAAGCACTATTATATGAACGCAAGTGTAGTAGATATTAGGTAGGAGGGGATAAATGACATTTCATACACCTATACATCATGTGTTTTTCATGAAGCTCTTATAACAACTGTTTGTTCATTCAAAACAATGTTTAAAAAATACCCTCAGGCTGGCTGTCCTAGTTCCTGTCTTACAGGCACAGGTGAATCATGAATTGTATAGATGCAGTTTCTCTAAATGTTTCTTTCCCTATTTTCTCAGAACAATCACAAGCTCTCACAGATTGGACAATTGTGAAATTATCTTAGAAGCTGTTTTTAAAACAGAATAATGGGTTATAAACATTTAAATCCATAAATCTAATAAATGAACAATGTAAGATATAGGAAAATTACCGAAGGCTTCCAACATGATTTGATTTAAAAGATATTGAGATATTCTAGGCAAGCAGAGACAAAGAGGCCTAGAACAGTCTTACACTGAAGTTGCAGACTTATGTAGAATGTAAGGCTATAGCTGAATGTATGACTCAATTCCGAGCATCATTAATATTATAAAATAATCATAGACACGTGACTAAGTAAAACATAAGTCTTCTTATGGTTGGAAAACTAAATTTCAAACACAGTTGATATTTCAGTTTACTTTGTGTTTTATTAATCAGAATTCTCTACAGGAACAAAAGCAATAGAATGCATACATATTAGTAATAGATACATAAGGGCAAGGTCGTCAAAAGTAGCTGTTAATAAACTGAAAAGGCTGGGAACCTGGTGGTCTCTCAGTCAGCATGCCTGCATACCGTAGCAGTCCCGATCTGAAGCTGAAAGCCGGCAGCATTTCCAGAGAGGCCCTGGTTTGCAACTTCCACTGACAGTGAAGGACCACAGAAGCAGTTAAAGTGCAGAAGCACCCCTCATCAAAGAACAAAGGCCAGCAGGTGAAGCATCTCTGCTTTCCCCTCCGACTCCTCCTATCCAGAGTCCTACCAGAAGGCAGTGCTGACCACTCTAAGGGAAGATCTAACCTTCTCAGCTAATCCTTCACCTAATGTCCTCAGATAGTTGATTCCATATTCAATCAAGTTAAGGATATTAAGGACCACACACACACAATGATAAATGAATAAAAAGAACTACTGCAAATATAATGATTAAGAGAAAAAATACTCATCAAAGGAAGCTATGAGTGAGCTTGTTCACCTTTATCATGTAATATGCACACACACACATACACTGCAAAGATAACATATTCATAGCACTGACAAGAACAAGGATGGCATCAGATAAAAACACATTCACAACGTGGCTCTTTTGCTTCCTAGCAGCATGACTAAATAAAACTCTTTTTTTTGTTTTTTTTTTTGTTTGTTTGTTTTTGTTTTGATTTTTTTTTTTTTTTTTTTTTTGATTCTGTGTCCTGGACTCCCTTTGTAGACCAGGCTGGCCTTGAACTCACAGATATTCACCTACCTCCGCCTCCCTGTGTGCTGCTGAGATTACATCACTTAACTTCTTTTTTTTTCTTCCCTAAGGGATGGTGTAATTTTTTTTTAATTTTATTTTTTTCTTATCAGTTACATTTTATTAACTCTGTATCCCAGCCGTGTCCCGATTCCTCATTCCCTCCCAGTCCCTCCCTCCCTCCCTCATCTCCACTGTGCCCCTTTCCAAGTCCACTGATGGGGGGGACCTCCTCTCCATTCATCTGATCCTGTTTTATCAGGTATCTTCAGGACTGGCTGTAAAGCCCTCCTCTGTGGCCTAACAGGACTGCTCCTCCCTTCGGGGGTGGGGAGGTCAAAGAGCCAGTCATTGAGTTCCTGTTAGAAATAGTCTTTGTTCCCCTCACTTTGGGAAAGCAATTGGTTACTGAGCTATCACAGGCTACATCTGAACGGAGGTTCTAGGTTATATCCATACATGGTCCTTGGCTGAATGTCAGTCTCAGAAAAGACCCTGTGCCCAGATATATTTGGTCCTTGTGGAGCTCCTATCCTTTCCCCATCAGACTGACTCCCCTTCTTTCTTATGACTCCCTGTACCAAACAAAGGTTTAGTCATGAGTCTTTGCTTTGACAACACTGCTAGTTAGAGTCTTTCAGATGCGCTCAGTAGACTCTTGTCATACGTTCAATGCACATCCCATCTGTCTTTCTAAACTAGGATTGATCATCTTACCCCATGTCCACTCTCTTGATTATCTTTTTTAGGTGTATAGATTTCATTATGTTTATCATATCTTTTTTTTTTATTTTATTTTATTTTATTTTTATCAGTTACATTTTATTAACTCTGTATCCCAGCCGTGTCCCGATCCCTCATTCCCTCCCAGTCCCTCCCTCCTTCCCTCCCTCCCTCCCTCATCTCCACCGTGCCCCTTTCCAAGTCCACTGATAGGGGGGACCTCCTCCCCATTCATCTGATCCTGTTTTATCAGGTATCTTCAGGACTGGCTGCAAAGCCCTCCTCTGTGGCCTAACAGGACTGCTCCTCCCTTCGGGGGTGGGGAGACCAAAGAGCCAGTCATTGAGTTCCTGTTAGAAATAGTCCCTGTTCCCCTCACTTTGGGAAACCAATTGGTTACTGAGCTACCACAGGTTACATCTGAGTGGAGGTTCTAGGTTATATCCATACATGGTCCTTGGTTGAATGTCAGTCTCAGAAAAGACCCTGTGCCCAGATATATTTGGTCCTTGTGGAGCTCCTATCCTTTCCCCATCAGACAAACTCCCCTTCTTTCTTATGATTCCCTGTACTCTGCCAAAGGTTTGGTCATGAGTCTTTGCTTTGAAAACACTGCTAGTTAGAGTCTTTCAGATGCGCTCAGTAGACTCCTGTCATACGTTCAATGCACATCCCATCTGTCTTTCTAAATGAGGATTGATCATCTTACCCCATGTCTGTTCAATTGATTATCTTTTTTAGGTGTATAGATTTCATTATGTTTATCATATCTTATAGGTCTATATAAGTGAGTATATACCATGTTATCACTTAAATTCTTGAGACAGATGTTTTTCCACAGGTAAAAGAAGATTAAAAGCAGCCTTAATTGATGTTTTTCCAATATCAGCTGAGATGATGTAGCAGATACTTGAAGAATCTGGCTAGTGGAATGGCTTTCATCATTAGATCTTCTGTAGCCTCATACATGTTTCTGTGCTCGACAAACCCCATTGTCTATCTGGTAGGTAGACTACAGCTCGTATATGATCAGTAATATATTCCATAAATAGTTATCACCATCTTATATAGATTGTTCTATTCTCCCAGTATTTACTGGCTTATTTTCAAGGTAACGGTTATCTCAAGAACAGAGAACTGTTTTGCCCCTCCCAAGCTCTGGGGCTCTGTGGGAACAAGGGAGGGCTTATGGGTGACCTGCAGGAGAGGCAGATGCTTGTGACTGTCATATGTAAACAAGAGAGGACTCTCACACAGGATGGGCAAGTGCCCTCTGTCCCCTTCGACACAGCAAGGGTACAAGATTCCTGACTTAACCAGCTCAGAGCTAATGTAGACAACAGACTCTGGCTGTGGAGTTTAATTTCCCATTTTTATCTGTCACTTGAAAACACCAACATAATCCAGCTCCAGTTCCAGGAAGAACACACCTTGGCACCGTGAGAGTGTCATCGGGTGCTCACAGCCCAGTCAGGCTTTTTGGAACAGAAGGAGGAGTATAAATAAAAGAAACCAAGTACATTAGCGACTCACTCTGCTCCATATGTTAACATAATTGCAGCTTCCCTTCTCTCCCACATGGCCTTCAGAAGCTAAAAATCCAACATATCAATGCTCTGTTTGTATTTTTGTTTGTTTTCTAATATATGCTACAGAGAAAGGCGAGCACAGCGCTATTTTTTCAGTTGCAGAAGAAAGGAACCCAGTTAAAGAAGCAATGAGTCAGGGAGAGTGTCTGATAAACAAAAGCCAGTGCTAAAAGGTCTCCTGAAGGAGCCTTTGCCCTATGTAGGAAATGAACAGGACTTGTTCACCAGGGTCGTTTCCTTGGATCCGAGCCGTGAAAAAATCATACATGCAGAACATCATAAATACAATTTTAGTTTTTATTTTGGCTTTGCTTTTAGTTTGCTATCCTTTTTTCCCCTATCAAATAAATAAATGAATAAATAAGCCACACTCATTACCTCTCTGAGGCAAGAAGAAAAAGATAGCCTTGTATGCCTAATTTTATACAACCAGAGAGAACACAGCCATTGCATACTATGGAATTAAAGCTCATTTAATGGGAAACGCATTGCACCTTTTCTGTTTGTAGTTATGGTTTATCTCCCACCTTATAGCAGGACCCTCCCCGAAGCTAATGAATTCCTTACACAAATAAACAACTAAGAACTAATAAATGGCTGGTAATATGCCAACTAGAGACATTCTTTCCATTGATTTTCCTCCCTGTTATATTACCTATTTGAAAGACATGAACATGCAGTTTAAAAAAAAAAGTTAGCACAATCTTTTGCTTTATTGTTATATATCAAAATTTATCCAGTAATAGGAAATAATATTAAAATTACAGATGTTGTCAGGAAAGAAAGATCAACCACATTGTAAATTTAAGTCATCAACATTTACCTCTATCCAAGTTATTTTTTTTCTAAATGCACCTTGCAGATATAAGTCGCTGACAGCTGGAGAAAAGAATATTATGATGTGTTGGTTATTTGGCAGGTTTTCGACTTCCTATGATACTGGATTCTAGGACTTTAACCATGTGTAGGGGGAAGAAAGGGAGATAAGGAAGAAAAACAAGGGGAAGTGGCAATGGAAAAAGAATATAAAGAAATACAGGAGACAGCAAAAACCAACTTTGCAGTCCCTCGGACTCAAGGCATTCAAGAGTAGAGTAGAAAATACCTATACAGCTGTAGCAGTGGTCTGTCAGCATAACTCTTCTGGGAAATGCTACTGTTGTTAACTTGATCATGTATCTGAATGCACTTCCTAGCTTAGCAAGCTCCCATGCTTAGGTGACTTTCAAGCTCATTGCCATGTTTGGTTTATCACTACAGTTGTTGCAGCATGCCTGGTTTGAAAACATTTACATTAGAGATATTTCTAAAGATCTCTAGGTTAGACTCCTTCCTAAGGATTTTACTCAGCAGGAGCAGATTATGATAGGAGAAATGCTAGCCTCCAAGGCAGACATGGTTCTGAGCTAAAACGTGTTTCCCCAGTCATAAATCACAGGGCTCAACTGCACATTTTGTACTTTCTGCTTTCTTCTTTCCCTTGCCCCCATTGACTTGAGTTGCCTGCCTCTGATTATTCCCAGCAGGATTCTGCTTAGCATGTCCTCACTAAATAAAGATTTGGATTGTCACTGAACTTCTATCATGCTGCTTGCTCTTGCTCAACAAGAACTTTCTGTTTCTCCTTCTCTCAGAGTGTCTTAGAGACTGCAGGTTAATCCTTCCTTCTTGGTATACGCTTTTATCCACAAGCACTTGGATACTGGAAGATTCAGCTCTCTGTGGTTATTTTTAGTACTCAATTGATTCAAGCATCTTCCAAATTCTAAGGGAAAAAAATCACTTCAACCAAGAGATCCTATCAATCACAGCATGGTTTGCATGCTTATTTAGCTGGTTAGTAATTAAAGGCAGCTAAAAATACCAGGCATGCATGAATGGTGTGATTTTTATATCTTAGCTCCTTCCCAGAGAAGATGCAAGACCCATCAATCAAACAGTTGGTAGCTGAAGTCATTATCACTGAAATTAAGGCAATTATACACAAATGAATATTAATGAAGTATCTAGTCAAAATTAGGGTCAGTTCTTAACACTTGAAAAGAAATTGTAGAAAATCTAAGTGCAGTGTTAATCCATTGAAAGATAACATAAGAACACACCTTCCAGATCTGACTGTACTTCGGTTAGAGATTCTATTATGAAGATTTTTTCTTTTCCAGAGAAAAATTGTTTTATATCTGTATTATGGTTTTTATTTGAAGATTCCAAAATGTCCAATAAAACTACATTTAATGCAGTGACATGATTCCCTGATGAGAAACAGGCACATGGGTCCCAGACACTGCTATTTTATAACCTTAAGAATAATATTCACTGCACTGAACAGTACCTTTGTTTATACAATAAGGAAAAAATGCAGGCTGAATTTCATGGCTGTTTCAGTTCTTCTACTGTATTATTACTAGCTCCTAATGTGGAACAAGAGCAAATCATTTTAAGTGCTTTGAAACAGTAAAGGATTTTAGTAGAACATGGTTTACCAGGGGATTCATTGAGAAATGTGTGAATAGAGAAAATATGAAAATACAAATGGTCTGAATTTTGTACATGTGTGTGGACAATTAAATGTGGTATAAAGAACTCCTCTAACAGCCTCGAAGCATGTATATTGCATCCCAGAGCTCCAGGGACCATGTGCACAGCCAGGGCTGTGTGAATGGCTCTCCCAGGGCAGGGCAGTGCACAACCTGCATAGACAAAGATGTTGGCTACGCACAGAAAAATAAGGGTGGATTGATTGCCCACTTCATGCAACACTTTAGTGCACAGAAAACGAGCAAAAGAAAAGGAAAAGCCAAACAAACAAGAGGAGGGGTGAAACACTCTTGCATGACAGCTCTAAATGGAGAGCTGATTTGGTCCCCACAGACCTTTAGGTCAGCCATGCCTCAGCCAGCAAGCAAATCAACAAATGAAGTCTCTTTAATAGTCTCTAGAAAGTCCTAGAAGACGCTCATGTCTTAAAGCCAGGAAAGAGTAAGAATTAGGGCAAATGAGACGTCTCTCTGGCAAGGGTCTGAAAATGAGGTGCTACAGGACAAAGGGGGCTGATGAAAATGATCTGGGCTGGGAAAAGCACAGAAGTGAAGTTATGTTGGAGGAAGCAATTGTTCCTGCTGAATCCCACCAGCTTATTTTGCAGGTTCTTGTTTTCTTCCAGAAATCTCAGTTGCACGAGAGAGGATCATCACTAAACTGTAAACCTACCTAAAGGAATAGATGTTACTGGCCTGAAGGTTGGAAGAAATGGTCACATTTACAAGCAAGGCTATAGGGCAAATGCTCTCTTAGTTCTCAACCCTCATGCCATGCCTCATGTCAGGTGACCCCCGTGCAGGAAAACATGTACATCACCCTGATAAATAAAACCACATCAGCCATAAGAAGACACTGTCCTCTTAAATGTATCTTAGTGAAACTTGCCAACTCTTACTTTCTATTTTAAATTGTTAATTTTCTCAATCTTGCTTGAATATTCTAAAAGCCTGAAAAGATGGGATATCTAGATATGGAAGCTACAGATGTATTTAATAAGCTATGAAAAAAATGCATGTGCTGACACACACACAGGTGCGTGTGCACACATACGAACATTTGCTAACACTCATACACACACAAAGACAAACGCGCAGCTATGTGCACATGAGCTCCCACACATACAAACACAAAATTTTCAGTTTAAGAGCAATTAATTGCATCAATGTTGTTAGTGAATAAGCATCGATGATTTATTTATTGGCACTCTACCACTTTGAATTCTAAGTAAGTACACACTAAAATAATTTTAAGTCAACGTATACAATCACTCCAGGACAAAATTCAGTTACAGCATTGTGGTAATAGCTGCAACAGTCCTTTCTTGGAGCTCTGAAGCTCTAGTGTGGGATTTGCTGAGCATGCCAGGAGGCATCATGCTAGCCTAATATAGTGTCTAAGAGCATTTTCTTTACTTCCGAGGACAATAAAAAATTATAAAGTTGGTTGGGTGTTAACACAAATATTGAAGCTTACATTGCTCTCATTTGTGTATCCAGAATTCTCAGGAAGATTTTTATTGGTTGCATACTATACTCATTTGAAATATTTTAAAACAAACTAATTGGGAACGGGGCCACCAACAAATGCAAAAAAATAATATTTACAGAGATGTATCCCCAAAGTCTCTCTTCATGTGTTAGGAAAAGATTTCAAATTATACTCAAAATCTTGGGCATCTCCAAATTCTACATTCCAGGAGGAATTTTCTGTCTTGCTAGTACTGTCTGCACTAGGATTTCCTAATTTCCTTATTTATATCCATATCATGTATTGCCACAGAGTGAAGGAAATATCATTAGTGAGTTTTCATTTAATTATGCAATTTTGAAAGCATGCACTAAGTAGACTTATGACTCAAAAGATACCGGCTCTACACACCTTTCTACTTTTTCTTTCGTGTACTTTTTTAAAACTTCTTTTAAATAACTAGTCATCTTTAACATACAGAAAATCTGAGGATATTATATCACAGCCATTTAGATATTCAGCCCCAAGATGCATCATCTGCCAGACGATTCCAGCTTGTTTTTCTCTTGTAAAAGAAAACTATAGTCACCAACTCAGCAAAATGACTTCCTCCCCATCTCTTTCCTTCTCTTCATTCCTCCCCAGGGATAACGGGTTTCCAACAGTTGAGAAGTACAGTGCTCATTATTTTTATGCCTTTTCTGTACTTTACACCTTCATAAACACATATGCCAAGTACAATGTATCAACCAATGTGCCTTGTACTTTAAACACTACCCAGGTTTTAGCCATTCCCAAAGCCCTAACTGGGTACACAGCTGAACTCCCTTTACTAATTTACTTTTCTCTGGGCCAATTAACAGGGCCTCTTGTTTGCCCCTATTTCCAAAATTTGGTTGCGGAGAGACTAGCATTGCTGCAAATATTCTGATCCTGTGTGAAAATGTCTCTGGCACATGGTTTCTGAAGCATCACTTCTGTTGTGGCATTCGGTCTGTGTGCTTTCATCCGCACTCTCCAGAACGATTGTTACTTCATTATCATGGGCATAAACTTGCCTATTTTACACTATTTTTCTTAAATGTAGCTTTACAGTATTGGTAAATGTACATCAATTTAGTGGAAATAATGCTAATATAGATGGGTTTTAACTGGCATTTTGTTTGCATTAAAATTTTCAGTAGTTTTTGTGTCCTATGATAATTTAAAAATATACAATTCATCATAATTGTATAAATTTGTGTATATACAAATACACACAGATTCACTATGAATTTCTCTCTATGTGTGTTTTGCCTCAACTTATTTATATTTTACTATATTTTCATAAGTTTCTTTGTCCCATCCTCTAAATTAAATGTCATACATCAGTTATTTTTGGATTTTCTATGACTTAGTACTCATACTTGTCAATATCTCAAGCTAAAGGCCAGCGAAATAGCTCAGCGGGCAAAGATGCTCGCATTGAAGTTGATCATATGTTTAATACCCAGATCCCACATGGTAAAAAGAGAAAGGTAATTTTAACCCATGGTTCTCTGATTGCTACAGGTAAGCAATAGTACAGTCATATACACACCCACACCCCTACATAAATGTAATAAGATTGTTTTAAAATCTAAAACTAGTCATATCACCATGCTGCCCTTAAATAAGAAGCTGACACAGGATGCTTGAATTCTCATCATGTTTGGCTGTGTGGGTTGTTTTTTTTTTTTTTTTTTTTTTTTGTCATTTTGTGGTATTTTGTATTTTTATATCAAAGCATTAAGTTATTTTACTAATTCTAAATAAAGAATGTATTTATTAAGTATGTGTTTATTAATTTCCTCTTATTTTCTTGGATTTAATTTAATCTAGCTATGTATCCTGAAATGTATTCATACAGTAACTATTCCCTGAAGTTTGTTTTGTCCTATTCTGATTTGTTTGTATTTTATCTCGTTTATTATTAGTAGTAATATTTAGATGCCAGTTTGTTTTCTAAGAAGAGATAAAAAGGGTATAGATTCACATAGGAGGAGAGGTGGAAAATATCTCAGAAAAGCTGGGGAAGGGAAAACCATAATCAAAATATATTGTATGAAAAAAATTTTCAATAAAAGAAAAATGAAGCAAAAAGTCTCTGTGATCAAGTGTTTCAGAGTTTATCTTTTGCATGTGTATTTTATCTCTATCGTAGCTTTGTCTTCTTCTGTGCTATGGTTTATTTTCAATTTAAGGATGAAATACCTAGTGTGTCTTTTTATCTCTTTGAGGGCGATGATAACGTTTTGAATGATAACAAAATTATGACTTCATTTTGTCTTATTTATTTGAAGTGGTTGGTATTTTTTTTTACCATGTTTTTGTTTTTGTTTTTTGGTCCATGTTTCCTGTAAGCTTCTTAGAGTCTATTTACATTTTTGTTCTTGCTTCTTTTGGGGGCAGCTGTATAATGACTTAATTAATATTTTTTTTAATGTGAAGAGTTGCTGAATTCCCCAGAAACATGAAGCACAAGGGCATGGTGTCAACTCCAGTTCCATGTGTGATGATTGTGGGGAAATCTTCCAACATGTTCCAACATGTTCATCATCTCTTTCACTTTTTAGTAAACTAACAAATAGGGAAAGATTCTCAGTCTTTAGTTATTAGGACATGACTCCAGGATTCTGAAATCTAGGTCATTAAAAAGGACAGAGAACTCCAGTTTAACTGTTGTAACATCCATGTTCTTTTTCATTATATGGGTATAGCTAGATTCTCCCATTCCAAGGGCCATTGCTTTCAACATCCATAGGAAATAGAAAAGACCTTATTTGGTATGGTGATAGCTTTGCTGCCCAAAGTCATGAAGAATGGAAAGGCATTTACATCCTTGTTACTGCTTGAATGTAAAAATGTTTCCCAACGATACAACGCATTAGAGGCTGGATTGCCAATAATGCACAGACAGGTACGTCGTTCAGAAGGGTTCTTGCATAATCACTGGGTTACTTCACTGATGAACGTATCCCAGAATAGGCTATCAGGAGTGGGACTGCTCAGGGTGGGACTCTGAAAGCTGTATCTTGTCCCAGCCCTCATCCCTAGGGTCCAGTCTCTATGAAATATGAGTAGTTCACCCTAGACAAATCCTGGCCACCAACGGGGTATTTTTCAACAGAGGTTCATAGCAATGGGGCCAAGCAGATGCAGAGTAGAGCTTCATAAAACCATGGCCTGCAGCCAATTTTGCCTTCTTTAGTCTGTTTTATCTCAGGTATTTCGACCATGTAGCTGACTAACAAATCCTCAGCCGACATTATCAAGTCTGCATTTTCATTGCTTCCTCATTCACTTTCACACTTCCAGGTAGGTGGTGTTAGCTCGGCCTTTTCTTATGTACATTGTTGGATACATTTTCATTCTCATTTGTAAAAACGAAGCATCGGAGAACCACTAAGGCTATGAAAGGGCCTTAGTAAAAACTCCAAATGCCTTAGCAAGTCTCACCAACCTTCCCATTAGAAGCTTCTAAAGCAACAGTTAATGCTTGCTCTCTCGGCTTTATAGTTTACCCTTTACCCCCATGATCTCACAGCTCTTATTTACAGGTATCTCTTCACCATAGGATCAAGTTAGAGGGGTTGTTTGTATGTTGGATTTTAATTTTATTTTTGAGAATTTACCTATGTATTTAAAATATGCTTGAACGTCATTTTGCTTTTTAAATTGTTTTCAGTAAATTTCAAAGTTAATTTAGTCTATTATCTCCCAGGAGCACGTCCACTCCATTTATGGTCCTTAGGAGTAGTCTGTGAGTCGTTCCTTCACACCAGTCTTAATAACTAGGTGTCACTCTAGTTCCTACATTTCGCAGAGGAAGAGACAAACATTGGGGGGCAAGTGACTTCCTGAAGATTTTCTCACTGTGCTGTAACTTGAAACCAAAATTTTCCGCCACCAAAGCCCATTTCCAATCAGGCAGCCAATTTTATTTTTGTGAGCCAATTTTGTGTGTGTGTATTCATAGTTTTCACAGGAAGGCCACTTGCCTAAAGGGGGCATAAATCTGCTTTTATGAGCATGTGTGTGTGTGTGTGTGTGTGTGTGTGTGTGTGTGTGTGTGTCTGTGTGTCTGTGTCCTGTTTGTATCTCTGTGTGTGATTGTGTGTGTTTTACATCTCTCTCTCTCTCTCTCTCTCTCTCTCTCTCTCTCTCTCTCTCTCTCTCTGTGTGTGTGTGTGTGTGTATTTGTAGAAAGAGTTCCTGAAACATGGTGCCACCATGGTGCTGGGTTCAGACATTACCACCTCTCACTCATTCATCTCCTTTCCCTCTGCTCATTCAACAGACTCTAATAAACACCTTTCTCACTAACTTCCTATTTATTTGGTATTTTCTGCAGAAAATGTCTATTGTGTTCAGGCAATGAATGCCGCAGCATGCACACAGCTTTGTAACACTGGGGACTCTGAACAATAATATTACGTTCAAACGAAAAAGTGATGGGGACAGAGAGGATGAGAAGGCTGTACCGAGGAATCACAGAAATAAGTGTGTGTGAATTTTTAGGTTCTTAAGAGGAGTCGCGATGTGTGTGACATGGTACTTTGTTGAAGAAATTGTCACCAGTAGAGTGCATCTATTAGTGTCTCAAAGGCAGAAACATTACCATCAATAATGTTTCAAGTATCTGCAGGCGAAGATACAGAACAGTTACCTAATACATACTGGTTGGGCTAAAAGAGTTATTCATTGGGAGATCATAAATCCATGCTAATGTTACATATTTTATAACATTTCCAAGTAGGCGGTGTGGTCTTATGAATAAAAAACACTTATTTTATTCATCAGCTATAATGAATCATACATATTATACATCTCAAAAAAAAAAAGATAGAGAGAAATCCAAAGAAGAAATCAAGTTCTTTTCTTCAACTCCAGATGAGCATTTCCTAGCTCTGGTGGACTTCTCAGGGTGCCCTTCCCGTGTCTTGTGCACAGTAGGGCGACACTATGTACAACGTTAACAACCGCATTTCTTGACACTTTTGGAAAGTCAGAATTCACACTTAGTCACAGCTTTCTGGCTGCGAGCAGCTGGCCCAGCAGATGGGTCCGGAGACAGAGCGCACAGGAGTGCGGTGCGAAGGCATATGATTCAGAACTTCCCCCCAGTGCAGGAAAGGGAAAGCAAGACATGCCCAAGAATAATGTTCTTCACATAGCTGTTGCCATGCCTCAGTTAAATGACACCTCCTTACTGAATCCAGTCATGACAGCTCTAACTATAACAGGGTCTGTTTCTATCACCCAGGCCCTCCATTACTCTCTGTACCTACTTAGAACTTACTTGAAATTCTAAATAACTTAGAAACTTAGCAACTAAGATGCTTAGAAATTCCTTGGATTGTATTTGATTTTTAGTTGACTTTTTTTTCCTTTTAGAGTGTAAGCATAGTGAGGTAAGGGAACACATTCCCCAGAAATGATTCTTTTTTGTTGTTAATAATTGTGTAATTCTATGAAGCTATTGTTTCTCTTTGTTCTTGTTGATCCAGAAACCAGGACTGTTGTTTTGAGCTTGAAGCAATCTCTCAACCTGCCACAACTTCATTTCCAAGCTCAGCACAGACTTTGGAGGCTGCACACTCAGGGAATCATGTTTCTGGGAGTGGTGGTGTCTCTCTGCAGTTAAAATGCTCTTTCTATGTGAAATCTTCCTGTGCTCTCTCTACTGCTCAGCAGCAGCTGAGAAGCAAGTCACTTGTGCAAACTCTGAAAGACTATTGATAAAAGAAAAGGGATGGCATTTGCTTCTGGCAGTTTTACTCAAAGGCATGTGCCTGAAAGTCAGACAAAGATATCATGCCCGGTAGGAAGTAGGAGAGATCTCTGAAGACAAAGTCGAAGGATATTCACAGGGCTGGAGCTTTTCATGGAAAATTCACTGTGTTCTGTGACAGAAACTGGCCGGATAATGGAAAGATGAATGAATGGGAGTGGGCAGAAGCGACAGGAGAATGGAGGCTGAGAGGTGAAAGGACTCTCATCTCTCCTGTGCCATGACCTTGAGGCTGACCAGGCCTTCTGCAGGCATTACAGAACACTGAGAAGCAGAGTGCAAGAGCCAAGCCTCACTGCAGACACCTGTAATGGTGGCCCATGGAGGGAGTTAAGCCCAGTGCAGACGGATGAAACTGATCAAGCATGTGTCTAGTTTGACAGAAGAGACGGAAAAATAGATAAATGAAAGGTTTCCCAGAAGGATGTTGGTTAGAGGAAGGAAGGAAAATTGCCCTAATTTTTGTTATATTTCAGCTGAGATTTCAGTGGAAAATTCATGAGAGAAATTAGCTGACTCTCAATCAGTGTTCTGATGCAGCCATTTACAGTGCTTCATGCTGCTTCATTGCCCAGGTAATTACTTTCCACCAACCTAGAATTCTCCAGTACTTTCAACTGGAAAAGCTGGTCTAAATTTCCCCATGTTAGAAGTCAGTTACAAAATGGTATTGACCCAGTTCTGCTGTCATCTTCCACTTCAGCACAGGCACGTGTGGGAGAGAGCCCTAGACATTACTTCCAGGTGCTCTCGTGGGAATTTTACAAATGTCGCTAGGCACTCTGAGTGGTCAAATAGGCAGATAGGAATATAGGAGTGTGCGTTACAAAAGGGAAAGTGAATAGCAGCTGCATATCAAGAATATACCCTTATCACATCCAGCCACTCATTCACTCATCACAAAAATACTGAAAGTGAAATGGTTTCTCTTTTTATTTTAAACAGACCGTCTGTCAGTCAGCGTTCAATTAGAGGGTCCCCTTGGAGTGACACAGATTGAGGGATTGATTATAATGGGTTGACTATGATGTAAAGATCTGCCTGAGAGGTGTGTGCACGCTTGCACAGGGTGACGGGAACTGAAATCTACATTGTGGAGAAATAAGATCTGAGGCTCCAGACAAATGGGACAGATGGGGACAGTAGTCTATTCTGGAAGCCATGGTGATGAAGAGACAAACAGTCTCTGATTCCGTCAGGCTATAGACCCTGATCACGCGTGTCTGTCTAAAGAAGCTAGAGTTGTTCTCCTTGGGAGCCTGACTCAGGAGTTGAGGACACAGAAGAGGTTCTGGGAGTTCCCTAGAGGCACTGCCCATGGGGGTACAGCCTGTGGCTGACAAGGTGAGCCACTAAAATCTGTGTTGACTTCAGGAGCAGTCAGACCTGTGCTTGCCTTCTGAACTCCAAAATAGCTGGCAGAAATTTCTCTGGTGGATGCTTCTAACTTAGACTCATACACTGAGAATTCTGGGGAATGAAATGATGATATATCTAAGAGAGAAGCCAAGGTAAGAGAAGGATGACAGATGGCTTTGGAAATAACTCTGGCTGAGTATGGAGACTATGAGTCCTATGCCTCAGGAGCACCAATGTTTACTTTTTTAATATTACAACCACTATAAAAGTTTTGTGCATTGTCTAGCTCAACTTGGATTCCTTCCTTATGAACCTTAAAGGGATCTGATGAATGTGTGTGTTTTGTACATTGTATTTACTGAGTATGTACTTTATTTTTTTAATTTTTTATATTAATTATACATTCCCTCCCAATCCCATCTTGCCTCCCTCATCTCTTCCCTGCCCCTCTCTAAGTCCACTGATAGGGAAGGTCCTCCTCCCCTTCCATCTGACCGTAGTTAATTATGTACTTTAAACTGGAAAAAAATATTACTTTATGAAAGAGCAGTGACAAACGTCTTTACATTCTCAAAAGAGTCAATGCATAAATGAGTGAGAGTCTCATAAACATTGTATATGTGATGGAAGGACAATGTGACCAGAGTTGACTTGTTTCCATGAAGTCCATTCATATCAAGAGCACCCACAGTGCCCCTAAATGAGTGAGAAGTCACTGTAGATCCAAAACAGACCTTCTGGACCAAGTTTCCTGTCTTTTTCTCCTCTCCCCCTCCCCTTTCTTCCTCTCACCTTCCATCTACTCTCTTGCCCCTTATCTCTTCGATAATCATTATGATTCTAGACCTTCCCAGCAGTACAAAGACCAATGCATCTGTGTCCACTTTGAACATTTGCTCGATTTTCATAGCTCAGTAAAATGCCTGATGCTATTGTGGGCCAATAATTATAACAAGTCAAAGTAAAATTAATCTAATTAAATAATTTAGTAATTAACACCAAATTTTCCTTTGCTGTCAGTTCTGAAAATCCAAGATTATACAGTACTGTGGGGAAAGAATGACTCCCCAAAGATCACTGCTCTCCTAGATTCATTTAATTTCTTGAATTTAATTTCTCCAGTTTTAGATATTAGAGCTGCGTGTGGATCTTTTGTGTTCTGTAATGCACATGTCTAGAGGCTAAAACTCTAGTAGGCCTGGCCACAGGGACCTCACTCTGGTGATCCCAGATATTTCTGCGTAGAATTATCTCCGAATGCATTTATCTGAATTAGCCAAAGGAATGATTTTTTTAATACCACATAGAGATTGCTCCCCTCGCCCCCAGTTTTTGATTTGCTGATCAGGTCACTTTGGATGGTTGGAAATATGGATGAATAAAAGCCCTCGGCTCGCGGGGCTTCTCTCATATGAATGCACAACAGCCACTCTGTTTCTGAAGAAGGCAAGAAGAAAACAAAACAAAATACCTATTCCACTTATCCTGCTCTGCCCCGGGATGTGTCCTGCATGAGTTTAACTTTCTTCCAGGTATCAGTTAACCATACATATGAAAGTTTTGGGTTTACAAGGCTTCAGGAAACAGGCTTGCCTCTCTCCTGTCATAAGAAGCCTCCCAGCCAGAAGCTTGTGGTGTTTATGCAGAAGCACATTTCCAGGATTCTCTCCCACCTGGTGGTTTTGTGGATTTCTGTCTTATTTAAGAATGCATTAAGGTTTCAAGCAAGTTCATGTGCTGTGAGACTCAAAAGGGAAAACTATGCCAAGTACATTCATTTACGTTTGTAAGAAAGCACAAACGTCTCAGAACATTTTGTAGACTTAATTATGCTTCAGTGGGCAGATTTTAATATATGGACACCTTACAGCAAGGACAAGGGAAACTGGGACTCTTGTCAAGAATAGAAGGTCAGTGGACTCTGGGAAGCAACTCACAACTTCAGGCGTATGCCCCATTAATTGTAGGTGCCTTTGTAGAGTAATTTCAGTTTGGTTTTTCTTTCATGGTCTCTTTTACTTTTTCTTTCATTCTCACTGCTTTTCTGGACCATATTGAGAGGGTGTTAGCCTATGATTCCTAGATTAAAAAACAAAATAGCTTTAGATATAGACACACCTGTGATCAATTCATCTTGACAGTCAAGTTAATATCAACATCAAATAAGAGTAAATGGGTAAACTAGAAAACAATAACATTAAAAAAAAAGAAAAAAGAAAGAAAAGAAATAAAAATACAAAAGGGACTATCAATGAAAGAGCCATAAATGTACAAAATTGGTTAGGTTTTGTATGGAAAATGTAAGCATCCAAAAGGCAAAAACGATCCTTTCATTTAAAAAAAAAAAAAGCCAAAGGTGGTGATGTTAGACTAATTAGCCTTCTAGGGAACTGTCACATAGAGATAGTCCCTTCAAAACTGTCACTGAGCATTATACCAAACTCTTGTACTTTCTTTATGTCTTTAACAGCAGTTTTTGTAAAAGACCTGGGGTAAATAAAATATCTATTACCAATAAAAATACAAATGGCCTTAGTCTTAAGACGGAGAGTTAGGTTTTTTTTTTTTTTTTTAAATCATCAATTTATTATGAGAGCCAAATGTATTCCATGATCAAATTACAGATTCATAAAAACAAAATCTAGTAAATAATATCAGAAATATCAAAGATGTAAGGCTCTTATAGATAATAATAGAACTATGAGAAAAAAATATTAATTTTGAAGACTGGAAGTACCTGCTCTATAGAAAACTCACGCGATGGTGACTCTTCTGAATTTAATCCATCATGATGTAGACAATTAAAGTCTGAAATACAGTCAGCAAAATTAAAGAAAAAAAAACAGAGATGTGCAGTGTTGGCAACAGAATAATGAATATTGTCACATTATTTATGCGGCTCAAGAAGATCAAATATGACAAGTTTGATACAAGAACAATGGAATTAATCTATTAAACCAATAGATGATATCAGAGTACCCCTTATATAAAACATGTCTTCCAAGTGGCATTTCACTCTACCTACAAACAAAGTAGTTATAATCATAAATTCCCTATGCACAATATAATAAACCAGAAATTTATTACAAAATGATTTCAAAAACCAATATAATCACTTGTAAATAAAACAAAATCTCTGCTAAATCATATTCAGCTCAGAAGCTAAATCAAATCTGCAGCATCAAGTTATTAAATTTAACTAAAGGAAGATTGTTATGTGTCATGCTAATCTCATCACAGCTATTGGGTCTCTTCCAGGTGTGGTCAGAGCTTTATAAAAGCAAAATTCATTTGCTTAATTACGTTTTTCATTAAATAAGAAAGAATGAAACAAAATGCGACAAATATTAACCCCTACAAGCTGAGAACTTTGAATAAAAATAGACCTAATAAATTAATAACAACTGAACGCAGTGACAGTTTCAAATGTATGAGAAAGCATTTTTTTTCTTCCTTTATTACTTCTGTTACTTTTGGGCTTGTGTGTGTGTGTGTGTGTGTGTGTGTGTGTGTGCGCGCACGCATTGTCTCTCAGGGGTTGTATGCACATGTGTGTACAGGTGCCCTAAGAGTTGTTAATTACAGTGGTACTGCAAATTTACCCAATATTTGACTATAATATAAATCAAAGTAAGCTGTTTTTTTTGGGGGGGGGGGGCGGGAGTGTTGTATTAGGTTGGCTTAGTGGTGATGTTTATCAACACATGGAGGCTTTTGTACACCTACTTAAAGTAACATTGATGGGATTCAGAGCAGTATGAGGTCATGTACTTTATCCCTAGTTGCATATGAGCCTCATACAACACAGGACTATCACAGAGAAGCTTGAAACACTAGCTCCATTGCATGCTCTGCTTAGCTGCTTCATGTGACTCTTCCTACCTTGCTACAAGCCATCTCCCAGAGAACAAAGATCCAAATCCCCATGAGTAAATGATAAAAGATAGTAACGGGTGGGCAATTTATTGAGGTTCAAGCCTTGAGCTAAATAGCCTAAAGGAATAAGGCACCTATAAGATGTATCCTTTGTAAAACACAGTGATCTTGCCTGTTAGGAAACAGCATCCCAACATTCGCTAGCCCAAACAATTAGATAAGCAACCTGGAGAGGTGGGGTGGGGAGGCAAGAAAGCTGCTTCCAATTACATGAGTGTCTTTCCAGATGAGGGTAGCTTGAGGCAAGAAGGGTTACACTCAGCCTAAATGTGCTTTTTTTTTTTTTTTTTTTTTTTTTTGTCTTAGTAACTAGCTAGTGTGGGCACTATGGGCAGGGTGAGCATGAAGCTCTGGGAAGGGCATGGTTAAAGATGTGTGGAACATTAGCTCCTCCTGATGATTTATAGGATGTAAACAAATAGCCTGATTTTACTAACATACCCAAATGCTTCCTTAATGATTGCTTAAATAAGGACAGCTCTGCTGTGAGAACAGTTTATAAAAGCCAATTTTCAAGGCATAGCAGGTACCTGCAGAACAATATTTTTCTAAACCTTGATTCAGTAATGGGCAGTTGAGAACACTGCCTTTCTATATATAATTGTCAAAAACAATTAGTTCTTTGTGGTAAATGGAAAGGACCCTCCAAAAGAAATTCTTAGAAACGAGTTTATCAATCAAAGCCTAGGGGAACTGAAGGGAAATAACTTGTGGTGGATTAGAAAAACTTTTTCCTGCCTCCAATTAGAAAAACAATATATGTAACCACTGATCTTTACCACTTGTAAGGCAATGCTGTTGCTTTTTTCTCAATTCCATCCCCCCAAAGACTTGCTGGTACACCAACTGCTACAGTTATAACGATGAATGAAAACCCTGAAGTGTGTCAGAGACATATCCACAAGCACATGTAATTCATCCTGTGGTTTCTTCTGCTGAGATTTTATTACAAGGATTTAAAAATATTGGTGAGAATGTTGGCATGTGGAGTCATCAACCAGAAATAACTTAGCATCAAATCCCTAAATTGCCTCTCTGATTGGCAGCTTTGCCCAGGCTGTGGAGTACCATTTCCTCTTTCTTAAGCTGTTCTGCTCTCTATAATAAGGAGGCAACACTTTTAGCTAACACTCTTGAAGGTAATAGATCTTAATGTGATTCTGTTCCTTATCAGTAAAGATCCCATTTCTATAGACACCAAGTAAGTTAAAAAGGACTTCCTGGCTGTCTACAGTATAGATACCAAGTGAACTGAAGAGACTCCCTGCTTGTCTATAGTAGCTACACATAAAATATAAAGTTTTGGGATGAAATTAAACTTTGGGAACCTTCTGTTAATACTCTCATTACAGAGCAAAGTAATTAAGGTTTAAAAAAATTACCGATTTCTTGACAAAAGCTTTTAAGTTAGATGGATCTTTAGAATTCTTAGAAAATTGTTACATGAGTATATTTATTATGTTAAACATGAGTGTTTTAGCAACTAAACATCATATCTTGCTTGATTATTTTTGAAAAATATGCAAATAAGTCTTTGACAATCTTTGGAAAATTGTCAATACACTGGAAATCCTGACACAAGGATTTTACATTTTCAAAGCTGAAAGAAACTTAGAAAACAGCCAGTTCTCCACATCTATATGCAACAATAGAGCCATCCAACTCTGGATCAAAACTATTCTTTAAAAAAGATAAACTATATCCTGGAAATATATAGATTTCTTTAGTCATCGATGGCTAAACAATACAGAGAAGCAAATGTTGTCATGGATATCACACTCACACTTCTTTTGGGCACTGTGAGTGATGTAGAGCTTATTTAAAGTAGACAGGGGCTGTTTGCAAGCTTTATGCAGAAACTCCATTATTTTTTGGTTTAGGAGCCCACTGAGTATCTACTAATACTGAGTTACTGATTGGTTCTTGCTGACTGTATCAGAGATCTGAAAACTAAGAAGGTGTTGGTCATAGCTGAATGCTATGAAGAAGTCATCTGGTTATCAGATTCATTTTCTCATTGCCCAGATAAGAGCTGTTGAAGTAGGTGTTATCCTGGCTTTAGAAAAGCGTCCCAAGTTTTGTTGTTTTTTTTTTAATTTCTTATATTTCTTTGATGAATGACAAAATGTTAGCCAAAAGACATGTGTTTTAAACTGTTTGGTGATGCTTGAACCCATGTACAATTTGGGGTCACATCATGTTCTTTTGTTTGTCCAAAAAACACTTCCCAGTGATCCTGTGCTGGGTTGCTCCTTTGGTTCAAGATTCATAACTTTCTTACTGACCCCGAAAATGTAGAACACAGACTTGACAGATGGAACCCTTAATAAAGCTGGAAGGGAGCAATAGAAAATCAAAGTTCAAAATGGTTTTGGAAGTTTGCAATGTGGGTCCCGAGCCATTGAGATGAAATCAGACATTCTATTTCACAAAGTTCCATAATTGGGGTCAAGAGACCATTTGCATCAGGTACTGAAACTTAAAAACCAAAAATTTCTGTAGGTTTTTATTTTTAGAAACAGTTCAACCTGAGCCAGTGTTCTCATGTACCAATCTTTCTATAACTGAATTTGCATTAAAGTGATGTATAAGAGAGATTGAGTTGGGGGCGGAGCCAAGATGGCGACTAGCAAGCACAGTTTCTGAGCTGTGGAAGAGCTGAACGCCTGAGTTGGTGAGTGGAAGGACCTCTGAAGCCAGGAAAACATTGCATGAGGTGAGAACTTTGGTCACAGGTCACCCAGGGACTTGTTTGAGGAAGGAAAGAATTGATCCTTTTATCTCCCAGCACTCCCCTTTCTCGGACCTCCCTCCTCCTCAGCACAGTGGATTCACCGAGATTCTCAGCTCAGACCTAACTGCCTGGGGTATGCAGCAGCTGAGGTGGAGCTCCTAGCCCCTTAATGCAACTGCCAGCAGTACTGGTCTTAGAGTCCCAGACCCGTGTGGCACCATCCTCCCAGGGTCCCCGGTCTGCTGGCCACCATACTGGCTCCACAGGGTCACTCAGCCACTGACTGTACAGCCTGCCCAATCCCTCAGTGACAGATAATATGTTATATACTCACCAAATCCAGGCAGAAACACCATATAAACTAGGCACGCCAGGCGCTGGGCCTCCCAAGCTTGGAGAGCACAGTGGAGAGCCCCCAGGATTTCCCAGAAAGCATCTGGACTGGCAACCCAGTCTCCAGCTACAGCAGGACTTCCTAACCTGGTGGTGGCAGCAACACTGAGCTGACAGAGCACATCAGTCCTCCAGCATAAGACCAACCAGAGCCAAACCAGAGAGCAGAGAGCCCGGATATGCCAATCCCTGCCAATGTGACCTGCTTGAGCGTGAGTACACCCTTGAGTGTCTACAGAGCCCCAGATCCATGCTCCCTCTAAAACAGAAGCCAGGCATTGGACTCCTCCCACCCACATACCCACTGTGGGAAACAGAGGTTCACTTGGGACATTGAGGCACCTGCACTGCTGCACTATCATTCCAGGGTCCCAGGTCTGCTGGCCACCATACTGGCTCCACAGGGTCACTCAGCCACTGACTGCACTGCCTGCCCAAACCCTTAGTGATAGATAATACACTATATACCCACCAAAGCCAAACAGACCTACCATACAAGCTAAGCACACCAGGCGCTAAGCCTCTGAGGCTTGGAGAGCACAGTAGAGGGCCCCCAGAACTTTCCAGAAGACATCTGGACTGGCATTCCAGTCTCCAGCTGCAGTAGGACTTCCTAACCTGGCAGCAGCAGCAGCAGCACTGAGCTGGCGGAGCACATCAGTCCTCCTACATAAGAACAAGCAGGGCCAAACCAGAGAGCAGAGAGCCCAGATAACCCAATCCCTGCTGAAGTGACCTGCTTGAGCGTGAGTGTGCCTTTTTGAGTATCTGCAGATCCCCAGATCCAGGGTCTTTCTAAAACAAAAGCCAGGCATCAGATGCCTCCTACCCACATACCCAATTTGGGAAACAAAGGGTTACTTAGGACATTGAAGCCCCTGCTCTGTGGGAGTTAAGGCAGTTAATGCCAGAAATTGTGCCACAACCATCACTAGGGCCTGCTACATATACAGTGCAGAGCCGGTCCCACACACAAGGGTTCAACATTGTCTATCACTCTGTCCCTTGAGACACACCTCCACACACACTTACACACACACAAACACACACAGACACACAAACATACACATGCGTGCCTGTGTGTGCTCGTGCATCCCTGCATTTGCCCCTTTTGTGCCTTCATACTTTTCTCCCACAGGTACAGCTAGTCCACCAATGCACACGCTGAGGCCACGAGACCTCTCTCAGCTTCCTGAAGAACTCTCAGGAACAGATGCCAGAGAGAGACAGTACCAGTCTGAACTGCAGAATCCAAAAACAAACAGGGAAGGTTTCAGATAAGCCAATGGCCAGGGGTAGGTGAAAGAACACATCCAACATAAAACAGGACATCATGACTTCACCAGCAACCCCCAAAATTGATGGATACTCCAATTCATCAGAAGCATAGGAAAATGACTTTAAAGCTATACTTACCCAATTTTTTGAGGCTCATAAAGAGGAAACAAACAATTCTCTCAGAGCAATAACCATGCAAATTCAGACAGTTAAAGAGGAAATGAACAAATCTATCAAAGATTTGGCCTTGGCCAGTCAATTGGAGGTAAAGAAAGAGGAAATGGACAAAATTCTTAAAGAAACACAGGCAAACATAGCCAAACAAATAGAGGCACAAGTAGAGATAAAATTAGTGGCATATAGAGAGGAAATGAACAAAAAAATAGAGACCATCATAGAGAGACAGGAATCCACATTCAAACAGATGAAAGAAATGGTACAAGGCATGAAAACAGAATTAGAATCAATAAAGAAAGCACAAACTGAGAAAACCCTTGAGCTGGAGAACTTGTAGAAAAGATCAGGAATGACAAAGGTAAGCATCACCAACAGAATACAGGAGATGGAGGAGAGACTCTCTGGAGCTCAAAGAAATTGATACTTCTCTCAAAGAAAAAGTAAAATCAGAAAAGTTCCAAACACAAAATATCCAAGAAATCAAGGATGCCATGAAAAGACGAAATCTAAGAATAATAGGAATTGATAAAAAAGAAGACTCCAGGCTCAAAGGTCCAGAAAATATTTTCAAGAAAATCATAGAAGAAAATTTTCCCAACTTAAAGAAAGAGATGTTCATAAATATACAAGAGGCCTACAGAACACCAAATAGACTAGACCAGAAAAGAAACACATCATGTCACATCATAGTCAAAACACTAAATCTACAGAACAAAGACAAGATATTAAAAGCAGCAAGGGAAAAAGGCCAAGTAACATATGAAGGTAGGCCTATCAGAATTACACCGGATTTCTCATCAGAAACTATGAAAGCCAGAAGGTCCTGGACAGGTGTCATGCAGACTCTAAGAGACCACAAATGTCAGCCCAGCCTACTATACCCTACAAAGCTTTCAATCAACATAGATGGAGAAAACAAAATATTCCATGACAAAACTAAATTTATGCAACATCTACACAGCAAACCAACCCTACAGAAGACACAAGAAGGAAAATTCCAATCCAATAAAAACAACACCCAAGAAAACATAGCATACAGATAATATTCCAACAAAAATGAAAAGAAAACAAGCAATGAAACACAGTAAGACCACTGACTCCAATATAAAAGGAACTAACATTCATTGGTCACTATTATCTATCAACATCAATGGACTCAACTCTCCAATAAAAAGACACAGACTAACAGAATGGGTGCAGAAACAGGATCTAACCTTCTGCTGCATCCAAGAAACACACCTCTGCAACAAAGATAAATATTACCTCAGAGTAAGGGCTGGAAAAATGTCTTTCAAGCAAACAGACCCAGAAAACAAGCTAGGGTAGCTATCCTAATATTTAATAAAATAGACTTTCAACAAAAATTAATCAAGAAAGATGAGGAGGAGCACTACATTCTCATTCAAGGAAAAATCCACCAAGAGGACATCACAATTCTGAACATCTATGCTCCAAATACAAGAGCACCTACATTCATAAATGAAACATTACTAAAACTTAAATCACACATCGATCCCAACACCTTGATAGTGGGAGACTTCAACACCTCACTTTCACCAAGGGACAGATCATCTAGACAGAAGCCTAATAAGGAAATAAAGGCACTTACAGAGGTCCTAAATCAAATGGACCTAATAGATGTCTAGAGAACTTTCCACACAAACTCAAAAGAGTATACCTTCTTTTCAACACCTCATGAAACCTTTTCCAAAATAGACCATATAGTTGGTCACAAAGCAAGCTTCAACAAATTCAAGAAGATTGAAATAATCCCCTATATTCTATCTGACCACCATGGACTAAAGGTGGACCTCAACAACAATGGAATTAGAAAAAAGCCTACAAGCACATGGAAACTGAACAACTTGCTACTCAATGATAGCTGGGTTAAGGAAGAAATAAAGAAATTAAAGACTTCCTAGAATTCAATGAAAATGAAGGTACAACATACCCTAATTTATAGGAAACAATGAAAGCAGTGCTCAGAGGAAAATTCATAGCACTAAGTGCCTTCAAGAAGAAATATGTAACATTTCATACAGGCAACGTAATGGCCCAACAGAAAGCCCTAGAGAAAAAAGAAAGCAAATACACCCAAGAGGAGCAGACAGCTGGAAATAATCAAATTCAAGGCTGAAATCAATCAAGTAGAAACAAATAAAACTATTCAAAGAATCAATGAAACCAAGAGCTGGTACTTTGAGAAAATCAACAAGATAGACAAAGACTTAGCCAAACTAACTAAAGGCAGAGAGAAACTATCCAAATCATCAAAATCAGAAATGAAAAGGTGGAAATAACTACAGACACCAAGGAAATCCAAACAATCATTAGGTCATACTACAAAACGGATATGCCAGAAAATTCGATAATCTAAGAAAAATGGACAATTTTCTTGATAGATTCCATTACCAAAATTAAGTCAAGATCAGGTAGAAAGATTGAATAGTCCTATATACCCCAAGGAAATAGAAGCAGTCATCAACAGGCTCCCTTCCAAAAAAAGCCCTGGACCAGATGGATTCAGTGCAAAATTCTACCACACCTTCAAAGAAGTGCTAACTCCAATTGTCTCCAAACTGTTCCACAAATAGAAACAGAAGGAACATTACCAGACTCATTCTATGAAGCCACAGTAACCTTGATACCTAAACCACACAAAGACTCAACAAAAAAAGAGAACTTCAGACCTATCTCTCTTATGAACATTGATGCAAAAATACTCTGTAAAATACTTGCAAACCGAATCCAAGAACACAACAAAGATATCATCCACCATGACCAAGTAGGCTTCATCCTAGGCATGCAAGGGTGGATCAACATAAGGAAATCCATCAATGTAATCCATCACATAAATTAACTGAACGAGAAAAACCACATGATCATCTCCTCAGGTGCCGAAAAAGCATTTGACAAAGTCCAACACCCATTCATGTTTAAAGTCTTGGAGAGATCAGGCATAAAAGGTACATACCTAAACAGGTAAAGGCAATATACAGCAAGCCTATAGCCAACAACAAACTCAATGGAGAGAAACTTAAATCAATCCCACTGAAATCAGGGACAAGACAAGGCTGCCCACTCTCTCCATATCTCTTCAACATAGTACTTGAAGTCCTAGCCAGAGCAATAAGACAACTAAAGGAGATCAAGGGGATAAAAATCAGAAAGGAAGAGGTCAAAGTGTCACTATTTGCAGATGATATGATAGTATACATGAGCGACCCCAAAAATTCAACCAGAGAAATCCTTCAGCTGATAAACACCTTCAGCAAAGTGGCAGGATACAAAATAAACTAAAAAAAAAAAAAATCAGAAGCCCTCCTGTATACCAAAGACAAAAGGGTCGAGAAAGAAATAAGGGAAACAATACCCTTCACAATAGCCACTAATAACATAAAGTACCTTGGGGTGACACTAACCAAGCAAGTGAAAGACCTGTTTGAGAAAAACTTCAAGTCTCTGAAGAAAGAAATTGAAGAAGATATCAGAAGATGCGAAGATCTCCCGTGCTCATGGATTGGTATGATTAACATTGTGAAAATGGCCATCCTGCCAAAAGGAATCTACAGATTCAACGCAATTCCCATCAAAATACCAACTCAATTCTTTACACACCTTGAAAAAATGATTCTCAGCTTCATATGGAGAAACAGAAAACCCAGAATCTCCAAAACGATCCTGTACAACAACAGAACATCTGGAGGTATCTGAATTCCCAATCTCAAGCTGTACTACAGAGCAATAGTAATAAAAACTGCATGGTATTGGCATAGAAGCAGAAAGGAGGATCAATGGAGCCGAATAGAAGACCCAGAAGTAAACCCACACACCTATGAATTCTTGATTTTTGACAAAGAAGCTAAAACCATTCATTGGAAAAAAAGCATCTTCAACAAATGGTGCTGGTCCAACTGGATGTCTACATGCAGAAAAATGAAAATAGATCCATACTCATCACCCTGCACAAAACTAAAGTCCAAGCAGATCAAAGACCTCAACATAAAACCTGATACTCTAAATCGGTTAGAAGAAAAAGTGGGGAACAGCTTAGAACTCATTGGCACAGAAGAAAACTTCCTGAACAGAACACCAACAGCATAGGCTCTAAGAGCAACAATCAATAAGTGGGACCTCATGAAACTGAAAAGCTTCTGTAAAGCAAAGGACACCGCCATCAAAACAAAACGACTGCCTACAGATTGGAAAAGAATCTTCACTAACCCTTTATCTGACAGAGGACTAATATCCAGTATATACAAAGAACTAAAGAAGCTGAAAAGCAGCAAACCAAGTAATCCAATTGAAAAATGGGAAACAGAGCTAAACAGAGAATTCTTGATAGAGGCATACCGAATGGCAGAGAAACACTTAAAGAAATGCTCATCCTCATTAGCCATTAGGGAAATGCAAATCAAAACGACCCTGAGATTTCACCTTACACCCATCAGAATGGTCAAGATGAAAAACTCAAGTGACAACACATGCTGGAGTGAATGTGGAGAAAGAGGAACCCTCCTCCATTGCTGGTGGGAATGTAAACTGGAACAACCACTTTGGAAGTCAATCTGGCACTTTCTCAGACAATAGGAATAGTGCTTCCTCAAGACCCAGCTATACCACTGCTAGGTATATACCCAAAATTTGTTCAAGTACACAACAAGGACATTTGCTCAAACATGTTTGTAGCAGCTTCATCTGTAATAGCCAGAATCTGGAAACAACCCAGATGTCCATCAACGGAGGAATGGGTACAGATAATTGTGGTATTTTACACAATGGAATACTACTCAGCAATCAAAAAGAAGGAAATCATGAAATTTGCAGGCAAATGGTGGGATCTAGAAAAGATCATTCTGAGTAAAGTATCCCAGAAGGAGAAAGACAAACATGGTATATACTCACTTATATAGACCTACAAGATATGATAAACATAATGAAATCTATACACTTAAAGAAGATAAACAAGAAAGCAGACATGGGGTAAGATGATCAATCCTCACTTAGAAAGACAAATGGGATGTGCATTGGATGTATGACAGGAGTCGACTGCAGAAGGTATCTGAAAGACTCTACCTAGCATTGTTTCAAAACAGATACTAAGACTCATAACCAAACCTTCAGCAAAAGGGGAGTTAGTATGATGTGGAAAGGATAGGAGCTCCATAAGGACCAAATATATCTGGGCACAGGGGTCTTTTCTGAGACTGACACTCCACCAAAGACCATGTATGCATATAACCTAGAACCTCTGCTTGGATGAAGCCCATGGTAGCTCAGTACCCAATTGGTTTCCCATAGTAAGAGGAACAGGAACTATTTCTGACAGGAACTCAATGGCAGGCTCTTTGACCTCCTCACCCCCCCAAGGGAGGAGCAGTCCTACTAGGCCACAGAGGAGGACTTTCCAGCTAGTCCTGAAATTCCTGATAAAACAGGGTCAGATGAAAGGGGAGGAGGTCCTCCCCAATCAGTGGACTTGGAAAGGGTCAGGGAGGAGATGAGAGAGGGAGGGTGGGATTGGGAAAGAATAAGGGAGAGTGATACAGCTGGGATACAGAGTTAATAAAATGTAACTAATAATAAAAAATAGATTAAATTTAAAAAAGAGAGAGAGATTGAGTCAAAGGAAGTTTTGGGTTTAGTAAGCATTCCAGTTGAGATGTAGTTAAGTTTGATGTCTTAAACAGCATAGAAAAGAGACAAGAGGAATAAAGACAAGGAGAAACCTCTGAGGTTAATGACTATGGGGACACTGGAGAACAAATTATGGCTGAGGGGAATATAGTCATTCATTAAAAATTTCTTCACATACTAAATAGTGATTAATCTACAAGATTATGAAAATACAAAGGAAGGAGTCTCAGTCCATCTTTTGAATTCACAATTGCTTGAGAGCAAACACATAGATGCTTCTAATGTTAGACACATGAAGAGGAGACTAGAGAATGCAAAAGAATCAGAAATATAAAGGCTTCCTGTGGGCAGACAAGACAGTTGGAATGGTATGGCACTTGGAAGAATTTGTGCATGGTTCTCAACTTTCCTAATGTTGCAACCCTTTAATACAGTTCAAGTTTTGGTAACCACCAACCATAAAACTTTTCATTCCTACTTCATAACTGTAATTTTACTACTATTATGAATCATAACATAAATATCTGATAAATATCAGATATGCATCTCCCAAAGGAGTCACAATCTACAGATTGAAAGCCATTGGCTTACTTACCCTGTCGTGGCAGAGCCTGGCAGTCAACTCAGCCTATGGTTTAAATTGTGTCCATTTTGGACAGCATTTTGTTTGTAGAGAGCTGGGCATTTTTACCCCATGGCTACCTTGCCATTAGTGAAGCTCTCTCCAAAGGATATTTTATGATGCTCATCATCTTTGTTGAGGTAGGCTAGGGGTGCTGCCAGGAGCTGATATATGTCAAGTCAAAAAGTCCTTAAATTAATAAAAATGTCTTCAAATACCATATTTTTAGGTCTCTGAATTTTTTGATGACCATCTATCTTTCTATTTACATTTATATTTACATAGAGTGTAATCATATCTATCTATATTTCCTGCTGCACATAGATGTCTGACAACCATACTGAGCCAGAAGGCTGAAGATGATGCTACAACATTATAGAGAGAGAATGGGTGACTGACCAGGCAGCAAACTGTCTCTGTCATCTCTTAGTTTCAGAAGCTGCTTGTCTTAACTTCCCAGGTAAGTAATAATTTCATTCCTTCTCAGGTCTCTGATAGGGTTGAAGACTGGATAGTAAATATTTTCACAACTAGGCTTAAGTTCTTTTAGGATTTGAGAAAATGTTTTAAGGTCTAGAAAGATGCTTTTAAGTTGATAAATACAAGATATAACAGAGAATAATTTAGGTACAAAACTTTAGGCTCACCTAGATAAGATAGATAGTATTTTCTTGAAGTTTGCCAAATACAAATGACCTAAATACTTTAAATTCAGCTTTTATATATGGTTTTCCTGATTGTTTCATAACTGTTCTTACTGTATGTAGTTTATTATAAATAATTTAAGGCCAATGGGAAAAAAAGAAAGAAAATCATTGGCTTACAAGTCAAGGATGAGGAAAAGAGCTATCTACTGAATTATCCTGGCAATGCCTTTGCCATCCTACTAATCTGCCACATTCATTTCACTGCCGTAACTTTGCTCCTTCTGTTAACTCTGCTGGAATATTCACCCCTCCTAAATTCTGTTTAACTTTCAAGACTTGCATAACAACTTCAGTCACCATGCCCAACCAACATATTATGCCAAAGCTGGCCCCCAGAGTAAGTTACTGTGTCGCCTCTAAAACTGTAAAGTGCTTCTATTGTGATCAATCCACAGAGCTTAGGACCATCTGCCCATTAGAGAGGGGCAGGCAGTCTCTTTCCAGTCTCTGACCATGCTTTGAACTCAGTATGCAGGTCTACTATACAGTGGTATAGAGTAAGTGCACCGGGTTTAGTGAAGTATATCTGTAATCCCAGCACCCAGGTTACAGAAAGGCCATCACTCTGAGATCAGAGGCAGTCTAGGCTATATAGCAGAACCATATCTCAAAACAACGAAACAGCATAGTGAAAGCCAAATAGCCCACTTCTTTAATGAAAGACCTTGCCATTGAGTACTAACACGAGACCTTTCCTTTGTTTCTTGTTTGATTTCCGTCTCAGAAGCCAGGTTTTTGTCTGAGAATGTGCCCTGAACTTTCAACCCTCCGGGGCCTGAGTGACTAGGTTGTTCCTATTCTCATGACACTGACCAGTTAGATAAAAGTCCCGGGTCCTGGAAGTGGCCCTGCTTTCTGCACAACCAGTATGCCACCTCTGATGATCTGGTTGTCAGAAGTCTAAACTCAGATAAAACACACTTTTGTGTCCACATACCGAGAAACGTGCCAAGGTTATCTTGCTTCCTCTTTCTAACTTAAGGATATTTTTTTTTCATCCATTACAGTTGTTGAAAGCCTTAGGCAGGGACAGCAGTACTGTGGGCTCAGTGGTATATATTCTAGTCTCTTCCCCGCTGACAACAAATCTTCCTTGTCAAACACACCTCCATCTCATTACAAATAAGGCTGGTGGATGGGACCTGACTGGGGAACAATCAGCATGCCGGTGATTGCTCTGAAAGCAGTACTACACTAATGCGGTATCTCATTAGAACACCTTTGCTGGGAACTAGAGGTTTCTTTCCAATCCAAATGGGAGATGGTCCTGTTCGTTATGTGTTCAAAAGTGCTGCTTCCCTGTGCCATAAAACAGCCTGAGGAGAGAGCATCTTTTGACCTTTGTAATTGCTACAATATTATGTGCTGTGCTTTCTCCATTTGCACAGGGCAGTAAATATTGCAGATCTGTGCTCTTTTTTTTTTAGCCTAAAATGCAATTAAAATACATAATTTTTTTCTGAAGTAATTTTACTGATGCCCAACTACATACTGTCTGGACGTAGTATAAGTAGAGGGACTGTCCTGCAGGTGGCAAGAGTCAGGGTCCATTTGAGATAATTCCCAGAAAATGGCTGGGGGCCTTAGGTTGCAGAATTAGCTCAACCAGAGATCTGCTCCTGGTTTCAGACTCATTAAGAGAGTCTTGTCAGGGTATGTGGTGTGATCACTTTCTGGACTGCAAGCTAAGCCCAATAAATTGCTGAACTCGGCTTGAAGAAGTTAATTACCAAATCTGGTGCATGTGGTGCAGGAAAAAAAAAGACAGGAACTACAAATTAATGTGCAGACCAGCAGTTTTATTTTTTAAATTAATTCAAAAATATAAATATTCCTTGACTACTGCCCACCCCCGAGCAGAGCCTTAACAAATATCTGAGTTCTTTTTTATTCTCCAAAATACTTCCATGTATAGCCTCATAGAACAGGGAGGAACCCCACTGTTCCTCTTCCCTGAGGTCCAGCAAATGTGGACAGAAGTGGAGAGTCCTGATCTCCATTTGATCCCATTCCCTCTGTTCTTTTAAGTTAAACACAAAGTTCCTTCAACCAGATGCTCTTGAACTAGCATGGCTTTCATGGACTGAATCCAAACTCACCAGGAAAGCAGAACAGATCTGCAGGCGCTATTGAGAATAAGCTCTGTAAAAGTGGAGACCCGTCTTTCCATTCTCACTCCCTTTGGTACCTAGAGCACCCTCTGGAATCACACATTTATCTTGGCACTTAGGAAAACGAAAGAAGAGAACCTCATCCATTCACTGACAACTTCTCAATTTAATTTAAAAAACACAGTGCTCAAAGCTGCTGTGTGAATTTCCTGACAGGCTCCGGACAGCACAACTGCCTTTCCATAGTCACAGTTTCCACAGACCACAAATGTTTGAAAAGAAAACACCTCTATCCAATTTGTGAATTTCAATCACCATTCCCTGAACAACACAAAACAGTTACTTACACAACAATTGCATTCATCATGTATTAATGCTCATCTAGAGATTTGAAGTATGTGTGAGGATGTGGGTTGGTTACATGCAAATACTGTAGCATTTTAGGGGCAGGACATGATCATCTTCAGTTTTATGTATTCCATAAGGATTTGGGACAAATTCTCCATGGATAATGAAAGACAGCTTTACCAGTTAGATGCATTGGAAAGACTGGAATATGAGATATTCTGTATGTTATAGAACTGAAATAAGCTTTGATAAACAGTTTGCAAGGATTCAAATTCTGGACCTTTTTATTCCATACCAAACATCTCCAAGAAAGCACCTCATTCCTCATGCCAAAAGAACCAGCATTTCCAAGGTACTTACTAGGAGGCAGGTGCTGTAATCTGAGGTGTGTAATTTCAGTTTTGTTATGTAAATATGGCCCACATAAGCACAGCTATACCAATTTAATGGATATAGAGATTGAGGCTGAAGAAATGTAGGTCGCGTCCCAATTGCATAATAGTTGTAAAAAGCACACTAAGATTTCAAATGCCATTTCTTAAATTTCACATCCTTGATCCATCCACAACTGGAAAATGGAAAAAATAAAATCCTGTATTCTCTGCCAGGAAGAAAAAGTATATGTACTTAATTCATCTTCATTCTGATTCTTCAAGTGCTATATTGATTACTTAGATTTTTGTTTCAACAGGAAGTAAATCGTGAATTTATTTACTACATTAAAAATTAGGGCAAGAAGAACAGGGCTAAAACAACCCAAAGCCACCATCTTCTCCTGTGTATCTTGGAAAGGCTTTGCAGTTGGCTAATGGTTACGATATCAACAAAATAACTTCTCTCCCTTTACTCATTAAACTAAGCAGAAAAAAAAATTAAAAAATAAAAACAAACCCAAACACCACCAACTGATGTACTGCCTCCTTGTTGACTGGTGTCTCATTACAGAGGCTAATAAGAGAAAATACATTCTCATATGCTGATCATTGATGCTCAGAGAATTTGAAGAAAGCCCCCTACTGAGTAAGTATCCATTTCCTCTCTGACTTTGTATGTATTAGTCTGGTCAATTTCCCCAAGCTGGCCTGATTAGGAAAGTTTTATTAAAACAAATGGAGATGAGACTTAAAGTTGTTCGAGAAAGAGAGAAGCAGAGCCTGATCTATACTCACAATCTTTGCCCTCGGCCAGATGTGCTTCCCGCTTGGCAGATGCTGAGAATACAGCACATTCACCAACAGTCGGAGGACTTTCCTTCTTTCATTCAGCTGGACTACATTTCCCGACTCTCCCACCAACCCTCTGCCAATTGCCTTCTTCCTTGTCCCTGGAGGAAATGCGCAGGGCAGCTTCATGTGCACATAATAAAGGCAAACAACTCATTTCGAGACCTTCCTGCCTCAGTGGAGTGTGTCATCTGCTTCCTGATTTCCTTGCTTCACGGGGATGTTCCACATATCATATGTGGTTGACATTTTCATAAAAGTCCCACATTTCCCTTTTAAGGAACATGTATTTTATTTTACACACAAGAGTGTTTTGCATACATGTGTATCTGTGCACCAAATGTGTACCTGGTGCTTTCAGGGCCAGGAGAGGGGTAGGTCCCTTCAAACTGGAGTTACACGCTCTTGATAGCCACCATCAAAGAGCTAGGAACTGGACACTCATCTTCCGGAAGAGCAGCTACGGCAGCCTCTCCAGCCCATGTAGACTGTGTTTCTAAGAACCTTGTGCACATCTTGTCTTTGTGTTGCCAAATACAGTCACTAATTGGACTTAATGTAAGTAATATTGATTTTTTTATGTTTTAAGCTTTTGAGAGTTCAAGGATTGCTTATTAATACATACAATGCTGGTTCAACTATTGTATACATCTTAATAGTTACATAAGTGGAAAATAGATTAGTTTGACTTTTAGAAAACTAGTTGGCACAAATACACAAGCAAATTTCAAAGTACTTGCGTAAAAACCCTGAATGAAACAGATCTATCTACAACAGATCTACTTATTATACAGGTAGATATCTGTTTCTTAACAGGAAATTGCCTTTGCACAAAAATGTAGCACAAAGCTTATCACATCACAGCTTCCAACGGGAAGCTCTTGTGAGATTAACTGAATTGAAAACTTAAGCAAATGTAATACATATGCCTGCAAGACTTACTTGTGAACCATTTGCTCTCACATCAATAAGAACTTCCAGTACTAATCTGATTTATAAACAGCAAAATATAAGATATGAACCACCCAAGTAATATAAATAGGGGTCAAAAAGGAAAGTCAGCTTTTTTTCCCCTCCATTTCTGAAAATATTGTGGTTTTTTTGGGGAGGGAGGGGGGTTGTCTTGTTTTGTTTTGTTTCTTCCTGAAAGTCTAGGTACAAATCTCCTGGATTCATGTTCGAATGAAAAAGAAAATGTCTGAATTTGAAAAGAAGTGCCATTCTAGATTTGTAAGCTCCTTGTAGAAAGTAAAGCATCTCAGAAAATGGAAGACGTTCAACACAACAAAAAGTTTTGAGAGATGACAATAAATAAGCCATTTGTACAAAAGCAAATCCAAAGCAACACCTAAGATATGAGAGGAGCACTTCCCCGTGCAATGGGAGGATGGATGATTTCAACCACAATGTTCAGAGAAATTTGGGGAGATCGTGGATTCATAGTGGAGGAAGCTAACAACACTCCTGAGTCTGAAGCAGCAGAGGTTTAATGTTCATAGGAAAGCAGTGTGGACAATAGAAGGAAGACAGCAAGGACTCCATAGACACTTAGAACCATCTAGGCATAGCTAAGAAAAAGTGTCAAGAAGACTGCTGTTAAACCTGCATTGAAATTGTGGGACTGGGCTGGAGATATGATAATGCTCTTCTTTCTTTTTTTTTATTTTTTATTTTAATCACAGGTCATTCACTTGTATCCCAGCTGTAGCCCCCTTCTTCTTTCCCTGCCAATCCCACCCTCCTTCCTTCATCTTCTCCCCTTCCAAGTCCACTGATAGGGGAGGAGGACCTACCTCCCATCTGACCCTATAAAGCTCTCCTTTCAAGCATGGGGATGTGAGTTTCAGATCCTTGCTGCCTATGTAAATCAGGACATTATAGTACACATCTGTAATTTCAACACTATCACAGCAAGATAGGAAGTAGGGTCCAGAGACCCTCCAGAAAATCATAGGGCAGCTGGGTCATAGAGCAGCACACAACAGATGAACCCTGTCTCAAACAAGGTGGAAAGCAAGGACTGACACCTGAGGCTGTTCTCTGATCTCCGTGTTTGGTTGGTAACACACATACACCTACACACACACACACAAATACACTAAACACAGTTTTGCTTTCTCCACAGTGGTCATAAAGGGCTGGTACATAGGGTCCCTAAGCTTTCATAATCCAAGAAGCACCAGTATTCTCAAACTCAGATGATAAACCATCAGCAGACTGCACACAGTGGCTCTCCACCAAGCATGCTTATCTTAGTTAAGGTTGCTATTATTGTGGCAAAACACCATGACCAAAGCAACTGAGGGGGTCATATATAAGGATTATACTTCCATATCTCTGTTCACCATCAAAGGAAGTCATGACAGAAAGTGTAACACGGCAGGAAACTAGAGTCAGGAGCTGATACAGAGACCATGGAGGGGTGGAGGGTTGTACTTACTTGCTTGCTCCTCATGGCTTGCTCTTCCTGCTTACTCATAGAACCCAGAACTACCAGCCCAAGAACAGCATCACCCACAATGGACTGAGCTCTCCACCATCAATCACTAAGTAAGAAATGTCCCTCAGCTAGATATTCTGGATACACTTTCTCAGTTGAGGTTTCCTCCTTTCAGATAACACTAGCTTGTGTCAAGTCTACATAAAACTAGCCAGCATAATTGACCCCTTGCAAACTTGTCATTAAAACACATCACTGTTAAGGCATAACCTTTCTTGTTCATCCTCAAGATCACATATTAATATCAATTTAAAAGTCCTATAGAAGTCCTATAGTCTTCAAATGTCAAATACGTAGAAAGTTTAGTCTCAGTAAAAATCTATAGTCTCTTTTTCAAAATTCAGTCTCTCAAATATTGGCTTCTATAAAATAATAATAAATGAATTTTTAAAAATTAAAAAAAACAAGCTAAATACTTTCTTACTTTAAGACAGAAAAACTAGGGCACAGTCACAATATGAACAAAGCAATACCACACTCCCAACAGAGTAAACAAATCATTGCCCAATGTCAGAGGTTCTCTCAAAATTTTCTGGGTTCCTCCAGGGACTTGGGCCACTTCTTGGCTCTGCCCTCTGAAGCACTCATAGCTTATCTCCTAGGCTCTGGCTGGAACCATTCCTCTGCTGCTGCTCTTCTTAGTGGTCATCTCATGGTATTGACATCTCTAAATGCTAGGATCTCTTGCTCCAGCCGGGCTGCACCTTCACCAATAGCCTCCCCTGGGCTCTCTTCAGGAACTCTGGCCCTGCCATGCAGTGCAAGCCTCAGCTGCTCTCTGTGACCACTTCAGGACTCCAAAACCTACCACCTGGGGGGCTCTTACAAATAAATTTTCATTAACACTGGGAATGGCTAGGATTGTTTGAAACATCAAAGCCTACCTGAGGCAGCACACCTCCTCCAACAAGGCCACACCTGCTAATATTGCCTCAAAATTTTCACCAGTTGCTAATCGGTTATTCAAATATATGAGCCTATGGAGGCATTCTCATTCGGATCACCAAAATCCTAGCCATTCCCAATGTTCTGTCTTTCTCCTGCCTGTGGATCAAGACATGAGCTTTCAGCTGCTGTTCAGCCTCGTGTTGCCATGCCTCTACTGTGCCATCGTGAACTCTGACATTCTGGAACTGTAAGCCCAATTTAACTCTTTCTTTGTAATGTGCCTTGATGATGGTGTCTTATCACAGCAATAGAAAAACAATAAACTAAGAGAGTAGCAGACATGGCAAAGAAAAATAAAATTATATCCCCCCCACCCAAAAAAAAAAGAAAATAAGTTTTCAGATGCCAGTACAAGGTACAACTTTGACCACCTCTGGAACACAGCTTCTGAGAAAACACTTTCCAGAAGATTTCACCGCAGTGATGCTGGTCTCTTCTTAATCACCACTAATTTCTTAGCTCCAGCCGAGCAGCATCTATTGGCCCAGTAATGCAAAAGTTTTATTTTATTGGCTAATAAAATAAATTGTTAATCACAGCTTCTGCTTCAACCCTAGCTAACCAGACCCTCGGATACTCAGCTCAAAATAGCCCATGGCCCTCACAGGCTCTTTAAACTTCCCTTTGAAACTTTACAAGGCAGGCCTCCATCATCTGCACAGCTCCCAATAGTCATCTTCCAAGTTTCTACAGGACAAAGCACTGAGATCTCAATACTCAATGGCTATCCTAGCCCGGAGTTCCAGTCTTTCCTACAGTCCTCCCAAAAACATGGTCAGGTCTGTCACAACAGTACCCCTCTACCCTGGTACCAACCTGTCCTAGAGTTACTATTGCTGTGGCAAAACATCATAACCAAAGCAACTGGGGGAGGAATGAGTTTATCTGTCTTATACTTGCATATCACTGTTCATCACTAAAGGAAGTCAGGACAGGGACTCAAACACGGCAGGAACCTAGAGCTGGTAGCTGATACAGAGGCCAGGAAGGGGTGTTGCTTACTGTCTTGCTCTCCATGGCTTGCTCAGGCTGCTTTCTTGTAGAACCCAGGATCACCAGCCCAGGAACTGCCCTGTCCACAATGGGCTGGACTCTCTCCCATCAATCACTATGTAAGAAAATGCCCTACAGCTGTATCTTATGGAGGAAATTCTCAATTGAGGTTCCCTCCTTTAAGATAACTCTAGATTGTGTCAACTCTACATAAAACTAACCAGCACAATGCCTAAAGGCAAATTCTACACTGAAGCATCTATACACAGGCTCAGAAAGCTTACATAAAAAGCATGCTGGGATACCACAGAAGCAATAGACTAAATTAAACCTGATGAACTGAAAGAAATACTGAAGACACAAGCAGAGAAATCCTTTTATAATACTTTAATTTTTTTAGTACATTTATAAAATGAGAGCAGACTGTTAAGAAAAACAAAACAAATAAAACAACATGGCCAATTATAGGCTTTAGAAAATGAAGGTGCAATCAGAACCATGAGGGCAAAGACAAATTAAAGTAAGAAACTCAATTCTCTCTGTTGAAAACTAGGAAATAGACTCCCCATTCTTTTTTATTTTGTGTTTAAAAAAATTTTGGTTTAGAGAAAAAAGTACTTGCAAGTTATTTATGTGTGTTTATGATATGTGTAGATCTTTTAAAGGATTTGGTAAGATCCCTTCCAGCTTTACCTCCCAGGAATGTCTTTGTCAAGGACCTTTTTTTGTATTTCAGAGAAAAGCAAAAGGCATGCAGGGAGATCTGATGAGGCTTGTCATCCACCCCTGTGGAATCTTAGCAGTCTGTGATGGCTAGTGTTAGTTTCCCACTTAAGCATCTAGGCCTTCCAGGGAGATGGGATTCTATTCATGCCTATGTGGACTGTCTTGAGTAAGTTAACTGATGTCTACAGACACATCTTAATTGTGTATAGAAACATTTTCTGGACAGGATAGACTGAACTGCATTAAAGAAGTGAGCTGAGCTCTACTTTTCAACCATCCTTCTCCCTGACTTCTTCAGGCTTCTATTGGGTGCTATGAGACTGGTACTCTTGAACCAGTCAAAATAAGCCACTTTCCCCTTATATTGCTTTTGTCAGAATATCACAGCAATGGGAAAAGTAACTGAAAGCAGACAGTTAGGTGAACAGATTTTTTTACCCAGTAGTAAAGGTATCTTTTGTCACAAAGAAGTGAAAATCTGGAGACAAACAAAATGTTTCCTTTGACTAAAGGTAATTAACTGACATAGCTAGTTACCAAAATTACCAACTGAGTTTAAGATACATTTTGTGTAGCAAACTGTATTCTCTGTCTTGTTCCCTGAAGACTACCTATTGCTCACCTTGAGAGCTTCCCTTTTATTTTTTTATTTTTTTTAATTTTTTTATTTTTTTTCAGTTACATTTTATTAACTCTGTATTCCAGCCGTGTTCCATCCCTCATTCCCTCCCAGTCCCTCCCTCCCTCCCTCCCTCCCTCCCTCCCTCCCTCCCTCCCTCCCTCATCTCCACCGTGCCCCTTTCCAAGTCCACTGATAGGGGGGACCTCCTCCCCATTCATCTGATCCTGTTTTATCAGGTATCTTCAGGACTGGCTGCAAAGCCCTCCTCTGTGGCCTAACAGGACTGCTCCTCCCTTCGGGGGTGGGGAGACCAAAGAGTTTAAATCACATCTGTGGCACTGTAAAAAAGGGGGAGGGGCTTCTTTGTCTTGGGAAGTTTCTCTGGTCTTCATGACAGCTATCCCTTTCTGCCTTGATGCTTATTCAGTAATGAAACTGTTTTCCACTTTTGTGGAGATGACTTTCTAAAGTGACAAAGTTTAATTTTAATTATACTTCCCCAACACAATCAAGGAACAAACTGTTAAGTGAGAAGAAAATGCCCTCCTGAAAGCAGCAGGTTAAACAAACTGCACGGTGAAAAGTGAAATGATAGAAAAGATCAGTATGTTATGTTTAAGAAGATTTGTACACAAGAATACATATGATGAGCAGATGTGAAACATAAGGAAAACTTCTCAATGCTAAAAACTATTTAAATATTTCTAATTTAAAAAACATGATTTCAGGTAAATAAATGGGAAGATCCCCAAACCTCATATGTCAATATACCAAATCATAATTTTAGAACATCAAGAAAGTGATCTAGTTCATAGAATTAGGTGATTACATTCATATTAAAAAAGGTAGAATAAGGCCAATGACATGGCTCAGTGGGTAAAGATGGTTTCCTGTAAGTTGTCCTCTGACATGCACTTGTTCCCTCTGGTGTACACACACACACACACACACACACACACACACACACACACAAGCACACAAGCACACAAGCACACAAGCAGGCAAGCATGCAAGCAGGCACACAGGCACACATGTAAAAACTAAAATGAATGCAAGCTAAAAACAAAATTGTCTAAGCCTAATAAATAATCAGGAAAGGATAAAGAACTTAATATTAACAATTTTAAGCCCCCTCTCTCATTAAAGGGTACAACTGAAAAGTAAGTATAGGTATCAATTAAAAAATACAGGAAAACTCTAATATGTCCAATGGTTAATCTTCCAATAGGAAAGAATAAAGACAAAGTAACAAAACCAAGAAGAGTAAAGGGGAAGAATTTACAAAATTACTTTGTACTACATGCATTTAGCAAAATATCACATTCTTTAATATAAATGTATCCAATTATGATTTGTTATTTTAAAATGACAGGAGGGCTGGAGAGATGCTCAGTGGTTAAGATCACTGGCTGTTCTTCCAGAGGTCCTGAGTTCAATTTCCAGCAACCACAAGGTGGATTTCAACCATCTGAAATGGAATCTGATTGCCTCTTCTACTCTGCATGAAAACAGTGTTCATATACATAAAATAAATAAATAAATCTTTAAAAAATAAAAATAACTAAAATGACAGGAAACATAAGAACAAGATAAGACAATAAACAAATCTCGTATTCATGGTAGGATAAGGCCACAGGATTTTTTTACAAGAAATAAGTTTTCTTTTAAAAGTTTATCCTCTTTTCAGTTGTGTGTTTGTGTATGGGGTATGTACACGTGAGTGCAGATGACAGCAGAGAACAGAAACATTGGATCCTTGGGGAAAATATAGTTACAAGTGGTTGTGTGTTGTACCACATGAGTGCTGGGAACCAAACTTGGCTCCTCAGTAAGGGCAGTACTTGGTCTCCATCACTGAGCTTTCTCTCCAGCCCAATAAATTTTCTTAATATTAACAATTGAAAAAGAAAATAACAGGGTGGCTGATTGCCCTGGGAATTCACCAATGAAAAAAGGCAGGGTGGACATTCAATAAATTCTGTGGCTATGTGAGGAGCTAACCTAGGGATTTCATAAGAAAAATAATGAGGTCTTGAGCACAGGTGGTATGTAGGCTTTGCCCTTGAGAAGCAAAGAAAACAGCTCATTCCCCAGATACTGAAAGGGAAGAAATAACTATGTGGGGCAAATAGGTAAATTTAAATATAAAGTAGAAATGCCAGGACTTGAAGGTAATCAGATGAAAGCTACTCAATTTTCCTCCCTCTCTCCCAAAGTGAAAACGAGATTTACCACTCTAATTTCTGGACTTGAGGTTTGGGTATGGGCCTCAAGGACAATGATGAACATTTAAAGTCGTTTGTCAAGGGAAATGGGAAAGGAAGCCAATCTCCTGAAAGTAAAAGGTAGCTGAGATTACTGATGTCACAGCTGGAAGTGGGGGGATTCTTTATAGAATTGTTATGGGCATTAACGAGCAGAGATGCAGAAGAATTGCTGTTTATAATGCATCTGGAAATCTCTGTGATTGCTTTTTTTGTTCTAGCTGACCTAATTTTTTAGCTTCCATTCTCCTTTGGTAGAAAAAAAAAAAAACTCTCATTTAATTTTTTAAAAAGATTTATCTTTAAGTATGCCTGTGTGTGTGTGTGTGTGTGTATGTGTGTGTGTGTGTGTGTGTGTGTGTGTCTCATGCAAGCTCATATTTACATGGAGGCCAGAAGAAGAAGTCAGAACCACTGAAGCCAAATTTCAGACCATGTCTTGCTGCCTGATATCGGTGCTAGGAACCAAACTCAGGTCCGCTGCAAGAGCAGTATATGCTCTCAACCTCTAAAATATCTCTCCATAGTTGTCATAAGACTTTAATTTTATTTTTAATAATATGTGTGTGTGTGTGTGTGTGTATCTGTGTGTGGATATGTGCATGTGGTCTCAGTTGCCTAGAAGGTGATGAAACATCTTTAACACAAGTTAAAGATGAAACACCATCTTTAACTTAACCATCTTGAGTTAAAGATGGTCGTGAACTGGCCAACTTGGGTGAGAAGTGAACTGAAGTCCTCTCTGTATGCACTATTTACCACTGAACCATCTCTTTAGCTCCAATATGTCAAGGATATTTTTCTTTTGTTTTGTTTTTAATCATGAAACAATTTATTGAAAACTTGCCTGGTATTATACTAAGAATTACATTTTAATCCCAATCTAATGAACATTCCTGGTTGGTGGATCTGTGGAAAAAAAATAAATTCTACATGGTGTTACTAGATGTGTGGTACATACATAAATGTATGTATGTATAATTGTTCTGTGAACAATTAGGCAATATCTATCAAAAGTCAAACGCATTATAATTAAGCCTTCTTTTTCATCTAATGCAAACCTTTGTAAATAAAAACAAGAACTGTTGAAACATGATCCAAGAATGGAGTTCTATGAGGAAAATTCTGAGTGCTTCTGAAAAGACTACAAGAAAACAAGACAGGATTCTTGTGACCTCAGTTTCTTCAAAAACATGGAATTGTTTTAGGATCGTGCTTTTGTGCCCCTCCCAGATGTAGCAGATAGTAGTGAGTTTACTTTAGATGATTCACTGCAGCTTGCTATTGTTATTTGTTTATATGCCTCAAAAAAAAAAACAAAAACAAACAAACAAAACACGTGTTTTGCCATGTGCAGTGTGTCCTTGTGGTTATATACAGCTTGAACTCATGAAAACTTCATTCATGTGACCATTCTTAATCCACACAGTATAGGTTGTCTGATGCTATGAATAAAGTTGGTTATTGCATGAGACTTTAGTCAATCATATTTGTAGGCTCCATCCTCTCAAGTCCCACCACCTTTTGAGCAGTAAACAAAAAATAAGTTCAGTTAAAAATAACTCAGTTACTCTTTATAACAGCTCATGTTTTCCATGCTCAACAATGAAGGACTGATTACATACATTATGGTAAATCAATAAAACACAATAGTGATATTAGGAATATTTTTGATATGCAGAAGAATTACCTAAAAACAACCTAAGACTGAGACCGAGAGAACAAGGGAGGCAAAGGAGCTGGGAGAGAAATGAGGGTAGATATCAGACCTGGGAGAGCGGGGGGGGGGGGCAGCAGGGGAGGACAGAAGGCCTGCAGAGAGAAGAGAAACTGTGGGTGGGGGAATCTCTGTGCCAAGCTGGAGACCTATGACAGGGGAGGCTTCTGGGAAGATATGGGGGTGACTCTAGTTGAGACTTTTAGTAGCAGGGGTCATGGAGACTGGAGAGGACAGAACTTCTAGTGGAGGGAGGGGAACACCAACCCACCCACAAAAATTTCACCCTAAATTTACCCTGCCTACAAAATGTGCAGGGACTAAGGTAGAGCAGAGATTGAGGGAAGGTCTAACCAATGTCTGGCCCAACCTGAGACCAACCCCATGGGAGAGAGCCAACCCCTGACACTACTAACTCTGCTATGTTCATAGACAGGAGCCTAGCATAGCTGTCACCTAAGAGAATCCACCCAGCAATGGATTGAAACAGACGCTAATACTCACAGCCAAAACATTGGGTGAAGTGTAGAGGCTCTTACAGAAAAGTGGAGGAGGAAGGGTAGAAGGACCTGGAGGGCATGGGAGCTCCACAAGAAGACCAACAAAGTCAGCCAACCAGGGCCTAGTGTGCCTTGTGGAGACTGAAGCACCAACGAAAGAAGATGCATGGCCTGGACCTAGGCCCTCTACGCAGATGTAGCCAATCGGCAGCTCATTCTTCACATGGCTATCTCTGACATGGACTCTGTTACCTGCTTTTTACTATATCCTCCTGGAAGAACTGCCTCCCCAGGCCACAGGACATTCTCAATCCTGGTGCAGTGTAATGTGCTGGGGTAGATATCGTCGGGGGGAGCTCCCCTTTTCTGAGGAGTAGGGGAAGGATGATAGGAGAAAATAGAGGGAGGGTAAGACCAGGAGGAGAGGAGGGAGGGGGCTAAAATCAGGATGTAAAGTGAATAAATAAATTTTAAAAGAAAAAGAAAACAAGTTGCCCGTGAAAGAAAGAGAGAGAGAGAGAGAGAGAGAGAGAGAGAGAGAGAGAGAGAGAGAGAGGAGACCCTACATGGGATGCTGAAGACTTATTATGGTCAGAGCAGAAACATCTGCAATTTGGGAAACAAAATGAGAGAGGAGCCCCACTCTGAAGAAAGTTAATCTGGACAAACTCTGTATCTTGTCATGAAAATGGCGTGAATATCCCTGTGAGCAGGAATGGGTGACAAATTTCAGCAGCAGTCATAATTCATGATGCCTATTATCAGATCTTTTTTTTTTCTGCATTTTAACTCCCCCTTTAAATTCTCCATATCTTAAGAATTAAGCATAGCAGCTCTCACTACTGATGCCTGGGAAGCACATTGTCTGTCTCATGTATTGGGACAAAGAAGACTACATCAAACAAGACCAGAAGAGCACAGGTCAGAGGAGCGAGCACGCAGCATGGACAGAAGGGGGCAGGTATTGTCCTCTGAACACATTAGCTCCCAGGAAAGAAAGCACTGAAATATGAGAGGAGGAAGGCAGGAAAAAAAACTATAATAATATGTGTATGTTAACATGGTATAAATATATGATATTTTAACATTTAAATGATAACAGAAGTTTAAAAACTAAAAAACGCTAAGTGGTCTTAATTACTAGTGATACCAAAGCGGAACATATTTCTGTCTTCAAAGAAGACAGACAGTGTCTGGTGGTTAGCCATCCATGGGTTTATACAACTTTGATGCTTAGAAAAAAATTACAGAGAATTTTCCAATTAAAGATAGAGGATATGGGGAGGTAGCTCAGTGGGGAAGTCTTAGCTCACAAGCCTGAAGACCCAAGTGAGGAGCCAAAAAACCTACAAAGCTAGGTTCTGTAGCAAACGGATCTGCACTCCTTAACTCCCTCTGCCAGAGTCCTCAGAAGCTCTTGGCCGGCTAGTGTGCTTTGTAAACAGAGAACAGCAGACCTGGTCTGAAAGAAGTTAGAAGGAGAGAGCCAATGACTGAGGTTGTTCCTTACATGCATGCACCCACAGTCAGACAACATACACACACACACACACACAACTTTTTAAAATGATAATTAAAGGAATATCAACTTCAAGCATATGGAAGACATTAAGTTAATTGTGTCATTAATGCCTAGGAGCCCAACAGAAGGTAATCTATTATTGTATGCACAAACCTTTCTCTAGATAGTCTAAGGAGAAAAGGATGACTTAAATAATTTTCCAAATGATGTCCCTCAATGTCATTGCAATGTACTAATTATAATATGGACACAAGACAGGTGGTTGTACTTGGTGGCTCAGACCTATAATCATTCTGGTTACTAAGGAAACTAAGGCAGAAAGATAAAAACATGTTCAATTCTGCCCGGACTTATAGAATAAGTTCTAAGATAATTTGGCTAATTTATTGAGACGTCTTAAAATGTTAAAAGAGGGCCGGGGAAATACTTTGTTCAGTGGTAGAGCACTTGCCTAGCATTCCAAAGTCCAAGAAAAGAGAAGGGAAGAAGAGAAGAAGAAAAGAAAGAAAAGTCCCTAACTGAGCTGTAAAACAAAGTCTATTCGCTGAACCCAAAAGGCATTCTGTCTGGGGAGAAGGAAGGATCTTGGACAATTGTTTCCATCCTGCCTTCTCTCATGCAAGTCAGCTGGGGTCTGCCAGGGTCAAGAAGTTCAAGTAGTGGGGCCCAGAGTGCATTATCTTTCCTTTGATCCCAGAAATGCCATGTGGGTTGATTTGAAGGTATGCCTATTCTTCAAAGGCTTGATCTCTAGCTTAAGAATGTGAGTTAAGTAGGGATTTTATAGGAATTTCTTGGCTTTAGGAAATAAAACATAAGAGACCCCCTGCCTCTTACAGCCTTCTGTAAATCCCCATCCCTAATTGTTTCTCCCTTCAAAGCAAATTTCCGTGCACTTCATAATAGAAAGTCTCCTACAGCCTTGTGTCTAATTACTCTCCACCATCCAGAGCAGTTCAGAGAGAAATGATTAGCCCTGTTTGTTGTCAGGTTGTCTCTGGGAGATGACAATTTTTAACAAATCACTATATTTCAGAAATAAGAAGGTCTGCCAGGGTGGAATGCAACCCCACAGTTCCCAGAATGGATGAAATTCTTCACTCGGTGTGTGATGTTAATGTGTTTGCTGCTTAGAGAGAGGGGTCTGGCCTTTCCGGGAGCCAAGCTTAGCCTTGCACCACCACCCACCAGCTGATAAAGCGTCAGTGCAGGAGCCCAGAGCTATTTGCTGGGATCGGATCGTTCAGAGCCCTCCTCACCTGCTTCCCACCTGCCAGCCCTCCAATCCTGTCTGCCAACTCAGAGTCCCCATCGAACTCTTCAAACTTAGTATTCCCTCTTCCCTTCTGGGCCTTCTGTCTATTGAGCATCTGCTTAACAAACTTCCCCATCTAACTCCAGCTTGAACTTGGACCCAATGTGTTCTTCCAACTGGATCTTAACTGTGATAGACTCAGAAATCAAACATTGGCACTAGAAGTTGCTACAGAGGTATGCCATATCCCTTGACTATCCTCCTGCCATGAAATTAAGGATCATTTTTTTCTTTTTAATAGATGTTATATTTATTTAAAATATCTTTCTAATAATGAAAATTTCAGGTGCTTGGTATACATGAGTAAATCTTTGCAAACATTTTGGGAAAAAAATCTTGTATAAAATATGAAGCATCCAGTTTTCTTTCTAAAACAGTAAAGAATTTGTCCTTACGTTTTACGGATACAGCATAATCTTATGTTACTGACCCACTGTTTGTCTCATCCTCAAAATGATAAAAAAAAAATCCTCTGGGACAATATCAGGACATAACAATAGAGCCGTATGAACCAGACAAATATGAACCTGGTCACGTTTACCAACAAGGTACAGAAGGAAGATGAACCAATGAGCGAGCCCTCACCAGACACTGAATGCCAACAAACTTGACCCTGTCCTTCTCAGCCTTCAACTTAGTGAGAAAGAGATGCCTACTCTGTGTAAGCCACCTCAATATTCATGGTTTTAACAACAACAGAAAAAAAACATCTTAATGTTTTCCTTATTTTTTTTATTCTTAATGGAATATTTGTCAGTTGCTGAAAGACACCCATACGGGTCAAGGGGAGGAGAGCAGTTCCTGGACAAAAGCAAATGTCAATTGGCCTCAGTTTTATCAAGTTTTCTTGTTCATGATTTGGATTGATGGTACAATGGGGAATTGCTGATGTGAGATCCCACACATGACATCTAGCCAGCTCTTTGCATGTTAAAATACCTTGGTCTAGTTCCTAACCTGTGCAAAACTAAGACAGAAAAAGCAGCCTGCCGTCCTAGGAATTGGGGTTTATTTTCCTTCTACCCTTTGGGGATACTTCCAGTGTATTTGTGGACAGAGTGGGTGACCCACTCTTTTCAGGCAACACAGAATTACAACTGCTTTTGCTATTGAGAATGCTACTTCCTGCCCTCCAGTGTGTCGATTCTAGTCTTACAAAGAAAGTAAATCACTCCACCTGATTGAATCTCCGCTCTAACTTTGATTTCATTTTTCCTGTATCACTTGGCAATCCCCTAATCCTGCCTTTCAATACATTATCAGCAGACCAGAGATGACTGTATTAAGAACAAGAACGATCTACCAAGATAAAACGAGGCGAAATGTACGATACCATTTGTGCCGGTACCTCTCAACCCTTTGGAGAAGGCGGGGCTGGGGTGGATAAAATGCGCAGTGCCTGTCAACACTTGTTCCCCGAGCTCTCTCCCCGCGCTTTTCAGACTTCACAAGGGTTCCTGTTTGTTCCCTTCATGGTAATTACAAATGTTCCAAAAATAAGAAAACTGTAAGCGAGAACTATTTTGACTAAGAAGCTGCTTTCAATCTAGCTGACACAACAGAGTGATTTCTGGATTGTGTTTCAGAGAATAACATCAGCAATTAGCAAATCAGGTATATAATTTGACCATAGAATCAGAAGTTTAAATTTAGCAAATTGCAAAGGAGGTGTCCTTGAAAGAGTAGAACTAATTCTCTCTTTGTGGTCAGAACTCTTGCTCTGATGCCTAAGTTTTAAATCATTCCACACCAAAGGACTTATGTTCAGCACTCATTAGACATGTTTTCCCCCTTGGGAGTGGCTATCCTTACAGAATTCTTTTTTTTTTTTTTTTTTTTTTTTTTTTTTCTGGAATTTCTCAGCCTCGTTTCCTTCTTTGTTACCTTCCCATTTTGAGAGTCAGTTTTTTTTCACCACCTATCAATGAGGTTCCAGAAAATAAAACCATGATACACCTTAGAATGTGGCAGTTTGAAGTTATCTTTCCCTGTTTACCCCACCGGCATACACAGTGGAGACCTGAGCCTGAAGTCATCTCTTTCAATGTGTCCTTTGTCCTAAGAGAGAAAATGTCATGTTTCCATCTGGATTAAATTATGGGCAATACTAAAGCTGAAAAGCATGTAGAAGAAAAATCAGAGGATAGATATTTTTCTTCCTGTTGCACTTGATTTTGTGAGATCATACTGGGTAATCTCAGTGCATTCATTGTCTGTGTGTGTTCGGTATTCTGAATTCACTGCTCCGGAAAATGGAACAGAAATGACGTAAGGCGAAATACAATTGGAAATGTCAAGCCTTTGCCATGTGTCTCTGAGCACCCGCCGCACCATCTGAATCATTTGTAGAACTGCTTGCTGTCTTTATCCAAATCTAGTCACATAAAGTAACAGGGTATGGTCTTTACCCTTTGTGTTGTGGGGTTATCTAATTTTTAATTTCCATTTCTAAATGCACATCATGTCTATTCTGTTCTTTTTTTAACTTTAAAATAAATGTGTGGCCTAAAGCTAAATATACAGCACTTTGAACATGGCAATGAACCTATTTTTAATTTGTCCTTTCATTTTAATTATACTGTCGGTATTATTTTGTAGGCATCATTTGTAACATTTTGGCTGCTACATACAGGCACTCAAGAATACCACCAAGGGTGTATGGTGGTAGGTGTAAAATTTAATTGTTTATTTAAAATAGAGATTTTTTTTCTGAAATTCTAGCTATTACTTGTCAATATGGACACAAGGATAATGAGAGTTTATAAAAACAATAGCTATGTCTTATTTATTTCACAAAAATAAAACGATGTGCAAGATGCTCATAGAGTCAGTAAATAGGACAATCTCTGAAAATACAAAGACTTCACCCGGGGATACTACAGAAGAAATCCTACACAAGTGTCTTCTTAATCATTTCTATAAGTAATAAAATCAGCATGTTTATGAAAAACCTAAATACATAATTGATCAAAGCAATTTTCACAGTTTAAAATTTATTAGCTATGGAGATAGCTGATGTGAAAAGGAAGGTTAAGAAGAAAAAAGAACCCTATATCTTTTAAAGAGTAATTCTCCCTCATCTTGACAACTATTACTGAGCTGACTGAAATTACAGAACACATAGGGGAAGCAGCAGCAAGGAGGGGAAGCTTAGGGGCCATTTAGCACATGCAAACATGACAACAGAAAGGATTGCTCTGAGTTCCTCAACCTCCTCATGGATCTTAGCTCACTACAAGGAGTAGGATTACACATGTTCTGTCTTTGGGGTGCTGGTCCCATAGGAAGGGGGGTTACTTTTTAATGCATCCCAGATTTAAATAATTTCATATAAAACACCCAACAATCTCATCAAAACTTCTTATCAGTTTTTTTTTTTTCTTCCAATATATAATGCCTCTTAGGTTGAAGGTCGCTATTTAGAATCTGAGAGAGAGCTACATCATTTTCTTAGGCTTTAAGACTTGCATCCCTTAACGTTAAAAGCATAGAATTTTGAATTAATCTTTCTCCCTCTGTACATGTGTGTTGTTTGTACACACACACACACATTGTATATGCTATATATTTTATATGTGTTCTTGTATTTGAGGCGTGTGCATGTATGCATGCACATCTATACATGTAGAGGTCAGAGGTTGAACTAACATGTCTGCTTCAATCGCCTTCCACCTTGTTTTTTGAGATAGGGTTGCCTGTTGAACCCCGAATTATTATTTGGCTAGAATGCGTGTATAATGAGCTTCAAGGATCCTCCTGTTTCTGACCCTCCCAATCCTGAGCGTACACTGTAAAACATACTTTCTTCCTAAGTGCTGGACTGGAACCCTGGTCCTCATGCTTGCACAGTGGACACTCTACTAGTTGACCATGTCTCCATCCCCACTGAATCTTTTCCAGAGAAAAAGCAATCCTTGAGTGTTAAAGAAGGTAACCTGTATATCTGCTGATCATCCATGTAACTTTTCTGTATACTTTTTAGAAAACTATACCTTATTATTCCAGATTCTCTTGTGCTGGATTGAGTTTTAGGGGTAGAGTTGGTATTTCATTCAAAACATGTATTCTGTCACAAGCCAGTAGAAACAAATTACTAGTGTAGAGTGTGTTTGAAGCTGTTATAGGGCCCAGTATTCTGTACAGTGCATGACAAAAGGGGGGATAAAATAAAATAAAATATGTTATGAAATCTTGAAAAACAAAAGGGTCACTTGAAAGTCACACATACACACACACAGGAAGAAGGAAGACTGTGGTTTTGACCATTCTCTCTCATTGTCTTATCCCCTTTTGTATCTGGCCAAAGGAAGAGTTTTTAAAATATGATATAAGTCTTAGCACAATACTTTCTACAAAGCATTAAAAAAACCTGGGGCTTTGTACTAAAATACCCAAACCCCTTCCTATTAAAGACTAATGTTCAACCTTCTCTTCAGTTCCCCTTCCTTTTTTGTTAAATTTTTATTTTTTATATTAATTACACTTTATTTACTTTGTATCCCAGCTGTAGCTCGGGAGGTCCTCCTCACCTTCCATCTGATCCTAGCTTATCAGGTCTCTTCAGGACTGGCTGCAACGTCATCCTCTGTGGCCTACCAAGGCTGCTCCTCCCACGGGAGTGGGGAGGTCAAAGAGCAGCCACTGAGTTCATATCAGAGACAGTCCCTGTTCCCCATACTAGCAGACCTACTTGGATGCTGAGCTCAGTCCCTCCCTTTTTTTAACATTACAAATATTCCAGAAATTTTTTTAATTAATTACACTTTATTCATTTTGTATCCTCCCATAAGCCCCTTCCTCCTCCCCTCCCGATCCCACCCTCCCTCCCCTTTCTGCATGCATGCCACTCCCCAAGTCCACTGATAGGAGAGGTTCTCCTCTCCTTTCTGAGCTTAGTCTATCAGTTCTCATCAAAAGTGGCTGCATTGTCCTCTATTGTGGCCTGGTAAGGCTGCTCCCCCCTCAGGGGGAGGTGATCAAAGAACAGGCCAATCAGATTATGTCAGGGGCAGTCCCTCTTCCCATTGCTATGTAACCCACTTGGACACTGAACTGCCATGGGCTACATCTGTGCAGGGGTTCTAGGTTATCTCCATGAATAGTCCTTGGTTGGAGTATGAGTCTCTGGGAAGTTCCCTGTGTTCAAATTTTCTTGTTCTGTTGCTCTCCTTGTGGAGACCCTGTCCTCTCAAGCTCTTACTATTTCCCACTTCTTACATAAAATTCCATTCACTCTGCCCAACAGTGGGCCATCAGGCTCAGCATCAGCTTTGATATTCTGCAGGGCAGAGGCTTTCAGAGGCCCTCTGTAGTAAGTTCCTAGTTTGTTTCCTGTTTTCTTCTTCTGGCTTTCAGAAGCCCTCTGTACCAGGTTCCTAGGTTGTTTCCTGTTTTCTTCTTCTTCTGATGTCCATCCTATTTGCCTTTCAGGATGGGGATTCAGTGTTTTAGTTAAGGTCTTCTCTCTTGCTTAGTTTCTTTAGATGCACAGATTTTAGTGGGTTGGCCCTATGTTGTATGTCTATCTGAGTGAATATATACCGTGTGTGTCTTTTTGCTTCTGGGACAACTCACTCAGGATGATCCTTTCCAGGTCCCACCATTTACCTGCAAATTTCATGATTTCCTTATTTTTCATTGCTGAATAATATTCCATTGTATAGATGTACCACAATTTCTGCATCCATTCTTCAGTTGAGGGGCATCTGGGTTGTTTCCAGCTTCTGGCTATTACAAATAAAGCTGCTACAAACATGGTTGAGCAAATGTCCTTTTTGTGTGTACTTGAGCCTCTTTTGGATATATGCCTAGGAGTGGTATGGCTGGATCTTGGGGAAGTGCTATTCCTAGTTGTCTGAAAAAGCGCCAGATTGATTTCCAGAGTGGTTGTACAAGTTTACATTCCCACCAGCAGTGGAGAAGGGTTCCCCTTTCTCCACAACCTCTCCAGTATGTGCTGTCACTTGAGTTTTTGATCTTGGCCATTCTCATGGGTGTAAGGTGAAATCTCAGGGTTGTTTTGATTTTCATTTCCCTAATGGTTAATGAGGTTGAACATTTCTTTAAGTGTTTCTCTGCCATTCTATATTCCTCTACAGAGAATTCTGTTTAGCTCTGTTCCCCATTTTTTAAGTGGATTACTTGGTTTGCTGCTTTTCAGCTTCTTTAGTTCTTTATATATACTGGATATGAGTCCTCTGTCAGATAAAGGGTTGGTGAAGATTCTTTCCCAATCTGTAGGCTGTCGCTTTGTTTTGATGACTGTATCCTTTGCTTTGTAGAAGCTTTTCAGTTTCATGAGGTCCCATTTATTGATTGTTGCTCTTAGAGCCTGTGCTGTTGGTGTTCTGTTCAGGAAGTTTTCTCCTGTACCAATGAGTTCTGGGGTATTCCCCACTTTTTTTCTAGCCGATTTAATGTGTCTGGTTTTATGTTGAGGTCTTTGATCCACTTGGACTTCTGTTTTGTGCAGAGTGATAAGTATGGATCTATTTTCATTTTTCTACATGTAGACATCCAGTTGGACCAGCACCATTTGTTGAAGATGCTATCTTTTTTCCATTGTATGGTTTTGGCGTCTTTGTCAAAGATCAGGTGTCCATAAGTGTGTGGGTTTATTTCTGGGTCCTCTGTTCGGTTCCATTGATCCACCATTCTGTTTCTATGCCAGTACCATGCAGTTTTTAAAACTGTTACTCTATAGTACAACTTAAGATCAGGGATGGAGATACCTCCAGAAGATATTTTATTGTAGAGGATTGTTTTAGCAATTCTGGGTTTCTTGTTATTCCATATGAAGTTGAGAATTTTTCTTTCCAAGTCTGTAAAGAATTGTGTTGGTAATTTGATGGGAATTGCATTGAATCTGTAGGTTGCTTTTGGTAAGATGGCCATTTTTACTATGTTAATCCTGCCAAGCCATGAGCATGGGAGATCTTTCTATCTTCTAATATCTTCTTCTAATTCTTTCTTCAGAGACTTGAAATTTTTTTCATACAAGTCTTTGACTTCCTTGGTTAGGGTTACTCCGAGGTACCTTATGTCATTTGTGGCTATTGTGAAGGGTGTTGTTTCCCTAATTTCTTCTCAGCCCTTTTGTATTTTGTATACAGAAGGGCTATTGATTTTTTTTTTTAGTTAATTTTGTATCCGGCCACTTTGCTGAAGGTGTTTATCAGCTATAGGAGTTCCCTGGTAGAGTTTTTGGGGTCACCCACGTATACTATCATATCATCTGCAAATAGTGATAATTTGACTTCTTCCTTTCCAATTTGTATCCACTTGATCTCCTTCAACTGTCTTATTGCTCTAGCAAGGACTTCCAAAACTATGTTGAAGAGATATGGAGAGAGTGGGCAGCCTTGTCTTCTCCCTGATTTTAGTGGGATTGCTTTAAGTTTCTCTCCGTTCAGTTTAATGTTGGCTATAGACTTGCTGTATATTGCCTTTACTATGTTTAGGTATGTGTCTTGTATCCCTGATCTCTCCAATATTTTAAACATGAATGGATGTTGGATTTTGTCAAATGCTTTTTCAGCATCTAGGGAGATTATCATGTGGTTTTTTTTTCTTTCAGTTTGTTATTATGGTGGATCACATTGATGGATTTCTGTATGTTGAACCACCCCTGCATACCTGGGATGAAGCCTACTTGGTCATGGTGGATGATATCTTTGATGTGTTCTTGTATTTGGTTTGCGAGTATTTTGTTGAGTATTTTTGCATCAATGTTCATAAGGGAGATTGGCCTGAAGTTCTCTTTTTTTGTTGGGTCTTTGTGAGGTTTAGGTACCAAGGTGACTGTGGCTTCATAGAAGGAGTTTGGTAATGTTCCTTCTGTTTCTATTTTGTGGAATAGTTTGAAGAGAACTGGAGTTAGCTCTTTTTTGAATGTCTGGTAGAATTCTGCACAGAAACCATCAGGTCCTGGGCTTTTTTTGGATGGGAGACTTTCGATGACTGCTTCTATTTTCTTGGGGGATATAGGACTATTTAGTTGATTTACCTGGTCCTGATTTAGCTTTGGTAAGTGGAATCGATCAAGAAAATTGTCCATTTAATTTAAATTTTCAAATTTTGTTACGTATAGACTTTTGAAGTAAGTCCTAATGATTGTTTGAATTTCCTCAGTGTCTGTAGTTATATCCCCCTTTTCATTTCTGATTTTGTTTATTTGGATGGTGTCTCGCTGCCTTTTAGTTAGCTTGGCTAAGGGTTTGTCTATCTTGTTGATTTTCTCAAAGAACCAGCTCTTGGTTTCATTGATTCTTTGAATTGTTTTATTTGTTTCTGATTGATTGATTTCAGCCCTGAGTTTGATTATTTCCAGCCATCTACTCCTTCTTGGTGTGTCTGCTTCTTCTTTTTCTAGGGTTTTAAAGTCAGCCATTAAGTTGCTTGAATGTGCTGTCTCAAATTTCTTCTTGAAGGCACTTAGTGCTATGAACTTTCCTCTTAGCACTGCCTTCATTGTGTCCCACAAGTTTGGGTATGTTGTGTCTTCATTTTCATTGAGTTCTAGGAAGATTTCTTTCTTTATTTCTTCCCTGACCCAGCTGTCTTTTAGTAGCAAGTTGTTCAGTTTCCATGTATGTGTAGGCTTTTTGCTATTTCTGTTGTTATTGAGGTCCAGCTTTATTCCATAGTGATCAGACAGGATACAAGGGATTATTTCAATCTTCTTGTATCTGTTGAGGCTTGTTTTGTGATCAACTATGTGGTCTATTTTGGAGAAGGTTCCATGAGGTGCTGAGAAGAAGGTAAATTCTTTTGTGTTTGGGTGTAAGGTTCTGGAAATGTCTGTTAGGTCCATTTGATTCATGACCTCTGTTAGAGATATTGTTTCTTTGTCTAATTTCTGTTTAGTTGACCTGTCCTTTGTTGAGAGTGGGGTTTTGAAGTCTCCCACTATTAGTGTGTGGGGATCTATGTGTGGTTTAAGTTTTATCAATGTTTCTTTCACAAATGTGGGTGCCCTTGTATTTGGGGCATAGATGTTCAGGATTGTGATGTCTTCTTGGTGGAATTTTCCCTTGATGAGTATGAAGTGTACTTCCCCATCTCTTTTGATTAATTTTGGTTGAAAGTCTATTTTATCAGATATTAGAATGGCTACTCCTGCTTGCTTCTTGCATCCATTTGCTTGGAAAGCCATCTTCCATCCCTTTACCCTCAGGTAATGTCTACCTTTGTGACTTATGTGTGTTTCTTGTATACAACAGATTGCTGGGTTTTGTTTACGTATCCATTCTGTTAGTCTGTGTCTTTTTATTGGAGAATTAAGTCCATTGATGTTGAGAGAGATTAATGACCAGTGGCTGTTAGATCCTTTGAAATTGGTGTTGGCTGTGGTCATAAAGTTGTGTGCTTGGTTGGTTTTTGTTTTACTGTAGTGGGGTTATTTATTTCCTGTGTTTTCTTGAATGTAGCTAGTTTTCTTGGGTTGTATTTTCCCTTCTAGTGTCTTCTGTAATGCTGGATTTGTTTGTAGGTATTGTTGAAATTTGTTTTTGTCATTGAATATCTTGTTTTCTCGGTCTATGAGGACTGAGAGTTTTGCTGGGTATAGTAGCCTGGGCTGACATCTGTGTTCTCTTAGTGTCTGCATGATATCCGTCCAGGCCCTTCTGGCTTTCATAGTCTCTGTTGAAAAGTCAGGTGTGATTCTAATCAGTTTGCCATTATATGTCACTTGGCCTTTTTCTCTTGCAGCTTTTAGTATTTTTTCTTTGTTCTGTATACTTACGATTTTGATTATTATGTGGCGGGAGGATTTTCTTTTCTGGTCTAATTTATTGGGTGTTCTATAGGCCTCTTGTATTCTTATTGGCCTCTCCTTTAAGTTAGGGAAATTTTCTTCGATGATTTTGTCGAAAATATTTTCTGGGCCTTGGTGCAGGGAATCTTCTTTTTCCTCTATTCCTATTATTCTTAGGTTTTGTCTTTTTATGTTGTCTTGAATTTCTTGGATGGTCTGTGTCAGGAATTTTTTAGATTTAACATTTTCTTTGACAGATACATCTATTTCTTCCATTGTATCTTCCATACCTGAGATTCTTTCTTCCATTTCTTGTAGCCTATTGGTTATGCTAACCTCTGTAGTTCCTGCTTTCTTCCCTAAGTTCTTTCTCTCCACAATTTCTTCCATTTGTGTTTTTTTTTTTTTTAATTTTTCCAATTCTATCATCAGGTCTTGAGCTATTTTGTTAGTTTCCTTCACCTGACTGTATTTTTATGTTTTTCTGTCAATTCCTTCAGCTGTTTGTTTGAACAATCCACTGTTTCTTTTATTTCATTCAGTGATTTAAGCATTTCCTCTCTAAAGGCCACAAACTGTTTGGCTGCAGCTTCCTCTATTTCTTTTCGTATTTTATTTGTTTCCTCTGTTATCTTCTTCATGAGCATAGATATTAGGTCATCTCCTTGAATTTCAATTATGCTGGGATGTCTAGGGCTATTTGCCCCTGGATAACTGGGTTCTGGAGATGCCTTATTGCTCTGGCTTTTGTTGGTTGAACTTTTACGCTGTCCTCTACCCATTGGGCATCTTAGTTGTTTGAAGTTAGTTTCTGGTTGTTATTGGACTCTTGTAGTGGAGAGAATCCCTTTGGCAGGAAGATGGTTTTTCCTGAAGGAAGCCTTCTCAGCTTTTTGGGTATAGTCACTGGATGGCCAGTGTTTTTCAGGAGTTGCTACAGCTCACCTCAGGCATAGAGATCTGGGTGGTAACTATGGTCCTGATTAGTCAAGAGGACTCTCCTCTCACCGGGAGAAGACCTGGAGACAGCTGCCCTCCTCCTGGGTTTCTTGCTGTAAATTTAGTGATCAGCTGCTGTAACCTGTGTGTCCCGTGGTTTGGTCAGTTTTGCTAAGGATAACTGGTTGCCCTTTGGAGCAGTATCTGGGGGTTGATCTCAGAGTTCCTGGTCTTTTGTAGGTCTGAGGTTGGGGCTCTGTGTCCCAGAACCCAAGAGGTAATCTGTGGCGGGTGAGTACTACTCTCCTGGTAACAGCAGACTATCTGGGGCACAGCAGTTTCCTGGGTTGGGCCAGTCTGTGGGACCTTTTCTGGGGATATACTGGGTTGCCTAAGTTCATCCCCTTTGCTTTGTTCCTTGTTCCTTGTGAGGGTTTCTCCAGACAGTGACTCTAAGACTCTGGTGCCTTGGGGCACACAGTTCTGTCTGTAAGGAGTAGTTGGTACCAAGCAGGCCTCTGGGCTGTCGGAGTGTGTGCTCATCTGCTAATCTGCGGGAGCTGGGTTCCCAATAACTCTGTGCTCCCTGCTTGGGCCCAGATCTGTGATGGCTGGGCGTACTCGCCTGTTTGCGATCTGCGGTCTGCTAGACTTTCCCCAGACAAAGCCTAGGTGACCCCAGCAGCACGGTTTCTTCCTTCCCTGTGGGGCCCTCTCCCGACAGGGGTTCCCAGTCTCTGTTGCACTGGGGCGCTCAGCTAGTCTGTACAGGTGAGCTGGGCACGCAGTTCTCCACTTGGCAGGAGCTCAGTTGCGATGGCGGCGGGTACTTGTGGTCTGTGAGACCTTCCAGGGGAAGACTGGGTGACCCGTGATCAGACTCACAACTTTGCTTCCCCGTGGGGTTTTCTTGTGACTGGGACTCCCAGTCTGGTACCCTTGTGCCCACCGATCAGCCTGGGAAAGTGATCGGGCTTGCGGCTACCTGGGATTTCTTCCGGGTTCTGGCTGAGCTGCCCAAGAGTGGACCCGACCGATTCCCATGCCGTGGGAGCCTCCCCTCACCTGGGAAACATGATTGCTGTTGTTTTAGAGCCCAGAGTTCAGTCTCCTGGTCGCTGCACGGAGAGTGCTGTCCCACTTCTCAGACACAATGCTCTCCCGGCACCGCCATCTTGGTTCCCCCTCCAGAAAATTTTAATGCACCAAACCTCTCCTACCCTACTTTCCTCTGAGAAAGCAAGAGAAAATTAAACGTGGTCTCCAATGCAGAGCCATTACAAGATTTTTCCCTGAATGGACACTAACTTAGAAATCATTCTCCCCCAAAATAAATCTTACCAGTTTCCTCTTTCAATTAATATTTTTCTCTTCAACTACCTGTAAAACTTTGCAAATATAAGGATTAATTATTTATAAGCCACTATAATATTTTCACCGTGAAGACACAAACTTTTACATATTATAAATTAGAAACTTAAAAATATATGTTAGCACTTACAGCTGAGCTCTGTTCCCACAACTCACATCAGATGTCTATGCCTCCAGCTCCAGAACTTCCAATGGACTCCTGGACCACTCCAGAAACCTATACTCACATGTGTTACTCACACAGACACTCACACATACACATGTAATTTAAATAAATATTTTAAAAGAATATCCAACTTGATATAAGTTAGTAAATTATAGCAAAATCTGCAATTAAGTATGGTACTAAGAAGTTCTGAAGTTGACAAAGGCTATCATCAATATATGTAAGTTTCCTTCATACATATTTACCAATATTAACAAAGTCTGATCTTCCTCAATTTTTTTAAATTTATTACACATTATTCACTTTGTATCCCAGCTGTATCTCCCCCTCTCATCCCTTTCCAATCCTATCCTCCCTCTGTCTTCTTCATCCATGACCCTCCCCAAGTCCACTGATAGGGGAGGTCCTCCTTTCATTCTATCTGACCCTAGCATAACAGGTCTCATCAGGACTGCCTCCATTGTCTTCCTCTCTGGCCTGATAAGGCTCCCCTTACCAGGGGAAATTGTTCAAAGAGCCAGCCACTGAGTTCATGTCAGCTTTTGTTCCCATTACTAGGGAACCCACTTGGACATTGAGCTACCGTGGGCTACATCTGTGCAGGGGCTCTAGGTTATCACCATGAATGGTCTTGGTTGGAGTATCAGTCTCAGAAAAGACCCCTGGGCCCAGATTTTTTTAGTTCTCTTGCTCTCCTTGTGGAGCCCCTGTCCTTTCCAGGTCTTTCATTTTCCCCTTCTTTCATAAGATTCCCTGCATTCTGCCAAAAGTTTGACTATGAATCTCAGCACCTGCTTTGGTACCCTGCTGGGTAGAGTCTTTCAGAGGCCCTTTGTGGTAGGCTCCTATCCTGTTCTCTGTTTTCTTCCTCTTCCGATGTCCATCCCATTTGCCTTTCTGAATGAGAATTGAGCATCTTACCCAGGGTCCTACTTCTTGCTTAGCTTCTTTAGATGTATAGGTTTTAGTATGTTTATCCTATATTATATGTCTAATATCCACTTATTATTGAGTATATACCATGTGTGTCTTTCTCTTTTCTGGGATACCTCATTCAGGATGATCTTTTCTACTTCCCACAATTTGCTTGCAAATTTCACGATTTCCTTGTTTTTAATTGCTGAGTAGTATTCTATTGTGTAAATGTACCACAATTTCTGTATCCATTCTTCAATTGAGGGAGATCTGGGTTGTTTCTAGATTCTGGCTTTTAGGAATAAAGCTGCTATGAACATGGTTGAGCAAATGTCCTTGTGTACTTAAGCATATTTTGGATATATGCCTGGGAGGGTATAGCTGGGATCTTGAGGTAGCACTATTCCTAATTGACTGAGAAAGTGCCAGATTGTTTTTCAAAGTGGTTGTACAAGTTCACATTCCTACTAGCAATGGAGGAGGGTTCCCCTTTCTACACATCCTCTCCAGCATGTGTTGTTGCTTGAGTGTTTGTTCTTAGCCATTCTGATGGGTGAAATTTCAGGGTCATTTTGATCTGCATTTCCCTGATGGCTAAGGATGATGAGCATTTCTTTACGTGTTTCTCTACCATCCAGTATTCCTCTGTTGAGAATTCTCTGTTTAGCCCTTTTTAATTGGATTACTTGATTTGTTGCTTTTTAACTTCTTGAGTTCTTTATATATTCTGGATACTAGCCCTCTTTAATATAGGGTTGGTATAGATATAGGGTTGGTGAAGATTCTTTCCCAATCTGTAGGCTGTCATTTTGTTCTGATGACAGTGTCTTTTGCTTTACAGAAGCTTTTTAGTTTCATGAGGTCCCATTTATGTTAGAGCCTGTGCTGTTAGTGTTCTGTTCAGAAAGTTTTCTCCTGTGCCAATGAGTCTAAGTAACAGTGTTGCCACCAATTTCTGGTCTGAGCCACTGTGGAGAAGCAAATTAACAAACAAGAGGGAAACATTGCCATACTTCTCAACATTGCCTGAGTTTTCTCTTAACCAACTCAAGAAAGCCCTTCTTACCCCAATGGAGCCAGTGGAACAATGGCTCCTGGCAGATCTTCAGGCACCACAGGAAAAACATTTACAAAGAAGCAACTTAGGAATCCTGGCATTAAAATGAAGTGCCATCTGTTGACTTATTGTGTCTAATATGTGTTCTGGTAGTGTGGAATAAAAGGATACAGTTTCTTATGCTGAATCTGAAACATGCAAGATGAGCAAATAAACATGTCAATATATCCTCAAATAACCTAGACTGGTTCCCTGCAAAAAGACAGATTTCAGCTCTTCTCTATGACAGGATATATTTTGGGCAATCAGGAAAAACTTTGATGCCTGGGAGAGAAAAAGGATCCTGGTGGAAAAAAAAAATAAAAAAAAGCAAACACAAAACTCATTCACAAGGGCTTGGGAGATGCCACTAGAGAGACTGGCAAATTCTGGGTTCACTGAAAAACAACAACCACAAAAATACACAATCAAACAACACTTCTTTATCTAAAAAAGTAAGATGAAGGGACTATTCAAGAAGACATGTTGATCTCTGGCCACCACATCCTTACATGTACCTGCACACCTATAAACATGTACACAAAGAATGTTTGTAACAGACAAGATGGGCAAAGTGTTCATGAAGTAAATTTAAAATATTTTATTAATTATTTCATAAATCTATATTTCTTTCAGAATAATCAGTGTAGAAAGAGTTGTTTTGAGGTTTCATCTATTTCATCTGTTTTGAGGTGTGTGTGTGTGTGTGTGTGTGTGTTCACATCTATGCTTAGCCACCACCAAATCCCTATGGAATCAGAGAACAACTTTTAGACGTAGATTTTCTGTTTCCACCATGTTAGTCCAGTCATGAGAATTGGGGTGAGAGCCTTTGTCCACTGAGCTATTTTGCTGGCCTCTAGAAAGAAAATGTTTCTTTTTTTATTTTATTTTTCAAATTCACTTTACATCCTTGATGTATCTCCACCTTTCCTCTCCTACCAGGCCTACCCTCCTTCCCTTTGTCCATCCCCTTTTCTGATCCAACCCTGCTTATCAAATTACATCAGAAATGAGATTATACTCTTCCCCTGTGGCCTGTGAAGGCCTACAGGAGAGTGAAAAAAAAAACTGGCAAGTAAGTAGCTGTCTGAGGCAGTCCCCACTTCGCTTAAAAGAGGACCCACATGAGGCCTAAGCTCCCTCCTCTTTGTAGGGGGCCTAGGTCCAGTTCATGCATGGTCCTTGGTTGATGCTTCAGTCTCAGCAAGATCCTCTGGGCCGATAGTTGGCTCTGTTGGTCTTCTTGTGGAGCTCCTGTCATGTACAGGTCATTTTTTTCTTTCTTTTCCACTTTTCCACAGGATCCCTACACATCACAACAGATGCTGTGAGTCCCAGCATCTGTTTTGGTACATTTATACCATGGATTGATATTCAGCTTTAAAAAAAAATCATAAAATTTCCAGGTGAATGGATAGAACTGAAAAGATAATCCTGAGTGAGGTGACCTAGACCCAGAAAGACACACATGGTATATACTCACTTATAAATGGATTTTAGCCATATATTACAGGATAAACATACTACAAGGCACAGACCCAAAGAAGATAGGTTCCCAGGGAGGATGCATAAATCTCAGTTGGAAGGGGAAATCAAATAGACAGAGGTAGTGGCTGAAGAGAGAGAACAGGTAGGAGAGGGGTGTGCAGAGAGTTAAGAGGGTGGAGATCAGACCTGCGGAGAGCGAGAGCAAGAGGACAGAAAATCTGTAAAGAAAAGAGAAACTGAGGTGGAAATATCTCTGTGACAATCTGAAGACCTACGTCAAGATAGGCTCCTGGGAGCATATGACACGGACTCAAGTAGAGATTTCTAGTAGCAGAGGCCACAGAACTGAAGAGGACACCCTCTAACAAGACTAGTCTTCTAGCAGAGGGAGGGGAACACCAACCCACCCACAAAAACTTCAACCCAAAATTTATCCTACCTACAAGATGTGCATGGATAAAGATAGATCATATAGAGCTGAGTTTGAGAAAATGCCCAACCAGTGCCTGGCCCAACCAAAGACCCACCCAATAAGATAGTTTCAGCCCCTGACACTATGAACGATAATCTGCTAAACTTGCAGACAGGAGCCTGTCATAGTTGTCCTCTGAGAGGCTCTACCCAGCAGCACCTCAAAACAGATGCCGAAAATATTTCTTTTAAATAAATATTTTCTAATGTCAAGATTTTACTAAATATACAAGGCACACATAAAAACTTGTGATATAAAACTATTTTAATTACTGTCTCAAAATAGAGTATGTGGTTTACTATAATAAAGCATAAGAACATCACATAATTTATTAAATGCAAACTCCCAAAGCAGGACTTTAATTAAAAATCAGATTGCTAAGTGTTTATGATCAAATCTATTGCACTTCTCCATAAGCAAAATTTCAGACACAAACCACTTTGACCTTACTCTAAAATTTCCAAGGTAAGGTGTTGGTATAATGTTTTGTTTGTTTGTTTGTTTGTTTTAATGTATACACCTTACCCTTGTTCATTCAAATGCTGATTTCTCTCCCCCACTCTCTGATTTCAATCCAGACAATGCATTGTGATACTTATTCTAAGCATCACCTGTCTCAAATTTGTGTAAACATGCCAAAATAAAACAACCAGCCACAATGTTGAGCAATGGAGAGGAAGGAGTAGGTGGGAGAGGGGAGGAGCCAGAGGACAGGAAGGAGTGGGAGGCAGAGGAGAAGGAATAGGAGAGAAGCTGGGAGAGACACTGGTGGAGAGGTCTTGGAATGATGTGGAGAATGAACCAGACCTAAGATTTCACAAAAAGCAAGTATAATGGGTGAATCTAAATGTTAGAAAACTATGAGGGCTTGGAGGTTTAGGATGGAGTAACTATTGCCCAGCATTGTGTTCTAGGTTAACTAAATGAATCATAGTCTCTGTGTGGTGATTTGGTTATATAGCTGTTTAGGATTAACAGCAGTGTTACTAAAAGACATATCAGTAGCAAATATTAATGAATAATACAACAGTAAAGCTTCCTGAATTCTGACTTATACTGACTGACACTTATTGGCTTCTGAGAATGATTAACTAAGCATAGATAAATGAAAGCAATAATTTATAGTTGGAAGAATAAAAAAAATTAAATGTGTAAAAGTCATGATTCTCGTCATAATTCTCGTCTGCTGCACCTGGTCAGAGGTGTGTCTCCACTCATTTGTTTTGTTGTTGTTGTTTTTATTTTTTTGTTGATACAAGCATGTAAGACTATGAATTTTCCTCTGGCTTCTGCTTGGGTTTCCCCCCATGCATTGTGCTGCTGCTTTCCAAACATCATTAAAGTTTGCTGTGCTGGTTTCAAAACTTGCTGCTGCTACAGTGAATGGAAATCCAATTCACAGTCCATGTCAGGCATCTCAGTCAGCAGTTAACTCCAACTTCAAAAGATGTATTGCCCTTTTCTGGCCTCAATAGGCATCCACATAAACACACACACACAGACAGACACACTGATGCACACATACGAGACAGAGAGAAAAATAAATAAATCTTTTTAAATTCTTTAAGAATATTCAAAAATATTTTACTCTACATAGTCCACATTGTTATCCTATTTCTACTATGCAAGAATCAGAAAACATACCCCTGACCCCTCCATGCCATTTCTCATATTTACCTGTAAAGAGTTTTCCTCTGTCCTTTAGAAATATTTTTAAAAGACACATGTGCATCTTAATTTTTAGAATGATCAGCTCCTTGCTGTGGAGTCAAGGACCACAAGGCTTTTACCTGTGACGTGTCATTTTTCTTCATCCTAGCCTACCATTCAGTGAATGTGTATTAAAAAGTGTTGATACATCTTCATTTTGAAACATGCATTTTAGTGCTATAAACTATTATTTTATGTAGGAGAAAAATACTTTTTACCTGAATCCTACTGTACTGGAAAGCCCCAGCTTTCTTTGTGTCTGAGTTGACCTGTGATAAATTTCCCCTAAATAGTGATTTTGGTTTTCATTTGTTTATAGGATGCATCATTTTAAATGTAACTTTTGCTATTTAGAGTTCAGGGTTCCTTTTGATACCATATCAAATTCTTGTTCTTTTAAGTAAGTGACTTAACCTTACTGATATTCATTGACATTATAGGAAGGTTGTCTTTACATTTCACATCATTTTGTTACCTTTTTATACTTACTTTTGTGATTTATGTTGGTCTGACATTTATAAGGGTTGGTATTTTACATTTCAGTGTTTACATTTAGCCTATTTTTGTAATAACAGTTCACCATTTTAAATATCATCGCTTTACTCTTGCTATTGACTATGCATTTCTCTTCAACCCTTCTGTACTTGCTTTTCTCCACCACCACCCAGTATTTAATCCACAGAACTCTCTTTCCTAGCCTCTCCCTAATTATATTAAGGGCTTTTTTGATTTTTCAATTTGATTTGTCTACTTCAGCTCATATCCTTGAATTTTTCAGGCAAGGAATAATTGAGAGAGTTCCCTATATACACTTCCTGTATATTTGACTCCATAATTTTTATTTATTTTTAATATATGACTTGTCAGAACATGCAGTCAAAGTATTAACTCTTGGGCTACTACATTCAGTTGTCACCACATATCCTTTGGCTAAACTTTAACTTAAATCTTCCCAATAACTAATGTTGATACTCCATTAATTTCCTTACGGAAAGGCATTTTCGTTAAAATGGTAGGAGATGTGTTGTTTCTCCATGAACAACATTCTGCTCAAATATCTCTTGTATTTAAGTTTGAAGAAGTTAGGTTAGATTTAAGTATGTTGGCTCTTTCCTGACGTGTATCATAGATATTAACTCAATGTTCCTTAGAACTATCAAATATCTGTAGGAAAATTTACTTCATCCCACTGAAAAATAACAAGTATCCACAAAGACCTCATGTACAGCTATCCCCTTTACTCTGCTCAAGACTGGTGCAAGGGTAAGAAACAACCCCATAGGAAAAGGTGTGAGGGTAAAAGTCCCCAGGAGAATGGGAGTGGAATCCCTCCTGCAGACTCAACCATTACCTTCTGAAGCAGGGCTTACTGTGGAAAACACTCTGTGCAGCTCACAAGTAGCTAGAAAGACACAGGATCCAGAATCAGAGAGGCCTCTCATGCTCAAATATTCATAATTGCATGTGTGTTCTTCTGTTTCTTTTTGTGAATTTTAAGGTCCTTTTCTTCATCTCTTTTAGAAATGTACTAAATAAAGGTAGCATCTATTGAAAAGGGAAAGAGGCTACTGTTTTCCAGTAGCTTAGAACAATGAAAAGGAACAGTGATGATGTCTTGGTAAGTGGGTCGCGTGATTTCTCCAACTGCACCTGGCTTTTTTTTTTTTTTAATGTTCCAAATAGCCTTCTTCCCTTATCATTTCATCGATTGTATTTTCATCTTCTATTTATCTCTTTTCTGGATAGAGATATTTTCTTTTCTATTCATTTAAATTAGGTCCCAGGGTTGATACTTCTTAATAAATTATCTCCTAGTGGCTTTCCAATATATAGACCATTTGCCATTTCTTTGACAAAGAGTTTCTTAAATTAGATTCTTTAAAAAATCAATATCAGTGTCATTCTCTTTTTATGCATTTATTTTATTCACCTTTGCCTGTATTCTAAAGCCATCATTTTCTCTGAATTCTCCTTGTCTTATTTTGTTTTATTTTCACGTTTATCTTTACTGTTTACATGCATATTGTTGGTTCTTCACAGTAACTGTGTTCTCTGATAGCCAGGCGCCTTGGTAGTTGCTCCTGTATTCACACTGATCTTAGCTATGTGACCCACTTTCACCAGTAGAAACTCAACAAATAGGATAGAAACATAGGCCTGATCAGTATGTGCACATCAGGCTTGCCCTCCTGGAGCATTCCCATCTCCTGTGAGGCAACCTAGTTTAAACTTCTGGGCATTAAAAGATTGCATGTACAGAAAGGCTCATGTATCCTAACTGGGCAGAGCACCCAGCCAGTGCAACAGGTAAATGAATCCCTTTGAGAGAGCCCAAATGAGATCTATAGAAGAACTAACATGATCCACAACCGCCAAGAAACATCAATCAATGTTTTAAGTCATTATGTTCTTCCTAAAAGGGAAACGGCTACCTAGAAATGAGGCATGACTATAATGAAATTTCAGGCATGAGACACTGGCTTCAGAACTGGGCAGCAGGTGGAGACTGGATAAGTACAAGGGGTCTATTGGCAAAGGCAAAAGAGATGCCAAACAAAACTGTTGGCAGAGGTTGAAAGTGGGCTTAGGAAATTATTAGGAGCAAGAAAAAGAATGGCAGGCCATGTTTTATAGTCACAAAACATTTGGCAAACCTGTCACCTGCTGCTACCCAGAAGTGACAATCCTGTCTGATAAAGTGGTGGACCTGGCTGAGGAGACCTCCTGGCAGGATGCTGAAGGTACCAGTTGGCTTGTTACAGGTGCATATGGTGAGGCCTAGACAAAGCAAGGAGCTGAGAAGATGGTTTCATTTGCAACAGGAAATTAGGTGGGAAGAAGAGACAGAACTGTCTGGCTTGGAAAAGGAGATGCTTTTCTCATTTCCAGTGTTTCCGTGTTAGTGAAGTGTTCTCAATGTAAGAGGGAGTTTGGGGAAAATGAAGAATATGGATATTGAACTTCAGTGGTTAATACAACTTCAGAAGGATTTACAGCACTTCCTAGCAGAACTTCTCATCTACACAGAACATCTTCTAGAGGCTTAAAAACATTTGCCAGCAATACCCTGGTAAGGCCACATCAGACTAGAACTCATATTCTAGAGATCCAAGCTGACCTCATAGCATGGACTGAACAGTCATTGTGCTCATAGGAAATACTCACAATGTTTAAGGCAGTTGCATTGCTTTAGACCAAAAAAGAAGAGGAAATATTTGAAATGAGAGGGGGTCTTGGGGCTTCTACCTTCTTATAGTCACAGAGATGAATGATAGACTAGTCTCTTCCTGGAGGAGGGGGAGAAGGCTCTACAAACCTCAAGAGCCTGGAGGGAAGAACTCATTTCCCTGTGCAAGGATGGAACAGGAACCCCTTAGTCAAGAAACACGCCCTGTTCCCTTGAAAAAGTCCCAAGAAAAACCAGTCAGCTAGCTTGCGAACAGTGACTCATAGCAGTGATTATCACCAACATCCAGCTTCCCTCGCCTAGGTTAAAAAAAAAATGAAAATAAATTAAATCTTTTAAATGCCTTGACCTGATTCCATCTTCTCATCCTATATTGTCTCTCTTGAAAAGGTGACTTGGATTTTGTTTCTGAATCTCCAAGGCTATTTAAAAAAAGGTACCATGTGTCTATCCTGACCTAGTGTACAAAAATCAGCCTTTGAGCTGGAGTGGCCCTGACCTGAAACTGAGGTCTAGAAGTTTCCCATAGGTATAGCACTGGGTGATGGAGCCTTCCTTTGTGTTCAGCACACTTGGTGATGTGCACAATAACGAAATCAGCTCACTGTCGGCTGACTCACAGGAACCACTGGTGGTAAGCGATGCATAATTTTACTGTGTATTTAAACATTCCTTTTATAAACCTTGTCATTTGTATTTCATAAACCCTTGCCACAACCTCTTACAAGGAAAAGAGAATGCAAAGGATAAAAGCATAATCCAGCATGCCACCCAGCCCAGCTTCCAGCCAGAAATTCTTCATTTCTCTATTACTCTTTTCTTCCCCCTTTTCAAGTGATCAAATCACCTCCTGTACACCTTTGTTCTATCCTTTCTCTTCCCAGAGTTCCTTAAGTCTACCGAGGATCCTTCAGATCAGCAATCACTCCAATTGCCTTCAATATTCCTAAAGGCAACTCTGGCCCATCTGCCTTTAATTTAAAATCCCAATACGTTAGGTCAGTCACAGGATCAGGTGACTTCAAGAAAGGAGGGGTAGTTTAGAGAATGAGAAAGTTGTCCATACCAGTTGATAATGGAATAATCTCTTCTTTTTAAATTTTTTATATTATTACAGTTTATTTACTTTGCATCCCAGCTGAAGCCTCCTCCCTCATTCCCTCCCAATCCCACCCTCCCTCTCTTATCTCCTCCCATGTTCCTCTCCAAGTCCACTGATAGGGGAGGTCCTCCTCCCCTTCCCTCTGACCCTAGCCTATCAGGTCTCATCAGGACTGGCTGCACTGTCCACCTCTGTGGACTGGTAAGGCTGCTCCCCCCTCAGGGGCAGGTGATCAAAAAGGCAGCCACTGAGTTCATGTCAGATACAGTCCATGTTCCCCTTATTAGGGAATACACTTGGATACTGCACTGCCATGGGCTACATCTGTGCAGGGGTTCTAGGTTATCGCCATGCATGGTCTTTGTTTGGAGTATCAGTCTCAGAAAAGACCCCTGGGCCCAGATTTCTTAGTTCTGTTGATCTCCTTGTGGCGCTCCTGTCGTCTCCAGGTCTTTCTATCTCCCCTTTCTTTGATAAGATTCCCTGTACTCTGCCCAAAGTTTGGTTATGAGTCTCAGCATCTGCTTTAATATCCTGCTGGGTAGAGTCTTTCAGTGGCCCTCTGTGGTAGGCTCTTGTCCTGTTCCCTGTTTTCTCCCTCTTCCGATGTTTGTCCCATTTGCCTTTCTGAATGAGGATTAATCATCTTACCCAGGGTCTTCCTTCTTGCTTAGCTTCTTTAGGTGTACAGGTTTTAGCATGTTTATTCTCTACTGCTGGTGGGAATGTAAACTTGTACCATTTTCGAAATCAATTTGGTGCTTTCTCAGACGATTAGGAATAGTGCTACCTCAAGATCTAGCTATATATCACTCCTAGGCATATATATCCAAAATATGCTCAAGTACACAAGGACATTTGCTCAACAATGTTCATAGTAGTTTTATTCTTAATAGACAGAATCTGAAAACGCAGATATCCCTCAACAGAGGAATGGATACAGAAATTGTGGTACATTTACACAATGGAATACTACTCAGCAATTAAACAAGGAAATCATGAAATCTGAAGGCAAATAGTGGGATCTAGAAAATATCACCCTGAGTGAGGTATCCCAGAAGCAGAAAGACACACATGGTATATACTCACTTATAAGTGAATCTTAGATCTATAATATAGAGTAATCTCTTCTTTAGGAAAAAAAAAAGGACTTCAGGAATTTTCTTATCATCAATCTTAATATTTAATGGTCTAAGGGTTCCTTTTATGATTTACTTTTTAATGTTGATTCTAAAACCACCTGCAGTCAGCAAAGGGTGTGGGCCCTGGAATTTCACATGGCCCATTCATTTTTAGCGTTTTCTTATTATTTTGATGATATCGAAAGGGGGACATTTCTTGTCCTCTTTCTGTAGCTCTTAAACATCATCTGATATTAGGTCCTTCTCACAGTAGCTTATAGTAGGAACCTTTTACCAGCTGTAGAAAATGTCAGGTGTCTGAAGCTCACCCTCCAAGTGATTCTTCATGGCTGCACTATCCCCTATTCCCTAACTACTGGAACCACCTGGTACTGATGGTCCTGGTGCTTTTAAAAACACCTAACAATAACTCAGAATTTACATCATAGCTTCTTTGAATAACAGTCTTATTTTAATTTTATGCCTCTTTAAAGTTTTCAGAACAATAAAAGAATATAAATATTTAAGCTGTCATTTAACCCCAGTGTGAAACCTTTTATGTTTCTAAGTCATCTTCTTCTTCCTCCCTCTTTTCATTTTATTCTTCTTGCTCATCTTCTGTGACATTAAGCTCAACTCTGTGTATCTGGCACTCATGGTATGTTTCAGAGCTTTTGTTACATTCAGTAAAAACCATCTTTGATCTCAGTCAAGAATTCAACTTGATTGAGTTACAAACAATATTAGCAGAAAGAATCTTAAACCTGATGTATAGGAAAGTACTCTGACCAGATCAAATTATGCTTCGGTGGATGTTTCGTAATAAAATCATGGAAAATTAGTAGAATCGATGTAATTAGAAAACACAAACTCTCTGGGATGGAGTAATAGTCTAGTTATCAAAATGTTTGTGTGCAAGCATGAGGACCCGAGTTTGATTCTTGGATCCTCTGTAATAAGTTGAGTGGGGTAGCAGGCACTTAGATCCCAGTGCTGAGTGGAGAGACACAGGAAAGTTCTTGGAGTTTTCTGGGGCCAGGCCAACTTATTTGATGACCTACAGAGCAGTGAGAGACACTGCTGTAAAAAATATCAATTGTACCAGTCTTTGACTTGCTTGGTTAAGGTCACACCAAGGTACTTTATGTCTTTTGTGGCTATTGTAAAGGGTGTCATTTCCCAATTTTCTTTCTCATCCTTTTTCTTTTGTATACAGGAGGGCTACTGATTTTTTTTTTTAGTTAATTTTGTATCCAGCCACTTTGCTGAAGGTGTTTATCAGCTATAGGAGTTCCCTGGTAGAATTTTTGGGGTCACTCAGGTATGCTATCATATCATCTGCAAATAGTGATACGTTGACTTCTTCCTTTCCGATTTGTATCCCCTTGATCTCCTTCAATTGTCTTATTGCTCTAGAAAGGACTTCCAGAACTATGTTGAAGAGATATGGAGAGAGTTGGCAGCCTTGCCTTATCCTTGATTTCAGTGGGATTGCTTTAAGTTTCTTTCCGTTTAGTTTTAGCCTTTACTATGTTTAGGTATGTGCCTTGTATCCCTGATCTCTCCAATACTTTAAACATGAATGGATGTTAGATTTTGTCAAATGCTTTTTTGGCATCTAAGGAGATTATCATGTGTTTGGTTTTTTTCTTTCAGCTTGTTTATATGGTAGATCACATTGATAGATTTCCATATAATGAACCACCCCTGCATACCTGGGATGAAGCCTACTTGGTCATAGTGAATGATATCTTTGATGTGCTCTTGTATTCGGTTTGCAAGTATTTTGTTGAGTATTTTTGCATCAGTGTTCATGAGGGAGATTGGCCTGAAATTCTCTTTCTTTGTTGGGTATTTGTGAGGTTTGGGTACCAAGGTGACTGTGGCTTCACAGAATGAGTTTGGAAGTGTTCCTTAGAATATAGGATAAACATACTGAAATCTGTACACCTAAGGAAGCTAATCAGGAAGGAGGACTCTGGCTAAGATGCTCAATCCCCATTCAGAAAGGCAAAGAGGATGGACATCAGAGGAGGGAGAAAACAAGGAACAGGACAAGAGCCTACCACAGAGGGCCTCTGAAAGGCTCTACCCTGCAGGGTATCAAGGCAGATGTTGAGATCCATAGCCTAACTTTGGGCAAAGTATAAGGAATCTTAAGAAAGAAGTGTGAGATAGTAAGACCTGGAGAGGACAGAAGCTCCACAAGGACAGCGACAGATCCTAAATGTCTGAAACTGATACTCCAGCCAAGGACCACTCATGGAGATGGCCTGGAACCTCTGCACAGAGGTAGGCTATGGCAGTTCAGCATCCAAGTGGCCTCCATAGTAATGGGGACAGGGAAAGTCTGTGACATGAACTCATTGGCGAGCTCTTTGATCACCTCCCACAAAGGGGAGAGCAGCTTTAACAGTCCACAGAAGAAGACAATGCAGCCACTCCTGATGAGACCTGATAGACTAGGATCAGAGGGAAGGGGAGGAAAATCTCCCTTTTCAGTGGACTGGGAGAGGGACACGGGTGCGGAAGAGGAAAGGTGGGATTGGGAGGAGAGGAAGGAGGGAGGTACAGGGGGGATACAAATTGAATAAACTGCAATTAAATAAAAAAAATATCAATCGTACTTAAGGAAAAAGACCTGAAGTTGACATCTGGTCTAAACACACACACACACACACAAAAAAAAAAAACAAAAAAAAAACACACACACACACAGAAACACACACATGCACCCATACACAAATATATGTATATATATGTATGTATATACATATATACATACACACCAAAACTAAAACATACTTAAGTAAAATATAGTATCTCTGTTATTGCCTTCTTTTGATGTCCAAAGGTAAGAGATCAGAGAAAGCAGTCTCCTCATGAAGACTTTTTAACAGTAAGTATGTTTTGATGGGGAGAATTTGACTCTCTCTTCTTTGATTAGAACCTTAGTGTGTTGAGACATAAAAATGATGGTAATTTTCACAGAGCGTATTTTCAAACATGGAAACACAGAGATGATAAACCTGAACAACCGCTTTACTTTCTTCCTTCTACAAGAGGAAAGCTTCTCCTCTGCAAATGCAAACCTGGATATTAAGGAAGGAGAATATGTGAACTAACATGGACATCAAATTACTGCAGCATGTGCATGCATTTTCCTCTGAAATGGTCTCTGGTGTTCCTAATGTCATTCCCAAGCCTAATATGCAGATTCTGTTGGTGAAACCACTTACCCTAGACCCCTCCCCCCCCCCAAAGAGCTGTGTTTCACCTTACTGAGATTGAAGAGAGCAGAGTTCTTTCCTTACAGTCCAGAGCCAGCAGCATCCTAAAGCTGTAGCAGGTGCTGGAGGCTGGGCAGACAGTGTCCTCAACCAGCACCCACGGGACCTTTCCTCAAAGCTACAAGTACTGTTTTATCTTTGAAGAGAACTAATGAAAATCGCATAGGTGGTGGAGCTCTTGCAATCATGAAAATATTCTTTGACAACCAAATTTTTATTGGAAGAAAAATTCCACTATGTATGGGCACACATGATCTAGTGTTAGGTCTTGAAAGCTATTGTTCCAAGGAAAGACATAACTTTGCGACTCAGCCTGTGTCATTGCTTATATACTAAAAGCCAAGGTCAGTGACATCCCTTCTATAGTTCTGCTAGAATGGCGGCTTAAAGCCATTAGTTATAATAAACTTTGCAAAAGCAAGAGCCTTATATTGCTCTCTATACACAGGGGTTTCTTGAAGGGGGGGAAGATTGCTAATATTAAATTACTTTCTAGTACATGGGATATTATTAGCTTTCTAGATTTAAAAAAATATATCAACTGTACTTCCATGAACTTTGGGAACAAATTTGGCTTTTCTGTGAGTGAGGGAAAAGCCCATTTTCAGAAAACGTATGAGAAAGAGATTTATTCATAGAGTCCTTGGATATTTTGGGCTGTATGAATGAAGCAGATCTTTAGAATCAAGGCCTTGAATTAACTGTTTTGAATACTAAAGTCTGTGAAGAATTCTAGATAAAGTGCCATTTCAGAAACGGAATTTGGATGCAAACAACTTTGCAAACTTGCAGAATTTGAAGGAAGAACTTCTGACGGCCGCTGGAAATAGCTGCACATGTGGCTCTTTCTGCAATTAAAAAATCTGCATGAACATTTTGTACTTTTTAATGGCAATTCTGCCCAGAAGGCTTTAAAGTCCCTGTCTTCGTATCAAATATTGCAATATTTTGCATTTTTAATTTTTTTTTACTTGTTTGTGGCTCGGGAAAACGGCCTAGTGTGTAAGAGCCCTTGCTGTACGTTAGTGAGGACCTAAGCTCAGATCCTTCCTACTCACGCTTCCTATGCACACTAAAGCAGAAAGAGAAAAGAAAATCAATCATTTTACATGCACTTAACCTTTAGATACTTTGGAAATTATTATATCATGCTATATAAAGAAAATTATAAGTATTTTAAATTTTAATTTTTAATTTAATTTAAATATAATTAGATAATTCTCTCCCTTCCCCTACTTCCTTCTAACCACTCCCAAGTACCTCAACTCCTTGCAAATCCATAACTGCTTATTATTACTCTTCCATATACATACGTATGTGAAGGTAAACATTTTTATCTCTATAGAAAGCTTATTTTTTCAGTGCATGCCTGTCACTGTTCTCAGTTGTTTCCTTAAAAACTTACACATTGAGTTATCGCATGGTGAAAATGTACCTATTAAGTAATTTTTATGTGATAATCAAGGACAAAAGAAATCAGTGACAGCAGGAACAAGGGGGAAGAAAAAGCAGGACATGGAACAGTTTTGAAGAAAGAATTTTATATAAACTATTTAAACGTATTCTTAAATTAACTCAATGCTTTATCTGTTTTATGAACATATTAGGAAACTAAAAGTTTTATGAAGTTGCTAATCAATACTTTTGGTAGAGATATGTAAGGAATACAGTCCAAATGAAGGAGCAAAAAATATGAAAAGCACCAGTTGTATTCTGTTTCTATACACCTGTACATTTCTTCTAATTTTTTTTATTTATTTGTTGTATTGGGGCATTGAAGACAGGGATCCACCACGAAGATGGATGCCCAGATTTTACTTGTTTGTTACAGTACAATAAAAAGCTGATTTATATTTTCTTAATTATTACTTCAGGACAGTAGATGACCCTTCTGTGATTAACCGTGAGACTGTATGACATTGGAAGTGATATGTGTATAAGAAATGCCAGTCACGAAGTACTCTGTTTCTTTTTCTTATCTTTCCATATCGGTTTGTGGAGCTCTCTGTCAATACAGAAATTTGCAGGGGATGCTCTGAGATGACTTAAATGCGTTTAAATACAAAAACTATAAGAGTGTGTAAAGACAATCATTGAAAGCCACAGGGCTTTACATTTATTTGCATTTTGTTTGTTTTTTGTTTTTGAGACAATGTATGGCATGTGCAGAGACAAAGATTTAATATGAGATGATCTTACTAAAGTAACATAATGTAAGTTCGCAGCTGATGTCATCTTAGCCTACTCCGTGTAGTTCCAGGCACACCAGAGCCAATGTAGACCTTGTGGTGTTACCAGTTCCATATTACAGAGCAGCCAGCTCTAAAGGTGCCCTTTCTGCCATCCTGAGAATTATTCCAAAAATACTCAAAAATTTCAGATAAATATAGTACTGCTGGTAGCATATATTTATAGTAGATCAAAGTGTTATTTGAAATATTATGTGATTTCATCTGAAATAAATATTTTAACAAAAACCTTTTGAACAAACCCTTCCAATCCTCCTACAGTGGTTTCACTTTTAGCATCAAGCCCCGTCTACCACTTTGAAAACACTTCTTCAAAAATGTTAGGGTTTGAGAAATGGCTCAGTGTTTAAAACTGCTTGCTGCTCTTTGAAGGGACTTAGGTTCAGTTCCCAGCAACCACAAGGTTACTTCTTAATCTAGGTTTATAACTCTAGCTTCATGGGATCCAACTCCCTCTGTTGGCCTCCATGGGACTGTGTGCACATGGCACACACACACACACACACACACACATACACACACACACACACACACACATATCCTTAGAATTTGATGTAGGGTGTTCAGGTTAGAATTGTTTTCTGTGAGGGGGGAGGGAGGGTGTGACCAGGAGGGGAGGAGGGAGGGGCTTATGGGGGGATACAAAGTGAATGAACTGTAATTAATAAAACAAAAAAATTGTTTTCTCTGTGTGTACATATATATGTATATATACATTTATACATGTATATATGTATATATGTGTATATATTTGTATACAGAGAAAACACATATGGTCATAAAATAAAGAAAAATCATAAATCTTTTTAAAGATGTTTTTTTTTCTTTGCCACATGGTGAAGAAAGAACACATTTAACCTATACATCCTATACCAAACTATAAGGAGTCATTATATATTCCATTTCATACACATTTAAATAAGAGTATATTATAAAAGTATTTTTAACAAATAATGATTCAACTGAAGAAATACCTCATTTGCCATTAGGAGCATTTAAACATGAACAAAATGCAATACTATAATAATTCCCACCTACCTTCAACAGAATTCAATAGCTATCAGCATTTGGCCCATTATATTTTATCTATATCCTACCCACTTCCCTGTTATCTTCACTGGGTTGTTTTAAAGCACCTGCCAAGCATTACATCATTTCATTAGAAATTTCTAAGGTTTGAGTTTGCAGAAGATGAAGATTAGATAAACATAAAGAGACAGTGCCATGATGCCATAATAAGCCCAAGTCACTTTAAATAATTCCTTAATATAATCAATATTCCCTGAACATATTTCCCTGATGTGTTTGTACATGGCTGTTTTGTGGTTGGCTTGTTAAAGCAGCATTTGCAGTCTTCATATTGAATCTGGCTGATTTGCTTTTTAGGACTCTTATTATCTCCCAATCTCATTTTATTTCTCTCCTTGTCATCATTTTGCAGCAGCATCCCCAAGAGTTCACTGTATTCCACTCTATGGGTCTAACACAATTTAGTCAAACATCTCTCTATTATTGGGCATTTCTCTTTTTTCCATTTTTTCTTTTATTAAACAATGTTCCAATGAATATGCATATAGATAAATCTTTGAGCATACCTAGAATTATCCTATTAGGATAAATCCTTAGAAGTGGGATGCCTCCTGGCTCTCTCCTTCAGCTTTTGCTACAGCTTGTCAAATCACTCTTCAAAATGATTGAGCTAATTTGCACTCCTACCAGCACTGCAAGCTCACCAATGCCCCCATACCCTCATCAACACTGCATAATATCTTTATTTTAAATATTTGCCAATTTGATAGACTAAAAAGATAGCTTGCTGTGTAATTTGCATTTTATCAGATATCAGGAAGAATGGATGCCCTGAAACCTTGCATCCTTGGTCAGTGCTTACCAAGAACATAAGCCATGTTCTGATAAATCTACAAAGGAGAGAGATATTAAAGAGTCAAGCCGAGGAAAACACAGGTTTCCAACACAATTTTAATTAATAATTCTAGCCCTGCTGCATCTATGAGCTGAAAGAATTAATCTATTATTATCTTCTTAGAGTTGAGATAATTTTAAGTGCTTTTAAATATAGTCTTTCACGCGTGTGGTCTTTCTGGAATGGGGATATTTCTAATTGGACAATCTGCAGAGTCACTACACTGCTTAGGGCATACTATTCTAAAAGTACATAGGGCTCAGTATACACTCACTTCATCTCACACACAGTCTCTCTCCACATACCAAGGTCAACTCAGACTTGACATGTTTCTGTGTAGCAGGGGTATTCTTACTTCATTGAGGTTGAATTTGGAGACTATGGTAATCAGAGGAACCAGGAATAGCACACACTCACCTGCCCTATATGAGATAGACAACCAACAGTGAAATGAGGCTCTTTTTCCTGTGTGAGTTTTGGTCATTAGGGTATGTCTTTTCTGAAGGGCTTTTGTTTCCCTTGTCAGTCAATGAATGATGAACAAATGAAAGAATGAATGATCACACGCTGGGGATAGTCTTTCAACACGTTACCAATCAAACAAATTACACTGTCTGTTAGCCCATATTTCATTCTCTTGTAACTTTTATTTCAAGAACTATCCAGTTAGTAGCCATCTGTTTTAAAGCAGGCTTTTGTGCCTCAATTCTTTCTTAGAATTCTTCAAAGCAACTTCAACAGTCAGGGTCTTATCGCCATGCACCCCTTTAAATGAGGCCAGGTAAGATCTCTCCAGTCTGAAAGGCAAAAGATCAAAGACCACAGAATTATTGATTGCACTTTGCTTCCTAGGATGTATGAAGAATTGAGTCCCTTCTTAACTGAGAAAAACCTATCCATATGCCTTGAATTTTTATCCATTCATTTCCCCTCACCCCAAGTCTTCTTCCACCAGTCTTCTCTTGTCATGGGTAATCTTTTTCACTCTCAAAACAGTGCTAACAAAGCCCTGTGTCCTGTGTTGTTGTTACAGCATTCTGCCGACCCACAGCAATATCGTTTTGCAGCAAATCTGTATTTGGAAAATCATAATGTGCCTGTCAATTCATTCCTTTTTAATTATTTTTAATTTTTTGTTTGTATATGTGTTTACCTCTGTGTGGACATGTACGTGCGGAGGCCAAGGAGAACACTGGATCGTTTGGAGCTGGAGTGAAACGTGATTGTGAGTTGTCTGGCTTGGAAGCTCACTAGGCAAATAATCTAGTCAGACTGGTGAGTTACAGGCTTAGTGACTTACCTCATCCCAAACATCCAACGGAAAGCAACTGAAGACACCCTACGTCTGTCTGTGATCTTCACCATCATGCATACACATATGCACACTCACCCATAAGTACATATGTGCATGTGCGCACACACACACACACACACACACACACACACACACACACACTCAACTAAGAAAATGCTTTCTGTCCCTTCACCACTTTTAACCCTGTTGACAGCACTGTCTGTCCAGGCAGGCCTTTGATTTGTGATCCTCCTGCCTTAAACCTCCAAGTAGGTAAATTACCTGCCTTTACAATGAAGTCGACATGCCCATGTCCTTACTCAAACTGTCCACTCTATTTTTTTCAATTTATGCCCTTTATAATGGGTTCTATAGAATTAAACTTATGCCTCTTTCTCTCCTCTCTCTCTCTCTCTCTCTGTGTGTGTGTGTGGTGTATGTGTGTGTCTACACATAGAGAGCTCAGGTTGATCACTGTCCATCTTTATTTTTTGAGACAAGATATCTTAGTGATCCTAAAGCTCATCAATTTTTCTAGACTAACCAGCCAGTGATTTTCAGAGACACACTGTTTCGGCCTCTTGGCTCTAATCCCTGATCCCAGCTCTGGGGTTATGAACATAATCCATGATTCCTGGCTGTTTACATGTTAAGTACTTTACTACCTTTCCCCAGACTCTTATTCCTTTAAGAACTTTTCTGAGCACCATCTTATCCACATATGTATGTATTTCCCTCTTTAGATTGTTTCTTCTCTGAAGTCAAGGAGCAAATCTATTTCACTATTATATTAGGTTAACCAGTCCACACATTGTCTGGCATATAATAGGTGTTCCATCTTTGTAAGTTAGTTTACTCATCCAACAGTGTATTTTCTGCTTGAATTATGAGGAGCGTAAATAATATGCATCTTGTTCTGAATGCAATATTTCAATATGGCATTGTTTTCTTTAAGTAATACAAACAAGGATAGTTACAGGACTGTCTATGGAAATGATGAAGAGTCTGGCTCCCTAAATGTCTACTTATTCTGTTAATTTAACTATGACTTAAGACAAAAATGTGTGAATGCTCAGAAACAAAACAAGCTATTCAGGTTACCTACTTCTTCCATCTTTTTCCTCTCCCTTTACTCTGGGGTTTGTTTAGCGTGTCCAATATCATGTTTAAAAACATTTTAATATGTAAGTTTCTTTGCATCCTTTGAATCTTTAGAAGTGTAAAAATGTTCTACAAACCAAACCACCAGCCAGTCACAAATGGGAGAGTCTAAGGGACAACAGACACTTTCTCAAATATTTTCTTTTACCCTACATAGGACAGTATAGAATCAGTGCAAGTGTGAGAGTATATAGATGAAGGATATATGTTCAGGTTCAGCTCTAGCATCTGAAGAAGTTTTTCTCTTCTGAAAGTATGCCTTAATAATGAAACTATCGATCCAGAAATGATGACAAACGCTGCTTAATAAGTTGCCATTTAGTACATCTAATGTAAAGGACTAGAATATTTTACAAGCCAAGAAGAAATTAGTATTTTTGTTAAACCACTTGAAAAGGAGTATCCCTTCAGCTATCATCATCGCTTTAGATGTAAAATAAACAAACCAAAACAAAACAAAAACTGAATCCTTACCTGGTAATTCTTTATTTGTATTTTTATGTTTAGTTTTAGCATTCTTCTCGAAGAATACTGTGAAGCCTGAGCAAACAGCACCCACACAGATATTCATCTAACTAATTATTGTAGAAAAACACTAGTAGCCAATCTCCATTGTTCATTCATTCACACATTCAACATGCCATTCAACCAACTGTTCCGGAAAGATTGGTACCCAGATGTTTACTATGTGTGATTATGGTTGTGCATAAGGCATATACTGTTTATTACCACAGTCCTTACGGTTAAGGATTTTGAGTTCTTATATAGCTTAAGGGATCTAGCAAAAGTGACTGCCTTAATTGACATTTCCAAAGATGCCAAAAGAACCAAGCTTGACGGAACTCAAGGATTTGTTCTCAGTTCTGAATGGTTTATTATGGTTTTAAACCACAGGACTTCTTATCACTTACTTTGACAGAACAGTGAAGAAAATCTCCCCCCCCCAAAAAATCTCTCAGCCACAGTTTCTGAGATAATGTAGTCCTCTTGCTCAGAAGCACAAGTAAGAGGCAAAAGTTAGGAGTCAGAGAGGGGAAACCAGGTACAGGGCACCCACATTTCTGGATCAGATCATAAGAGAAGTAGCACGATGATAAAAGAGCATTCACATCTGCCGATACCAACTCAAGAAGCAAATGTCTTAACTGCAGAGAAATAGCCAATTCCTTTATGACTCATTTGTAGTGTGAAAAATCAGAAATTTCTCTTCTAATGTCCTTGTAGCCTTACCAACAGTTGTTCTGCCTATTTACGAATCCATAATAATTATTCTAAAGTTAACTAAATTCGAGTTTGTTCTCTGTAACTAAACACATTTTAAGATATGCAGAGGAAATCGGCAGTATCCAGGTATTATCAGACATTCAAGTTAAAGAATACACACATACAGTTCACTTGTTAATAACCATTTGTCTGTTGCTGTTACAAAGTGCTGCTATGTAACAGTATAATGCTTAACAATGGCTGAATGCACTTACATCAAGTCAATAAATAGGATTAAATAAGCTACTTGAAAGCTAGGTGCAGTGGCTTGTTGTGCTCATCAACTCTTTTTATTTAGGGTGTTTAGGCCTCTACCTCCCTTCCGCCAACCCTTCAACTCTAGGTAAGAGAGCGAAAGTTAGTGGGGAGAAGGGGCACAGACCCGTGTGCTTATTCTGGCTGGTTAGGGTTGATGGGTTCTTTGGGGGGCTTTACCAACCTCCGTCAACATCCAGCACAGCAAGCAGTTTCCTCTATCTCCCCCAAACTGCTGCACCACAAAGCAGCTCTTCAAAATGCCACACCGTCACACCACCTGTCTCTGGTCTCTCCAAACTGCCACACTTTCTCTCTCCGGGCTCTCCTATACAGCCCTCAGAGGCCTAGACCGCGCCTCTCTCCATGCTGCAGGACTTCAGGCGCTGGCAAAGACCACGCCCCACAGGTGAAAATTAGCAGCCGTGGACAAACTAAAGTCCACACCAAAATCCCACACGTGGGATTAAAACAAAAACATGTGTATGTAAGGTAACTGAGTTTTCAAAGACACCAAAACTTCCATTACATATCCTCCTTTTGTTTAAAAAAAAAAAAAGGCTTTTCACCTATCAGTGGCTCATAATTATAATCCCAGTAGTTGGTAGGTTAAGGGCCAGCCTAGACTACATAGTGAGTCATAGAATAGCAGGTTCTCCCTCCCCCTGAGCTGGGAGCAGCCTTACCAGGCCACAGAAGATGACAATGCAGCCAGTCCTGGTGTGATCTGATAGACTAAGATCAGAAGGAAGGAGAGGAGGACCTCCCCTATCAGTGGACTTGGGGAGGGACATTTGTAAAAAAGGGGGAGGGAGAGTGGGATCGGGAGGGGAAGAACGGGCTTATGGGGGGATACAAAGTGAATAAAATATAATTAATAATAAACAAACAAACAAATAAATAAATAAAAGAGGTATATTCTAAAAAAAAGAATAGCAGGTTCTGTAGAGAGACTGTCTCAAAAACAAACAATAGAAAAATAAATTAAAAATCACATATCGTTTTTAGTATGATCTTTTTTTCAGATAAAATTTTTCATGATTAAAAACAAGTAAACACAAACAATACATTATTTCCTATTATGCATCTGCCATATATTTTTCTTAATAAAATGCATGATCAGCTGGGCTATGAGTATTTTTTATATCAGAAAAATATTGCTATACCTTTCCATCACAAGAGCTACACACATTACTTACCATGTGACAGAACTAATTCAAACCTTTTAGACACAGAACCAGAATTCTACATGAGGACATGACCTCGATTTGTCCATCTGAAGGCTTGGAGACCTTGCTTACCATTAAGTTTGTGGCTTGGCATAACACCCAGAATATCAAGAAATCCATGAGTCCTCGGGAAAGCTCACATCAATGTCAGAACAAGCCCAGTCTGGCCATGAGCATCTATAAGGAGGCACAGAGGGCAGACGCATTGAGGACTGAGCTGGTCCTGCTCCTCCCATCAGCCATAGTCAACAAGAAGTCACAGTGACCTTGGGACCAAGAGTGCTACAGGTCACAAAAAGTACCAGACCATGTCTCACAATCAAAAATAAATAACACTGAAGGGTTGGCTAGTTTAATTTTCTCAGATAATTAGCTCTAGAAAAGCACTTTGAATTTTCTGTCCTTTCCAGCATGCAAATTTTTAGCTTTGTAGTGGTGATCATATTAACTACTTTGTGCAGCTAGAAGAAACACACTTTCATGACTCTATTCAGGCTCTGTGCACCTACACTTCTGCACAGCTCTTCTTTTCATTTTTAACCGTTGTTCCAATTTCAACACTGCTACCCTAACACCACCACCATCACTCACACACACCACCACCACCACTACCACCACCACCACCACCACCACTACCACCACCACCATCCCTCCTGTCCAGGAAACAGAAAGAAGGAGCTTAAAGTCTGCAAAAATTACAGGGTGCAGATTTTCTTGCTTTTATAAATCTAGAGCTTATAAAGGGGAAGAAAATCAGAGAGAGGGAGACTAGCTGTACAAATATGCCATCTTAAGTGACAGATATTTCTTTGGTGTTTGTGAGTGTGCACACTCATGCATTTGTCATAAACTGAGAGACAAAACAGTATGTACCCCTGATCATAAAGATCCAAAAGAGAAGATGGGAATGCAGTGGGAAGAAACAAAGCCATGAGGAGTAGACTTGAACCACATTGGCCCAAGTTCTGCCTATAAGCAATGTTGTTGTAAGGTTCTCTTTAATTCAGAGGAATGGAACTTTATGACATGGAATTTTAAAAAGCCATTTGTATCTGTACAGACCTAACTCAGCCCTAAGGCATGATTAATGTTCCAGTGGACCTGACCCACAGTGAAATCATTACAGCCTGTGAAGTTCATGTCTTGAAATGATTCATGTCTACAGGAGATTGAAGAATAATGAGAATTGTGTAAATACAATGATCAATCCAAATGAGGAGTTTTAAAAGTTTAAGATTCATCTTTGGCTCCCATTTGGAGGCTGTCTATGGATCTCAACACACAGCAGTGACAAATTCAACTAACCCATTGGTTTGGAAAAATAGTTATCCCAGATCCCATAGAGCTGTTCCTCCTAGAAAACACATTCTCATTGAACTCACAGAGGCTTAACAGCTGAGATAGGAAAGGACTTAGAGACCTATGCTTTTACCTGGCGGCATCTCTTCCTTCATAGCAGAGTTTCAGAACAAAATGTGTGTGTGTGTTTATTAATTTTTCATTGATTATTAATTTGAGCTTCTCAATTCATAGGTCCCCATAGGTCTTTTTTGTACTTAGAATCATCTGTAAAGATCTAATCTACTAAAAAAATTTTCGGATCACTTTCAAAATATCTACCCAATTAATTTCAATTTCCGTGTCCTCCCTCACAGCTAGCTGAATGTTTTCTTTCTAGACAGGCCAAATTCCTGTCCATCATCAAAGACGGCTTACAACTAATGCTGGGAGGAAAATAATGTTCTTCAAGCTTTTTAGAGCATGGCTATTTTTTTTAAGGAAACTGGCACTGTCACTGAATGTTCTCAGACACTTGTACTTTATTTTTTTTAACATTAATGCTATAACGAGGATTCCTATCTTGGTGGGAAGTTGGTCTATACACTTATGGTACTTTCAATCTCTAAAAATGAAAGTTACGGGTAACCCTAGGACCACTCCACTTTGTCAGTGTAACATACGTTCTAAAGCAGAAGGTTGGGGAGATGAATAACAAGTTAGGTTCCACGGGCCCATTCCAAGTTCAAAATCCCTTGGAGACAAGACAGATTTGCTGTTGCTATTTCCACACCTGACTTAACACAAGCCTCAGGAAGACAATAATATATCACACCTTTTCTTTCTCAGTCAGGGTCAGATGAAGTCTATAAAACTCCACAGAAAGCCAGTGTGACCCTCATTCCTCTTTTCTCACTCTACTACTCAAGTTTCAGGGATTACAACTCAATTACAATGTATCTTGGGGTCAGCAGAAGAAGAGAACAGAATCATGGTTGGTTTTGAGATTGAAATGGAGTTGTTTTCTGAGCTATTAGCAACCATGGGCAGTTAGGCCACTGCGGATTAACATCCTACCCAGCTTTTAACTGTTAGTTGAACCTGTCCCACTGGGGTAGCAAATTTCAGCTTCCTTCTGTCTTCCTATATAAATCAGGCTGGGAAAGAAGAAAACAATTCTGAACAATTCCAAACAACAGGTGTGTAGGTGGACTAGACCAAAGGAGAGATGTGATGATACTCTCATACTTAAATATATTAAATAAAACCAAATGTGGGGACACAGGCCTTTAATTCCAGCACTTAGAGGGTAGAGAGAGACAGATTTCTGTGAGTTGCAGGCCAGTTTGGTCTACATAGTGAGTTCCAGGATAGTCAGGGATGTGTAGAGAGATCTTAACTCAGACAAAAAAATAAAAATTAGTAAGTCTTTACATCATAGAGTCAATAATATTTTTCCTTCCTAAATCTGTAGTGCACTCTGCTTTTCCAGCCAAGGTTTACAGAATATCAGATTTATCATCAAGACCAATTCTTAACCAAATGAAAAGACACAACACAGCTCACAGCCTGCATCTAACCCTCTTAATCCAGCAATATCAGCAACACCTTGCATTTCCTGTTCATAATTATTATTTCACTGATGGTGTGATAAGGAATGTTTTTTCATGACCAATGTAATCAAAATACATGAATAGGTGAATCCCATAAAATCATTTGACACTGACCTTCTTCATGACTTGAATAAAAATAAAATAAAAACTCACATGGTACTAGATTTTGGTGTCTGTCCTAGGCATTCATTTTTGTGTGTATACTTCAGTATTTGGAAATTCAGAATAACTAAAAGACAGGGTTCTGAATTATACTCCTCATGATGTGCCCTCATCAGTAAAATCCCATGTTGGAAATATACTGTCAAAAAAAAAAAAAATCAAAGTGCTTGATTTTGTGTAGGGTAATCCAAGACAGAGTTTGGATTTTCTTGTGAGTGAGATAGGTTGTTAATAACTGTGACATAGCAAATTGAATAAGCAAAGAATCGAGAATGTTTTGAGAAGCGTTTATCCTAAGAACATATATGAAAACTCCATTTGATTAAAAATAAATAAATCCATGAAATGCATTAATGTTAATATTTTAAAATATGTCCTGCATATCTGTATTGGTAAATCTGGAGAAATGGAGAGCTAAAACAACCTGTTACTTTCTGAATAGAGCCCTGTGTGAAGACCCCTTTGGAAGATCATAGAAAATACCTCTTTGCTCCTTGGTAGCATCCTCAAAGATAGTTCATGTTCTATAGTTATGCCTTGCTATTTCTCTACTTCTAAGATCATTAATGTACATAACCACGTACCAAAAAATGGAATGAGGGCATAGGCTGGAGGACCCCTCTCCACCTGGTAGAATTAACCAGAGAAAATAAATCTGCATGGACAGGTTCACTGAAAAATGTCTGGATTCTGCAGGACTATTTCTTCCCAACAGACACTGAGTATTATGAAACACAAGGAAAATTTCAGAACCACATATAGTCTATATTCTGAATCTTCACTAAGATTCCCAAACAAACGGGATGTCTTCCCCTGATGGAAACTGGTTCATTTCAGCCTTCCCAATGCCTTACTATTCTGTAATCCAAAATACAGTCTCTGATAGGCCACCAGGTAATACTACAGCAAACACCAGTCTTAAAGATCACTTACTTATACTTAAGGAAAATAAGTTTAAGGTCATTGCTCTGTGATTATCTATCATCCAAACAAAAGTCACATGAAGGCTTTTGATATGTTCCCTGAGGACTTGGAGATATTTGGAATCAAATTAAGAATCACTTCCAGGAAACATAGAAGAATAGACTTCAAAAATATCATAGGGTCTCTAATTGTGTTCAATATGACCTCATGAGGAGAGGACATGCAACTTCAATAGAATTACTATACCTAAAATCTCCTGAATCCACTATGCATTTACGGTAGAAATTAAGGGTTCTTCAAGTACCACAGCCCCAGCAAAACTCATAAAAATGGGAGAATGTCACCCAAACCCAGTCTGGTCATGGTTGGAATGCCTTCTCATATTAGTATTCATGAGGGTGTCTCTGACAAATGGAGTTATTATCCACAGATGCTGTAAACATAAATCAGGAGGATATCATCAATAATGTTGTATTCTCTTTGTCCTCATCGTGTTTACAGATCTTGCTTTGAAGAGCACATAAACACTTAGAGCATATTGTGGGAAACATGCCACTCATCTTATTAGCTTCCTCGGGCTCCAAGCTCTGACGCTGATCATCCCCTGACAGTGTTTGCCAACAACAAAAGGAGCCTATTGATCACATTGCTTCTCCCTTTGGCAGCCTTTTTGCCCACGATTACCTTACATCACTTGCCTTAAGTCAAATGTCACAGAACAACTTACAAGGATGTATCTATCTAGCAAAGCAAAATACAGTAGTGTCAGTTTAATTGAAGGAAAATCCTGTGGTATTATGAATTGCTTAGAATTTAAATTTTCACTCCTTGGCATGTACAAACAGAAAACAGCAGCACTTATGTGGCAAGCTCTAAATCCAAAAACATGTCCTCATTTGCAATGCATTGTCTGAAGGGTTTGCAGAATCCCAGGTCTTTTGGAAGCTGACCCATCAGTCATCCTCAGAGTTATTCTATGTATGAACAGTTTTCTCAGCTGGCATTTTCATTCTGCAACAGAGCATCTCTATTGAAATGTCCTGGTAATTTTTCATCTGTGTCTTTGTTTCCATTTGTCTTTTCACTTGAGTTCTGGATAGATATTATGAAAGGAAACATTATTTTTTTGTTTAAATTGAATAGCACACTTCAGAGGTCAAAGCTTTAGGAATGTAACAAGGACATACATACTTTGAGTGGAAAAACAGTGGGGGTGCAGAGGGAACTTATCCTTGTATGGAATATTCATAGAGATATGTACTAACATGCAAGATTTTGTTCCTTGTCTTGATATTTCATGGCAACTCTCCTGTTACTATGACTTGTATAGTCTTGTTGGACTTTCTGTAGAAAGACTTATTTGTATATCTCATATAACTATGGGCAGTGTAGCTTCTCCGGGACATTTTCTAAGCATTGGTTATTAGTATGAACTCTCAAATCTATGTTCAGCAATAGGCATCCTAAAAGACACAAGAGATCAACACTCTGTGGAGTTGCCTGGTCTTTACGGATAACCTTGTGGAAGTGTTGAGCCTTCCTTTCTGATGACTTAACCCTGCTGTCTTGTTTAGTACTTAATCCAAGGATGTGTCTGCGGACATCTACATATCTTCATGTGACATCGTCACATAAGCATGAGTGTTGACTGAGATCGGAAATTCAAGAAACTATGACCAAAGACATAAGTATGAATGAGAAGGGGAGGGAGGGAAGGAGAGACTCATTTAAGCCATAAATGAATGTTGCTGAAATGAGAATTACGAAAAAAGAAAACCTGAGTATAACAAGGGAGAGATACTTCATCAAATGCAGATCTCTTTGAATCATCCTGGAAGGGACAGAGAATCCGTACTCAAAAGGCAAAATAATTGTATTCCCCAAAATGACATTATTTCATTACTGTTTCTTTATGTCATTCATTAAATGCCCAATATACACTTAATCATTGTATATTACTTTCTCATGCTCCTTGCCTCTCTTCTCTTTGTCTGTCTATCTGTCTGTCTGTCTCTCTGTCTCTCTGTCTCTCTCTAACTCTAACTCTGTGTGTGTGTGTGTGTATGTGGTTTTAGATGTGCAAACCAATTTCCTTAGTATTTCCCACAGTTCTCTTTGATCGTTTTTTTTCTTCCAAGAAATCCTTCCTATGCTACCTCATCAGTAGTTTTAATATTAATAACATTAATTTTATTGAGACTGGTGTATGCTTAGACATACATGACCTGGACTCCTGAGCCACCATACTCTGTATGGACTTTTCTTAGCAAGAAGTATGGTTCATTGATTGGTTGAATCATTCATTAATGTATTCATCCCTTCAAAAATAATTGAGAGATAAGTAGAAGCAGGAGTGTTTATGTGGAATCTTAGAGTCAGCAGCAACAACAAAATAATCAAGGCTATCATAATCCTTAGTATTATCATGGGCTTTTTTTCTTTTTCCTTTGTAAACATTAATGAGTTAGGCAACCAGGGCTTTAGACCCTGAGGATGAAATAGGGTCAAGACACTAGCTCCAGCCGTGAAAATAATGTATGCTCTATTGCCCCTGCAAGCCTCAGCTTCTTCATCTACCTCTTTCTGTATCCTGAGGATATTTGGTGAATAATTGAAATAATTGCTGAGATGCATATTGAAAGGCTCTTTGTAAATCCAGGGTATTATTGTTGCTATAATTAGGCCATGCACAGTATATAGAAATCTTGATTAGAGTACTGCTTTTACAAAAGCTAATTAGATTGCACAACAATATGTTTCCTGGATGTGTTTCTGTGGATTGTTTTATATTTCCTTTTCATGCCTGTCTCCAGAACAAATGAACTGAACTGGCCTGCAAGGAAGGCTCAGAATTCTGAAGAGCAAAGCTGCTGTGAGCCGAGCCTGGGGGATATTTCCCTGGGGTGAGTGGCTTAGAAGGAAATGTATAGTGACCTGGAAGTCAGGTGGAGAGAGACTGTTGGTTCTTCCATGATTTTGTAAGAAACAGAGAACCAATATCCAGGGATTCATATGTAGAAATCTTTTATTCTTCTCCACCCAATAATCTCTTTTCTCTCTGTCCAACAGCTTTTGCCCCTCCATAACCTTCCAGGTTCTCTACCATATTGACTTCAGTTAGGCTGTGATAATTTGTTTGGTATGTCTATCTTCCTAACTTAAACAGGGTCTCCTTCTGAAGAGGAAGTATGTCTTATTTATATCCCTACACGTGATTGAAAAAAAAGTGATAGGTGTTCTTCTTTAGAGAGGTAGTTCTTTTTAAAGATGTATATCTGTTTTTATTTAGGTGTGTGTGTGTGTGTGCGTGTGTGTGTGTGTGTGTGTGTGTGCGTGTGTGTGTGTTTAGTTATGTGCACATGAATGCAGATGCCTACAGAGGCCAGAAATTGCATTAGATTTCTTGGCTCTGGAGTTACAGGTAATTGGGAGTCCCCTGATTTAGATGTTAGGAACTGAACTCAAGTCAAATGCAAGAACAGTACAGGCTCTTAACCACTGAGTTATGTCTCCAGGCCAAAAGAGGTAGTTATTAAGCCTTCTAAATATCAAACTCACTCTGGTTTCTTTTCAGATCATATAAATCGTTCACCTTTTACTAAATATCAAACTCTTATGAATCTATTGCCTCTTACTCAGATAAAATACATCTAAATAAAACATATTTAATAAAATTTCAAGAAGTGTATGGATTCCTGTTCCTTAGCATGTCCCTACAGGACATTTTGACTCAAGCCAATAGGATACAAGGCATAGTTAGACAGTAACTCAAGTCCAGACTACATAGTATGATCTTGTCTCCAGTATATGCACTTACTGCATACGACTTTCAGCAGAATATCTGCCTCCTTTCAATCACTCCTCAAAATGGCCTTCTGGTTAGCCATGAGAAAAATTAAAGCAACCGCAGTCTTGTAACTGAATTCTAGTGGAGCACAATATAAACCTACTCATTTTGTGAATCCCTTGTTCAAAGGATTAGCAATGCCTTCAGAGCACAAATGTTGCTAAGATTTGCCAAGAAAGAAAGGCATGTGGATACCTGGGTCCAGCACAGAGGTTTGTTGTGTGAACCAAACAGATCTACACAAAGAAACATAAGCTTTCTCAACCCAAAATCACTTCTGCAAGAAACTCTACTTGGTGACTTGAGTCCATGGATTTCTATTGCAACAGCCATGTGCTTAGCACAAATTTCTCTGTTATAAGCATGAAATGATTCTCAACAGAAGCCAAGGGTAGAAGATAAAATCACAGGCACTCAGGACGATTTCTCAGAACACACACATACCCTATTCCCTCCTCCGTAAGAGAGCATTCAGGGAACAGAATTTTCTGTGTTGAATCAAGTTTCTTCCAAGGGCTAAGAATTCCTGGAGCAATTTTTCTAGATGGGTAATATGTAAAATAAAAACATTACAGGCATATACAGAAACTTAACATATGAAAGACATTGTTATCATCTCTTATTACGTCATCGTGCTCATTAAAATCCGATGAGAGAAATGTGGTGATTGTTTCCAGTTTGCAAATGAGAAAACAAAACATAGTAGAGACAAATTCAGTCTGTCTGACTCTCGAGTTGTGCCTTGGAGCAGCACACAGCCTGCTTCACTGGTTAATTATGACATTCCCCTTCCCTCTTTCTCATGGCCAAGTGAGAAGCACTGAGGCAGGACTTGTGCTGGAAGGTAGCAAAGCATGCATCCATCTGGACAAACAGCCCCATCTTCCGAATCCTCCAATTATCTTTCACCCTCCCCACACCCTCTGCCTGTAACACTGCTCATGATTAGAAAACACGGGTCCTCATTAAAGTCCATCTCTCCATCCTATTGGCACAAATTAAGACTAGCAGTGGCCCATGCAGTGAACTCAGTAGGATCCTAGCTAATCATTTTTGCAAATTGAAAAAATAGGCTGGTTCTTCATAAGCACCATCTGTACCTTCAGGACATTTTTATTAACACTTTCTCTCCTGGGCCATCATTCCTACTATAAATAACAGGAACAAAGGCTTCAAAGCTTCTCATCTGGCCTCTGAGAGTTTTCTGAAGGGATTTAGGCAGACAGTAGCATCTCTGGCCGTTGTGATAAAGTAGCAAACCCTCTATGATACCTGCTATTATTTCCAAATTGCACCTAAGACAGTACAGGCTTGGGGACTCGGAAGTAATATGCCCATTTACTGAGCAAAGGTTTTTGAGGGTTCATTACGTGTCTGACATTATATTGAGATTTTCTTTATTCTGGCAAAACAAGCCAAGCCAGTTTCCCAACACTTTAATATATAAATCAGATATTCTCCCCTAAGGTATATATTGTATAATGTCTGTGTATTTGCTGACATGTATGAGATATTTACTGATGTTAATTGAGGAAAGAGGCAAAAATGGTGAGCACTTATCCCAGGTTGCAGTGGATGAGAATCAGAGCTGGCCTTCACCTGTATACGTTCTTATGCCAGAAGAGATGTTCTGTTCTTTACTTTCATCTTTTTCCTCATGATGTTGTGTCACTGGCCAGTAGAAAAGTGGCCACAGTATATTTCCTGACTTGAGAAATAGATTTTTCAGCATAAGAACTAACTTCCTGGGAGAAATTGTGCTCATCATACTTCTTTCGTTGTCTCCAAAAGGATTTTGTTACTGCCTGTTTTCCTGATGATATAAAAGGTTTGGGCATACATTCAAAATCAGTTCAGATACAGACTTCTCTGGGTGGTATGTGTGTGTGTGTGTGTGTGTGTAGAATGAGAGAGAAAGAGAGATGTCACAATGTCTAGTAAATATTGTCATTGTTATTTACAGTATTAGTTGATGGCTCTTAGTAATCAAACCCTGATGACCTACTCTCTGTGTCTAGGTCTTACCTCACAAAATTCTCACAGACGTCCAAAATAACACCATTTTCAGGATATCTACCAGGCACTCAAACAAATGTGTCTATGATGTGTATTTCATATCAACTTTCCTAATGTTGTGACTCCTGAATTCAGTTCTTCATGTTGTGGTGATCCCTACCCATAAAATTATTTTCATTACTACTTCATAACTGTAATTTTGCTACTGTTGTGAATTGTAATGTAAATATTTTGGGAGATAGATATTTACCAAAGAGATTGAGACACACAGGTTGAAAATTTCTGCTATAGATGAATCTCAGAAGGAAAGAAAAGCAAGCTAACTTTTGTCACTTTGTACAACAATGGACCCGCCAGGAGAGGAATGCAAATTCTGGGAAAAAGTGTGGTGGCCTAGAACATTCTTCACTATTTCCTCACACATTTGATTGTTGTCAATGTTAGGTATCTTACAAATCTTCCCCTTTTTTAATGGGGGCCATGACTGCCATTCTACTGCTTCTCAGCTTACCTAGGATCCCATTCCTTCTAAGAGAGAGATTTCAAGCATGCCCACCCTAAAGATACAGCTCTTAGATTTTCTGCATGAGCTCTCACTCTTCAGCCAGGCTCTTTTTATAGTCCAGAGTGCTGAAAAATTCACTTCTCTGAAAGTAATTCACTTCGCTTATGGGATTGTGGCACACACCTTTAATGCCAGAAATCCAGAAGCAAAGGTAGGCAGATCTTTGTGAGTCTGAGGCCAGCCTGGTCTACAGAATGAGTTCCAGTGCTATTTAGAGAAACCCTCACTCAAAAAAAAAAAAAAAAAAAAAAAAGAAAAAGAAAAAGACAGAGAGGAAAAAGAAAAGAAAAATTATCATTTTAACCCACAGGATATGGAGTTTGTGGAGATTCCTTTTGGTTTCTTGTGCTTTGATGAGACACAGATGAATTTCATTCCATGGCATTATTTAAAGGATCCTCTGGAACACTGGGAGCGGCATGATAACCTAATTCTGAATGTATCACACCACAACAGACTTCCACATATTCTGGTCATCTCTACCCCTTCCATGTCTATGAGTATCCAGGCTTTCACCGAAGAAAGTCTTTTCCCCACAGCTTCATTTGAGATGAACCAAACCAGCACCAGTTGGAAAAGATTATGAGATAAGGAAACTTGATATTTCTTTCTAACAAAACAAGCAGAGAAATTCCCTGTAACTGCAATTTAACTTAAATATCTTTTATGTTCCCACTATATTTCAGCTTTGGTTAAGGGGCTAGCCTATGACAACTTACTAGGTAGTGTCATCAAGCTTGGGGCTGTCAATAGGCAATGAAAGCCATGAGAGTACTCAGGTCCAGTCCAGATGACATTAATAATCTACAGAGAGAGAAGGATGATTCTTATGCTCTAATTGGAGAATAAAAAAAGACTGTAAGTGGGTGGTCATCTAAGAGACAGCTGCTCCATGTGCTTCAAGAGCTTAGAGACAGTAGGGAAGAAGAGAGACTGTAAATAATGTATCTCTCTCCGGATGTGGCCCAGATAGGCCTCCAACATTCTATGGCTTGAAAGAAGCAAATTGCCTCTGACTTTGCTTTCCATCAATTCTAGTCACAGCATGTTACTCTCTGCATAGAGATGAGGAAGTCCAGAAAATATTATCCATGTACACCAAGTGACAGTTGCAAAGAACCTCAAAGCCCCACCCTCCTTCTTCAAGAGGTGGTGGAATTTCTAAGTCAAATCTCTCTTGGGCTGGCCTTAAGGGGCAAGGCCTTGCAGGAGATAATGTGATCATGGGCCATTGGACTAAGCTGAAATCAGATACATCTGAAACTTTGCATGTCCCAGATTTCCCAGATAAGTTACATAAAATATGCATTTAGTCACAGAAAAATTAATAGTTATAGAACTCATAATGACAACATGGTAATGAAAAAATGGAGACATTGACATTTAATAGAACTCAATAAGATTGTGAATCTGCAGGAAAAAAAAAAAACACTACAAATGGTGACCTCTCTGAGCTTTAGTTAGTTAAATATGTAAGGAATGTTGGGTAGTTTTTAACCAGAGTCTATAAGATAATCTCCAGTCCAAGAAAATGTGTTTCACCATATACTTCTTACAACAACAACAAACCTATCAAGCAATTTTACATTTCTTGAATGAACATGCTTAAGTGATCGCAGAATTTCTCAGAAGAGAAAAAGCCATGTCTTCAGGTAAATCTGAGACCAGAGAACTAGCTCCAAGCCTGTTTACAGCAAATAACCATTATTTCGACATGTATCTGTGTGGGCAGGTGGTGTTCAGAATGTACATACACTCAGTGTGTATCACGACAAAGATAATGGCCAACTTCATAGGCGTTTGTGTTGCCTATCCCTTATACAATGGATGAGTCACAATGTTTTCGTTTGATATGTATGAAAGGAATGGATGAAAGACTCAGACCTATGTCACTCTTCTATTTCCATGCCCTTTGTATTTGTGATAACACAGCCACATGATCGTTTTCCAAGCAGCACTATCCCTGAGAAGATGCTGAACTACTCTTGTTCATTTTAACTTTTTTTTTTCAGTTGCATCAGTGTGGCTCAGGCAGCATTTCCATGTAGCTACTGAATAACTAAAAGGGGAAGATGCTTCATAAAGTTAATGAAGCTTCATTTGTGGGTTCACTAAGTTTTCTTTTCTGCCACAGACATCATCTTTTAAAAGAATGTTCATTTATATTAGATTACCCTTTTTCAAGCAATTTCATATAATTTTTTTTCTACAATAGTGATGGGAAGTTGCTATGGCATTATAATTCCCATTCACAGCTTAAGAAGAATCTAAGTATTCACAAGTCTGCTCATAACTCACCCATTAATGAAGAAATGAAATCTGGGCTTTGTTTCTCTCCTCTCTCTCTCTCTCTCTCTCTCTCTCTCTCTCTCTCTGTGTGTGTGTGTGTGTGTGTGTGTGTGTGTGTGTCTGTGTGTTCATGTTGCTTGTGAGAATGTTTGGGTGTGACACACGCTCAGTGGCCATACGAACTGGGTTAGTCAACATGTAAAGATGGAGGTATTTTGGACTCTTTAATAAAAAATGGAATATGTAAACAAGGAAAAATATGTAACTATTCTTTACTTGGGGGTATTTTGTAATACACCTGTAAATCAAGTAAAAAAAAAAAAGAGAGAGAGAGAGAGAATAACTCTACATTCAGTAAGAAATTATATCTTTTCAGAGGTGTTTTAGTCAGATGTTTTAGAAGAGTAGAATTTGACCAGACATAAAAATTGGAAAGAAAGGAAATCTATATAGAGATACCATGCAAGGACAGTGAAAATATTTGGGTAATTCTGATTACTACAAGGATAGCCAGAGCAAGAAAACAGTGAAGAGGAATATAGAAAGCAAAAATTTAGAGGTTAACAGTGCCTCTTAAAGACATGGGATATAGTATGAAGATAGCTTATATGTCCTTTAAAGATTCCTGTATTGAAAAAGGCTAATGTCAATGCTAAAAGTCCTAGAAGCTAGGTGCGATATAGGCTATTAGGACATAGTTGGGGTAGTAGTGAGAATGATTAAAGTCAGTACGAAGGCACTCTAAGCTAGTTCTCCTAGTTCCTTGTTTGACCATGTGATCTTTCCATCTCACAGAGTTCAACTCTTGTGATGCTAAGCTGCCAACGAGGTGATGTGACTGACCTTACCACAGTTGGCTCCATGTCTCCATGTCGTTTGGCGTTTCAGCCGCCAAAACTGTGAGCTTTGAACTTAACAAAAGATTTTCTTTTCTTTGTAAGTTATCCAGCCTCAGGAATTTTCTTAATAATAGCCAAAAAAGAGCCTAATACAGCATATCACAGGTGTATTTATTTTAAAGAAATTGGATAAGTTTCATAATTTCTGAATATAAAGGAAAGAGTAATTTCTATGAGAGGAGTGGGAAAGGAATTGGGACAGATTATCAGGTTGTCATGGGGAGTAAGAGGCAACAGACCCTTTCTTTTTTTACTTTATTAAATTTATTTATTTATTTGTTCATTCTTTCATTTTACATCCCAGCCCCTTTCTATGCACCATTCTTAAGTGCATAGAGCTGAGTATTCTATGCTATTCTCTGGGTCAACAGCATCTTGTTCGTGTGCCCATAGTGATGGTGTGTACTGAATTTTACCTTTTTTTTTAATCTGAATCTGTCTCAAAGTGGCTTTTTCCTCCCACTGTTTCACACAACTTAAAACTATTGTAAAAGGTAACTACCATTTTTTGTGCTAGTAATCTTTATAATCCAAGCTCATTTTTGTATCGATTGGCTCACAGTAGGTGGATTTTGCTGAATGGAATCATAGGAAAAGACAAAGTCATACGAAAGTATTGATGACTTTTAGACAGAATGATAGTTAAGACATTTCATTTTTAATGGTCATTATACTCTCAGTGTGATAGGAAGCAAAGTCAGCTATTGCAGAAAAGAAACATGAATTGGGCTGATTTTTTAAGGAAATCAGTAAACACTCAGCTCTACAAGAGGCAAAAATACTAAATTATAAATGGGACACTGTTCAAAAATATGTTGAAGAGTAGAAATTCAGGTTAGGAATTTTTATGTGTATGTAATCAAGTGTTCAAGTAATTTGGGATGCTGTACAACAATCAATTAAAATATCAGTTGGATGGGACGGAAAGGCCAGAGAATGGGGAGAGGGATGTTCATTGAAATTTTTATAAGAGTTTTTATAGGATAAATAATGAAGAGGGTAAAAATAATAAAGTCATAAAGTAAAAATCAAAACAAAACAAAACGACTTTCAAGAGAAAACAATAATCTAGAAGACCTTATATGGGAACTGCTACATTGGAGCTGTGACCTAATATAAAATTATTAACCTGTCTGAAACCAGAAACTAGGTACTCTTAGAAGCCTGAAGGTTTTCTTGTGTTTCTAGACCTAAGAAATGAAGGGCCCCACAATCGGAACGCAGAGAATTATCATCAGGTGTTAGAATCAGTCGCCTCTAAGCAGGAAGCACTGTGGACAGAACCCACAAGCACCAGGCAGCCATCACTCACCGCTGTCACGGGACAAGAGAAACGGGTTTCCTCCAAGGGTACCTATTATCCCACGCCGTGCTGAGACGAGCATCTCGTTCCTCCACTCTTCACTCTCCTCTAAGTTCTGAGATACTGACCTCTGATGTTCAACCCAGAATCCCCTGCTTTCCGGCTTTGGTGGCACTGAGACATCAGCAGGAGTCTGAAGGGCAAAGAAGCGAGATGTCAGGGCATTTACCCTCTTCCATGTGCTGACTTCCTGCCAGGTCATTAGCTGCTGATAGCAGTGCTTTTATGACAAGATTTCCTATAGGCAAAACCTCTTATAGTTCAGCTCTTTCATCCACATCCCTGCTGGGCAAGGAGATGGTAATGAACAATATTTAATGCTCTCTTTTTCATCAATTGACTATCCTGCATATTTTTAAAGACATCATTGGAGTATCATTTCTTACTGCTTCAGGCACAAAACCGATAGGTAGTTTCATATAAACTCAACTTAAATTGCTCTTTCAAGGTATGTGTATTTGCTTATGACTATGTGTATCTTGGTGGTGTATTCTGTTACACCAAATGATGCTGTTTTGCCGAAACTTTTGCTTCATCTTAAGATGGAAGCAAAGCTACAAATAAAATCAAAATAAAATCACTGAATTCAAAGCTTGCATTCACTAAGTTTTGGCTGAATCAAGTTGATGAAAATGGACGTGAGAAAAAAAAAAAGAAACAAAACATTTCCCATAGCAATTCACAATGACCGACCTCTCTGAGGATTTACCGAAACTTGGCATTTGCTGGGTAAAGGTGAGACATTTTCTTCGGTAATATACCAAATGTTAAAATGCTGATGTTCCTATTATTTCATGCATGTATAAAAGAGGAACGCTAGGTGGAAAGAGGATGGTGATCAGTGTGATTGAGAAAGAAATAGGAATGAGCAATGGGATGAATACGATTAAAATACATTATATTTTGTATGAAAATATCATTTTGATATCTATTTTATAAATAATATATTACAATAGAAAGCTAAAAAGAAAACATCTTGTGTGAAGTTCTGCTGAACAGAAAGTACAGACGTTCTGAATAATGCTGAACTAATCAGCTTGAGGAATCTGGAGAGCAGCACCCATCGGGTTTCCCTGGCCTCTGAGACATGAGAACAAAGTGCTTATACTTCTTAACCACTCATGATGCATTTTTAAGGCCATGACACACAAGTAGCAATGCCTATGCAGCCAGCTCAGCCTGGTGTTACCCTTGTTCAAAGGACAAGCACAAAAAGAGGGACAAGCAAGCCCTTTTGAGTTCACCTCACAGTGCCTGTAATTTGCGGGGCTGAGAAACCATTAGAAAAGCCTAAAGCACGCACTTTCCTATCCACATGCACTCTTTTAGTTTCCCCTGATCTCTAGTTGCTCAGGATGACAATGGCAAAGAAGCCATTAATTAGTCTTTAATAACAAGTACTTTTTAACCTTTATCACAAATATCAAATATTCATCAGCTCTCTGTGGAAAACGAGGTCCTCCCTGAAGTGGGCAGTGCCTCTGTTAGATTTCGTTCAACCTTTTCCAAAGGAGAGAATAGCAATTAGATTTTTTTTATTATAACCATCTTTTGATAATTTTTTTTCTCTAATTATAAAGCACAACCATGTGGAAGAGATTGGCTAAGATCATCCCTAAGCATTTTTGAGTCTGCTTCTACTTCAACTACACACAAATCATAGGAAAGGATGGGAAATGTGTTTCTCACCTAAGTGACCTTACCAGTGCTATTAACAGGCCGGACTATTTCAAGACAAAGAGATGGCTAGCGAGCAAACTGGATCTACATAATAACAAGCCCAGAGGAAAATACAGCCAAACATCCGGGTGAGCAGTGCCGCAAGCAGGAAATGGTTATGCTAGCACTTCAAGGCCACACGTGATGGATCTAAGGAGAAGTGCCAGCAGAACATCACTGAGGACTGGAGGTGGGTGGTGACTGGGAGGACTCTCTAGAACATGGTTGCTGCGACTGTGAACCCACAGCATCTCTGTTTATCTACACATTACATCAGGCCTGTTGATTTTCCAGCATGGAGGGTGGAAGGCTTCATAAATCCACACTCCTTGATTAGAAATTATTACTAGTTAATGGCAGCCATGAAATGGGTGGCTGTTTTTCCCTGGCACTGTGATAGATCGTCCATACTCCAATGCATGCCCCCATACCTGTGTACATAGGGGATGTACTAACTGGACATGCAATTAAAGTAAAATATGAAGTTGGGAAAAAGAACTTTTGGCAACCTAGGAAGAATCAAAGGAAGAAAATGAAAGGTGGATATGATTGTAATACATTATGCAAATGTACTAAATCCTCAAAGAATAAAACAATAACTAAAGAATAACACCTAAGCAAATCGCTGCTCGTGGTTGGTATGCAAAAGACAACAAAGGAATTCTTCAGGCAGATAGGAAACTGGTACTTAGGGCCAACATACTGTCCTTTGCCGGTTTCAGTCCTTATACGTCAGCATATTCTGGAGTTGGTTGGTGCTGGGAAATTAATATACCCCACAAAGGTCTGATGTTGGAGGCTTAATCCTCAATGTTGAGGTGAGGCCTCTAAGAGGGAGCAAGAAGAAAGAAACCTCAGCAATGTTAACGCCATAATGGCAAAAGTGGTTTCACATCACTGAAGAGGATTAACTGTAAAAGCAAGTTTACCCTATCTTGCTCCAAAGCTGTCTTTTGAACTCTCTTAGTTCTTCATGAGCTGGCACAGCTCCGAGAACCTCTCCAGAGATGACACCTCAACACTGAACTTTCTAGTTCCAGATTCATGAGCCCAGTAAACCTCACTGTTTACAAGTTATCCACTTTCAGGTATTCAGTCACAGCAGTGCAAATGCAGCTAAGGCAGGTCACCACTCTGCCTTGGGAAGTCCCTCATGGTCTTGGAAACACTGCAGATAAACCTGAGTTATCTCATTTTCACTCTCTAAGTCACAAGTCGCAAATACATAGGTGAGAAACAATCAAAGAAAATTAAAAATATTTCATTAAAATTTTTAAAAACAACTGCGTTTATGAAATCTGTTTTTACAGTAAAAACAAGATACTCTGCCCCAAGCCTCAAGCTGACATAGCTTTATTCTAAAGCAGCACTAAATCCCTTGTAGGCAATGGACTCAGAAGTTTATGTTAAGTATTATTGAATAGTAAAACAGTGCACATTCTTTGTATATGTCCTGTGTCGTTTGTCTAGACACTATATAGAAAATGCTTAAGAAATGCAAGCAAGACATTTGGCCTGAAATTTAGGTTGTCCCTTCATTAAAAAGAGGCATCAATGTGCTGGAAAAGGCAAAAAGATTTCTCAGTCCCAGGCTACCCTGGTCTATATAAGTGAGTTTCAGACCAGCCAGCCCAGTGAGAGGCTGTGAAAAAAAAAAGAAAGAAAGAAAAAAGAAAAAGAAAAAAAGTCAAAGAAACATCAAGATAGATCATTGGAAAAAAAAAGAAGGATCAACATAAAGAGGGACAAATGAATCAGAGGATAATACAAATGTTACATCTTTACAGTAGGAATTCTGATTCTGTATGGCTGTGAATAACCACATTGTGAAAGGCTGAGTAGTCTTAGTTGGAGACCTAATGTACCAGGTGACAAGCATAATGCTAGATACACATGTGCTGTTCACTGATGCTCTAGAGGCACACGTGTAAATTGGCTGGAGTTGGAGAATCACTGACATTGATATGTACCTTGGACTTGCTCTGTGTGAGTTTCCACAGCACTGTCATAGACAGAGAGGCAGGAAGCACATGGGTACCAAGAAAATAGGAGGCAGGGAAAGTAGATCCAAGGAATGCTCCACAATTAGCAAATTGTGTTCACAATTTAAAAAAAAAAATACAAATTCAGGAAGAAAATCTAGAACAGTCAGCTCCAGAGACTAGGATCTAAATGAGAATGAAACATCGAAAAAGACAAATTTGATTCCAGGGTTAAAATAAAATTAAATTAAACACAAGAAGGGGAAGGGCTATAAAGTAGACAAAGTACAACAGGCAAATTGATTTACCCGAAAGGCTGTAATGTGTTAAAGTATTTTAAAGGCTGCGTAGCCTTTGAGTATTTAGAACAAGTTTCATTTAAAGAAGAAAAAGAAAAAAGGTGAAACTGAGAAGTCTATAACCCTTGTTGGATTGAATGCCATCTCCCTGTAATGGACAAAACAAATAGATAAATAAAAGTAAATAAGGGAGTTAAGGATTAAATAAAACAACAGCATTGCAAAGAGAAAGTCAGACCCAGCAGGCCGAAAATAAACTCTTTCAAATGCCAATGAAACACTTTTCCATACATAATGGCTGTTTTTTAAAAGGCTCAATAAATTACTACCATATTATTTAGCCACAATGTATCAAAAACAGAAATTAAATATAAATTAGGCTATCAAAGGGCCTATTTACTTGGGAAGCTTTAAAGTGACTTTTAAATAACTATTGGCCTGGAAAAGGCAATCTAGCTAGCAATTGCATTAGAAACGAACTTGAAAACTGTATTTGTGAAACTCTTTCTCTAAGAAGAAAAACCTCTACCCATATCCAAGAGTGAGTCTGGAGACATTGATGGGGTTTATGAAAATTAAAACTCCTGTACCCTACCACATCCCTGCTCATGTGCCCTTCTGAAATAAAAGCAACAAATATAGAGTAATGAAGTGAACTATAGAGTGATCAGTTTTATAGAAAGGAACACTCTATTCCCATGGACGATTGATGAAACCTTAAACCAGTAGATCTTCTAAGGCGGGCAATTTGTCAATAGCTGTAATGATATTAAATGTGCATCCTATTTGACTGAACAGAATGACTTCTAGGAAACTAATACAATCCAATACTCACACTCTTGTAAATGATATAAATTTAAGAATGGCCTTTGTGGAAAAACTTTCACTGAGGAAAAAAAACAGGAATTATAAATCAATACAAGTGCTTACCCAAATGGTGTTTTGCTCAGTTAATGAGATATGGTACAGATTCTGTTCCATTTTGTTTTATTATTTATTTAAAAAAAAATAAGTGTTCTGGTATAGTTGTAATTTCAGGCTGCTATGAAGTCAAAACACCAGCTTTACAATAATGCTTATGAATGAGCTCTCACTTTGATGTGCATTTGTGTACATGTGCTCATGTACATATGAAAGAAAATGAGGATATAGCAAACATAATTGAATAAATATTAATAGAACGGAATAATACCCAGTGAAATGCTACAGATGCCCTGACATGGGCACCTTAATTGGAGCCTTGAGAAGATTTTTCATCTCTTGGTTCAGAATTTCTAGGTAGTATCTGGATTTTAAATATAATGTATTCACATGTCATATCTGAACAAAAGACAAGATTTCCACATTCTTTAAAATACAAAGTTGTAAAGAAGCAGAAATACATTATTTGGAATTACAGAAAATTCACCCATACCATTATTGCACATTTTCCTTTCTTTATAGTTTTTTTATTATTTTAAGCAGTTTTTAAATTTAAAGCTATTTGATCATATTCTTTCCCTTTCTAAAGTCCTTCCAGATCCTCTCCCTCTCCCTGCCTACCCAACATTAAGTTCTTTCTCAAAAGTCAAATAAAAATTAAATATAACAAAACAAAGAAAACAAAATAAAATTATACTCAAAAAAGAAAAACAAACAAACTTTTACCAAATAAAAGCAAACAAAAAAATAACTGTGGAGTTCATTATATGCTGGCCAGTTACTTCTGAACAGGAGGCTGCTCTGGAGAGGTTGATACACCCAGTGTTACTAGATTGGAGAAAATGGATTTTTCCTATTCCAGCAAGTATACCTGACAGTTCGGTTGTTAACCATTACCCAGCTGGTTGGGTTTTCATTCATTCATTCATTTTTGTAATATAACAAATGAAATATTATAACATAAAACAACAACAACAAAAAAACCTATCATATGGAAGTTGGACAAGACAAACCAACAGAAAGAAAAGAGCACAAGAGAAGGCACAAGACTCAGAGGCCCATTTGTTTGCACGATGTTTCTCAGGAATTCCATAGAAACATTTAACTATTTAACTGGAAGTCATCATACCAACATAGAGGACCTGGTTCAGATTCAGGCAGGCCCTGAGAATGCTGCTTCAGTTTCTGTGAGTTCATATGAGCTTCACTTAGGTTGATTTAGTGGGCCTTGCTTCTGTTTTGGATATTTGGTTGGGTTTGTTTGTTTGTTTGCTTGTTTTTGCATGTGTGTGTGTATGTGTGTGTCCTCCAACCCCTCTGGCTCTCACTGAGCTTTGAGGGGAGGTATTTGATAGAGACAACCTGTTTTGGGATGAGTGTTTCAAGGTCTCTCACTCTTTGCACCGTGTCTTGCTGTGGGTCTCTGTATTTGGTCCATCGGCTACAGCAGGAATCCTCCCTGGTAATAGCTGAACAAGGCACACTTTTCAAATGATTATATTTAAAAATATCCAAGGACTATGATCCATCCTATATCTATATCATTTTTATCTTTTCTGATCCCTGAGTATTATAATACTCATAATCATGATCATAATCATGATAACAAGAACATTAGACAGAAAAGAGGTATCCAATTTCTTCAATTAGACTCCACTCAAAGACAGGAGACAATTAAGGCATATAAATAATGTTTTTAAATATATATTTCTGTGTAACTTGATGGGTACAAATCACAATACTGCTATACTTGTGATCTCAAAAGATACCTTTCAAACCACTATAGAGCACTTTCTACCTCTGAAGTGGCCTATTTCTTTACATCTCACACTTCACTGAATGGCCTTATCAGTTCATATTGACTGTGTTGTTCAATAATAAACACTCTGTCACATTCCACTTCTGATTCCTCAAGCCTACTCTGAAAATACCCACAGGTAATCTTTTCTTCTTTCCACTGCAATTCCCATCTGCAGCACCAACATCTCCCTCAGGACTAAAGCCAAGTCCTTTCCTATTCAAATTTCACCCCAGCATATCTTCACAGAAAGCTCAATATGATCTTCTAACATAACATACCATATGCTTGCCTTGCCGTCCTTCCAGATTATTCTGTCCAGACAGGTCATCTGGGTATTTCATCAAACAGGTGCTTCATCCTTTTTCTACCTTGGGGTAAGATCCAAACCCATACATCATGGAAAAAATTGGGGTGTTCCATTCAAATATCATTTCCTCAGACAGCCACCATGTCTGTCCCATCTAAAAGAGCACCTGTTTTGGAATTTACACTCACCATGGGGCACATAGCTACTAGTGATTGTTAGAAATACACATATAAGTAACATTATACACACTAAACAGATTATACTTAGGAATATATATTTACACTATAAATATATATATACAAATACATATATGCAACAAAACTATTGAGAAAAAAAAGGTGGTGATTTGAAGTGGAGGTTTGCATAAACGTTTGAAAGAAGGAAAGAAAAGGGAGAAATCATAATCATTGCATGGACACCACGTGGTCTGAATGTCCAGCTCTCAGTACACAAGCCTATATTACATTGCACATTTGAACTAAAATATACTACAGTTGTGCCCACGAATTGCAATGATATCCAATTATACCTTGATAACTACAATACCACATATTGTATTTTCATTTTGTGTATAGCCATTGTTAGAAAAATATCTGTTAAATACGAGTGGCAATTATTTATTAACAATCATGTATGTTATCACCATGACAACGGTGGCTGTCTTTAAAAGCCCAAGGCTACTCAGTGTGACTTCTTATAGTCACATGTCTGAGAAATCTTTGCCCCAAGCACAGATACCTGGGTGAGACTTTATCTGGAACACCCAGCTTCCAATGCTGTCATGGGCATTGCTACAGTAGCTCTGGTTTCAGCCACTCTCCCAGCCACACCAGGTACCATGTGACAGCTTAGGAGACCTTCCTTCCGTCATGACTGCTACAAATGTCATCATGGTGATCCTATTCTCTGTCACTCCAGAGGCACCTGCTTCTGCCTCTTCCCAACTCCAATAACTATTGTCATTCTAGGAGTAGTATCAGCTCACTAAACCTTAACAGCCAAGACAGATGTCTATAAGCAGAAGCTTAAAACCTCTTTACTGTTCATAGGTCAATCCAGGAGACATGCTTCCTGCACACTCTTCCCATTTTGGATGCTTATAAACCAATTAAGCCTTAAGAAGAAATAAACTGTTTCTCAGTGAAAGAATAAGAATGGGAGAGTATGTAGTGAGAAACTGCTTAAGAAGTAAGAGAGTGATAGTTGCTTGGGTGGTGCTGAAGTCTAGAGGAGGGGAAAAAAAACAGCCCTAAAGAGGAGACATTTCTGAGAGAAAACCTTCAGAATGGATGACTATACAGAAGAAACAGGAATTCCGAGGAACTGATAATAAAATCTGCATGGATCAGTGTGTCGTATACTCAAAGAGTACATGCTGATGAGGTGAGAGACTGTTTCACTTGACATGTATTGTAAAAGAGGAGACACTGGCAACCAATTTCAGATCCAAGGAAAGAGAGGTGTCCAGTTTGAACGTGTATTTTCATTTGCCATATCAAACATCTTGCAGGCCACCTTAGTATTAGAATTGAACAACAAAGCTTATTGTTCTACATTTATTTCTATGGAATTTGGGATGAATATAAAAATTTAATTGTCCTACTAACTAATGACATTTTAAATGAGTTAAAAACTATGAATAATTACAAAATTTAAGTTTAGCTCTTGTCCTAAAACGAGATGTTCTGGACAATTTTATATGATAGTTTTATTTCTCTTTATTGCCTTGCTATTGTGAATAAATGTGTCTCCAGTCCCCTATATTTAACACTTGGGCCCTATGAATAATAAACATTTTATATTCTCTTGGAGACTGGCCCATCCAGCAAACCCACCGCGAGCATAGCTGAGCAGTCATTTGCCTCACATGAATAAACTGCACTTTTAGTATGTTTATAAATGGATAGACCATATTTGTATAATTGTCATTCTTGTGTTTCTTCTAAAAGATTTTTAGTTCTTAAGCAAAAGCGTTATATTTTGTGGTCCATTTTTTATTAAAGTAGTAAGGAATGTATCCACTATGGTGCTCAATAAATGTTATTGGGTGTAATTTATATCTATTTTGCTTCAAAACATTGAAAGACCTTTACTGTTTAGAAAGTCTTTTGTACCACATACAAAAATAATCTGATTTTCTTTATTTCATTTGCTTCTCTCTCTAGACATACCTATTATTCATTGGCTGTCTATATGTCCTTTGCACTGTTCTCTATTTTCTTTTCTCTCTATATAATCATGCTTGTGATCTTTCACTTTACACTCTGTTTTTACTTCTATAATACTGATTTGAATTTATATAGCACAAGTTCCATATTTTATCCTCCCTTATGAAAAATTTAACTATTTTTTTTTAGATATAGAGGTTTTGTTTTAACTACATCCTGGAAAGAGATTACTTTGGTGGTGGAGAGAGGCATTTGTGTAACTTCTTGCAAATGATTTGCCCCAACTGAGCTTCAGTCACCTCATCCATAAAATAAGAGTAATGAAAGTGCTTTCTTCATGAGATTGAGGAGGATAAGTGTAAAGAAATATGAAAATATCCTACATCAGGTCACAGTCTAGTGCTGGAGGAAAGGGTTCACCTTCCTCATTGTTCGTGTTTCTTTGTATGTGATAGAGTACACCATACAGGAATAATTTCTTTCTCCATTCATCTTCCCTCCTCTCTAGCAAGCTGGAAGGTTGGTAACAATAAGTCCTCAGCCTCTTCCCTCTTTCTTCTGTCTCCTCTTATCAAAAGCAACACTTCTTGGTTGCTATTGATGAAACTTAAATTTTTAATGGAATGTGTTAATTTGTTTCCTTACTTGTTTTAGACTTTTTTTATTTTTACTAAGAAACTGATCCTGATTCATGTAGAAAAGAGGTATGCTACCTACTAGGATAACCTTAAGTTCTAAGTATTTGGTTTATTAGGTTGAAAACCTTGAAGGTAAAAAAGTATATATACATACATAATGCATACATACATACATGCATACATAGAAAATAGATATATAGGTAGGTAGATACTTTAGATTGCATTCTAAGATGTCAACTTATCTGCCATTTGTAATTTATAGCATCAATAACATGTAGAGCTGCTAAGAAGGCACTATAACAGACCATAGTCACATGTAGTTAATTTATGTTTGCTTCTCCTTTAATAAGTAGGTGATAAGACATAAATAGGTAGGTAGATAAATATATATTAAAGATAGATGGATAGATACATAGATAATAGATAATAGATGATAAGTAGATAGGTAGGTACATAATAGAATGTTGCCAAATCTAAACTTTATGAAAGCTTCCATCTAAGCACTGACAAAGTTCAATGATTCGGACAGTAAACTAAGAGTTGCCAGCCTGAGAGCAAGGATTTGTTGTTTCACACAAACACAACCCTACTTTCTTTTCCATGCTCACATATTTGTGGTCTTCATTGTATTGCTCACAGTACTTGCTGACATTTGAAGAACAATGAAAGAGCGTGATCTCTTTTATAGTGTGCACTATTTTCTTGTTCTTTGGACACAGCTAACTTAAAGTGAAGAGGATATGATTCTTTATTCCTTGCTGATGTTTCTATGGGTTTTGGCCCATAGAAAAGGCTAGATTTTTGAAAGGAAAGCCTGCATAAGCTTAGATTTTGTGTTTCATCAGTTTAGCAGCAGGGCACAATTTATATAGTTTTCTAATTCCATAAACAAATCTTGTACCCATCAGTACATACTCCTCATTTTCCTGTCATCCCAGTCATGGAATGACCAACCTATTGCTATCATCATAAAGTTGCTTACTTCGATAATTATAAATATATATATATATATATATATATAATATTAACAGAACACATCATGTGGTTTTTTTCATCTAACATAGTATTTTAGGTTCATTCATGTAACAAAAATCAATACTCTATTATTTTATAACTAAATAATATTCAAATGTATACATCACACCATATTTTATTTATCCATTTGTAACTTGACAGGTTTGGTAGAGGATTTAACCTTGATTGGCAACTGTATTTATCTTTGAATAAATGGTTGTTTCTATAAAAGTATGGCACCATGTACCAGATCCTAAATAAGGTATATTTTTCAGCAAACCAGAATAAGTTTTGAAAAAATACAGTATCATATTTAGGTTTTCATCCTCTAAGAAAAGGCAAGGGGTACCAAGAAGAAAATAAATTCAACCACGTACTGACAAGCCTTATGGACTGTGAATACCTTACTTCTCAAACCTGAGGTTCCCATGGTTGTAAGGAGCATCATGAAGCTCCAGCAGTCTCATAATATCTGACCTTGAATTATATACATGCACCGGGCCTGATGGTATAGGCTAATTTACACATCCTTAAATGCTGATTGCTGCTTTTAAACAGATGAGCTTTTCATAGACTCCCAGATACAAGTGATATTCCAGCTGCAGATTGCCAGCATAAGACAAGATTGGTAGCGCTGGACCAGCTGCCAAATTCTGTTCTACATTTAGGTCCAAGAAAAGATTTGTAAGTGAATATTTAATGACTTATCCATAGACTCAAATATCATACTCAGAACCAGTACCAAATTAGCTTGTGTGTGGCTAACTATGCATAAGAGGGTGTCCCTAGAATAAAAACTCCAGTTTCCTTAGATCAAGAAAATTTATACCAACAGGCAGTGAAGTGGGTGCAGGGAAGGATTAATGATGCATGTTCCAGGGATAACAAGGATGCCATGTTACTAGATGCATCTCAGCCTCGACTCTGCAGAATGTTGTAACAATAGCAGAGGCCCTAAAGGAGAAATAAAGCTTAAGGAATTTTGAATATATGGACTGAGAAACAAATGTACCTTAGGTAAGTCCTGGTGACTGGGAATGCAATTATTTGCAAATCTCTGAATTCACTGTGAAGGCAGCAATCTCTCAAATGCTACTTTTAGAGAAAGAAGATGCTATAAAGAATATGGTAAATGCATAATGCCCAAATCATTTTCTACAAGGAAATTGTTCCCAATTGAGTTTATTACAGGACATAGATGGTCTAAAATTTGATAGAAATATAAGGATTTCGGGAATTAAGGCATTTAAGATATATGAGGAAATAATCGCAAGCAGCTGGCTGTATTGAGGTTGCCTTGAAATCTCCTCAGGTGGCAGATCCGGTTACCCTTGCAAGCCCTGGAAAAGCGATTGTGAACAGGTGATCATCATTAGCCTAAAATTAATCTCTTGCTGGGAAATTTCTCCCTACCTAGTTCAAAGATCACAGCTCTCATTCTCTTCTTCATTTCCCTCACAGATTTTGGACAAGTAGAATCAACAATTTGCATCCTACATGGCGGAAAACGATGAGATACTGAAGGCAGATTGGAAGCAAGGATGCAATTGATTTAAAACGATAATGATTTGCACAATCAGTGGTAAAAAAAAAAAATAACAATTTAAAGTGAGATCATTGCCCTAAGGCACAGGAATGAGTTTGTTTTGTATTTTTGCTCAGATTATTCTGAGTCTCCCACAAATAGAAAACACACCAAGTGCACAAAAGACTGGAATTGGCCTAATGCAAACCCAAGATATGTAGATTACATCATGTCATCACTCATTTCATCTTAAACTGTGATGCATGAGAACGGGGTTTGGGGGGAGACTGGTAATAATAGCCTTTAGTGCATAGCATCAATGCAAGGCAATACACTAACAATCTGATTCATTTTAACTCATTTAAGCATCAAACTAATACCAGAAGTAAAATTATCTTCATTTCACTGATCATGAAAGCAAACACATTGCTTGATGTAAAAATTATAGTGTCTCATATTTCACAAGTGTGAGCTAAAAGAACAAACTTTAAAACCCAGGTGTCCTGAACCAAAAGCCTGACTTATTTACTTTCTGCAGTATTTTTTTTTCTAACGGACACATTGTATATTTTTTTTAAGTTTTATTTCTTAGGAAAAATTCTTATTTTAACTTTTAATTGCTTTGAGTGGTAAAATGCAGTGAGAATTTAACATTTGAAATGTAACTGCATTCTCAATATTTAATATGAAAAGAGTTATCTGCAAATTGTCAACACACCTATTTAGTCATTTTCTTTGAAGAACTCTCAAAAGGCTATCTTGGATTGCTCAGTTATCTAAAATTGGATAAAATATTTAAAAATTAAGCTTTCTATATTTGGTTCAGTGTGAACTTAATTTATCAATGTATTTCTGATCTATTTCAGTATTTCAGGGTGACAAGATTTTAAAATATCCATTAGCAAACCCAGGAAGGAAAAAGAATAGTATATGCAATTGAGTGAAGCCTAACATGAAAACACTAATATGATATTAGTAACTCCCAGCCTCCTCCCAGAGAAGAATGCTCAACTCTGTGTGTCTGTGTGTAAGAGGAGTATCAGTGAGAAGAGGCATGCTAACTGCAAAGATTGACTTCCTTCTAGAAAACATTTAGGATCCCCATCACTGTAACCATCAGCAATTCTTGTCTTGCATAGAAGAAGAACTATTTAATGTACCAGATGTTCTTTGGAAAACAAACAAAACTCCTGTATTTCTTCATAAAATCTACAGTGTAGAAGTTGGAGATCAGGCTTCCACAGCAGGTCACCTTCTTTGGAGGGCCTTCTACTAGGCTGCAGGCTGCTACATTTTGTATGTTGTATGTTTACATTGATGGTGATGGCTAAGATGATCTCTGGAGTGATTTTAGTAAGGGTACTATTCTAGTGCCCACCATTTATCTGCAAATTTCATGATTTCCCTGTTTTTAATTGCTGAGTAGTATTCCATTGTGTAAATGTACCATAATTTCTGTATTCATTCCTCAATTGAGGGACATCTGGGTTGTTTACAGATTCTGGCTATTATGAATAAAGCTGCTATGAACATGGTTGAGCAAATATCCTTGCTGTGTACTTGAGCATATTTTGGATATATACCTAGGAAAAAGTATAACGGGATATTGAGGTAGCACTATTCCTAATTCTCTGAGAAAGCATCAGATTGATTTCGAAAGTGTTTGTACAAGTTTACATTCCTACCAGTAATGGAGGAGGGTTCCCCTTTTTCCACATCCTCTCCAGCATGTGTTGTCACTTGAGTTTTTGATCTTTGCCATTCTGAAGGGTGTAAGGTGAAATCTCAGGGTTGTTTTGATTTGCATTTCCCTGGTGACTAAGGGGGTTGAGCATTTCTCTAAATGTTTCTCTGCCATTCTATATTCCCCTACAGAGAATTCTCTGTTTAGCTCTGTACCCCATTTTTTATCTGGATTACTTGATTTGTTGCTTTTTAACTTCTTGAGTTCTTTATATATTCTGGATATTAGCCCACATATAGGGTTGGTGAAGATCTTTTCTCAGTCTGTATGCTGTCGTTTTGTTCTGAGGACAGTGTCCTTTGCTTTACAGTTTTTCAGTTTGATGAGGTCCCATGTATTGACTGTTGATTTTAGAGTCTGTGCTGTTGGTATTCTGTTTGGGCAAATGGTGGGAACTAGAAAAAGATTATCCTGAGTGAGGTAACCCAGAAGCAGACACACATGGTATATACTTACTTGTAAGTGGATATTAGACATATAAGATAAACATACTAAAATCTGTACACCTAAAGAAACTAAGCAAGAAGGAGGATCCTGGGTAAGATGCTCCATCCTCATCATTCAGAAAGGCAAACAGGATGGGCATTGGAAGAGGGAGAAAACAGGGAACAGGACAGGAGCCTACAGCAGAGGGCCTCTGAAAGACTCTACCCAGCAGGGTATCGAAGCAGATGTTGAGATTCATAGCTAAACTTTGGGCAGAATGCAGGGAATCTTATGAAAGAAGAAAGAGATGAAGGATTTGGAGTGGACAGGAGCTCCAAAAAGAGAGTAACAGAACCAATAAATATGGGCCTAGAGGACTTTTCTGAGACTGATACTCCAACCAAGGACCATGCATTGCAATAACCTAGAACCCCTGCAGATATAGCCCATGGCAGCTCAGTGTCCAAGTGTGATCCCTAGTAATGGGAACAGGGGCTGTGTCTGACATAAACTCATGGCTGGCTCTTTTTTTAATTTATTTATTTTTTATATTAATCACAGGTTATTTACTTTGTATCCCAGCCATAGCCCTTCCTCCCTCCTGCCCTCCCAATCCCACCTTCCCTCCCCCATCTTCTCCCTGCCCCTTTCCAAGTCCACTAATAGGGGAGGACCTCCTCCCCTTCCATCTGACCCTAGCTTATCAAGTCTCTTCAGGCCTGGCTGCAATGTCTTCTTCTGTGGCCTAGCATGGCTGCTCCTCCCTTGGGGGGGAGGGGGTCAAAGAACTCATCATTGAGCTCATGTCAGGAATAGTCCCTGTTCCCCTTATTAGAGAACACCTTTGGACACTGAGCTACCGTGGGCTATATCCGAGCAGGGGTTCTAGGTTATATCCATACATGGTCCTTGGTTGGAGAAACAGTCTCATGAAAGACCACTGTGCCCTGATATATTTGGTCCTTGTAGTGCTCCTATACTCTCCAGGTCTTACTAACTCCGCCTTCTTTCATATGATTCCCTGTACTCTGTGGAAGGTTTGGTTATGAGTCTTAATATCTGCTTTGATACACTGCTAGGTAGAGTCTTTCAGAGGCCCTCTGTGGTAGGCTCCTGTCCTTTTCCTTGTTTTCTCCTACATCCAATGTCCATCCAATTTGTCTTTCTAAGGGACGATTGGTCATCTTACCCTGAGTCCTCTTTCTTGTTTATCTTCTTTAGGTGTATAGATTTCAGTATATTTATCCTATCTTATAGGTCTATATAAGTGAGTATATACCATGTGTGTCTTTCTGCTTTTGGGATACCTCACTCAGGATGATCGATTCTAGGTCCCACCATTTGCCTGCAAATTTCATGATTTCCTCGTTTTTAATTGCTAAGTAGTATTCCATTGTGTAGAAGTACCACAATGTCTGTATTCATTCCTCAACTGAGGGACATATGGGTTGTTTCCAGGTTCTGGCTATCACGAATAAAGCTGCTATAAACATCAAAGACCTCAACATAAAACCAGATACTCTAAATCTGTTAGAAGAAAAAGTGGGGAAGAGCCGATAACTCATTGACACAGGAGACAACTTCCTGAACAGAACACCACCAGCACAGGCTCTGAGAACAACAATCAATAATCGGGACCTCATGAAACTGAAAAGCTTCTGTAAAGCAAATGACACTGTTGTCAGAACAGACTGGGAAAGGATCTTCACCAACCCTACATCTGACAGAGGGCTAATATTCAGTATATATAAAGAACTCAAGAAGTTAAAATGCAACAAATCAAGTAACCCAATTAAAAAATGGGGCATGGAGTTAAACAGAGAACTCTCTGTAGAGGATTGTAGAATGGCAGAGAAACACTTAAAGAAGTGCTCAACATCCTTAGCCCTCAGGGAGATGCAAATCAAAACGACCCTGAGATTTCACCTTACATCCATCAGAATGGCTAAGATGAATAACTCAAGTGACAACACATGCTGGAGAGGATGTGGAGAAAAGGGAACCCTCCTACATTGCTGGTGGGAATGCAAACTTGTACAACCACTTTGGAAATCAATCTGGCGCTTTTTCAGACAAATAGGAATAGTGATTCCTCAAGATCCAGCTATACCACTCCTAGGCATATATCCAAAGGATGCTCAAGTACACAACAAGGACATGGCTGACTCTTTGATCACTTCCTCCTCAGGGCAGAACAGCCTTGCCAGGCCACATAGGAGGACAATGCAGCCAGTCTTGATGAGACCTGATAGGCTAGGGTCAGAGAGAAGGGGAGAAGGACCTCCTCTATCAGAGGATTTGGGGAGAAACATGGGAAGAGATGAGGAAGGGAGTATGGGAATGGGAGGAGCTGAAGGAGGGGGCTATAGCTAGGATGCAAAGTAAGTAAATTGTCATTAATAATAAAAAATATTTTTTAAATAAGGGTACTGTTAAAGCCTCAACAGGAAATAAGCCTCCCAAAAGTGCTTATCCCTCGAAGATTTAGTACACAGTTGGTGGCCTGTTGGAGTAGTGCTCGGTTCATGAGAATGACTTCATCAATGGGTTAATCTCTTGACAAGTTCATAGCTGAATGGGTCTTTAAAAGGTGTGGCCTAGTCGAAGGAAGAAGGTCACCAGGAGCAGCGTGTCTTTGCAAGCTAAAACCCGTACCTTCCTCCCTCTCTGAAGAAAGCAACTTTATTTTCTACCATATGTAGTATATAAGCAACCAAGGTCTGAAACCTCTGGCAGCAAGAACCAAAGTATAAATATTTGCTTCTCATATCACTTTTCACAGACATGAAACAAACACTAACTAACACGGGTACCAGTCGCAATTGTTTCTCTTAAATGTGTTTTGCTTTTGATTATGTGTGTGTGTGTGTGTGCATGGAATACATGCATTAGTGAAGGTTACCATTAGGGGGCAGAGAAAATCATTAGGTTCCCTGGAGTTGGTTATGGGCTGCGTGATAGGGGTTGCTGGCAGCTGAACTCTAGTCCTCTGCAAAAGCATCAGTCATCGGTAATTGCTGAGCTGTATCTCCAACCCCACCAATCCCAATCCTGAGCGCTTTCCTCTTTCAGCCTGAAAAGTCCCACTCTCTAATACCTGCACATCAAGCGTTAAAGTTTTAAGCCCCTAATAGGAATGTTGATGATACAGAGACATTCAGTCTCCCAGCGTATCACTTTTGCTACTGGTGCCACTGCCGTCACCGAAGCCAGAGCCACTCCTCTTAAAGGGTTTTCCTTCACCTCAGCCTGTCCAGTCTTCACGAAAACATGCTTCGGATTCGCAGAGCTCGAAGATTTTTATATATTCTTCTATGATTAGATCTAAGAATTAACATCTCATGGAAGGATTTTTTTTCTTCCATGCAATAAACCATACAAATGGTTCACACTTATGTCTGAAAATGCAGTGTTCTTTTAAAGTCATATTTTATGTTCTCATAAATTGGTATAAATGTGTACAAACTGATATAAAAGATAATTTTTCTCCTTAATAATCTTTGAAAGGCAGGAATGTATATGTCATTGTGTTTACAAATGGAATATTCAGGTAAGCTATGCATCACACCTAAAGTGGAGAATAAGAAGATCTAAGGAGAATGAATATTATTTCTAACAAGTCAATTGGGCCAAAAATTCTGTGTGGCTCAACTGGATGCTTCCTCCAGAGAAATGGGATGGAAACATCTTTGGATGGGTAAAGTGAGCGTTACACACCTACCACAGGAGAAAGACATGTGCCCCCACAATGAAACTTCCTGGATGAAGAAGCTCTCCCTCAAGCAGGTTCACAAAACAATGAGAGCTGGAAAATCCCCTACACACCCAGGCCATGGGAATGTTAGTCTTCGTGAAGACTGGGTGGGGATGGCATGAGGTTCCCTCTCAGAAGGATGGAGCTGTACAGTTACAACTTACTTCTGAAGCTAAAGGAGAACTCAGAAGGGCAAGACTTATCACCCTGCCCAGAAACAAAGGGTAAAGACAGTAGTTTTCAACCTGTGGGCCATAAACCCTTTAGGGGTTCAGATGACCCTTTCACAGGTACCTACCTAAGACTACTGGAAACACAAATATTTACAATTCATAACAGTAGCAACATTACATTTACGGAGTAGCAACAAAATGATTTTGTGGTTGGAGGGCACCACACCATGAGGAACTAAATCAAAGGGTTGCAGCATTAGGAAGGTTGAGAACCAGTGCACTTAAAGGATGTTGGTACTCAAGCATCAGAAGGTCGCAGCCAGGAAGACAGCTCATAACAGATGAAGCTGGACATGATTTCCATTTCTTAACATTTATATTAACACCAAAGAATGGTCCTGTTGAATACTGTGAACAAAAATGTAGGCATGAAACAAACCAAAGTTGGGTGACATTTTCAGAATCTAGTACTGTGCAGCAATACCCAAGCTGTGAACGTTGAAGATGGACGACAGAGCTGTAAGTCAACAGGAGAAATGAAGGCTCAGAGAGAAGTGACATTAGGTTCTGGAACAGAGAATGGGCGCAAGTGTAATACTGCTAAGAGTTTCCAAAATTTGCCTGTCAGTCAAAACAATTTCTATGGAATGTTAGACATTTTTTTCTGTAATTATGTCTATGAAATATGCTAACATTAGAGGAAATCAGGTGACTTTATAGAAATTCTCTGCACTGTTTTTGCTACTCTTTACTGAGTCTAAGTTTATTTTAAAATATAAAGTTTGTTTTTTAATCCAGAAGTGTATTGGATCACCACAAGCCAGAATCACTTTTTGGTTTTTGATTAAATTAATATTTTATTCTCAAAAAATGTAGGTATGATTTATATAAAATTATACTAATAAGGCTCAAAAAACAGTCATCAATAGGACAAGAGTAGAAACTGAACAGTGTGAGATAAAATTTTTGGAGAGCAGTTAAATTGAGCTTAAGACATAGTCTTATTTTGGAAAAAAAGAAACATATAAATATAACATATAAGTGAACTCTAACAAGAATGCAATGTTAGGAAAACATGTATTCAGGTGAGTTAAATGAAAAAATGGGCATGTGTGGAAAAGCTCAGATGTCTATAAATACACAAGTTGTAATGTCTAAGGGAAAAGTTTGTGCAGATGATGTGCAGTGGGTATGCCCAGTGTTGCTGACTGCACCATCAAGTGTGAAGATTAAAAAAAATGAGGGGATGTATATGTTCGTGTATAAAAAGTAATAAAAAAATCAGAATATCAGATAATGGGTGCAATGGTACTACTTTTAATTAGTCACAATTAGGACTTCAAAACCACAATAATACTTTTACTTTTAGTGGCTCAAATATGAGTCTTAGAAGTATAAATAGAGAAAGAACAGGAAGATTACAGTACAAATTCAAGATTGTAGTTACCTCCATGGAAAACTGATTCAAAAAGTTCTCAACTGGATTCTTAATGTTTTTATTAATTAATTATTATACTCTTAATGGCCTGAAGCAAATACAGCAATGTGTTAAAATAAGTTAATTTGAGCATGGGTTATTGGATATTTGTATATGTCATTCTCTATATATTTTTTCCTTACCAGAAAACATTTTCTTGACCTTGTATAAATCTATGGTGTGTCCTATAGCATAGTCTTTTTGTTCTGAAGTATGGACAGGGATTTGAAACAAAGGCAGAAATGGGATGCAAAGAGTCAGTGCAAAGAAATGTAGGAACTGCAGTTTAGAAGGGTTGATGTACTGCGCATTATTCTTAATCACATGTGAAGGTATAGAGCCAGGCAATTGGAAGATCTGGAGTCCCTTGGAAATGAGTAGAATTGAAGAGAAAGAGAGAACAGATGGAGTCAGACATATGAACATGGTTCATTTAGAGAATGAGGTTTCCCATTTGATTGTTTCCATTTTCTGTGTAAATCAGAAGCCTAGGTTGTCACTAGGAAGGATAAAAGAATGTGGAGGTCAAGGTGTTTAGGGATTTGAAAACAAAAGAATGCTGTCTGTGGAGAACGGAAGAACAGCTGAGCAAGTGAACAAGCAATATGGTGGCATCTTACTAATGAGGGTGTCCTCCATCACTGCTGGTCCCAACTGACCCAGAGTGCAATCTGTCAAGTTGTCATAGGCATCCCAAATATAGACATGAAGCCATATAGTTCTATAGTTAGATTCAATTGCTGTTGAGATTATGCCAGGAAGCTATGATAAGATTAGTCTTGGCAGCACACAGGCAATAGTAAAGAATAGGGACTCCAATATGATAGAGACAAGATTAAGAATATAAGACAGAACAGGAAATGATACTTAATGAGGACAATGTTGATATTAAAAGTTTCATAATCATTTCATTTAACTACCATGCTTTTGACATCTCCTCTGACAATTAAAGTAACAGTTGTGTGTAGATACGAATATAGATATGCAAGTTCATATTCAACACATTCATATGTCATGTTAATATACTATAATTAATTTGTTTTTAAATATGTGAATGACTATATTTCTTTTTAATGTAAATGGCTTAACTTTAATATAACTTGAAGACACTTATATCTATAACACAAAGTATGTGCTTAAATTCCTATCTAGGTTCCTCGGCAGCATGGAACCCATTGTCTCTCTGTTTAAATAATGGCCTATGGCTCTAGCAGCAATGTAAACAAGTAATTCCAAATATGTTGTATTTCAGTAATCCAGAAAACAATTGATGTGGGCATTTTTGTGTGTCTCTGAGCTTTTCTCTGCTCTTGGGGAGCTAGTATAATAGACAGGGCCAGAAGCCACCCAGAACCAGCTTGTTGTCTCTCTCCTCCTAAGAATGAGGAAATGCAGCCAAGAAGTGCCCAGAGAAAATGTACATTTATTAAGGGAAAGTGGGAAAACCTCACAAGTGTAGGAAGGGCCCCAAGGGAGGTATACCATTGGGTTGTCCTTGCCCAGCTGGCTTTTATGTGTCTTACAGTGGGGGTTGGATAGACTCTGCGGTATTCTTTTGGGGGATTATCATTTTGAGTGCATCATGAACAAGCCGCTGACTTGTCTGCATGCCCTTTACAGGCTCCCTCAGCACAACAGGAAAGCTACCCATCCATCCGAGGAAGGAGTCCTCTATGCCTGTGATTGACTATATTTTAGTTTTAATGGATATTATCCAGCATTGATTTAGTACTTATTAAACATTACATGTTTAGAGAAAGTAAAATGATTTAAACAAGTTATTCATAATTGTATGTAATTGATAGGGTTAGAAATTATTTGCTATCGTGAAATATGGTTATATACTTAGATTCAATATTGTTTATACTGTAATTATTTTCTTAAAATACATTTTAGAAGAATTGAAGATAATTTTTTCTGTGAAGATTGAACCACAAGTTGTAGGAGTCAATTTCCTCCTACTGACATCAAACTTAGGACATCCTCTTACTGAAGATCAAACTTAGTAAGGATTTACCAGAAGGGCTTTATCTGCAGAATGATCTCACTGGCTCAACACACACACGAACATATCCCATGTATCAATATAAGTGGTCTTTGAAAGTTGCTCCCCAGGACTTTCAGGAGCCTATATCACCATGGAACGCACGTCCTTGGGCCTATAATTGACTTTTTACTATAATCCTTCAGGGATAATGAGAAGAATATATCATACATGTACAATGAGCGCTGAACTCATGCTTCCCTCAGTTCCCTACTCCAGCCTATTAAATACCCTGAAGCTGGGCACAGCAAATAGTAATCAGTTTAAATTTCTTTCCTTGGTTCAATTCTTTAGGAATGGTACAATATTCTTTTTACCACTCAAGTCAATCATTTTATAGTTATTGTCCCTCCTGCCTGTCAACATTCAGCCAATTTTCCTGAACACAAAAGCCATTCATCTAGCAAATATCGGCCAGAGCTGACCATACAACAAGCCGTTCTCAAGTTTGGGAAATGAAGTGATACTCAATTACACAGAATGTAGACATTGCTCCCTCTTCAATATTCTTTACGCATTTATTATGTCTACAACTCTTTGAACCTTAAAACACATGAGCTGCGGTGGATAGATTAGGTTTCCTGGGAAACCGACTTTGAGATGCATATTTGTGTACAAGTAGCTCGCAGAACAGTTTTCTCGGGAATATCAAATGTGAGCAAGAGGGGAAAGTAAGGCTGCCACAGAGAGGTGTAGAATGGTGGTAAGAAGGCCATGGCTCAGTGCCTGTTCGGCGATGTGCTCAAATGAGACTGGCAAGCTAGGTCTTTGCACCTCGCTGTTGACCAATCATTGGATATATGTTACTCCTGGGGACAAGGAAGAACCTTGAGGGACAAAACTTCCTTAGTCCAAGAGCCTCTGTGGATCACTCTCCCTGAACAATCTGAGGGAATCGTTCCAGCGAAATCTTAAAGAGACAGGATCATTGAAGGTAAGTAGTCAAGATGACTGCATGCCCAGTCTAATTTGTGCTGCCAAACTGACTCCATTCATCTAGTCACTGTTAAGATAGGAGTTCTATATCTCCATCCCAATGATAGCCTCCGAGGGATGAAGGAGGGTTTCTCCTGTTTACCCGCAGGTATGGTGTAATATTCATCAAGTAGTAGGTGCTCGACAATACCTTCTGTTTAATTTAACATGGTCCTGTCTCTTAATATTAGAAAGCACTTGCGTCTTTTTTTCTTACCTGCAGCCATGACTTTAGCTTAAATATTTGTGATTCCTGATAAATGTTGCTTACATTTTATATGCAATTCTTACACTTTTATTTCCTTGATAAGATACCTTGTGTTTTATGAAAGGATGGTAAATTGTGTCTTTATGGTTAATCGGAGTGGGTATTGAAATCTTAGTATAGATCCAGGCATTAAATATGAACTGTCTCTTTTTAACATGTTTACAAGATTTAAAACAGATCTGATGCCTAGAGTTGTGTGTTCTCAAACCTCTTTTTACCACTCAAATTCTGACATGTGGTTTTTTCTAGATGAGTGGTTCACAAGCCCAATATGCAATCTCAGGGTAAAATATGAGAGAGGCTAGACAAAGCTGCAGTAATAGGCTTCAGGTGCAATATCCTAAAAGACTCCACTCCAAATCTGATCAAGAAGTATGATGTTCTTAGGTGGTAGTGGTGCACACTTTCAATTCCAGCACTTGGGTGGACACAAGCCGGTGTATCTCTGTGAGTTCAAGGCCAGCCTGGTCTACATAGTGAGTTCCAAGACAGCCAGGGCTACATGAAAAAAACTGTCTCAAGAAACAAGATAGAGAAAGGAGAGAGAAAGAGACAGAAAGAATGATTTTTAGATATCATCCCTGCTTCTCTCCCTAAAATTATATTTGCAAAGAAATATCAGTTACCCAATGATCAGAAGATACACTTGCCCAAATTACCAGTCACTAGAAGAGTTCTTACTTCAGAACACAGAAAGAGGACCTGGCCACCCTGTTCATGAAAGCATGCAGGTCAGGATACACAGGAACCCAATGTACATTTTGAAAGTAAGGGTTGGTGAAGATCCTTTTCTGTTCTGATGACAGTGTCCTTTGCTTTACAGAAGCTTTTCAGTTTCATGAGGTCCCATTTATTGACTGTTGCTCTTAGAGCCTGTGCTGTTGCTGTTCTGTTCAGGAAGTTGTCTCCTGTGCCAATGAGTTCAAGGCTCCCCCCCACTTTTTCTTCTAACAGATTTAGTGTGTCTGGTTTTATATTGAGGTCTTTGATCCAACTTGGACTTTAGTTTTGTTCAGGGTGATAAATATGGATCTATTTTCATTTTTCTACATGTAGCAGGATGAGGCTGGAGAGATGGTTCAGAGATTAGGAGCATTGGCTGATTTTTCTATTATTATTACTATAATAATAACATTATTATTATTATTATTATTTACAATTTATTCATTTTGTATACTGACTGAAGCCCCCTTCCTCATCTCCTACCGGTCCAATCCTCCCACCCTCCGTTCCTATGCCCCTCCGCTAGTCCACTGATAGGGTAGTTCCTCTTCCCCTACTATCTGAGCATGTGTAGCTAATCAGGGTTTCATCAAGACTTTCTGTTCATCAGGACTGTATGGATCCTCTTTCTCTGTGGCCTAGTAAGGCCATCCCACCAGGAGAAGGTGCTCAAAGAGCAGGCAACCAAGTTCATGCTGGAGACTGCCCCTACTCCCCTTACTAAGAGAACTCCAATAGAGACTGAGCTGCCTAAAGGCTTCATTTGAGCAGGGGTCTAGGTCCTCTACATGTATTGACTTTGGTTAATTCATCAGTCTCTGCAGGACTCTCTGGGCCCAGATTTTTTTGGCTCTGTTGATCTCTTTGTGGCACTCCTGCCCATTACAGATCTTATTCTATAAGATTCCCTGCAGTCTGCCCAAAGTTTGGTTATGAGTCTCAGCATCTGCTTCAATACCCTGATGGGTAGAGTCAGAGGCCCTCTGTGGTAGGCTCCTGTCCTGTTCCCTGTCTTCTCCCACTTCTGATGTCTGTTCTGTTTACCCTTCTGAATGAGGATTAAGCATCTTCCCTAGGGTCCTCCTTGTTGTTTAGCTTCTTTAAGATTATAGATTTTAGTATGTTTATTCTATATTATATGGCTAATATCCACTTATAAGTGAGTATATACCTGTGTGTCTTTCTGTTTCTGGGTTACCTCACTCAGAATGATCTAGGATGATCTTTTCTAGTTCCATCCATTTGCCTGCAAATTTCATGATATCCCTGTTTTTAATTGCTGAGTAGTATTCCATTGTGTAAATTTACCACAATTTCCCAAACAGAACACCAACAGCACAGGCTCTAAGATCAAAAATCAATAAATGGGACTTCATGAAACAGAAAAGCTGCAGTAAAGCAAAGAACACTATAAACAGAACAAAACAACAGCCAACAAACTGAGAAAAGATCTTCACCAACTCTACATCTAAGAGAAGGCTAATATCAAGAATATGTAAAGAATTCAAGAATTAAATAACAACAAACCAAGTAATACAGTTTTAAAATGGGGTACAGAGCTAAACAGAAAATTTTCAACAGAGGACTATTGAATGGCAAAGAAACACTTAAAGAAATGCTCAAAGTCCTTAGTCATCAGGGAAATGCAAATCAAAATGACCCAGAGATTCTACCTTACACCCATCAGAATGGCTAAGATCAAAAACTCAAGTGACAACACATGCTGGAGAGGTTGTGGAGAAAGGGGAACCCTCCTCCATTGCTGGTGGGAATGTAAACTTGAACAACCACTTTGGAAATCAATCTGGCGCTTTCTCAGACAACTAGGAATAGCACTTCCTCAAGATCCAGCTATACCACTCCTAGGCATATACCCAAAAGAGTCTAAAGTACACAATAAGGACATTTGTTCAACCATGTTTGTAGCAGCCTTATTTGTAATAGCCAGAAGCTGGAAACAGCCCAGATGCCCCTCAGTGGAGGAATGGATACACAAATTGTGGTATACCCACACAATGGAGCAATAAAAAACAAGGAAATCATAAAATTTGCAGGTAAATGATGAGATCTGGAAAAGATCATCTTGAGTGAGCTATCCCAGGAGCAGAAAGATGCACATAGTATATACTCACTCATATAGACATATAATATAGGATAAACCTACTAAAATCTGTACAACTAAAGAACCTAATCAAGAGGGAGGACTCTTGCTAAAATGCTCAATTCCTATCCAAAAAGGCAAAGAGGATGGACATCAGAAGAAGGAGAAAAGAGGGAACAAGTCAGGAGCCTGACACAGAGGATCTCTGAAAGGCTCTGTCCTGCAGACTATCAATGCAGATGCTGAGACTTATGGGCAACCTTTGGGCAGAGTGCAGAGAATCTTAGGAAAGAAGTGGGAAATAGAAAGATCTGGAGAGGGCAGGAACTCCACAAGGAGAGCAACAGAACCAGAAATTCTGAGCACAGAGGTCTTTCCTGAGACTGATACTCCAACCAAGGACTATGTATGGAGATAACCTAAGACCCCTGCACAGATGTAGCCCATGGCAGTTCAGTATCCAAGTGGGTTCTGTTGTAATAGGAACAAGGACTGTCTCTGACATGAACTGATTGGCCTGCTCTTTAATTACCTCCCCCTGAGGGGGAAGCAGCATTACCAGGCCACAGAAGAAGACAATGCAGCCACTCCTGATGAGACCTAATTGACTAGGATCAGAAGGAAGGAAAAGAAGACCTCCCTGTCAGTGGACTTGGGGAAGAGCATGTGTGCAGAGGGTGGAGGAAGGGAGGGATTGGGACAGGAGGAGGGAGGGAACCATAGGGGATACAAAGTGAATAAAGTGTAATTAATAAAGAATTTTTTTAAAAAAGCTCCAGCTATACCACTTCTGGGCATATATTGAAAGATGCCCAACCATACAACAAGGACATTTGCTCAACTAGCTGTTTTTTTAAAGGTCCTCAGTTCAATTCTCAGCAACCAAATGGTGGCTTATAACCGTCTATGTGAGATCTGGTGCCCTCTTCTGGCAAGTAGGCATACATGTCGGCAGAATGCTGTAAAAATAATAAATAAATAAATAAATAAATAAATAAATCTTGAAAGAAATTAGAGAAATTTAGAGTAATTGGAGTTTCTGTCCATTTACTCAAGACTCTAAATGCTCATATGTTTGAATAAATTTATTTCAAACATCTTCCATCCTCTGTTGGATCAAACGGGAGGGTGACATTCATTTCTCTTTCCTCTTTAGGTTTCATCTTTCACTGGTTCCCTGCCCACCTCCACCCTCTTCTTTTTCTGTTTAGATACCTTCTGCTGATGCCAGTTAAGAACCAGCTATCATTCCCACTGCTTTTTATTCAAAAGTTCAGTGTAAGAAATCCACGGAAAACCTAGCCCTGTTTTTGATGACCCCTCTCATATAGTAATTAAGTTCAGAGAGATTTCATATCTTGCCAAAGGTCACATTTCCAATAAGCAAAGGGACTGGAAATATGGAATTCAATACTTTTTTTGTCAATCCTGTCAGTCTAGAAACACCTGGATGGGAATGTTTTCATCTTTGGACTACAAATACACAAAGTCCCTTTCCCAGTCTTCCCAGTATTATAAACCCTACCATCGCATCAGAGCAGAGGCCATCTGAGCTACTTTCTCATCCACAACGAAACACATTGTGAAGACGCCAGACTAGAATTGCTCCTCACAAAAGTTTCATTATGGATATCTGGATGGACAAAACTGACTTCTTGTAAGTCTTCCAAATGCATGGCTTGCCAGTGCATCAGACTCTGTGAAATGGGATAACTAATCAATAAACATGAGCATGAGATGCAATGAAATATATTTTCAGAACTCTATAGTACATTAATTTGGCATAGACAGCAACATATTCCTCAGAGCTTCTTACACAATGTAGTGACACACTACTGTGTTATTAATGCATCAGAAAAATTTATTTATTCTATTCCATTAGTGTATTTTAACAAACATTGCTTTGGGACAGTGTGCCTGCCAATTTATGTTTATGAGACTGTCAGCATAATTTACATGCAGACAAAAATATGATACAATATTGCCAATGCAGAATCGCCTTGTCAAATGATATTGTCATGAAAAAATGAAACAGTACCCCAGCTGAGGAACTAGGCATATTCATCACTGTTGGCTGCACAGAATTTGAGGTGACATGCTGAAATACATTTAATGCCTTTTTTTCATGCATCAAATGAATAAAAAGTGAATGAATGAGCTACTTCTGACTGCCATATACAGTGCAAAAGGAAATAGATTTCTTGTCTTCCTGAAAAAAAAAATACATGGGTTCCCAAAATAGTTGACAGAATTATATTTATTATTCATTTGGAAAACCGAGTATGTCACAAAAGTCCCAAATGATCCTAAGCATTTTACTGTGCAGTTGAGGTTCCCCTGGAAAGATATGCCGGCATCCCTATTTATCCAGGATGAAGAGCTGCGGAAGCGTGGAATTCCATAGTCATTTGGGGTAAAACATTACAGCAAGTGATACAGGAAACATTAATGAGACTGCTTGCTTTGAAAGGTGAATCATTAGAAGTATGTGCTTGTCTTTTCTGCATTGATAGTAACAGTCCCAGGGACTGTTTTTTAGAACCAAATTCTGCTCATATACCTACTGAAGCACTTCAGTCACAAGATTTTTTTGCGTCTCCTGTGCTGATACACTGTGGTTTCAACGACTTTTACTGGCCAGAGATCACCCAGTTTGTTCCCCGAAAGAACAACTGTCAAGGACGCACATTTTTTCTGGTACTGAAGCAATTTCTCCCAGCTTTCACCCAGTGATGAAAGGCTCACTGTTCTGGAGCCTTCTCTGTCCCTCTGGACCACATCATCTCAGATGAAGCAATCCTATCCAAGACCCTCCTGCCGCTGACCTACCTGGTATAATGAAACTGACCACCCAAGTGCTCATGGGAGCGCCTCCACTCGTAGGAATACAATAATTAGAGAAAAGGTCTCTACAGAATGCCCCTCTGTTACCAACCTACAAGGGCTCAACGCTCTGCTGTTTGCCAAAAGAGGAGAAAAAGTGTTCCAAGTTCAAGAACCAATAAAAATATGTCGTGTTCACAATCTACAATCAAAAGCAAACTAAAGACAATGGGTCACCTGACATTTTCCTTTTTTAACAATTTATTTATTGTTTATCCCGATTGTTGCCCTCTCCCTCGACTCTTCCAGACCTACCCTCCCTCCCTTTTCCCCCATTCCCTTCCCCTAGTCCACTGAAGGGGGGTGGGGAGGTTCCCTCCCCTGCCACCTGCCCATAGTTTATCAAGTCTCATCGGAACTGCCTGGATTCTCTTAGGGCTGGCAAGGCCACTTCGACTGGGACAAAGGATCAAAGAGCACTCAACAGAGCCCATGACTCTGCTCCCCTTACTCGGGAACCCACATTGAGACTGAGCTGCCGGGGGTCTAGGTCTTTTCCATTCATGGTCCTTGGCTGGTGCATCAGTCTCTGCAAGACTCCCTGGGCTCAGATTTTTTAGCTTTCTTGGTCTCCTTGTGGGCCTCCTGTCCCCTCTTCGCAGAGCACAGGGAGTCTTATGGAAGAAGGGGGGAATAGAAGCATGCTTTACTTTTAAAATGAAACATATAAATGACGAAGTGGGAGTGCAAAGGACATTATGTTATAGAGGTAGGGACTGAATTTGAGCTGAAGCACTGACTGTCATGTTCTCCAGGGAAGTCTCTCTAACCCTGATTTCTCCATGTGTATAACAGGAATCTTTGCCTCACAGCTTTGTTGTAAGAATCAAATCTGGAATCACTGACTCCTGTGATACAGGTGATATCTGGCCATTTCTGATACAGTAAAAAAGCTATATATCATACAGTTCCCCCAGGATGACCCACTGCATGAAACAACTTCTTATTAGATATTTAATTGGACTACTTATAACATTGTTAAAAGTTGAACACACCATGAAAAAAACAGCAATACATTTCAGTTTTAAGCCTGTTGCTACTGTTGCCACCACCATCATGACTGCCCAACCACCGCCTTCCGTCAGTAGCAGTGAAGTTAGGAAAGGAGTCTATTAAATGATGGTTTTCAATTCTCCCAGTACAATAAATCCATGGTGTGTGTTGAAAATCAAATAGTTTATCTTAAAATGAACTTCAGTTTCTGGTATTTGGCATTGTCTTTTTTATGGCCTCATTGTGCAAGCCTTGTCACAAACGTTAATTGGCTTTTGCAATTCACTGTAAAATGCCAACAATTGTGCTAGTTAATGACTGGGCAGAAGAATGGTGGCAGGATGGGTATATGTGCCAAGCATACCATGAGAGGGTGATGGAAAAACTGGCTTTTGATGGTTTACAAACTAGACTATTCATCAGTGAAAGGGGAAAAGAAACAAGTAGGGACTGAAGGAGAAATATAATGAAAGAAAGAGATATAGAGATGGGGGTAGATATTGGGAGGAATGGGGTATTATAGAAAGATATTACTGGAGGAATACATGATAGAACATCATCAAAAAGAGCTTTCACCTGTCTTAAAAGAGAAAGGATTAGCACTCAAACAATATTGGAGTGAATTATCTGACACCTTTTCTTTGGCAGAAAGCTGTTCTTCCTGACCCCAGCTGGTGATCAAATGTCCCTGGAGACATGGAATGAATATCTCTTGCTATTTTGATCTTTGCAATGGAAATCACCACTGCAATCTCATCAAACTGCTAAATGCATTTTAAAGAAATTACACTAAAAATTACATTGGTGATAACTTTGCATCTCAGCAGATAAGAGAAAATTTAGGGTAAAAGAAGCAGAATTTCAAACAAATAAAAATATCTTCTTTCTGTGTCCACTCAGACATAAAAGAATTAAATATATATTTTATCTCACTTAATTTTGTGGGATGATATACATGTTGGTCAAAATCACTATTGAACTAACTTGACAAGTCTTTGAGTGTAGACAATTTTGGTTAGATGTGAAAATGCTCTCTTGAAGGTGTATTCCAAACATAGTTGTAATTAAATCAGAAAATTTATAGTCACTCAGAAGGCCGAAATCTAGAGTCAAATATAGATGGCAGAATTTTAGTGACAGTGACAAACCAAAGACCCAGATGAATTACTAAAAAGAAGACGAAATGTTTTAAGTCCATACAATGATGTCAAGACAGAAGAGACATCCCTGAGCTGGGGGATATTCACACAGCATTGTATATATCAGCGTATGAACTGAGTTTTGGCTTCTGGTATCATTCATGCTTCTGACTTAGAGGTAGTAACAAAGAAATTGACATGGTTCAGGCAAGTATTTGAAGATGTTCCACTATTATTATCTTTCAATGGTAGAACCATGGTTTCCTAAAGGCACACTATTAGTGAGGAAAGAGTTTTGCTTAGTACATACACCAACAGTGATTTATACAGATAAATATTTTAGACATTAAATCTATATTGTAGCCTTTCCCTAAAAAAATTATATACGTTCATAAGAAAATATTAGACTTATAGCACACATAAGAATCCCAAAAATACACCAAAAATGTAGCGTTAGCTCTTGAATGATTAAAGTTTTCAGAACTAGAATTTACATGAAGGCATAAGTGGCTGTTGGCCAAGTCTCCAGATGGTGCAAACTAAAATGGATGGAGAGAGTGTCTGATGAGAGAGCCTTGATGGAGGGAGGAATGATGGGCTGAAACTAACAAGAATAAATTTAAACAGTATAAATGTAAAACTATAATTTAGGTAAGGAAAAGAAAAACAGCAGAACAAACATAGGAGTGCGGGACTACATCTCACTATAATTTGTGTAAAAATAGTGTTTCTTAATAATGTCAAGGTCTTACACTATTACTGTTTTATGGTGCTTAAATTGTGTTCACATAACCATTCTCTTTTTGTTTTAAACAGTATAGCTCAGTACAAGTCAACATCCTGAAAGTCTAATTTAAACTACAAGTAAAGTAATCCTATCATCAGTGAAAACGAAGTAGGATGACTTCATATTCCCAGAAAAATGCGCAAACAGACTCAGTAGCACTTGCTTCAATCTTGGAAGTGAAAGTAAAATATATTTTCTCCCCATTTTTACAGCATCTAGTCTTTCTCCTTTCTAAACTGCTATTCTCTTCTTCAATAAAATCTGGGAATGTCTAAGTGCTTCTTCTAACAATCATTCATTCTACAGTATTTTCATCTGTAGTTAGTCTTACACATGAAATGATGAAAATCTGTCTTTTTGTTTGTCTGTTTGTTTCAAATGGGCTGTCTTCCATTTCCCTTGATGTCAAAATAGCTACATTTATGAGATGCTGCTTCTTTTAATTCCTTTGGTATTTGTCTTCTTATCGGAAGGCTTACTCTTCCAGGCGTTTTATGGAGGGATGTGCACGTGTGTGTGTGTGTGCGTGTGTGTGTGTGTGTACTTGTGTGTACACACGTGTGTACATGCATGTCTGTGCTTGAGTAAGTATTGGATGGATGATTTTAAACTTCTACATATCTGGAAATATTTTTCTAATACTCTTCACTTTTCCATGTGTAGCACAACAAATCTGGATAAAGTCATCTTATGTCATATTTTTCCTGTGAAATGTGTAAGTGTTCATTCATTATTTTCTAAACAGCTTCTGTTACAGAGCAAAATGGAAGATTACTTAAGACTAGTTTCTTATTAAGAGAATTATTTCTAACTTTGTCTTAGCCTTTGCTGAATGCTCATGAGATGTAGGTTCTATTTGCATTCATTACAATTCAAGATTATAATGTATGTAATGAAATGTAAGGTATTTTTCTTTCAGATGAAAAATGGATATTAATCTGTCTACTTCCTTCCTGGATCACATGTTGCCATTGATCAGTCACTGTGTGTCACTATTGATCAGTCACTCTATGTCACTCTTCTCTGCCCACCATATTAATTCTTTTTCATCATTCTGAGTTTTTATTCTTTCCAATGGTGCTGCACCTTGACAGAACTCACATCAACCCTCTCCATCCATGATTAAATTGTTGTATTTTCATACTTACAAGTTTGGTCTTTTCTGCCCCTTTCCATCTGCCTTGACACTTCTCCTACACATCTTATTATTTCTTCTTTACCTCCTTCTGTACGTTTCCATTATAAAGCAAATGCCAAACAATACCTCGAAACTGCCTCACAGAACTTTGAATACAAAGTTACAATTTTGAAATTTTGCTTGAAAATTCAGTTTTTTAATATAACCATTTCAATGTTTCTACTAGTTTTTCCTTCATTCTCATGTAATTTTCACCATTTCTTCTCCCCTCATTCTTAAATCGGTCAAAACCAACCAACCCATGACCATTAGTTTTGGCTATGTATTTTTACTTAGTCTCAATCAAGGGCAATAATACCATGTTTGCAGCTGTTTCAAATGAAAGACATTGAAATAGTTACTTCCAAGTGTCCTCACACTTACTTGCATTAGTGGGTTCCATTGTCATTTAGTAGTAAGTGTTTATAAACAAATTCATTTCTTTCCTTTGGTGCCACCATGTACTTTTTCCAAGGTATTTTGACCTCTGACTTGTACTGTACAGTTTCTGAGCTGCTTGTAATGCATGTATTCTTGCCTTGCCCAAAATGACTCCTCACAATCACAAGTGAACACATGAGACCTAAATAAAAATTATTTAAGAGTGTGTTACTGTTCTGTTCTTAGGGCAGAACAATCAGTTGTCATCACCTACATGATGACTCTGCACAGCTTGCCTCAAGTCACCAGGCTCATCCAGTAGGTCTTTGAACTTGCCAACCAGGTTCTTTAAAAAGATACTTCTTTGTGCCACAGAATCTTTCCACCAAATATTTCTTCTGACAAGAAGGCTTTCCACCTGCTACCACACAAAACACTCCCTTAATACAAACGGCACTCTATCCACAGAAACATATCCTACACAGCTTCATCAGACCTCAGAAAAGAACTAATGTTCCCTTCCCTCTCCCTAGAGTGCAGTCCTTCTGCTTTCTCATGTTATTTCAGTCTCCATTTCTTCTGCACATCTAGAAGTTCCATGATAAAGTGATTCTGTTTAATCAATATTTACTGAAGTTATAACCGTGTGTGTCCTAGTCTCAGATCTACAATTCGGAAAATTGGCTGAAGTGAAGAACCTAAATTCAATCTTGCATTTCAACTGTCTCCTCATACTCTACTAAGAGTGGTGGGTGTCAGAAGAAAGACAATTTCCAGTGTATTCTAGAAACATAGTTCTTCTACCTTGCTTGCAATAGCTTATATCTGAAGACCCATTTTCTCTCAGAATGCCCCTCTCCTAGGTAATTAGAACCCCAGTCAATTTTAGATCAAGGTGAACTCATATAAAAAGTAATTTCCCACATATTGGTAAGCTAGCTTTTTCAATTCAGTATATCCTGTGTCCCTATTTTATTTGACTCTTAATAATTAATGCAATTCATATGATTCTGTCTTTCTATGAATTCTCCAAAAAACTCACTGGGTACAAGGACACTACTTTTCTTATTTCCACTCTATTCAAATGCATTCTACCCTAAACTAAAGTCAGATTGAAATAAGAAGATAAAAAGCAATAAAAATTGGCCTGGTTGAGAACTTTTAATGAGGGTCTAGGGTATAGCTCAGTGTTAGATTTCCTAGCATGTAGAAGGTCACCAGTTCCCTTCTCAGTAACACACACACACACACACACACACACACACACACACACACACCTTACTTAACACTTTCTGTTCTCCTAAAGATCCACCCATGAATATTTTTCCCTCAACACAAGAAGGACAAAAAGGGAAAGTTGCCATGACTCATTCACATTTTTTTCTTCAAGGCTCTATCAGTCTGGGAAAAGCAGAAGAAAAGTTGAGATTGGGCAGGGGGAATATGGGTCATGCTGTAGGCAGACAGTTCTGGAGAGGGACTGAAGCCAGAGTACTCTGGAAGTCCTCTCACAAGCATCCAGCAAAGATGATACAAAGCAGAGGCAAAAATGTACAGCAAATAGAAGTCTGTTGCCCGGAAACATGACAATTCATCTTTATGACTTGCTCCTCCTGTCAAAAATTATTTCGTCTATGTTCTGCATCTATCAGTAATGATTCTGTGCCTCGTGGTTAAAACTAAGGTGGTACCTTCTTAGAAAACAGTGCTGCCTTTCAGGCTTGAACCCTTCCCAGGACACTTAACTCTGAACCGACCCTCAGAGACACCCAGAGAACAGTAGTGACCTGGCAGAGATGAAATGCAGGCCCAAGCAATAGGGTGAGCCATGTCCATGCAAGCTCCCTATTGTGTGAACTAGGAGTCCTAGGCATGCTCCAAATTCTTCCTTCTAATCTGATCCTTAGGGAAAATGCCATATTGAGAGCATGACAAGGCATATACACCCCCTCCAGTGCCTAGAACAAAAATTAACACTCTTCCTTTCATCTATTTTTTTTCTCATTTTTACTTATCTCATGTTACTTTGGGCAGCACAGAAAGATTGTTCTGTCCAAAAAGACGTGAAATATTCTAGACATATTGCGCCGGGGGTGTGTGTAGCACAAATCAACTTGCCTTGAGCTTCTCTGACACACAGCCAGTGTTTTAATGTTCCCATTTATACCGATCTGTAATACATCTTCATAGTGTTGGCTTAATCAGAAATGACAAGGGTGGAAGATGCAATAAAGACAGGGGCACATTAATCCACTTTGTATGAAAATGTGGAAAGGTAATCCAATTTTGAATTGCTTGCTCTTAAAAAATATATAAAATTTGTAAGATCTCTGCATCTTAGTTGGGGAAACAGCAGCCAGTCTGAAAGAGCCATATTTCAAGTAACAAGCTCTCAGTCACTTGAGTTTGTGCACAGAAGTAGTGGCCTGGGCTGAGAAATGAAGCCAGGGTTCTGAGGAGTCACCTTGTGTTCTTCTAGTAGCTTCTTAATCAGACCAACATTCAGGTGGCCTGAAGGTATATTAATCCCTTGAAGGCCTCAGAGAAGGTGTCCACCACTGGGGATGCTGTATGTCTCCCCAGTTGGCCCTAAGGGCTAATTCATATGAGAATGTAGTTCTGACCTGCTCCTTTCCAAGATAGGCTGGAGTTTGTTTTGTGGAAACTGCAGACAGGAGAGGTAGAGCCAACTGTAGCTCATGCTTGCGGCAGAGAAACTGTGGTGAGGGAGAGGATGGGGATGACAATGTCATTTTGGTTTTAGGAAACCGCTGCTCTCATCCCAATTTGTGTGCTTATTCTAAATGAGCAAGTACTGTGTGTGTGTGTTTGTGTGTACAGCTGTCTCTCCCATTAGAAAGTAGCCTAAGGGAAACATGGGCTTCTCACTTCATGTCCCTTAGAGCTTATTCTCCCTTTCTTTGTTGGCTCTCTACCATGGCAGTTATTTTAACTCTCTAGAGCCTCAGTTTCTCTGTCCATAAAACTGAAAATGGGATGATTACCTCATGGAGGTGGTAAGAAATGTAGACTCTGGCCATGCCTTTCCCAGATATGAAAGCAAAAATGAAGTGAAAACAAAATACAAAAATTATTCAAAAGCATGTTCACCAATGTCCACAGCAACAATATTCTTAATAAGTAAAAACTGGAAACAAACATTTACCAATGGAAAAGTGTAAAAACAAACTCTGGTACATCTATGCAATGAAATATCATTTTGCTTTAGAAGAAACAAGGCACGGAAGGTTGCTGTAATATGGATGAGCCTAACTTAAATTCTTATGCTTCTTAAAGAAAGACAGTCATATAAGACCCTATGTTATATAGTTCCTGAAACATGAAATAGCTGGGGAGGGATGTGTGAAATGGAATTTTTAAAGTATGATATCAGTTTCCTGCTCTTGACCAAACTTCACTTACATCAAAGAAGCCTTTGTTTCCCATCTGATTTTAATATCCTCTTTCTTATGAACTTATTGTAGGTGCTTCTACCATTTCACTCTTACGAAGAGAATGACTATTGTCCTACATGCAGATCCCCAGAACGTTGTTGCTTCTGCTCTAACCAGAGTCAAATCTAGCAAATGATTTATAGAAGGTAAGGTACACATTCAGAATTATAAAAACATCACAAAACAGTATGGTCTTCCCTGGTTTTGATCCTCAGAATCCTTGTATAGACATGAATCCTAGAGTTTTTGGAGAACAATGAAGGAATGTGGTGTTGGAAAGAGTCAAATTTATTGATTTGATTTTATGAAAGAGAATTTGGATTTTGTGTAGTGCACTTCAAGTGTTTAAGAGTGTTCCTACTAGCTGGTTTGGTGGTCTGACCCAAGTTTGGCCCCAAATTGGCCTATATTAAATGAAATTCAAATGCCAAAAGCTCTCTGGCACATTTTATAGGAAAATATCGACTGGCTTAGGAAAAATCAAACTTTGGAGTGGATTTTCCACACAGTAACTCACTTTGTTATTTATCTCCCAAAGAACACATTCTTCACCAAAGTTGTAAGAGATATATATTAAGAGATAGAACCCTAGAATTTCACGGTAACACGGTAGTAATGGTTATAAGCATGCTGGGATTGTTGATGGAGACGGCAACCACTGGCTAGGATTCCTTGAATCTCTTTTGTAGTTGAAGGAATCTAAGATCAGCAAGACCAAATGATGTCATTTACTTAACAAAGGCAAAGTAGAAGTGGTTGCTATCACAAAATGTAGAGAGAAAGAGAATGGCAGTCACTGTTTAGTGTTGGTTAGTTGATAGTGGTATCTCAACAATTGAAGTAGATGGACAGGCTATTAAAAGCTTCCATTTTCCTTAGAAAACAAAATATCTTTCGGTCTCAGAAGCAGAATTCTGACTTGACTCAGAGATGGACAGAGTCAATAGTGGCCAACCAATTTCCAGTTTCGAGCCCATTCACAGATAGATAATCTCATTAAAAATAGAAAACAGCGCAGCTGAGTTTCTGGAAAAGGGATGCTGACATATTGCAAAAACCTTGCCCTATCTCTTTGTTTTAACCTCTTCTAAAAGAACCTTTGTCTTAGATATTTGCCAAGGTGGATATGCATTGGGAAAAGGAAAGAAATTCTGTTTGACTAACTTGAAATCCCAGAGACCAAGCACATTGCTCCCAACTACCCTTCAGAGTAGAGATGAAGGGGGAAAGATGAATGGACCTTTGCTGGCTTCTGAGTCAGTGTGTCTGTACCCAATGGATCACATCGTGTCTTATTTCTCCTGTTTCAGAGCACATAAGAGAAACATTAAGCATCTGGCAGAATCATCACATTTGTTACTTGTCCTATAGAATGTGTGCTTAGGGGGAAAAGCAAACCTAAAACAGCCTAACTACATCTTGCTAAAATAGCAAACCACAAGAAAAACTGCAAAGACTAACAGAAGGATCAAGAACTAAAAGATAAAACAGTGGTGATGTCTTTAGTACTCTCCCTCAAACCCACCTGCCTATGTAAAAGAACAATTGATCTAAAAAATAAAAGACAATGGAAATACTGAAAATGTAACTATGAATTAAACCATGTGGGTTGTCTTATTATTGGAACAAATTTCTCATGCCCTGGTAGTACGTATAACTGATATGCTGAATTTATTTCTCAGTGCCAGAGAGCAAAGCATCAAAAGTAGTTTCCCACAGATAGAGCCAGGAATAGATCTACTTTGCCCACCAAGAATTAACCTTATATTTTATATAATAATCTATGTCTATAGGTTCTTTGATAATCTTTCCCTTCCTTCCACAGTACATCACGCTGATCCATTATATTATTATAAAAAGTGCTAATACATTATATTATTACAAACAGTGAATAGTATAATGAGGCCAATGAAAGATTTATCTAGCTTTAGACCAGAAAGATACTTGAGTTTCTGATGCCTCAATTTACTAGGTTCCGACCATACCAATAATACCTAACTACAAAGCTTTGGGCCAAGACAAAATATTAATGATACTAGGGTTTTGTATATTGAAAAATGGAAATACAGCACTTCCCTCAGAGGAACTGAGAAAATTAAATGAGATAATGAATGCAAATGCAGTGCTGGTACAAAGTAATTGCTAAGTAAACATTAGTTATTTACCGTGGCAGGTTCATATGTACAAAAGCAAGGGTGTAAATTCTGCAAGGTTGTAAGAGCTTGCTACCTCAGTGAAACATCTGGGAGAATGAGGCATTAAAAAAGAGAAGCTCTTTCTAAGAGGAAAAGTAAATTGCTTTATCTTGCCCCTCTTGTCATTAATCATCACAATTCTCACAGCCTCTTTTCAGAGAGCATAGACTTCACTTGAGCCTGCTGGTCTATTCCATTTTTCCAAGGAACCTCAGAAGTTACCAGAACAAAAGCCCACAATAAGGAAAACTCTATACCAGGTCTTGACAACCATGCCAGCTTCCTTGCCACTTAGCCTGTGAGACCTAGCAGATACTCTACAGCTTGAAGTGTCTGTGACAGATAGAAATGCTATCAAGAGTCCTTGTCAGATCTCTCTGTGTGAAGCTTAGCACATATAGACCCTTAGAAAAAGAGCTTTGCTATTCACTAGTGATAACTATTCTTTAAAAAAAAAAATCAGTTCTAGCTTGTTACTCAGTCTTAGTAGAAACAGAATACTTAATTACAGGCTGCAAAATTCCCAGGCAATCTAAGCAGCCATCTTGAACAGTATGTTTTCTGTTCCAGAAAGTCACAAAACTTGGTGTGTTCAACAGTCTCTCAAATGGTAGTAATATAAGGCAAATATTAGACTTAAGCTAACACTTACTTTGAGAATACTTGCATTTGTCCTGAATACAGACTTGCATTGTTTGTAACATGCCATATTTCTGCCAAAGTCATCATTCTTAATCATGGTATGGTATTCACAAGCATTGTTGTTCAAACAAGGTTTCATTTTTAAAATAATCAGCTGTGGATATAAGCCCACTTATATGAAATACATAAGAATCCTACTGTTTTCTATCATCCTGAAACAACTGGATTGAAGAAATTACAAACTGATTTCTTTAAACAACTTTTCATGTTGGTAAAAATATACAGAACAGGAAAATAAAACTTAAATTTCAACTAACCAGAAAACTTTCTCCCTGTTGGTTAGTTCACATTGAGGCAGAAGGTGTTACTCAGTGAAAGAAAAGATATCAATGTATCCAGCAAAGAATGTTCTCTGCCAAAATACAGACTCAACTGTTAAGATATACCCAATAGTGCAATAGTGGCATGATGGTTAAGGGGATAACCAACTGCTTTCTGTTTCAACATGTGGCCTGTTCCACAAAAGGCATTTCATGTGTAACACTGTAAACCTGGCCAAAAGCTCATCACCAGAGAAGATCATAAACCCTAATTGAAGACCTTTGTTGTCAAACTTCTTTCTACAAATTGTTTACAGATTATTGTTTATAGACTTGTGCTTCTCTCAACATTAGGTCTGAGGAGCTTTTATTTATTTATTTTTTTACAGTAGGTAACGATTGGTCAAAGTGCCAAGTAAAAATAACCATGAGTGTTCACTTGTGGATGAATCCTTTGTATTAACTTATCCCAATCCAAGGATATGGAACCATCATAGAAGGGTAGAAGAAAGAATTTAAAAGCTGGAAGAGGGAGGAGGCAACAGCTGGGATATAAAGTAAATAAACTGTAATTAATATAAAAAATAAAAATTTAATTTAAAAAAGCTGAAAGATAAGGAGCAGAACTGGGAAATGCTTGTATGACATGGCTGTTACTTCTATCAATCAACTCATAGCAATCATGGTTACCTACGCAGAACCTTCACAAAGTAAAGCCAGCCAGAAATTCTGACAGGCATAGGGAAAGGGGCCTCCAAATCACCACCATTGGTGGAAGAGCTTCCAACAGCTGATGGCTGCTGAGGGAGGAAGAGTCACTCTCTATTAGGCATATAACTGCAAATGGTGTGCCCATATTCACTGTATGGCTTCACACCTCTACCTGTATGACTTGCGCTATCTGGAGTCAAAAGGTTATCAACAGCAACAAAAATAAGGATGACAGGAAATAAGAAGGGAGTAAAGACGACTGGCACTAAGGAGTTGGAAGGACGTAATAACAGATGGAAATGATCAAAATACATTGTATAAATGCACAAAGCTTTCAGAATTTTTCTACACAAAATATCAGTGGATTCTCATAGAAAAATGCACTGAATCTTTAGGTTGCCTTTTCACATTATCATCTTCTCATCCGAGAACATGGGTGTTTTCACATTTATCTGTGATTTCTTAATGTCTTTAAGCAATGCTTATCTCCTTAGTTAATTCCTAAGTATTTTATTCTTTTTGGTGCTATTGTAATATAATTTTCTTTCATGGATTCCCATTGTGAATCACAACATGCAGCTGATTCCAGTATGCTGATTTATTGCTTGCTACTTAGCTTAATTCATTTATAAGCTCTAACAATCATGAACTCTGTAGTTTCCCACATCTGAATTCACACGATGTGTAAACAGGAATAACTTTACTATTCCCCTTCCAACCTAAGTAGACTTTGTCCTTTTTACTGGCTAATGACTTGAGTGAGAACTTCTAGTATTCTCTTAAACAGAGATGAAGAAACCAAAGGCTGGAGAGAAAGCACAGCAGTTAAAAGAGCTTTAGTACTCTTGCAGAGAACCTGAATTTGGCTTCAGGCACCTACATTAGGCAGCTCATATCTGATGTCCAATTCTGGCCTTCACAGTCTCCTATATGCATGTGGTACAAATAAAGCTTGCAGAGTCCCATAAGTAAAAATAAATAAGTAAACCTTTGAAATACCGTGACAACAGATAGTTTTATTTCTAATGTTAAAACACTTCAATCCCATATCATTAAATGATTCTGGTGCTGGTCTCGGTATGTGCAGCTACAACATGGAGGCAGACTCCTACCATTTCTAGTTTGTTGAAGGATAACATGTTTCATGTTGCCAGGAACATTTTATGCGTTAATTAATCATATGGGATTTTTTTGCTTGATTCCTGATAATGTAGCACATAAAACATTATAATTTTCATATAATAAGTCAATCTTGTGCTTTGTCATGGGGTTTGATACTGACTCGAGCCATTTACTGATTATAGGATTTTTCAGCTCTTTTTAGGTGACTTAGTAGATTATGTATGTCTAGTAATATGTTTATTTCAGTTGGTATTTAATTAGTGGTCGTACAATACTTTTGTACCCTGTTGTAATTATTTTATCTCTATAGACTTCTTAGGAGTGTCCCTGTTTTCATTTTAGGTCTCATTAGAGATTTAGTTTATGATGCTTTAAATTTTATCAATTTTCTTGAACTTTTTGAAGAACCTACTTTTGGTTTTATTGATTGTCTCAAAACCTTTTCCATTCTCCATTTTTCTTATCACTAATCCTTATTAGTTCTTCCCTCTGCTGACTTTGGATTTAGTTTGGTCCTTTTCTAGCTCCTAAGTTGTAAAGTTATGTTCCTTAACCTGATAACTTTCTTCTTGTGGAATGCTCTAAATATGTCTGTTAGATAAAGTGGTCTTATTATGTTAAGTTCTCTGTTTCTAATTTTTTTCTCTAGGTGCGTCATCTATTTTTGAGAGCAAGGTACTGAAATTTCTCACTAATTTTCTTCATTTATGCCTTCAATTCAGTTATTTTCTTATTATATCATGGTCTGTTGTTAGCTATGTAAATATTTCTAAGGTTTATATCCTCTTTCTGTGTTGAATATTTTATTACATATGTCTTTTTTTCTTTCTTGTAAGTTTTTCTTCCTTTCTTTCTTTACTCAAAATTTATTTTATCTTACATTCCTAAAGCTACCTTGCTCTATTTTGGTCATATTTTAGAGAATGTATTTTTCAACTTTTTCCAGTTGTGTCTCCTTACCTAAACTAAACTGCTGCTTCTTAGGCAGTGCATAAACATGTTTACCTTTTTATCTAATCTTTGTCCTTTTATTGGGTAACTTAATTCTTTCACATGAATACTAGACATTAGTAAATATCAAGAAGAAACTTTTTAAATCTGTTTTATCTATATTTTATAGCATATTCACCTTGTTTGGCTTTTTAATTCTTATGTTATGCATCCTATTATATACTCAGTTCATATTTGTGAACTGTCTTTCTTCATTAATTTTTGTACATTCTATAGATATTTAATTTGTGATAGTAGGGATTACACTCAATATCTTGAACTCATAACCTTCTCAGCTGAATTCATACAGGATAGTATTCAAACACTGTTCATTCACAGCTCAGACTTACGTTTTTCTGTTGTTTATGTCATATGGCTTCAACTTACTTCACTTTAACCTGAAGAGCTCCTTTGAATTTTTTCTGGAGAGCATATCTACCAGTAACAAATTCCTTCTTCTTTTATTTATCTCACAGAGTATCAGCTTCTCCCTAATTCATAAGGGGATTTTTTTTTCCAGATAAAGAAGTTGTGGTTGACAGAGATTTTTGGTGAAAGTCAAAGAAAACTAAAATAATATTAACATCAGACAGAAAACCCCAAGGGATTAGAAGCACTATATCCTAGACTGAATATGCAACAAGTAAGAACAAATGAAAACAAAGATAAACATAGCTTCTTATTCCCAAATACGTTGTAAGACTTGTCAGAGATCTGTCCTAGCATGCTGGTGAACAATTAAACCTTTACTATCATTGCTAATTTTGCAAGTGCTTGACCAGATACGTCACTGTTAAAATTGCAAGAACCAAACCATAATTCACATCTTAACTTTCTTTTCTGTTCTTATGATAAAATATCCTGACTAACATAAGGGAAAAAAGTTTATATAAATTAGTTCACAATTATAGATTACAGTCCATCACTGTGGGGCAGTCAAGAGGGTAGTAATCTAAAGCAGCTAGAAAGTTACTGTGACCAGCAGAGAGAATGAATGCATGCATACTCTACTAAGGCCCCTTTCTCCATGCTCACACAGTCCAAGATCTCCCCATAAGAAACAGTCCCAACTAGAGTGGACAGGCTTTCCCACATTGATTAAGATGATCAGCATAAACCACCACCGATAAGACCATAGGACAAACAGATTGAGACAAGTCCTCACTGAGACTCTTTGCAGGTGAATCTAGTTTGTGTCAAGTTGGCAATTAAAGCTAACAATTATAATTCAGGATAGGAAGTTATCAAGCAAAGGTGGATAAATGTATTCTGCTTTTTAAAATCCTCTTTGGGAGGAAAATGTCAGTTTGGTTTTCGTTGTACAAACAATATTTTATACTAACCAGCATAAAGTTAATTTTTCTGCTATCTCTATCTGGAAGCTAATCATAGAGTTTTTAAGAATGCCCCAGGTCCCGCCTCTGAGAAAAAGATATCGGACGAGTCTGATGCTCTTTGGGTGGATGACACCTAAATGAACATCGGTACAAAGTCCCAGTTTATTTCTAATATCAGAGATCAGACCTCTACTCTTGCCTGATGCGTCTAAAACAAAAAGGGGGAACTGTAGAGAGTTGCATAATGCCGCGTCTTAAAGATGGAGCTGGTTTCCGCCTTCCACTTTCCCTATGGTGAGTGCTCTCTGTCACAAACAACTCCACATTTGGCTAAGGCTGAGGATCTGGCTTGCTTCCATGTATGTGGACCTATCTGCATTGCCCACGTGGCACGCTGGGGTTGGCTACCCAGAGGCTATTTAAGCTGTGGTCTGGCTTTCCCCAGGGTCCGATGATTGTTCAAGGTTCCTGAATAAACTGCATTGAAAAAAAAAAAAAAAAGAATGCACAGTTAAGTTGGGCTTTGCAGTCTGATGCTTTGGGCAATGGCAGACTGTGTATATGAAGGTGGTGGCCTTATAAATACATAATGGAGCTGGAAATTTCCTACCTCCTACTGCCAGTGTAGCTGCTGTAAATTTAGGGCATACAGCAAAGCATTGTTCTTGTGCATGCAGTAATGCCATACATCTACAGGCTTATGGTCTACTTGACATCTAGTCATGTAGGCAAAGCAAATACAGCGGTGTCTTCTGCTGAACACTTGATCATGATAATAAACATCTATATTGCTGGTGTATATTCTCACTGTATTATGCCTGTAATGACTACTGGAGCCTATTCCTCCCCTTAAATATATATAAAAAAAAATTGACTGTAGGGCATGCTATGTCATGTAAGCAGCAGCTATATAGACCTGTGATTATTGCCTCTTGATTGTATCAAGAGACCACATCCCATGATTGACCTGTAACATTTATGTTCATATATGCTTTATGATCTTTTCACACTAGTAGATTGTCTTAGTAGCGTATTTCTCAGTACACATTCCTCAGAACACATCTCCATCATTAACAGCATGTCACTGTATATAAATGCCAAGTTAAAAAGCTGGACAATACTAGCTTTGTCCACAATTTTGGACAAATTTGTACACTAATAGTGAATCAGTGTAGCTGAGGCATCTGGGTCCTTGAAGAGCCTACACTGAATATTTCTCTGTTAGCACCATCACCAAGAGATATTTTTACAACAGATTTGGGAACTGGAAATTAGGTATATTCTTCTCAGTCTCTGTGGCTCAGTATACGGCACCAAGCACAGTTGCCAGGGAAGAATTCATTTACTTTTAAACTAGCTCACCTGGCTATCTTAGAATACCAGCAGAGCCTGTTGTCCTGGTTTTTGCTGATCTTGGTTTCTCTGCCTTCTGGACCATGTGTATACATAGCACCAGATGAAGGGAAGGTCTCATACATCAGTGACGTTGAGAGCTTGGAGGCAGCGAGAGACTCATGCAGCCTTATTCCGTCTACCTAGGTTTCTAGCTCAGCCTCACAGGACCTAGATTTTTTTTTTCTCCTCATTCTACCTTACTTCATATTCATCTTTCTTTCCTGAATATATTGCTTTCTTAGCCAACTGTCTGCACTGCTCATTTCAAGGCTCTATGGTAAACACTGAAGCAGGAACTTTTCCAATACTGTTTAACCAGCTCTCACCATTTCCTAACTGAATTGATGTAATAAATTTCATGTTATTTATTATTCCTATTGGGTCTGCTCCTCTGGCCAAACCCAAAGCAGTGCGTTTAAAGAGCAGTTTATACAACTACAGAACATGGGAAAGAGAACAATGAGCAGAACCTCCACACTCCCCTGCCAGCAGTGAGCTCAAAGTGGTCACGGGCTGGATATTGGGAAGAGACTTCTGGCTAATGCCAAAGATGAAAATTGTAGCACTGATGGTTGAAGTGGAAGAAATCAATAAAGGTCACTTATATCAGGAAAAAAATACTTGTGAAAATTAGCATTGCAAATATGATGTCTATGGTTGTTGTAAGGTAACTCTCTCAGAGAACACATGTACTCTTTGATAGAAAGTATTCACTGGCTGGCAGGCTACAAGCTGAACTTGCCCAAATCAAGTTCTTGGCTTTTTTATGTACAAAAACATGTTGTGGTTGACATCATTTAGCAGAAAAAGTTAGCAACAAACAGAAATAAAAAGCAAGATTAGTACATAGGGACTTCTCCAACTATTGCATTTAGTTGAATTCTACATGCAGGTGTTAGGGTCCACTGGGATCTTAGGTCATAATGGTGCCGTGGGGCCTCTAACATACTGTCCGTCCTGCTAAGGTCTGGGGACATGTTACATGGTCAGTATCTGAGAATGCAAAAGTAAGAGAAATTCCTCACCCAGTCACTCAAGGATGCAGGAACCAGTTTTGAACCAGACAAGTGTTGAGGCAACAAGGTTTATTGTCTCATAAACTAGGATGGAGGGAAATGTATCCTGAAGCTAAAGCCCAAAGAGAAATACTATTTTCTAGCTATGTCTAAAACCATATGTGGTGGTTTGAATAAGAATAGCCCCCACAAACACATAGATTTGAATGCTTGGTCACGAGGCCTTATTGGAGGAAGTGGGTCACTGGGAGTGAGCTTTGAGATTTCAAATTCTAAAGCCTTGCCCACGCTGTCTCTCCCTCTTCTTGTTGCCTGCTGATCCAGATTGAAAACCCTCAACTCCTCCTCTGCTTGTAAGCCACCCCACATGCCTCCCACCTTGAAGATCATGGACTAAACCTCGGTACCTGCAAGCAAGCCCCAGTTAAATGTTTTCCTTTGTAAGAGTTGCTGTGGCCATGGTGTCTCTTTGCAGCAATAGAAACCCTAGGAGAATGTATCTTAGGCTCACAGCATCCTTGAGCTCTGCCTTCAGCCTGTGGCTGTCACTCAACATTGGCCCTCACTCATTAGTTTCATAATGGAGGAGGACAAAGGCAAAGAAGCACTGACTGAGAAAAAATTCTGGAATCATACCCTTTCCCACTCTTTCTAGATTCCATATATGATTCTCTACCAGAGAAGCCATTCATATACAATACCCACCAGTGCACAAAGAGGTCCTATTTGGGAATGAACTAGAATATAGTTTTTAAAGTTTTAAACATTATTACTGTGTGTGTATGCCTTCCTGTATGCATGTGTATGTGTGTGCCTGTGTGTGTGTTTGCATGGGTGTGTGTGCCTGTGTGTATGCGTTCCTCTGTGTGTATATGTGCCTATGCGTACAAGTGTGTACGCATAATACATCAGGGGAGGGGGGCTACCACAATGTATATATAAATGTCAGAGGACAAATTTGTGGAGTTTGTTCTCTTCTTTCACCCTTCTGTGGGTTCTGGGAATTGAACTTATATCGCCAGGTTTGCTCAGAAAATGCCTTTATCCACTGAGCCATTTCACATTCTATGCTTTGGAATGCCTTAAGGGCGATGTACTGAAACCAGACTCAACATATGGAGTGAAAACACCCAGGTCTTCTGAAGCCCGGTTAAGTCCAAAGGCTTAGGACAGGACTTAGTGGTACAGCTAAAGTCCTAGAGGACAAAATATCTGGGTCAGGGTTGAGAACTGGCAAAAATCTATGCCAGACAAGATAAACAGGGACCATAACAAGCAGTTAATGCTAATATTGTCTTAGATCTACACCAACAATTTCTACTTTAAAAAGGCACTTGAAATATTTATTCAGTCACTGCTGCAGGCATAGTTCTATGCAATAGACTATGGTGGTGATAAAATAGAAAAAGCAAAGGGCTGCTGCCATAAGGCTCACTCTTTTGAGGAAAAGAGACATTTCACAAGGAAGGAGATAATTGGTTGCTATGGACTATGAAATAAAAGACAGAAGGAAGAGGGAGATGATAGAAGGTCCATTTCACAGCAGAGAATTAGCCAAAATATTGGTCTAAAAGTAGCCTTTATCCTGGACCTCAGAAGAATGGGGTGGTAAATTATGCAAATATATGGGGGAGGGAAGAGTATCAAGTAACAGATGTCAGAAATAAATCCAAGCTACCTGGTTTATAAATTTATAATTTCTTCCCAATATTCTTCATGATATTCTTATTCTCAGTTGACACTTGACACCTGAGTATATCAAATAGTATCCGGAGAAAGCTGTGTGTTATATTTATGCTCATTCTTCAAATTCTCCCAACCTTCCGAGCTAACAACAGTTCCTTTTGAAGGGGCCAAAGGTACAATAAAGAGTTGCAGCAAAGGTCCCTTATACATAAACCAATGTGTCAAAGGCCATGAGACATTCTGTCACATGGAAATTCTCCCATTAAATTAGCTGTGGAGGCCTCTCAATCTGTGATATTTGTCATCAACCCAGCATTAGAAGACATGCCCTTTCGAACCAGTGCTGGAAAGGAGGAAGCTGGTTTTGAACATAGACAACTTAGGCAAATATACATTGTAAATCTAGACTTTCTAGGTTTGCAAATTCTGGAGGCTGAGATTGGTATCCAATCCTGTCTACTACAAAGAGACTTCATTGCTGGCCTCATAACCTAATATTTCAACACCCACCCTTCCACAGCTCTTTAGTTATCAGACAAAAAGGCAAATAGAACAGCAAATTTTCAGTTGCTGCCTCAGTATTGTCAGAAAGCAGCTGCTTAAAGAGTTCGCTTGCAGAAACTCACTCCATGGGGAAGAAAGAAAGAACCTGCTGAGGAGAAGGGTGATCAATCACTTCCACGCCCGTCAGTCAGTGAAGACATTCAAGGCCCTCAAGTTTAAAGCAAAGGTTTGTGTGTGAGCTAGTTCTTAATATATTATTGTGAAGTTTTTTATTGAAATATGGAACTTCACAGGAAGACCAACAGAACCAACTAACCAGGTCCCACAGAGGCTTGTGGAGACTGAAGCACCAACCAAGGACCATGCATAGACTGGACCTGAGTCCCCTCCACAGATATAGCACAGATGGACAGCTCAGGCTTCATGTGGATCTGCCTAGTAAGGGGAGCGAGGTTTGTCTCTGACATAGATTCTGTCGCATGCTTTTTGATCATTTCTCCCTGGTGTGGTTGCCTCAACAGGCCACAGGGGAAGAGGTCTCACTCAGTCCTAATGTGACTTGATGGGCTGGGGGGGGGGGGCGTCTTCTTATCTGAGGAATAGTAGAGGAGGAAAGGAGGGTAGGACTGGGAGGAGAAGAGGGAGGGGGCTACAATTAGGATGTAAAGTGAATAGATTAAATAATTAATTTCAAAGAAAAAATAAATATTCACTTCAGCTGGGTGGTGGTGGTGCAGGCCTTTAATACCAGCACTTAGGTGGCAGAGGCAGGCGGGTCTCTGTGAATTCGAAGTCAGCTTGGTCTTCAGAGCTAGTTCTAGGACAGTCAAGGCTGTACAGAGAAATCTTGTCTTAAACAAAACAAAAAAGAACAAGAAGGAGGAGGAGGAGAAGAAAATAGGAATTTCATAAAGAAAAGTACACAAAATCATGAATGCCTTTCTTGATTAAAATTACCCAAACCTCCTTTGGGGTCCCAATTATGCCCCACACAAACATAATAACCTTCATTTACTGCCTCCATTTATGCTTCAAGAGAGGAACAAACATCACATACTCTTGCATAGCTGCCTTTGTTCCCTCAAGATTATTTGTGCTTCATCCATATTGCTGCATGCTGCAGCGGTTCATTCTTACACATCGTATCCTTCTGTACGGCCTTCATGCCAATCCAAAGGAATACCATTATGTTTCGCTAACTTGTATGTTACATAGTTTTAAAAACAAGAGCTAAAAGTGGTAACTCAGTTTACATGAGAAAACATTAAGAAATGTAGGGGAAAGAGGTAATAGTAAATATTGGACACCCTTTGAAAAATAGCTTAGACCTGAGAAAGAAACTAAAGGGAGGTGTTAAGTCATTAAAATCCAATGGTGATGGTCCTTGACACAAAAGTACAGGCATCTCTCCATATCATGAGAGCTCATTGCACTACCTTACTGTGTTGTCTATTGAGCATCAACCACATAAACAATTGAAAATTTGAGTATAGGCTTGTCAAATGTACAATTGGGAACATCCTCCTAATGACCCTAAACAGGAAGCTGAAAAAGATCCAATCTCCCAGGAATTGAGAACAAAAATAAGAAAAACGTAGCTAGAGACAGAAATTGAAATGCTGAAAATGAAACTGTGAGTCCCAACAGCTAGGATGGATGTACCTGGAAAGTCATTCTTATAGACCAAGACATGGTATCTATTACTTTATCTAGTTAAGTGTTCCAGTTTGTTCATTAAAGAGGTTTTGGGGTCTGTTGAAATGTAATTCACTCCTGAAATTTCAAAATATGGTTTTTAAAATATATGTAATTTTTCTAAACCTTGATTTCCTTATCTATAACCAAACTTCCAATTTTTTAATTGTTATTGAGGGAATCAAATGGCTTCAGGTATAATAATGACTAATGTGCTAATCAGTAAAACAAATGAGTCTTTAGACATATTTTTCTCCAATAATAGTCTCTTAAACATGGTAATACTGAGTTGAGAAGAAGTAGAAATGAGAGTGTAAGCTGCTAGCTTTCCACCTGCTCAATTTGTACATGGATGTAGGCTTTGATATTTCTGAGTCTGACAGAGAAACAAGTAGAGATGTTTCACTATCATTTCTAGTATCATCTGTCCTTAAGCCATGCCCAGGACCCCTTCTTCCACTATCAGTTAGAGTCCTCTATCTGGCAACTGAATGTCCCTCTAAGCAGAACAAAGGTCATCACAGTCTTGGCTTCCTTATGAAATCTCAGACCCTGAAAGCTGTAAAAGACCCAGAGGACATGTAACCAGCATCCTCCCAGCGCTCACTCTTGTGTGGTGTCTTTGGCAGAGGTCTTTTGCCTTCTGTTTGAACACCATCCATGACAGGAAGTGTGATGCTTTGCAAAGCAGTCCATTCTCTTGTTGAGATTTCCTGATTAAGACCTGCTTGCCATTAAACTGAAACAGTATCTCCATGTAACACCATCAATTGCTTTCTTTCTGTAGTACTTAGCACCTGAATTCTTACACAGAGAAATCATTCAGGGAGATTTCCTTCCTTTTTAAATACAGATCACTTGCCCCAAAAGTGATTGGCAAATGAGCCTTGAGGGTTATATAGCCTCTTCTGTCTACTTCCTTAATGTTCCTAAAATAAATCAACCCCCACAAGGTGTGTGTGTGTGTTGAATTTTACATGTAGCAGTGATGAAATAATTGCTCATAAGATTCACCAAACTTTTTTCTCATATGCATATAACTTGATAGAAAATTGCTCCATATTTCAAATTCAATAGGATGTTGAATATTCTTCACGGAAGCACATAGAAGTATTGTTCTTAGAATAAGCTGAGAAAAGATGGTTTAAAATATAGGATATGGAAGTATTTTGAAATAGTGTCTCATGTAGCCCAAACAACTATATTCACTGTGGAGTCAACCTGCCAGAATGAAAACCTTCCTCTCTGCCCTCTACTTACTAAGTCACCTTGAAAACATCTATTCTTTCTGAGCATCATATTTCTTGTTTTTTAGTTGTTTAAATTGAGAGATTTATATAAGAAAATTATGAATATTTAACTTGCTAATACACAGTACATAACCAGTAAAAATAAATTGTATAATGATAGTTATTATTTTGATTACTGTTATTCTAGACTGTCCCTGACCTCATTTAAACACATTAACCTGAAATGTATTTTTCCCCCAAATCAGTCAAGGCCACATAGAGTCAGAGTAGGAAATCAACTTTAAATCATTTAACTTTAAACACTGTGATTCTGTTAACAGGCCCAATCTGTCCCCTTGTCACAGACCTGATTAAATAAAGAGCCAAGCCTTCAGCAAAACCTGAGACCTTTGCTTCCAAGTAGTTCCCACAGGAGATAATTCCTATATTCCAAAGATGTTGGCTGCTCAGCTTATATCTAGATTCCTTATGGAAAAGATTTGAGAGCAAGCTGAACTTTGAAAATAAATTCGCATTGGTAGCAAATTGTGCCTTTTGTTGCAAAAATAAAACTTACCGTCACTGAGAAGTCATTCAGAGCCAAGTCTGATGAACAGGCTGAGGGTTAGAGCCAGGGTTAGTTTTGTACCACACATGGCACTACCCCTATTGCACTGTGTGGCTTTCATGCGTGAGACTCATAAGTGTACTCCCAAAACCATTCCCCAAAGGAATTTCCATAAGATTTTGGATTGTTCCCCCTGAATTAAGCCTGTGCCTCAAAGAAATTTCAATCAAGAAAGACTCCATTTATTTGAAGCTACATATTCTCACTTATGTGTTAAAAACTGAAAGTCAATCCCTGTAACTTACCTAAAGGCAACAGGTTGGTTTTTTTTTTTTTTTTTGCTTTTTTTTTTTTTTACCAAATGCTTCAGAATGTACCCTAAATCTTAGAGATATAGGCTTGTCCCATGAAGAGTTTAAAATGTAGTCAGGGGGAAAAAAAGACTAGTAATGATGCCATGGGAATTGATTCGCCTACAGGGTGTAATGAGAAGGAAAAGACGTTCTCAACTACGTAGGGAGGCTAGTCAGAGCTGATGACAAAAAACTGACTTCTAATGGATATCTTAGAGTTAGTCACAGAGATGGTGAAGAGGAAAACAAAACAATTTAGGCAAACATACATTGTAAATCTAGACTTTCTAGGTTTGCAAATTCTGGAGGCTGAGATTGGTACCCAATCCTGTTTACTACAAAGAGACTTCATTGCTGGCCTCATAACCTAATATTTCAACACCCACCCTTCCACAGCTCTTTAGTTATCAGACAAAAGGCAAATAGAACAGCAAATTTTCAGTTGCTGCCTCAGTATTGTCAGAAAGCAGCTGCTTAAAGAGTTCGCTTGCAGAAACTTTTTAAGAATTTAGAATGCAGCCAACCTAAGTCCAAAGGTATGAGATTGTGGAGAACCCTAGCAACTACCAAGTCTTAGTATACCTAACTTGGAAACTGCTTATAGTGATGTGCTGTAGAAACACTTGCAGAATCAGTTTATGAAGAGCTGTATTTGAAATATTAAGAAGTTTGCTTTAGGCTTGACAAAGCAAGTAGAAATACATGGCCAAATTTTACAGCTTAGGGAAATTACCTTTAAAACCAGATACAGTGGCCCATACTACAACCCCAAAATTTGGGCAGAAGATGCTGGAGGATGGACAGAAATAGAAGGAAAGAAAGAAAGAAAGAAAGGAAGGAAGGAAGGAAGGAAGGAAGGAAGGAAGGGAGGGAGGAAGGAAGGAAAGAAGGAAGGAAGAGAGAAAGAAATCTTATCAATAGTGTAATGACACTGGAGTGAACACGCACATACACACACACCAGTGAATAAGTACTATTTTTACTCAATCACAGAGCCATCACATAGAAAATAAGTGATACATGAGCTCAGAAATAATTTTAGACCTCTGTGTTTGGCATTTATTTAAGGTTATTATCAAGAGATAATAGTCTATGTGCTGCTTATAATAAAGCTGTAGGCTGACCCTTTTTTCTGTCTGCAAATTAAAGTAGCAAGTAGCGAAAATGCCTTGAGCATGGCAGTGATAGTAAAGCATCTTCCTTCTCGTTTCCTTCTCAGGTCCAAGGTGATTTTAAAGAGTCCTTGGAGACTGCAGTGAGTTTCCCATTGATTCCCTATGCACAGAGGCTTCAGGATGCTCCAAATGGTGCTTATTGTTAACTACTTTTCAAGGAGGAAGGGTCTAAGAGGGAAGAAAAGACTTAGTGAGGAAGGTTTTTTTTGTTTTTGTTTTTGTTTTTGTTTTGTTTTGTTTTGTTTTACTTAATTAACCTAGAGCACAATGCTGGGCAATGATTACTCCATCCTAAACCTCCAAGCCTGCATAGTTTCCTATCATTCAGATTTTCCAACATTACACTTGTTTTTAGTCATCTTAGATCTGGTTCATCTCTCATCATGGTTCCAAGTCTTCTCCTGCCAATCTCTCCTCTCGGACTCCTCCCACTGTTTCTCTCTCATAGTGAGGAGTTTTAAGGCAACAGAAAAGCTACCTTCTAGCTGGGTATGGTGACAAATGCTTTTAATTCCAGCACTTGGGAGGCAGAGGCAAGTGAATCTCTGTAATTTTGAGGTCAGCGTGGTCTATAGAGCCAGTTCCAGGAAAGCCAGGGCTACATAGTGAGACCCTGACTGAAAGAAAAAGAAAGAAAGAAGGAAGGAAGGAAGGAAGGAAGGAAGGAAGGAAGGAAGGAAGGAAGGAAGGAAAGAGACCTCCAAAAAAGACATACATTATCACATATACAACTACCTCACTGCCAGGGAATTTTCTTAGACTACAGCCACAGTGCAAACAAAAGCACAAAACCTTTCTTCTGCAATGCTTAGTGTATTTCAAAAAAAAAAAAAAAAAAAAAAAAAAGGAAGAAGGAAAAGAGTGGAGGAAAGAAGAAGTACCCTTTTCTCTACAAAATGTAATTAATTGATAGAGAAAAGTGCTCCAGGACACGGAGCAGCAACAGCAATGTGGAAGCAGGTTCTGCGAAATAAGAGGTAAGGTGACTATGGCACAATAGAGGGACCATATGTCACAATATGCAAAGGGAGAGACAGCATCACAGAGGAGCCTTATCCCTCCTGACTCAGGGCCTGACCCCACAGAAATGACCTAGTGCTAAACACAGAAAACAACCAGGCAAATAGCTCTCCTATCTAAATAATCCACCTTAATGAAATGCTTTAGCAAATTTACATTTGGCCCCTTGAGATCTTTAGGAGATTTGCTGTGCAACAGTGGACAAGTAGGAACTACTCAACGTCCCTTCCCCTGAATGAATTCATTATTTGGGGACGAATTCTTTCATCCTTTTAATTCACTGTGCTTCAAAGTGGACGGGGTGGAGAGTTACACAGCACATGGACATGCTGCAGGAGCAGGGGGAGTCATTGTGGGCACCTGGAAGGCAGCATTCATACAGGACACAGGAAGTGCCAGGGACAAGGCTTCCCTTGTGCATCATGTGCCCAGAAGATGAGTGTCACCCAGGCTTTTCCTTAGGAAAGACATTGTGCTCCACCACCATGTACTGTCATGGATGAGGCAACGTCAAGACATTTGCCTCCCTGAAATCTCCCTCCACTTCACACAGCACATTATAGATCTAGCTTGGGAAAATGAAATTGGAATTTACTATTTCACAGAAGCCTGAGATCTCCCAGAGTGTGCTCCTAGTTGAGGAGGGTGAGAAGTAGGGGGTGCTTTGAGAAGCAGAATTATTTGTATTTAGAGCAGATATGGGTGGAGAAACAAATCTGGCAAGTGACAGGGCAGGGGCAATTACTTAGAGCCCTCTGAATTTAGTCACAGCACCTCTCAATCTCTTTACAGCTCTGTTTGCCTTTGACTCACAACAACAGCAGTGTACCCTACTTTGTTCTAAAATTAGGCTGGTTTTTGTCTCCCTTCCTGAAAACCATAGTTATCACAGTAGTGTAATTTGGAGATAGTCAAAAAGAGGTCCTTCTTGGTTATTTGATCAGTTGTAATGAAAGCAATTTAAAGAATAAAGGTTTATTTTGACTCACAGTTTGAGGTTATAGTCCTTCATGGTTGGGAAGTCATAGCAGCAGGAGAGGAAGGCAGCAGGTCATAGTGTATTCACAGTCCAGAAGCACAAATTGATAAATAGTTGTAGCCAGCTCCCTTTCTCCGTTTTATATAGTTCAGGGTCTCAGCCTAGGGAATGGTGATACCCACAGAGGGCAGGTCTTCCCGCCTAATCAGATAATCTTCCACAGATATGCTCAGAGACCTATCTTCCACGTGATTCTTTTACACTAGAATGAGAAACTATTTCCCCTGGGCCTTTACGTCTGGGAAGAAACATGCTGTTGTTTCCTCTTTGTGAGTTACTATAGTTTAGTCACTCAGTTACCTGGCTACGGGTGATTCAAGAAGCTATATTTACCTTAAGCAATGCCAAAGAGACAGAATAATTATCCTTTTAATGAGCTATACTGTTCCTTTTAAAAAAGCCCCTTCTTGGTACAGTCACTACAGAATCTCCATAAGGTCCTGTTTAATCTACCTACCTGCTCAGGCTGATGTCACTTTTTCTTTGTTTCTGTCTCTTGTTTTCAGATGCTGACAGGAGCCTAAGTACGCTGTTTCTAGTACTTTGAGTTTCCTTGCTTTTCTCTGAAGGCCCACCCTTCTCTGCTACAACTGCTACACTGCTCCTTTTGCTGTATTGGCTGCTTGTCCTGTACATTGGCTAACCTCCAATTACCGAACATGGCAGCCTACTCAAGCAGCATGGCTTTCTCAGCTGCAGACATTTTCAGCTTGCTCAGAGTGTTGTTTTTCTCTTAAGATTGATAAAATTGTCCTCCAGATTATGAGCCCTCTCTTACATTTGTCTAACAAGGAGACTAAGATAGAAGGGCTAGAGCAATGGCTCAGCAGCTAAAAGCACTCACTATTCTTGTAGAGTACTTACTTTGTTCCTCAGCATCCCCGTAGCCTATAACCAACTACGACTCCAGTTCATAGAAATCTGATACCACCTTTTGACCTCTACAAGCACCAGGTATACATATGGTACACTGACACATATGTAGGTTAAACATTCATAGATATAAAATGTTTTTTAATTATTGGGAAAAATAGAATCCCCAGATGGGATACTAATTTCTCAAGTATGTTACCCTAAGTGGGAATCCTCAAATTTTCTGGTCACAACTCTAGATCTCATTGAGTTGATGATTGAATCATCACGAGAGTCATAAGGGGGGGGGGAAGAGCTGCCAACAAGTACTTCTTTTGTATCATGGACACTCTAGATACATTCCCTAGACTTTAGGTATAGAGAATTTTAGACCTTAAACCCAATCCAAGTCCATAATGAAACCTCTTAATATGCATAGGCAATCATTCTGGAGCACTGTAAAGAGGAGAGAAGGTCAGCATGCTTCATAGGTGAGACATGAAAGGACCACAGTGCTGGAGGGCGTGTCTCAGTTCTCCTATGATGACTGACAGGCTCACATTGCAAAGTCTGTCCAAAAGCAAGCATATCCTCATTGCCCCAGTGGCTGCCAAGCCAGCTGTGTATAGATATGCAGACTGTCTTTGTCTCCCTCCACAGAGACCGCAGGATAAATATATTTACATGTATTTACACACATTCTTGGAACATTAAGTTAACTTGAATATTGGAGGAAAATTAATCTAAACAGTTGTTAAAATAGTAGCTGACATTTATTGAGAGTGTTTTATGGGAATTAACGAATTCATTTGCTCAGCACTGTTGAGGGTGGTTTTTTTTTAATGAATTAACTAATTTATTCTTACTACAACCATAAGACAGGGTTCTCATAATTCTTGTTGTAAAAGTGGGAAAATTGGTGTGCAGGGAAGCTGAGTAATGGGCCCAAGGCTGTGCAGTGCTAAGTAGGAAAGTCCAATTTTAAGACTTTTGACATGGATTGTGGTGTGGTTTAGAGTACAAAAATAAAAGACGAATGTAACAAGGATTAAAAGGACTTCAAAAGTATTGAACTTCTAAACATACCTTTAGGAGTAAGGGCCTATCTCTTCTGTATTAACAGATTCATTTTATAGTTAAGTTTAAAGCATCAGAGCTGACATGTGACCTGTTCTGCTTACTTCACATTCATGTCTTCAAGATGATTCTGTGGCTCCTCCTTCATGAACAATTCCCAAATTCGAATGTTGTCTACATGCAGACACTGATAGTTCAGTTTAAATTCCTTCCCTTTAGGAATGGCTAAAGCCATGAAGTCACCCTGGTGACTTTGTGCTTTAGGAATCTTGCCTGTGGTATAGGAGTCAGAACTCACCTAGAGTTCTGACTTTGCAGAGCCAAGCTTGGCAAAAGTGAAGTGAAGCAAAGACAGGATGTAGTGAGATGTTCACTGCTTTGCTATCCTTGGGATCATCTAGCCACTACCTTAAAATGAATTAATACTCCCTCCCCCAAAAATAGCAAGAAAGGAGAGAAAGCAGTATAAAGTGAGAAAAGGGAGGGGAATCAAATGTTATTAGACAAACAAGAAATAAGCAGCTCTAAGAGACCCCCGTGGTCTAGGCTGGAGTACAGGGGGGAAAGAGAAAAGTTGACAGAGAAATGACATGGAAGGCAGGGGCTAGTTGGCACAGTGGGTTCAATGGGATGAAGGTGAGCATGTGACGGGTTACTTGTACTTGGCATAGACAGTGAGGCAGACACTCTGCTAGGCACAGGAGACCCAAAAGAAATCAGCATATGTCAAAACAAACATGAGAGGCAGGTGGGAGAGAAAACCTTTGAGAGTATTTTCGACGATGCCATTCACCATCAGTCAAGCATAGCTAATTAAAGACATCAGAAAGAACACTAGGATCTTCCTTGGTATGGTAACTGGGAAGGAAGAGGTCAACAGGGACAAAGAATCCTTCAGTCCAACTGTTCATCCAACTGTGTGCTCAGCAGGTGTGTCTGGAGACAGTTGTTGTGGACAGATTACTCATTAATGTCAGAAATTGGGAGGGGGAGCCAGAGATGGCATGGAAAAAGAAATAAAAAGTAAACAAAACCTTCTCCGAATGTAAAAGAAATCTTCAAGGGACAATACAAAGTTCAGTGAAGGGTTTTACTCTTCCGCACTCTTACTGAAGGGTTTTACAAACTATAGGGTTGGTAGCATCCTTGACATGGGACCACCGCTGAGAGCAGAGGTCGTGTGGGAGAGAGAGAGGCTTCTTTTGAAGAAGTGACACAACTTGAAGAATGTCTGATTCATTCTCACTTTTTTTTTCATTAAGTTTTCAGTAAGTTTGGGGTAGTACTTCACATGAAGTCAGATTAGTAGTGAAAAAGCACATGTTTCTCTCAGTCCTTTTATGTCCTGCTGTAAACGTTGGCTCTTTAGAAGTTGTATTATTTTTGTCTCTCTTCTGGAGGCCTGCTGTTCCCTTAATTGATGTGGTAGCATTTGACTGGCTTGTTGCCCATCCTCACATAATCAGTATTTTACATATCTCAGTTGTTGCTCCATTTCATTAACTTTTTTAGAAAATTGCTCCCTATTTATCTATTTATAGGTTTTGAATGTGTGTAGTCTTTGTCCAAACCCAGTATGATTTCCTTTATCTCTTTGCTTTTGATCTTTAATTTTCCTTTGTTCAGAATCAATCATTTTTCCCCTCGATACTTCCCTTTGATATCTGCTTCTTAAAAGTGCTGACACTATAATTGAGATTTTCTTAAATTTGTGCTTTATGTAAATTCTTCTGGTTATAGGTGGTCAATCTGGGAGACAGCAGGTCTCCAGTTCAAGGCTCCTGATCTAGTGTCCCAGTACTGTCTCTACCCCCCTTTCTTTACCAAAGCCAATTCCTTCAAAGGTTCCTCCCAGTAAGAAGTTTTTCCCCACTTTCTCTTTGTCATTTCCCTGGAACTTTAGAAGTTTTATAATTTAAAATCCTATTTCTTGTACTGCATGCCAGTTTATTCATTTTCCACAACTCTCTAATATCATTATTTACCCATGGATCTAATATCTTCAGGTTTCTATTTCTCCTCTATTACTACTATGTAGAAACAACCCTGTATTAGCTCCATGTATTCATTAGTTTAATGTATTCTTTATTGTCTGGATCATTAAGTTCATTTTAGTGGATTGAATCTTATAGTGTCTCATCTCTTATCTTCAGACCTAAGCTTAGAAGAAACTGTGTCATAGAATTCAATACATGTCCATAAACTGAAGGAATGAATGAATTGAAAACTGCATTGGCTCATGGGAACATCACAGACTATCTCACGATCTCTTTTTGTGTTGCTTTCGGTGATGTACATTTAGATGCAGCCAGGCAAGGTAAGACTGTGAATCTCTGGTTTCTCTGATTTCAAGATTTCACTAACTGTTTATAAAACCTTTTATCTAGTTAACTCAGCTGCTTGCTATTAAGATGTGTTATCTTCTTGGCTCAGAAATAAAAATCCCAGGGTAAAGAAAGAAAGAGGCCCGGTGTTCCCTGTTTCTGAAGCCCTGTTTGACTGTCCCTGGCTTAGGCTTCCTGGGGCTAAATTATCTAAAACAGATCTTGTCATAACGCTGTGAAGATGTAGATTCTAAGGACTGGGAGGACACTTTTCTGCACATGAGAAAGCTGTGGTTCTGGGGAAAATTATAGGCAAAACACACACTCATGCCCTTTATACCCGAGATGATGTTTTTCAATCCTCTCTAGGCTCCTCAGGCGTCCTGGATGCACACTAGCTTCACACAGGATCACCATATTTCATGTGAAAGCACAGAATGCTACTAGAGCCCCAGCGGCTAGTGACTGACAGAGCTTTCCTACCTGAAGCAATGTAGTCACTCTGTTCTCTCTGAAATTGTGTCATCTGCTTATTTCCAGATTTGATTCTTGCTACCATGCATCACAGGGCAAGGACATACTCTGAATCTTGTCTAATTGATTTTGAATTAGTTCATGAAAGTGCTCCCATCTCCACAGCAGTGTACCAGTCTTCTGAGACCTGACTACAAGCCAATCAAGTCTCTTCGGCTATTTCAAAACTGGTCCATGATACTAAGCTCACATGCACCTGTCCCCTTATGCAAAAGCATGAGTTGATGCCCATGGTCATCAAGTTAGATGCAATGCCCCAGTCAAGGAAGTAATTTGTTTCTCAGTCACTGGCCCATTGCTGCTTCTGTCCACCTCTTCTATACTGCAGATGTTTGGCCCTTGCCGTGCTCCAGCAGGCACAAGAAACTCTCAGTGTGACCAAAAAACAGCTATGTCTTCTACATCCTGAATTGTGTTCCAGACATGACCACCTTTGAGTTATATTCTGTCACAGGAGAACCAGAACAGGATACTTCACCTTACAGTCTCACAGAGATTTCAATATGTGTGTTTTACCTTTGTTCTTTATTTCCTTTCTTTGTTGTAAACCTTACTCCTAGGAGTCTATGGGAAAAGATTGAGACCAAAGGCTAGATAAGTCTGAATGTTCCCTCCTGCTTGAATTTTGCTTTAATCCCTAGGACTGTCTGAGATATTCTTGAGAGCTCAATTTGCTTATCAATAATTACATTCTCTTCCCAAAGAACTTCAGAATAATGTAATTATAAGGTAACCTCCTTTAGAGCTGCCTTACGGGCTTGCCAGTGTTGCTCAAGCTCATTTGATCCCCAAAATAAACACACCAGGTTAATTGTGAGACCCCTATCCCTTGATTTATTGTTACAGACACATTAACACTTCTGGCCCTTTCTAACTTTACTTCCCATAATTCTTTCTGTTTGTTTGTAACAGTTCAAGTTAGAAGACAGTTTGACTTCAACCACGTCATTAGTTTCAAAAGAATACTTCTAGATAAACAGCACAGGTACCATTTTAAGTGCCTTTATCTTCATGTAGCTAACATATTCAAAGTTGCCTTTTATCCAAAGCTATCTGTTTTGGTTTTGTTTCTGTGGTTGTCACAAAATAGCCTGACAAAGAACACCTGGGTGGGGGGAGGATGAATTTATTTTAGCTTATAATTCACAGGTCATGCTCATGGGGAAGCCAAGACAGTCAGGAGCATGAGAAGGTCCAGAAAATGGTTCTACCCATGGTATGCTGAGTTTTTCAACATCAATTTAATTAAGACAATCCCTCCCAGGCCAATCTAATTCAGAAAACTCATTGAAAATCTCTTCCCAGATGATCCTAAGGTTATGTCAACTTACAACTGCATGAGTTACACAATGTAAAGGGGATTCAGTCATTACTTCTTATAGTTCAAAATCCCTGGGCCATGTTTGGAAGTTTGGATAAGGCTAGCCTATGCTTAAATCATAACTATAATTTATTAAGGAGTTTGAAAATGTTGACCAAGTTTGTTAAACTTATAACTTATTTGTAAACAAGAGTTGGAAGTCTGGCAAGAGAAGATTTTGCTCATGTTTCCTTCTAGCAAATAAACGTGTGGGTGATTTCGGCTAACACACGAGGAAAAACAATTTTAAGTGAAAATTAACTCATTTAATTCTTGTATGAACTCTTATCCAGAGGAGCAGTCCGTTTACAGGTTTAAGAGAACAGTTTCAATTCAGTTCACTGAGCACAATTCCGCTTGCCTCTTTGCCAGGCCCTGCGCTGAGGTGCAAGGAAGGATTATAGAACTGATTACACACCAGACCTAAATATCAAAAAAGTTCACAGTTTGCTGGGGAAAATAAACCTCAGACACAAATAACTAGGAGTCAGGTTGACTGCGATAAGAAACAGATAAAACACCATGCTAATCCAGGGAGTAAACAAGAGCAAGCAAGCATTCTTTAAAATGTAAATAGCACTCCCTCGGCTGCAGATAGAAGAATCAAATCCACTTGATAAATCAAATATGCAGGCGATGTCAAATGACCCCAACAGCCTATGTATGGGCCCCAGTCAGCCTAAAGGAGCGGTTGGTCTTATTGGAGCACAAGCTCTTTGGGGGCATTGCAGGGTGTTCTTAATCAATAGCTGATTTGGGGATCTTTGGTATTGACCACTGGAAGTCAGGTCACTCTACTGCCTGGGTGGTCTGACTCAGCCCAATCCTAGTTTCACTAGGGGGTATTAGATTTCCACAGGGCAGATTCCCATTTCCACAGGGTGCACACAACCCACTAATGATGATTGCAAACGAGAAAGCCATGTGCATCCCATCCAAACTTAGATCACACCTTCACCCTTGGAATATAGTTGTGATTACATTAAAGACACATTACAAGTCTGTCGCCTCTCATTCTATTTATTGTGTGTGTGAGAGTTGCATCTGATCCCTTTATCTCCCATTAAATTGTGAGCATTTCACTTTGGATTCAAATGTGCCTTCTCTACTACAAAACAGCAGCACACCCAACAGTTTCAGCCAGGAAGTGAACGGAGAAAAAAGTGCATCCATTTAAACAAGCTAGTATATGGTCTACTGAGCACAAACCTGCTTTTCCGATTCCAAAATGTGGATTACAGACATTATGCCTGGGACCTGCTTTCAATTTTCTTTTAAAAAAGACAAAGCCTAGCTGGTTTATACCCCTGCGTCTCATCTTCAGTCTCCCTTTTCTCTTAAGTGGCCAGGCATATTTTTCCATGCTACCTCGTGCATACGGGTGACTGCCAGCACTCCGAGCTTGGCAGTGTGGGGTGTGCCTGGGTTAAAGGTCAAACAAGGGTAATGAAAGACAACTATCTAGAAGGGATTTTATTCAAGGGATAACCTGTTATATCTTTATGTCTGTTTTAAATATCATGAATTGAACATTTTCTCTTTTTTTCTTATAAAAGAACATTACCCCAGTCTTTTATATTTAATTATCATTACAAAATCTAAGCAGATAGGCTAATCTTTATTACCCTCACATGAAAGACAAGAAATAAAGGCCAGGGATGTTGTTAAGATGAGTTGGGGAGAATAATGTTAAACATTTGCTTCGAGCATTGATTTTTGTCCTCTCTGCCTGGGTTCTAGGACCACCATGGCTCCTATTCTAGGAAACAAGAATTTCAAAGCACAGGAGTTGTGGACTTTGCCTCAATCATCTCCCATTGTTCCATCACTGCCTTTCATATGGGCATCAAAGTGTTGTCCTGTAATTGGGTAATCTTAAAACTCATCTGTTCTCCGTCTGTATGAACACATAAAACACACAACGTGTGTCTCTGGGTGCTTGTGAGAGTCAAAGAGAAAAAAAAAAGCTACAGAACAGGAATTGGGATGTGAAGATCACTCAAAGAGGCTCTATCTGTGGTTGTGATAAAGAGAGTGACAAGTGTGAGAAACCCCAAATTGGGGTGGAACGCAGAATAAAAATTAAAAAAAAAAAAGCTGCTCTAACCTTCCCAGCCTGAAGATGTATTCATTCCTCACAGAAATTAGTTTCTAAATCTTTGTGTGAAGTGGTGGCTGCATGGGAAGACAAAATCATCACTCAAATGCAAGCAGCTATGAAATGGAAATCTCCTAGGGAGTCGGTGATGCACTCACATCAAGCAAGAGGTGTCTCGGATTCTGGCCAGGAAATGATGTCACACATTCTTGCCCAGGTTACTTTGATGCTCAGTGAGTTTTCTACCTAAGGCTCTATTTCTATCATGTCTAACACAGACAACACTGAGACCTCAAAACTCTGTGTCTTGCTTGCATCTTTCCCACTAGGAGAGGCTGAAGACTCAGGTCATCCTTAAGCTTAGCTGTTGATCTGGTGAAGAGAAATTATCTTGGGGATTGGTGAGTTCCACACTCACCATCTGATCTCCCTGCATGATTGTATTAATTCTTATAAGTACATATCTGCCCCAAATCTTATGTTCTGGATTAGAATGCGTTATAATGAGCTCAACATTGTTTTTCAGCTTTGCTCACAATCAATTTGCAAAGCCACTGATACACTGTGATTTCTATTTTCTGGCCCATCATAGCTTTCCTGGCTTAAGCTTCCCACAGCTTCAGCAGGGCAGATAGAACAGTTACTAATCTGTGGAGCACAGTGGAATCTCACAAGCTCTAAACTGCAGTGGTTCCCACAGTATGCTTTATGTCTGCTCATGAGAGACCCACTCAAGGCCCTTGGGAAGGGAAAAATAAATAAATAAAACTTAATTTGATTCCTTTGCCTGGCTTTTAAGACCATCATAAACTGTCATTGGTTAGTTACTAGGAAATAAGATTTAAAATATTTAAAGTAATTGATTTTTCCCTGTGTAAACAACTTCAGAGCTAAGCTAAGGGTTAGCATATTATCCTTACATTTCCCTTGGCAGACGCTGGGGAGAGGAGGGAGGGGTGTTTGGGAAGATGTAGTTATAATCTTTCCCAGCCGAAGTTCTTAATTACACTCAGGTCTAGAATCCTCAAGTTAGCATATTTTGCCCATTCATTGCTCAATAAATATTAATTGGTGTAGATGGGTTATAATTTAGCATGTGTATGATCTATAATTTACCTGTAGCCTATAATTATTTTAAATGTTTGAATAAGGGAATTGATTGGAATGAAAAGAAAATAACTTATTTAACTTTAAAAAAACGTTATTATGATCTAAGTCCTCATAAAATCACCCAAGCTCGTGTGGCATTTCACATAGACTGGGAAACTATCATCCAGGATGGTCCATCCCCTGGACAAGACTGTGGGCGATACTGAACTCAGGTTGATGCAAGTTCTGAAGTTTTCAGGTAAAAAGAAATAGTTCCTGCTACTGACCCAGCTCAAAATGACCATTTTCAAAGAAAAACAAAAAACGTTGTTCATACACAAAAACAAGCCCCCAGGAGTATACAGACTTTACTTTGGGGTTATTACTTTTTTTTTTCTTTTTGTTTTTTTTTTCAATGCAGTTTATTCAGGAACCTTGAACAATCATCTGACCCTGGGGAAAGCCAGCCCACAGCTTAAATAGCCTCTGGGTAGCCAGCCCCAGCATGCCACGTGGGCAATGCAGATAGGTCCACATACATGGAAGCAAGCCAGATCCTCAGCCTTAGCCAAATGTGGAGTTGTTCGTGACAGAGAGCACTCACCATCAGGAAGGTGGAAGGCGGAAACCAGCTCCATCTTTCAGGCATAGCATTCCGCAGCTCTCTACAGTTCCCGTTTTTGTTTTAGACGCATCAGGCAAGAGTAGAGGTCTGATCTCTGATATTAGAAATAAATTGGGACTTTGTACTGATGTTCATTTAGGTGTCATCCACCCAAAGAGCATCAGACCCGTCAGATACCTTTTTCTCAGAGGCAGGACCTGGGGCATCAACCCGCATGCAATCAGACATGCTCTTCTCTGGGTCCAAAGCGGCTGACCCTGAGTGCAGTGCTTAGCCTCGCATCCTGAGAGTAACATTTTAGCTTTTTATGGTAGCCAGGGGTTATTACTTTTTGAAGTTCCTTGACAGCTTTGTACACATAGATGATGAATTTTAGTCATTGTGCTGTCCCATTTCCCCCTCACCCACTTTCCCTTCCTGGTAGGGTCTCTTCTCACCAAGTCCCCCCCCCCATTACTTAATATGTGGCCTCACTCCACTCAGTGAGCCACACACAAATAAATATAACATTTATTGCATTTGTTCTTTAACAAATTGAGACTTTATGTATAAACGCATTCTGACTACTGAGAGCACCTCTACCTGATCTAATCTCCCTCCCTGATTACCACCTCGTTCTCCCTACAAGTCTTTTTCCCACGTTCACTTCTTTTGGTTTTGTTTGATGGTTGTTTTTGTTTTGTTTTGAGACACACTGAGTTTAAGGATCCACACAGCAACAGGTAGTAATTTCTATTTTGTTGGTTGGCCTGTCTTATTTTTTTAATTTTTATCTTTCTTAATTACATTTTATTCACTTTGTATCCCCCCCCTGTAGCTCCCTCCCTCCCCCTCTCCCAATCCCATCCTCCCTTCCCCTTCTCCACCCATGCCCTTCCCCCCAGTCCACTGATAGGGGAGGTTTTCCTCCCCTTCCTTCTGATCCTAGTCTATCAGGGTCTCTTCAGGAGTGGCTGCATTGTCTTCCTCTGTGACCTGGTAAGATGCTCCCCCTCAGGGAGATGGCCTGTCTTCTAAATCGTAAGTGATTAGACCAGGAATGTGCTCTATGGTATTTAAATGCTTACTTATTAATCTCTAGCAATAGGTAGATCCAGCAGACTCTTTTTACCGTAAAGTATAAGGACGTGGGGAAGGCACATTAGAAATCACCAATGGTAGACTCTTAACTATTAACAAATGAATGCCATTTGTTAATGGGGTTAAGAGTTATTCCCATACATGCACAGGGTGGGCACTAATCAAATATAGGAGAATGAACATGTGGCTGACATACTAATTACACATACTAATAGAGTTAGGTACAATGTATCTGTCCTGCCCTACATTGGGCGTCGATCCAAACCAAGTGCAGTGTCTGACTGCAGTCCTGTCAGATTCTCCTCCCTAAGAATATGAGGGGACAATTTAACCAGTGACTTGTCATACTGTATGCCTGAGAGGGCCTAAGGTGATTCAACTTGGGATGTTGAAAGGCTTCCAACTTCTTCCCAGTATACACGTAAGAGAAGCAAGGGAGAAGAGAGGGAAAAAACTAAGGACATACAATAAACAGAGACTGAGCCCAATGACACTGCAAAGTTCCAACAACAGTTTCCTCACGCTGTTCCATTCTATCCTATATCGGCATGAGGCCCGTTGCTGTGCACCTTCTGAGATTCTGCAGCAACCATGTCTTCCCAACACCTTTTCCTCTAGATTCTATTGTTTATGTTTAAAGATTGTTTTTAAAAAATGACTATACCTCTGTCCCCTCCCTAATTTTACCCCAAAGAGACTTTAAAGTCTGTATACCACCTACCCTCCAAAACACTTCTTAAAAGAGACCAAGAATAAAACCATATGTTTAACTTTGTACGTCCCTCTTGGAGGATGGAGATGAAAACAACCCTGAAATAGTTTTCAGTCTCAGAAAGCCAAACACTTTCATAATCAAATTGGCCAGCAGGGGCTTGCCTAGTTCCTGGAGCCTCCGGCCTTCGTGGCATTTAATGCTGGTGGGAGAAGGGTGAAAGTGGGTAACCTGAAAGGAAAGAAACTGTTGCCACTCTCTCCTACTCATTTGTACACTTGCACCTGCTAGAATATCTGTACACAAACAAGAATACATACACACATATTAAAAAAGAAAAGCTGAGGAGGACCCAATCAGTAGAAAGAAAAGGGGGGGGGGGGGTAACCAAACCAGTATGCCAGTAACATCTCTGTTGTCTTTGCCACATTGTGGGAACACTCCTCCAAACCTCTAGTCCTCCCTTGGACTAGTGATGACAATTGCCATTCTTTCTGCGCTGTCCGCCAGGCTTCCTTGCTTTGCAGTTCTATTATCATCTCATGAAACTTTAAAACTCTCCACCCTTCCTTCATTGTAGTCAACTTTAAATAAATTCAGAGTGTCACTTGTTAAAATAAATGACATTTAAACAACCTCAGCATGGTAACTCATTCCTCATTATCATAGAGAGCTCTCCTGAAAGGTCTATAGCACATTATCTCTACGAAATGGATTTTACCTTCAATATTAACCTCATTGCTTAGGGAGGACAGGAGCTAAGCACTCTGGTGAGAGGTGGCGTAGAAATGCATAGGTAGATTGATAGAACCGTACAAGTGATGATGATCTAAAACAAAAGCAGAGAAAGGGTTTAGGTTAAATATTAGGTAGCAGATCTGAGCCTCAAGAGAGAGCTGTGATGATTGAGCAAGCTGTCATGAAAGACGGAAGAACATTTGTTTTATTCCGGCTGTTCAGAGCTCACTGTGTTTATGCTTCTGTTGACAGAGAAGTGACCTACAGGGTGAGTGCATAACCTACCATGCAACTCACTTGTGGAAACTGAGACTTAAGGAGCACAGTAATTAAGTAGCTTGCCTCACACAAGGTCAGCAAACATACTACCCTTACCTCATGGGATTTTCAAAGACATTGCAGTCTTTGCCCGTTGAATGTTTCCTAGCACATTTGGAATGAGGAAGCCTGAGACTGACGTCAGGAACCTTCTGTGGTTATTCTCTGTCCTGTTCACTGAGGCAGGGGATCTCATTTGAACCCAGAGCTCATTTTTATGGCTAGTCTAGCTGGCCAGCTTTCTCTGTGAATTCTTGTCTCCATCTTCAGAGTATTAGAATTATAGGCAGGATGCAGCACCCACTTGGCATTTCATGAGTTCTAGGTGGGTATCAGAACTCTGGACCTCATGTTAGCTTGACAAGCAAAGCACATTATACACTGAAGCATCACCTTGGATCCAGAGACATTGCAGTTCTTTGCTTAGTCTGTTTCTCCAGACCTTTTGACACAAGACCCTATGTAATTTCCTCATTTCAACCTCTTTATTACCTTTATTTTACCTTCCTTATTTTCTCTATTTTAAGAAAGTGAAACCAATGGGTAACACTACCTGTTCTTTTGGCTACAAAGTTACTTTCTTTGCAGCTGTAGTCCCAGAAAAAAAAATTGCTGAGCAAACAATGTTTCTATTTAATAATCCAGTGCACAAAGAGAACTTCTCCTCAGGAAAAGGGCTCCAAGCCATGGTCCAGGATTAGTCACTAGATGGATAAACCCACACACTCAGCTGAGGCCTGGAGATAATGGTCTCTCTCCTAAATGCTTCCTTTTGAAATACTGGTGTTTAACATGTAGGTCCTTCCTGGTTACAGACTCTCCTGAATTCAGGCCAGGGGCTTTGAGCTTTGTGTGGTTTCCAAGTAGGTATGCACAGTGCTTGTGCTATCAACCTCATCATGAACCTGTAATGGAACAGCACAAGTCTAAAAGAAAGCTAAGCCTCTGAGGAATGTGTAGAGTGGGCACAGGAGGGAAAGGAGGCAAGATTCACAAGCATGAGTATACAGGAGTTTAGAACACAGGACAGGATTCCTGAACTATTTATTCTATAGCAAGAATAAATGAAGAAGCTGCTGTGGTCATGATCAGGAAAGGACATTCAGTATGAATGAGTATTACTTTTAAGACTTGAAAAAGTGACTGTGTTTTATGGAGAAGGTAAAAGCATCAATGGAGAGTCTGGTAATGAGAATTACATCTTACAAATCTTAATTTGTAAATCACTTTGTAACCTGGGAGTTGTTTTTCCTTAGATCTTCAACTAGGAGCTAGTTGCAGGAGATATTCAAGAACATATTCTCCTAGGCACAGAGGTACTATCTGGGCAGGCCATACTTGGTAAACAAGTCCCATTTGCATGTCTCACAGCCCTTTCCTTACTGTGTGTTATAATTAATGAATTCCTTGAGTACGGCCACCTGGGCCACAGTAATTCTTTGTATCTATCCTAGTGAGCTTCAATGATCATTATGACACAGGTTAGAGATACCTGAAAAAAGAGTGTCAGCTGAGGTACTTCCCAAATCAGTTTGCCTTACGGGTATGTCTGTGATGAATTATCTTAATGTTAATTGACGTAAGTGCTCAGCCCACCGTGGGAGGCATCATTTCCTAAGCATATGGTCCTGGGCTGGATAAGCAAACTAGCTAAGCATGAACCTGAGTGAGCAAGCAAGCAATCAGTGTTCTTCTCATGTTTCTAACTCCGTGTTCCTATATGGGTTCTGATCCTGACTACCGTCAATGATAGACTGAAACCTGAAAGCCAGAATAAACAATTCTCTTCCATAAGTTATTTTGGTAGTGATATTTGTCACATCAACAGAATGAAACTCGAACCACATTCTTTACAATTTCCTTCAGATTAAATAAATTCATACAAGACCTCTCAATGGTCCAAAGCTTATCTTTGGAACTCATACAAGTTAAGTGTTTAAAATAACTATTTACTAGCAACAATGAAAATATTTGAGATTCTCTTTAAAGTTTTAGTTGTGAAATATCAATAAAATAATTGCCTAATTCTAAACCATGTACAATTCTAATTAATTCTGCGTGAGACATTTTTTCAGCTTCAAAGATTGCCTTACTTGTATTGCATAACAAAATAATAGTATAATTAGGAATAAATTTGTCACTTTTATAAGTAATTCCTTTTTATTATGTGTTTGGAAGCAAAGCACAAGCATGATTAAAGTCCTTTTTAAAAGGTTTTATTAATTACTATGATTATTATGGATAATCAGGGTCCACAAACTGCAGAATGCACCCCAGATAAGATGAATAAAGCCACAAAGCATGACAGAAACCATGATGGGTCCTGGATCCAGGTTTAGCTAGTGTCTGTAGTTTTGGTCTCCCTAACTAACTTTTCCTTTGTGGAAGGCAGGGGAGGGGGCTAACTTTCATTTTTTTATCTCCAGCAATTTGCTCTCAAGTTGTCTCCTGGTGTTCTGTCTCAATCAGCAGTTAACCTGTGAGTTGTGACCCGTGTGTGGGGGTGTCAAATGGTCAAATGACCCATTTCACAGGAGTCTCCTAAGACCATCTGCATATCAGATATTTACATTATGACTCATAACCATTGTAGAATTATAGTTATGAAGCAGCAATGAAAATAATTTATGGCTGGGGGTCACAACATCATGAGAAACTCTATTAATGGGTCACAACATTAGGAAGGTTGAGACACACAGACATGGCTGTCTTTCTCCCAAACACCTCCTTTTGAATCCTAATGTCTAACATGCTGGACTCAGTGCTTTATTTTTGCAGTTGCCTTTCTCCATTAACTCTGGTCTTGTTTATTCAACCCTTAACGCAGAGAATTGGCACCCCTCTAACCAGGAAGGAGCTTTCTCTAGATGCCACACTCACCTCAGTTATAGCCCCTTTCCTGGTGACAAGTTACCCTAGTTCCCTCTCTGTTACTCTGATAAAACACACTGAACAAAGTGACTTGGGAGAGGAAGGGTCTTATATTACTTACAATTCTAGATTATAGGCCACTATTGCAGTGAAGTCACAGAGGCAGGAGTTCCAGAAAGCTGGTCATACCACACCCACAGGTAAGAAGGAAGAGAGATGAACATGCCCTTGCTGTCTACCTGCTCTGCTCAGCTACCTTTCTTCACTCTTACACAGGTTAGCACGCAGCCCATGAAACCATGATGCCCTCTTTCCGGGACCCCATCCCTATCCCAGTTAACAACCAAAACAAACCCTACAGATATGACCACAGGCCAGCCTGATCTAGAAGATTCAACTGAGGCTCTCTTCTCAGCTGATTCTAAGCTGTGGCAAGCTGATAATTTAAAACTAGCTACCATATAGGGTGGATGATCTCAAAGGCAAGGACTGTGTCTTGTTGTGTGTGTGTGTGTGTGTGTGTGTGTGTTTTCTTAGATCCCCAGCTTAGAGGCAGTTACAGCAAACCGTCATAAGTATTCACTGAGCCAGGCACTATGGCGCATGCCCCTAGTACTAGATCAGGAAGATGAGGCAAGAAGACAACTTACATTCAGTAGTTTGAGAACAGACTAGAGAACACAGTATCTCGACTTCAACTTTAAAACAACATAGTTCTTGAATATATGGGCTAATTAATGGCATAATAAAGCACCAGTCAGTTGTGTTGCCTACAGTAAATGCACTGGACTCTACTTTTGACCTTGGACCCCAAGAGGCTTGTGGGGAGCCAACTATTACTGAGCAGAACACACAGAAGCTATACTTCAACATAAAATATGTCTCCCCGGCATTCCAATAGAACATATAGCAAGACGAGAAGTTTATAAAACATCTTAGCCAGCAGAATGCTTAGATACCTCGTTCTTCAAGTCCTTCCTATCACAGGAGAAAAACAAGGCCCATGTATGGATGGAACGCACCCAAGTTCTCTCTAAATTATGTCATCTAGGACCTAGCATGTCCGATGCTCAATATTGTGAGATGACAAGCCCTTTCCTTCGAGACATTGAGGAAATCAGTGTCTCAAGTAGGACACAAAGGAAGTCCATCAGAGATAGAAAGAGACAAATAGGTTCACCAGGGAGAGCTGTGTTCCAGTGCAATTTTCCCTATAAGACCTTCATTCTCAATTCTGTTCTTTATATCCATAGATATTTATAGGTATTCTTAGAGTCATACCACTGATAAGGCCATCCGTCCACTTCTTTCCCTAGGGCTTGTTGCTCTACCTCTGTCTTGTTCCTCTGAAGCCCTTCTGTCCTCTCAACTCACTTAGCCTATTAGCTAAAAGGCAGCACTATCTGCTAACAATGACTGACATCATTGCCAGATGATGATCCCCATGGAAACCACATCAAAATGAGCATTAGTCAGAAGACATATATCCTATTTTAGGCCCAGAGCTTGGTTTCCTAAGCATTCTCCATCTGATTTTCTTTAACCCTTTCCTTAGCCTGCAAGTGACTGAGCAAACGTCGGTTTGTACTATGGGGGAAACACTGGCAAAGAACGTGGACTGGGCAGGGTAAAGGGAGGCTCAGCTCTGCAGGGAAAAGGTCATTGCTACATTAGAAAGGTATTTCTCTCAAGTCCAATCCCACTCCTAAAAGAAACATGGCAGTTCTGCCCACCACAGACAACTCCAGGGCAGCTGGGGACAGCCCTGATGGCCCCATGATGAGGAATCATAAGATAGTTTTCCACATCCTGCCTGGATTCCCAGAGAATTACCCAGAATCATGTGGATGGTAGCTAGGAATAGTATTAGTGTACAAATTTTCCCCTTTTAATGGGTTATCTGAAATCCCTCAAAGTCTTTTCAAAACCTTTCTCAAAATTTCCTATAAATACCTCACCTATTTGATGCATACGTTTCTGAAAAAAGTAAAGATGGAACGAAGGAGGAAAGGAAGGAAGAAGGAAGGAAGGAAGGAAGGAAGGAAGGAAGGAAGGAAGGAAGGAAGGAAGGAAGGAAGGGATGCTGTGTTTCTCTGTGATAGCAGATCTGGCAAGTGAGTTTGGGTATCACCCACATGCCATAGAAAGGGACACAATCTTCCCATGAGTGCGGTAATGCACTGAGTCTGGTCCATACATGAGTTACAAGAGGAGAAAGCAGAGAAAGCCTCATTTTGGGGTCCTGGTGCAGGCCAACCTTGGACACTGATTGGCCTTAGATGTGGGGTTGATGGTAGCATAAGCAAATATAACAAAATGCTTGAATTTTAGACCAGCAATTTAAATCAAGAAGAGACATAACAGGGACATCTATGGGAGAGGAGGGAGCTAGCACACAAATCCCACTTTGTTAATATTATGTTATATCCGTCATATTTCCACTGTGCTACTTTTTTTAGATATGTCTTGCATATATGTATGTTTTTTTTTAAATGGCGTTTGGCCATAGGTGTCCTCCATGTCTCTCCAGGATAATAAAAAAGGAAAAATAAATAATAGGAGGTCCTCTCTATGCACTGTCATTGATTGGAGTATCCATCCCTGCAGGTCCCCCTGGGCCCAGGTATTTTGGCTCTGTTGGTCTCCTTGTGATGTTCCTGTCCCCTCCAGGTCTTTCTATCTCCTTCTTCTTTCCATAAGAATTTCATCACTCTGGCCAAGGTTTGACTATGAGTCTCAGTATCTCTTCGATACCCTGGTGGGTAGAGTCTTTCAGAGGTCTTCTGTGAAAAGCTCCTGTCCTCTTCTTTGTCTTCTCCTACTTCTGATGTCAATCCTGTTTGCCCTTCTGAATGAGGATTAAGCATCTTCCCTAAGGGCCCCCTAGACCCCCTGTTCAAAAGAAGACCATTGGCTGCTCAGTTTCCAAATGGGTTCCATAATAAAGGGTACAGGGGATGTCTCTGACATGAGTGGCTGGCTCTCAGTGGCTGGCTCTTTGATCACCTTAAACTGGGGGGTGCATCCTTACCAGGCCACAGACGAAGATGATACAGCCAGCATTGATGAGACCTGATAAGCTAGGGTCAGATAGAAGGGAAGGAGGTTCTCACCTATCAGGGGACTACAGAAAGAGGCATAGGGGGAAAGAGGGAAGGAGGATGGGAGGAGATGAGGGAGGGAGCTGCAGCAGGGATATAAAGTGAATAAATTGTAATAAATACATAAAGTTAAATTTAAAATTTTTTTAAAGTAAAATACAAAAAAAAAGGAGAAAAAGAAAGAATGGGAGGTTTCACAGGGCTGAAACCATGATGTGAGTTTCTCCACACATTTAGATGCTACCATTTTTAGGCACTGACATGGGTAGTTTACCTTATAGAACTTAGGTTCCTCTTACTTACACATTTCCTAAGAGCCTCATAATCACTGACTGAGCACTCACGGAGTCACAATCTTGGTACTTCTAATCACTGTGAAGAAATGACTAGGGTTAGGATGGTCAGGAATCCCTATTATCAATTAGGAAAATACCACCATGACTCCCAGGTCCCAAAAGCAACTCAAATCCTGACATTGTGTTTTTTGCCTACTTTCTCCAAAACTTGTAAATTCCCTCAAACCCTTATTGCACTTACTACATGAATCTATTTAACATCTCATTGACTGCTACATTTATTCTTGTCTGGCTTATATAATGGTTATCCCAAGATGTAGAGGGTATGGCTCCCATACCAGTCTACCAGTCACAGTGACAATGAAACAAGAACCATGTACGAATTTATCTGTTCATCTACTCTTCAAACCATTACCAAGCACCCATTCTTATGCCAGGATTTATTCTAGGCTTTGGACTTACATTCATCCCCCAAGTTTGAAAGCTCTCAGTGCAATGAGAGGATCAACCATGCGGAGCTGTGATGGTCATAGTGTGAAAGATAGGCAACAGAGTGAGCTCCACTGGGGTACATATTGATGAAGAACAGACTCCCAGGGAACCAATGAGAGTGTGTGAAAGCATCTCCATAAATACTTGTTGATTAATTAGAGGAGGAGTAGGTGTCTTTGGGGACTACAGGGACAAACTGTCCTCATTAGCTGATGATGAGAGAAACATTTCGCTTATAGTGAAGGAGCTCATGGGAGTCAGCAAGAGAAAATATGTGTTAATGATAACGAAAAAAGAAACTCAGATGCAAAAGGCTCAGACACATCATGAGCATCTGACCAGCCCCTTCCATCTGCCAGAGGAGAGGGTTTATCCCCTCCTTTCTGTTTTCCTCCCAAATTCTTGTTGATGCTTTATAGTCCAGAGATAGCTACACAGCAAAAATCTAGGTCCATGAAACCATGTGGACTCAATCATGCAGCTCACTGGCCAAGTGATATACATAGATCTCTCTTAGAGACCCTGGCCTGGCAAAGGACAGAAGCCTGGGCTTTGCCTGCGCAGTTGATTTATTCTGCAGCATATGCTGGCTCAGCAAATGAAGACAGCTCCAATTTCTTGTGTTCATTTTAGTCCTCTCTTAATTTTCATAAGGTGCATTTTGCATCAATCTCATCCTTATGGTTTATAAGTGAAGCATCTGTAATTTCTTTTTCTCCTTTGAACTTCTGAGCCAAATGGCTTAAAACTACCTACAGTTACCCTTTCCCCTGGCTCTAGTGACTGACAACATGGTGATTAGTAATGAGCATCTTTTGCAAACTGGTGATGTTTTCATTCTTACAGCTTAGTTTGCACTGTCCTTGGGCTTGCATGTCCTCAATCTGCCTACAGATCAATGTCAAGGAGAAGGAAAACACGGAGTGATGAGTAAGACTGCTTGGCTCAGGGGAAGAAGCAATCTAATCAGACATGTATCACGCGAGGTGTTCCAACTCCCCCCTCCCAGATCATGTTCCATCACTTCTAATGGGCTTCTATTCATGCTCAGCTTCACAGTTCTACTACTCTTTCTGGGCAATGGATTTGCATCTGTCCATAGTAAACAGAAAGAGACAGAACTGGGTCTGTCAAACAACAAACTTCTAAGAAAGACTTGTACCGTTACTTCTACATATTCCTAAACAGCAGCAACCATGAAAGAACTCTTTACATTAAAATTCATGGTAGTAGCCAGCTATGGTGGCCAACATCTTTAATCCTAGGATCCAGGAGTCAGGATTAGGAAGGTGAGGAGTTCAAGATTAGCCTCAGCTATAATGAGAGTTTCAGGTCAGTCCCATCATCATGAGACTCTATGAAAACCCCAACCAAAACCAAAACAGGAGCAGAAAAATAATTCTCATAGCGGTGAAACAATTAATTTCTAGAAAGTCCAATCCCACCTCTGCCAAATAGCATAGTATTATTAAAATCAACATTTAAAGTTTAAAGTGAGGTCATGTAGTATCATTGTCCCTCTCTTGGGTTCAAAGTTCAAGAGTATCAAATCTAGTCTTTCGAAGGTTGAACTCGGTTTGAACTATTTATGACACACACTGAGACATTTTATTTGTCACTCTGATGTCTGTGCCCTTTCTAAATACCCCATCACAATACTTCCAAAGGCTTCAGTTATTATTTCTAGGATCATATCTAGACTAGGGACACAAAGTATGGAAAAGTATTCAAAGAAATTAAACCACTGAAAAGAGACAAGACAGAAGCTGAGAAGAGCGTGAGCTTCAGACCATTATTGAACCTGTGGTGTCTCTAGCTTTGACAATTACAGTCTTGATAGAAGTTCATGTTCCCAGTTCAGATGCCTGAGCTTAAGAATAGATTACATTGGATACACTGAAGACAACAGAATGCTGAAATGGGGAAATTTAAAAACTGAATTAAGAAAGGGAGTGACCATAAAGGATAATCTCACCTGCATTGCCTCCTTGATTGTTTTTTGTTGTTTTGCTTTCGGGCTTGTTCTTATCATTGTGATCCATGAGCTACTGCTGACAGTGGCTCTCAACTAGTCATCACATTTTTATCAAAGACCCATGGTCTGGGCTGGCCCTGCTCCCTGCTCAGGAGAAGCATGCAGGGACAACTAACGAATGGTTTGACCAGGAATATAAATTTCCAGGATTAAGGCTGTCGTTCACTGGTAGAGTGTTTTGCCTCGTATTTACAAAGCCCTGGGTTCAACCTTAGCAATGTGATGAATAAACAAACAAATAACAAAAATGTAAATATATGGAGAAGCAAATGTCTTGGTGAGAGATGCCGCTCTAGCTTAGGAAAAGCATTATATAGTTGGGCACTCACCTGCAGGTACAGAGTGTGGATGTGGATTTTAGAAGAGGAAAATGACAGTTTTAGATTTCTCTACTGAACATGCATCTGTTAGAACAATTACAAAAAGTTCATGTTTAACCTCATCTAACACTGTCTAAGGCTTGCACGGTTGAAACGTGTCTATTCTTCTACACACCACTCCACTAAGACTTCCTCGGTAGAAACAGGTGATTTCTCCATCAAGTGGAGCATCACAGGAAACAGCAATAAAGGTCCAAGCACACAAGCAGCAGAGCCCTTTTACAAACAGACCTCCCCTGATTGATTCCACTAGAGGCTCAGAGATAATGCTAGGTTGTTAAGGGGCTGTACTGAAATGAGGCCATAACGAATGGAGAGGGAGGCGGCGGGGGCACTAAACTTGTAAATTTTTCTTTATTTGAAAATTATTTAATATGTTACCACCTCTGCCTTGACTCTGCTAGATTAAGACATGGAACTTTTACATCATGGTACGTAACCCATATCAATAAATCAAAGGCTCAGAAATAGGCTTTAACCTCAACAGAATTCAGGTCGGAGACTTTGGACAGCAGGTAGAAAGGTTTCCAGGTACATCCATCTCCTCAATTAATTATCACTTCTCTAGAGCAGTGGCTCTCAGCGGGATAATGTCCCTCACTGAAGGGATATTTGACAGTGTCTGATGGCATGTTTTATTGTTACTACTGTGAAGTCACTGAGTGTATTTAGAAGGGACAAATCAGGATGCTGTTAAAAGTCCCATAATGTACAAGCTGTCACTCTGCTCATAAGAATGGTCTAGTTTCTGATGCTGACAGTGTCCAAGCTCTAAGACTTCGCCCTAGTTACAGTCAACTAGAACATTCCAGACAAGACAGGGTTTTCAAGGGGTAGCTGGAGATTGGAGAGGCCACTCAGGAACACCCACCCAACTGCCAGGTTTTCATCCCCATCTTTGCCTCTCCTTAGGAGCGTGGTACTTGTTTATAAAACATGTAATATGTGCTCATGCCACATGTGCTCAGCTTCCCATAATATTCTGGATGCAGCAGCAGAGCCAGTTCCGTGATTGAAAGAAGGTCAGGAATTGCCTTCAAAATATTGGTTACTGCATTGCAGGAGGCATATAACCCTGCTGTCTTAGTCACTGTTCTATTGCTTTGAGAAAAAGACACTATGACCAAGGTAACTTATAAGATAAATCATTTCACTAGGGTCTTGTTAATGGTTCCAAAGGATTAAACCTTGACCATCATGATGGTCAAGGAACATGGCAGCAGGTAGGCAGTAATTGAGAGCTTATATCTGATTCTCAAGATAGAGGCAGAAAGAGCAGCACAAGGCCTGGGATGGCTTTTTGAACCCTCAAAGCTCACCTCCAATAACACAAGTCCTCCAAGACAGCAACATATCCAAGTCAACTCCACCAGCTGAGAGCCACACATCTAAATGTATGAGCCTGTGGGCACTCTCATTCAGACCGCTGCACACCGAGCCTCCTTTCTAAAGCCTGACAATAACTAATGAATAGATTCTGCCCTTGATACCCATTCTAGTCATTGGATTAGTGAAGATATTTTATCTTTTTTATAATTAAATGTTTTACCCATTGTGCCTGTGCTGGATAGTTTTATATCACACTGACATACGATAAAGTCATCAGAGAGGCAGGAACCTCAATTAAGAAAATGCTTCTACAAGATTGAGCTGTAGGAAAGCTTGTAGAGCATTTGTTAAATTAGTGACTCATGGGGGAAGGCCCACCCCAGTGTGGGCAGTGTCATATCTGGCCTGGTACTCAGGGTTCTATAAGAAAGCAGGCTGAGCATTGTTTTCCATGGGGGAGCAAGCCAGTAAGCAGCACTCCTCCATGGACTCTGCATCAGCTTCTGCCTCCATGTCTCTGCCCTGCTTCAGTCCCTGCCCTGACAACCTGTGATGATGAACTGTGATGTGGAAGTATAAGCTGAATAAACCCTCTCCAACATGCTTTTGGGTCATGGTACTTCACCACAGTAATAGAAAGTCTAAGACAGCCTGTCTCTTTCTTGACTGGGGATATGACATTAGTCTTTTGTATTGTAAAGCAATTCCATATCCATCACCCATACGTTTGTGACTTCCACACGATATACCTGTAAGGTTACCTACCTCCTTCCCTGCCTGCTCCAATTTCTCTCACCTCACCACACTTTCAACTTGTATTACCCAAAGCTTGGTGAAATAAAATTTTGCCAGTCGTCTCTGGCCATTAAGAACACCAAGAATAAGAAAAAGAAAAGTAACTCATTGGCTTCTTTGGTTATTATAATCATGTAAGCCAGCTGTTCACAGCCTGTGGCTTACGACCCTCAAAAGATCATAAAAAAATTCAATATTTGCATTACAATTCATGGCAGGAGAAAAATTATAGCTATGAAGTAACAACAAAAAGACTTTTATGGTTAGGGGTCACCACAACCTAATGAACTGTATTAAAGGGTCACAGCATTTAGAACCACAGAGCTAAGCTGTATGGCTTCCCGTGTGCTGAGAAATGAAATCATCACTGTACATGTACCCCATCAGCTTTCCAGGGAGCATGTTACCCATTTTACAGATGAGTAAACCGTTGATCGTGATCACTTGCTTTTAAAGTGCAGACCAGCAACTCAAACTTAGCCCTGATGGATCTATCAGCAGCACTCCTAACTACTTCAATGCAGTTTTCCTCAGGGTGTTCCCCATCTAACAGTGGGGCTGGCATGTACATTTAAATCTCCCCAAGTCAGGCGAGGCTGTTGAGCTCCTCTTGATCCTTACCCACAGGCTCCAGGCAGACATCCCACTGAGAACTCTACTGCACCTTTTCTGAAAGCCTCCTTGAGGGGGCCAGGGGGAAGCACGTGGCTCAGCAAGGCACAGTCTTATGAATAGTAATGAAATCCAATCAGGAACAGAGGCCCGAGATTTTAATTGAGCTATCCTTTAAAGGACCGCTTTTCTCAGTGTCAAGGTCATGTTCTCCTAGCTATCGCAAGTTATTTTATGTGCGTAGCAGAGATAATAGACACTAGAGACACATTGGGGACAAGTGGCATACGGCATGGAAGAAAGGAGGAAATATACGAAAAGCAATCATTGAAGTATACACTATAGACCTTCCCATTGATAATTGGTTTAAATTATTAAAGCACATAAGAGGTTATTAACTAGAGAGAGTATAAATTACTTTTTTTTTTTTTGCTGAGCATGACTTTTCAAAGTCTCCAAAACTTCTATGAAAAAAAAAGCCTTCAAAATTTAAAGTCTTTAAAAGAAAAAAAAAAAAAGATGCCTTTAAGAACTTATCACCAGAGTGGATGGATGAGGAGAGAGCAGATGCCTCATGAATTTGAGATCATGTTACCTGCCATGAGAGTATAGAATGTGAAATGGATTTAAATAATGCTAATGGCACTCAATGGGTGGCTGGCAGTGGCCTGGTCTGCAGAGTCAGTATTTTAGGTCTCCCGGGGTAGGGCAGACCTGAGGAAGGAAGGAAGCTGGCAGCTGAGAACAGACCCTCTCAGCTCTCACTGTGATGTCTGCAGTAAAGGCCTGTGAGGACTTGAAGCGGACCTCATGGGAGAGAAGCTGGCCTCCCCATGGCCACTGCTGTGAGGTGCAGCAGAGGAAGTGCGTAGTCTCATCAACCCCAGGAGACCTCAGGAAGAGGCTGAAGCCTGAGGAAAATGAGTAGCATCCCCTGTCGTCCTCCTGACTGATTGCTGATTTATACCCCTGCTCTGGGGCCCTTCCTGACTTTTCTGCAAATAGCCCTGATGAGCCTGCTCTTATCTAACGCAGTCCCAATCTTCCGGGGCTTTGCATTAGCATTTTTAGGATGTACTATTCTGGCAAGAGACCTTCTATCTAGTAAGGCCAATTATCTCCTTAGATTCCTACTTCTATCTTTATTCATTAACTCCTGATTCCTCTCTCAGAAATGAGCTCATTTGGACTGCTAGCCTCTTCTTTGAATGACTTTCCTCCTTGTGGCCTAAATCCAGGATCTTTTTTTGCTCAACCTCCCTTTAGGCCTGTTCCCCTTCCTTTGCTTCCCTCATCTCTGCCTTTTATTCATTGGTGACACCCTCACTGAAAAATTACAATTGCAGTCAAAACTGCCCTTCCCTACCAAGCCCAGGACAAACCTTGATTTTCCTGGCCTCTAATGTTGTCAGAAATGCAACAATCCTTTGAAAAATGGTTGCATTCTGTCAGTCATTATTACATGGGCTAAAATGTTATGGAATGCCTACACACATGCACACACATGATATGCATAAATTTTGTCATGATTATCATGACAAAAATATCACTTTTGAGATCTCATTATTAAACTTTCTTTTTGGTCTGGCCATGCTGTAGATTGAATCTAGGGTCTTCTACATGGTAGAACACTTAACCACTGCACTGTATGCTCAGTCCTCTGTTAACTGTGTTTAGTCAGTCATCTGTTTATTCATTTCTCTGTTTGCTTAGTTTGCAGCTATTCCTGTTCCAAGTCTGGTCAGATTTTCTTGTAATATCAGCTGCCTTGCTCAGGATCTGAATCAAGATAATACAGCTAATAAGAATCCCCCCTTTCTCAAATCACAATTTTTATCAAGTCAGAAATTGGCATGTCTTTTCCACTGTAGGGTTATAGAATTCCTCCACATAGAGGAGACTGGCCTGCAGAAATATGTACATAAAACTGGTCAGATAGAAGGGACAGTCAGACAGAGACAGAGTGAAAATAGTAATGGGATTTGAGACTCCAGTTCTGGTGACTCTCCTCGCCTTCCGATAATTAGAGTATTAGTCTCTTGTTTGATTATGTGACCTTATTAGAGTCCTTTCAGTAAATTCACTTCTTATTCAAACTCTGTTTTCTTCACTTACTGCTGCTTGTACCCAAAGGACTCCTGAATAACAGAGAAATAAATGCTTGAAACAATGAGCTCCTAAATATTAACAGCACTTATCTTTTGGATTTTTTTCCCCTTTACTTATCTGCATTTACCACTGCTTTAAAATGAGTCTGGAATATTTACATAATTTCATGAAAGTGTACTCTTTTTGTCATGATGATTTGTCTACTGATCTGATTAAAATAGAAATACTGATCAAAGGAATAATGAATGTAATTGGAAAGAAATTCTGTAAATATGAGCCATTCGACTAGAACTAGGTCAGGATAGTATGTTTGTGTGTTTTGCAAATATTTATTAAGTTCCAAGCACTACCAGGCTCTGTTCATATAAGAACGAACAAATGTGGACATGATATCTGCTGAGCTTGTAAGCTAAAAGGAATTTAATTATGTCGATAACCACCCTAATAAATGCAAGGTTGCTACTCTAATGACAGTTATGAAGAAAAAAAATTGTAAACAAAGAGACATGACCTAGCTGGAAAAGTCAGGAATACCAAATAAAGAAAGTACTAAGATCTAACAATTAAGCAAGTGATCACTGAGGAAGAAAACAAAAATTAATTCCTGGGAGTAGAGACTGTATAGCAGGCTCATGTCAGTAGGGAATATGGGAAACCTGGGACATTAAAAGAACTCTGGTGTGACTGAATTTAATAGAATAAGGGAAGGGAAGAAGTGGAGCTGGAGGAGCTGGAATTATCAAACCAAGCAACAGCTTGTGAATGAAGTCAGAGTTTAACATTTTTCCTCAGGCCATGGAGCAGCCACTAGAAGACGCACATGCTAACTTTGTATTTCTGTATTTAAGAGGAAATGAGTTGGGATAGGTAATTTTGCTTGTCAACCTTGATGGGACTTGGAATCACCATGAAAACAAATCTCTAGGAATGTCAAGTCCATTCATTGAGCCAAGAAACTCAAATGTAGACTGTACCATTGATCAAAAGCATTCATCTCACTCTGCTTCCTGGCTGTGTGTGCAAAGAGACCCATCCTTTCAGGATCCTACTGCCATACCTTGCCCCACCACAATGGACTGTCTCCTTTAGAACTAGAGCCAGAACAAGTCCTTCTATCCTTAACTGTTTTTGTCAGGGATTTTGTCACAACAATGAGACAACTAATACAGCAATGACATGTGCTTAGCATTGGAGCCAACAGAAATCACTCTGAATGTGGCATGGAGACCAGACTTGAGAAGATCTACTGAAGGCACAGCTTTATTAATGACTGAAATCCTTGGACTGGTTGCCAGCCAGGTGGGAAATGACTGTAACATGACCCAGAATGGTTGTAATGAATACGGAGAAGATTCAGAAATGTGTTTAAAGTAGCTAGTCATTGGTCTTCTCTCCAAAAATTTAATCTATATCAGAGATAGAAATTCCTTTGTCATATACACAGGAATTTGAATCTATATAAAGATGATATGGTCAAACTTAATTAAGTCACATTTTATTGAGTCTGTTTCTATCAGAAGTAATTTTAAAAAGTTGACAACAGAATTGGAATTCAGGCTACATACTAAAAAATAGCTCAGGTCCTGTGAAAAGAGAAAAAATCCTATGCAATTAAATAGTAAATAAGCATTCTCAAACTAGACAAGTTATTAAGCTTATTTAACAGGGGAGTTAAATAAAGAAATTAACAATATTTATAGAAAGACAGGAGATAGGGAAAAACCATAGAGCTGAAAACTATATTAGAATCTATGGAACATGCTATATAGAGAAATATTGACCACTTTCCTTGCTTTCTTTTTCTTTCTCCTATCTGATTTGGATTTATGAGATGCATTGCTTAAACTAAAGTAGACCCAGTAGCAATGAGAGCTTTCTGATGTAATGTGCACATGTGAGACCTCCAGAGCACAAGGCAAGGAACGATGTTATCTACAGAAGAAAGCCAAAGACAGTTCAGATCACATGCCTTTGAGCAGTATAAAAGTATATTTAGTTAACAGACATTCACTAAATAGGTACTCTAACCACAAAATACCTCAAGAATCTCAGTGGAGGGAGTAGAGACATAGCTCAATGGTTACGAGTGCTTGCTGCTCTTCTAGGAATCAGGGTTGTTCCTAGCATCCATATCAGGTCACACATCTCTGCCGATAACACCAAGGGATTCAAGGTTCTCTTCCTGTTTCTCTGACCACCTACATACACACGCATGTATACACACAGACATACACACAGACATTCATATATAAAATTTAAATATATATATGTATATATATTGAAGAAAAGAGTCTTAGTGGAAATTAAGGAAGGTTCAAGTCTCTAGTAGAACTGCAGGAATGCAGAGTTAAGGGTCTAGAAGACTGTATGAACTTTTTTCATGCATTAAATAAAGATGCAAATAAAAAAATCACAGGGCAAGAGAAGAACACAATGAGTCACTCTAAATATTGTGAACAATTAGCAGAGACATGGGCTGCTTGCTAGTCTAGCATTCAGAGATGAGGACCATTATGGCCTAGGATGACCACTGACTGAAAGATTGAAAAATTAGGCAGTGAGGTGGGGCTGGGGCTGGGGCTCAATGGTAGAGTGCTTCCCAAGCAGGATGATCTGGGTTTGGTTTTCAACATTGTACAACAGTGGTTCTTAACCTACTGGCAGAGACCTCTTGGCAGGAGGGGGGATGGAGGGTTGCGTATCAGTTATCCTGATATTTGTAGTACAACTCATAACAGTAGCAAAATTATAACCGTTAAGTAGAAATAAAATAATTTTATAGTTGTGGGTCACCACAGCATGAGGAACTATACTAAAGGGTCACAGCAATTGGAAGATTGAGAACCACTGCTACAGAAAATGTGTAGCAGGACAGGAGCTTGGTTAGAGCCAAGCAGGATAAAAAATATTTTGATATTTAGAGAGCAAAAGGACAAGCACAGCTTTGCTACATAAAAAATGAGTATCTACAAAATGGAGGGTAAAAAAGAAAAAAAGCAAATTATGTTTAAGAAATATGATTTTGGAGTTATTACAAAGACCATGTAAGCAAGTAAAAATCAATTGTGCTGGAAATGTTATTTTATTCATTGATTTGTTTTTCAAATTGAGCACTAGGTGTTGGGTACCACTCTTAGCACTGAGGATAACACCGTGTGCATGATAAATAAGGACCCTGGGGTTGTAGAGAAGATATTCCAGCCAGGCAAAAAGAATATAAATAAATACATATGTTAGGCAAACATCAAATGCTGAATCATTCAATGAGGATTACTACTGGGTGATACATGAGAGAATGGTAATATGATAACTTGTAGTGTTTGCAAAGAAAATCTCAACCAGGAGGCTCTGTACTCCAATGAGACATAAGTAGTGATAATATTCTTGCTCCATATTATGAAGAGAATTTGATATTATAGAAGAGAATTTCAGATGAGACATGGAATCCATCACCTGAAGTGAATGTTTTTGTTGAGTAGTGTGTTTGAGAAAATAAATAAAGATCAAGAGAGCTAGAGTTTTGTGATGAAACCCCACACAAGGTGCAAGCTCGTTTGTTCTGGCTAAAGAAAGGCTATTGCATTCTCAGGATTCTGTTAACCAGTTGATATGACCTTGATAATTTACAATTGAGCATGGCAGACAGATTTACGTCAGGAACCAGACAAACTCTATAAATTAGTTTCTTTCAACCAATGCCCAGTCAAGTCTCCAGCTCTGCCTCTGTTCGGAAAGGCTACTCAGCCCTCATCAGGATGTTCCAGACTAGAAATGAGTGACAGCTGGAGGTTCCAGGTTCTTTTTTTTTTAATTTTTATTTTATTTTTATTAACTACAGTTTATTTACTTTGTATCCCAGTTGTAACCCCCTCCCTCACCTCCTTCCCAATTCCACCTTCCCTCCCTCTTCTTCTATGCCACTCCCCCAGCCAATGATAAGGGAGGACCTCCTCCCTTTCCATCTGTCCCTAGTCTATCAGGTCTCATCAGGATTGTCTTTTATAGTCTTCCTCTGTGGCCTGGTAAGGCTGCTCCCCCCTCAGGGGAGAGCCAGCCCATGAGTTCATCTCAGAGATGGTCCCTGCTCCTACTACTTGGAAACCCTCTTGGACACTGAGCTGCCATGGGCTACTTCTGTGCAGGGGTTCTAAGTTATCTCCATGCATGCTCCTTTTTTGAAGTATCAGTCTCACAAAAAAAAAAAAAAACCTGTGCCCAGATTTTTTTGGTTCTGTTGCTCTCCTTGTGGAGTTCCTGTCCCCTCCAGGACTTTTTATCTCCCCCTTTTTTAAAAAGATTCTCAAAGTTTGGCTATGAATCTCAGCATATGTTTTGATATCCTGCTGGGTAGAGTCTTTCAGAGGCCCTCTGTGATAGGCTCCTGTCCTGTTCCCTGTTTTCTCCCTCTTCTGATGTCTGTCCCATATGCCTTTCTGAATGAAGATTGAGCATCTTACCCAGGATCCTCTTTCTTGATTAGCTTTTTTAGGTTCCATATTCTTAACCACAGGATGGAAGTTGAATTTCAGATACACTGAGAAGGAGTTAGTGTGTAATGAACACAATGTGTAAATTGTTTCTTTTGGTTCAGTATTTGAGACCTAGTCTTGCCATGCAGCCTAGACTGACCTTATAGAAATAACAATATTCTTACCTCTGACTCTCAAGTGCTGAATTTCAAGTACATGTCACCATGTATGTCCTTGGTTGACACTTTTTAAAAGATAATTTCAATTACAAGGTAGAAAACTGCAAGTGGGTGAAAGAAACAGAAAATTTGGTTGGAATGCTGGTGAATTAGTCTAAAAGAAAAGTACCAATGGTTTTAGTGGGGGTGAAGAAAATATTAGCAGGTTGGGGTGGCTGAGAGGTGGAATAAGAAGATATTTGAAGCTCTGGCTTTATATCTCAACACTGAATAAAGAAAACAGGAAACACTTGGACAATTTAAGACCTGATTTTAGGGGTAGAGTTTATAGTATTTACATTTTTGATGTAGAAATTTAGGGAAGGAAAAGAAGCAGAGAAACATTTTAAGTTGAGGAAGTGGGTATATAGCAAAGTCATAAACAGAAATGTAGGAAACTCATGGGAGACCAAAAGTAAGTGTAGAATGGACTAAATTGTACCTTTTGTGTTAAAATTGAGATACCCCATGGCACCCAAGTGTAAATATCAAGAGAACAATGTATTCATACATGGTTTATACGGTAGTGGTAAAAACTGAAGCTACCACTTGAGAGCCATTGACATAGAGACTATTTTAAACCAAGGCAAAGATGACAAGCAAAAAGAGTGCAAACAATGGAGAAATGTAAGTTATAAAATAAGCTGAAGAAAAGGGGTTAAGACCAACCCCCAAAAGACTGAGAAGGAACACTGGTTTGGAGGAAAGCCTGGTGAGTTTGGGCATATGAAGACTGAAGAGAGAAACTCTGAGAAGACAAGACTCTTCTGGTGAACACTACTGAGGACTCAAAGACAGAAGTCACATGGACTAACAACAGAGCAATCATTAGAATTCCTTAGAGTAGAAGTTAATAAAATACTGAGGACCATATGAAGACCCATTGGAAGAAATTCAAGAAAGCATGTTCAAAGAAGCAGAAAAGAGTACATGGGAGGCATTAAAGAGTGATAATGGTTGCAGAAGTGATGGGATCAATAGGGGCTTTGTGTGTATGTATGTGTGTGCATATTCATGTATGTGCATGTGCCCATCTATGTGCTGGTATATAGATATGTGTCCATGCATGTGGAGGTTAGTAAACAACTTTGGGTATCATTGATGAGGTACCTCTACCTTTATTATAAACAGGGTCTCTCAAAAAGTTGGAGCCTTGCAAGGTTGACAGGCAAGCTTCAGGGACCTGCCAATCTCTGCCTCCCCTCTCACCATTGATGCTATTATGGTGTGTTCTACCCCACCATTTTGTTTTATTTTGTTTTGTTTTGTTTTTCACATGTGTTATGAGGATTAAACTCATGTCGTCACAGGTGAAAGACAAACACAGCACTGACTAAGCATATTTTTATTTAAGGTAGCAAAGATTTTATGTGTTAAATACACCTATGTCAACAATCTTGTTGAAAGAGGAACATCAGAGAAAACCAAAGAGACAACATAAAGGCTTTGGAAAGGCAGGATGGAACAGAATCTCCAGCAGAAAAGGAAGAGATTATCAATCAACTAGAACCTCTGAAGCCTCTACCCCTTATCCTGACCCCACCCACCTACCCTCTGTGTGATTTCTACTGCTCAGGCTTCTGACATCACTTTTGGAATGTTTTCCAACATGTATTCCCTCTAGTTCAGTGGTTCTTAACCTTCCTAAGGCTGTGACCCTTTAACACACTTCCTCATGTCGTGGTGATGCCCCAACTATAAAATTATTCTTTTGCTACTTCATAATTGTAATTTTGCTACTGCTATGAATTCTAATGTGAATATCTGTGTTTCCGGATGCTCATATATGACCCTTGAGAAAGAATCGTTCAACTCCTTCAAAGGAGTTGTGACCCACGGTTTGAGAACTGCTAATCTAGTGGCCTCAAACTGAGTTAGAACTTCTCCCCACTTTGTTCTTGTCCCAAGTCACAGGTGCCACCCCAATTTCAGACATATGGAAGGATACCAAATATACACTGAACATGTGTTAAACAAGACTAAGATGCTTTAACTTAAATCACAGTAAGACCATTAGCAGTTATTTGAACATTTGATTTAATCATAGACAGTGTGGAGGAGCTAGACATAACTAGCAAAAAATAGACAACTTCAATGACACAATTTTTTTTCCTTATTTTAAATTTGACTTAGATTGACAGAGAATAAGGTTGGGGCCAGATGGATGTGGGAGTTGGGGAAGAGATAGCTCTCTCTCTGCAAGTCACCAATCAAAAAGAATGATTGCCATCTTACATATAATTCTGTTTAATTCTTGACAGGAACTAATTGTACATATAACCTCAACTTATCTAGCCAGAATATTTAGACCAAACTCTTTTGTATGATTTTAATGTATCTTTTCTATTAGATGAAAATATATTCTACTCTGGCCTTTGTGTCCTTGAGGCAAATGAAACTAAGACCAGCCATGTCTTCTAATGATAACCTTACTCCATTCCTCACCTATCATGTGTGTTTCAATGTCTCTTCCCCGAAATGGACTTTGTTCTTTTCTTACTCAACACTTCCATTGTTTGATTTCCAATTCAAGTCACAACTACTTCAGGAAACCTTTGCAACGGTGTAAAATACACTTGCTTCAATACTATAGTCAGTGTGTGTGTGTGTGTGTGTGTGTAGAGAGAGCGAAAGAAAGGAAGAGCAAGAGAGAGAGAGAGAGAGAGAGAGAGAGAGAGAGGGCAGACATGCTTTGGCTCTAGCATCGAACATTTCTTCCACCCTCAGCAGTACCAAAAGCAAGATAGAAGACTCTCTGTAACAAAATTCCATTCAGATTGCAATAACAAGACACCTCTGAGTATCTAAGTTATAAATACTGTCTATGTATTTCTCACAGCTCTACAAGCTGCAAATTCAAAGTGCCCATAGATTCAGAAAACTGTTCTCTGCCTCATAAACAGCATTTTCTAGCCCTATTCTTCGGCAAGGAGGAAATGGACTCCTTTGAGGCCTTATTGATAATGGCTTCAATGCCATTTATAAAGATTGGGTCCTTAAGGCTGGATATTTTCCCAGAGGAGCTACTCCCTCAAGATACTGTGCTGTAGATTAAGCTGCCATGGGATGCGCTTGAAAACTATTTCATTCAGACCATAGCAAGGGCAACGTGGGCTTGGGGAACTCAGTCGTTAATATGGATGGACCCTGTGAGTCTCATATCAACCACATTCTTCCAGGTAATAGGTGACTGGTGCTCCTTTTTGTTTCCCCTGAAAATCACATATACATGTTTTCTAAATTTTACTTTTCCAGATAGATTTTTGAAACCACTGTGACTACTGAATCCCATCTTAAAAAAAAAAAAAAAAGATGAAACGAGACAACACGATCTTCAAGTAGCACACAGAGCACTGGGAGTTCCAGGGGAATGGGAACCTTCTGAAACATCCCCGTAGATAAGCGGTCTGAGGGACCCACCCTCTCTTCACAGACCTTCTGGCTTCTAAAACTAGCAGTTTTAATCAGTGGTCCCTGAGGTCCTTCCAGCTCTGTCAGGCCATGAGACAAAGGTTGTGAATAAGAGGCCTGCTCTACCACAATCCTTTGATCAACACTGCGGGCCATATTCTTTCCTGACACCCCTGCTTCCTGGAACATAATTGAAATAATGTGGGTGACATATCTGCTTTCATTCCCCAAGCAGGAGAGGAATTCATCAACTCTCATCACTTAACCTTTCAACAAATAGCTCTGTTTGTTTCAGCCAGCGGCAGAATAAATAATTATAATAAAACGTCTTAATATAAAGCCGAGCAGAGAATAGTCAAGCCACTAAATTAGAAAATATCCATGTGTCCATATGGTACCTAGAAATCATGTTCCCATTAGTAGACTAGCTTTTAGTTAGTAAAAATGGAAATCAATTTACCAAACATCACATCCGGGCTGGGAGCAGAGTGTCTCTAATATCTGGTCCAGTAGCATCCTTCTTGTGGGGGCCAGTGTTAGAAGCTAGCAGCATGCCCCAAATATTATGTGGAGGTAAGCTTTGTTGTTAGCCACAGAAGATGCCCCCTGGCAATCCTCACTAACGCCTGCCTTGGCAGCAGAAATTGGCTGCCTCTTCCTATTTGTCTCTTTGCTTCTATAGGCATAATGTGAGTATTTGTTATACTAAAGGGTTTGCTTCGCTCACTTGGTATTAGACTTAGGGATCAGACATGAAATAATTATTAAGCCTGGAGCAGCTTTTCTCTCGTGCTTCCATTTCTAAGCCAGCGGCCAGTTTCTGTAGGGATCTGCATTAAGCGAAGAAAAGCCACTCACAGCCCTACTGGAGTCTGTGTTGATTGAGAGAAGCACATTAAACCCTTTGTTTGTGTTACCTTAAAGCTAAAAGGAAATTCTCCAGCTTTGGCCTGAATGACTGGGTCTCATGAATACAACAAATGCCCCTTCTATTAGTATCTGTGAGAGGCCATTTATGATGTGCCCCTCTGGTAATGTTGACTTTCATCTATGACCTCAAAAGTTATACACTCTGTCTAAATAGGATCTTTTTTTTGAATGACACACCATGTGTATTTTAAGAGGCCACGTATACTGCCTTTGAGGATCTCAGTGTCAATGTCATGGGTGTGGCATGTCTCCTCTGTTTACTAATTGATGTTTTTAAGGCTTCCTTAGAAAAGGGGGCTGGAGAGATGGCCAGGTGCTTAACAACTTAGACTTCTTATACAGAAAACCTGAACTCAGGTCCCAGAAGCTATGTCAAGTAACCCACAGCTGCTTGCACTCCAGACCCAGGGAAAGATGATTCCTCTAGTCTCTGTGGCCACACACACACACACACACACACACACACACACAATTTAAAAAATAAAATAAATCATTTTTTAAGACTTGTGAAAAAATGAAATTCAAAATTCTATATCACTTAACTGATTTGCAGTTGCTGAGAATGCCACATGGCACATTTTCTATTTATGAATGTTTTTCACGTGTATGTCAGCCCCAAGCCTCAGGACTGTGTTTTAGTCTATCCAGGCCAAATGACTCCTGTAGTATATTTAGCATCTGAAGATGTACATAGCCACAGATAATCACTTTCAAACATTCCTCAAATATGTAATTAGCAGCCATGAGCTAGGTCCGTGGATAAATGGTATATACCTTTCTAGAGACCACAGCACAGTGAAAAAGTAAAAATTAACAGACACAAGTAATATAAAATACAGCCAGTCCTACTGAAGAAAGCAGAGAAGAGAGTGAAAAAGGCGTACGACAAATCACTTGTTTTAAATGAGCAAGTCCACCCTGTGATGACTCTCCATGACACTTCCGAGGCTGCACCTCCATCTCATGCTGTCTTCTTTATCCTCTCTGTCATGCCAGGGTATGGTTGCTGAATCAATAGTACTCATGAAAGGCATCACATTCTAATACACTGTGCAGCGTGACATGGTGTGGGTGTGAAAGGACCCCAAAGACTCTCACATTGAAGGTTTAGTTACCAGCTGCCCACAGGAGGAAAAGCTCATAGAACAGTGGTGAAGTGAAGCAGTTGAAGAAAGGTCACTGGAGTATGCCTTCAGAGTGATATTGGCACTCTTGCATCCCTCTTCCCTTTCTTTCTTGGCTTACTTGGCCATCATAGGCAAGCAGCTTTAGTTGAACCTTAGCCTAATGAGTCTTCCTCAGTGCATAGTGCCAGAAACAACAGAAACATGAGCGATGGACTAAGGCCTCTGAAACTGTGAGCAAAAATAAGCCTTCCTTCCCTCAACTTCCTTCTTCCCTGTTATTCTGTTACAGAACCAGAAAGGTAAATAAAATTTATGTGATATATACATTTTATCATTTTATCTAAATATACAAACACAAAGATAGACAGATGGATTTAACTGGCAAGTGATGCAAAAGAAAAGAAAAGAAAACCTCACTCTTAATGAGTTTATATTATGTATGAGAGAAACTATGCGTAAAGCACATTCTAGGATAAGGCATGAATAGCCAGAGTGAAAGGGGTAGAGTGTACTCTAGAAACTGCTCCATCCTTAGCTGCGTTCAGGAAAGTCAGAGAAATCTTTATTGCAGAAGGTCATTAAATGCAACTTACCAACAAGGTTATTTCTTTTATCCTTTCCTATTTTGCAGACCCTGAGTATCTAAAAACAAACAAAAAAAGAGAAAGAAGGAAAAAGCAAAACAAGGGACTTCAATCAGGCCTTGCTTCTGAACAAAATGAAACTCCTCAGAAGAAGTGAGAATGTATATTCACTGTGTAGTACAGATTTAGTTATGGCATTTATTTCAGGTTTCGTAGTCACAGTCCCCAAACCCGCACCTTAGCTCTTCTTTACTCTTCCTTTCTCTAAAGTGGTTTTCCAATGGACTTCACTGTATTTAGTAACTGAGAAGATGCTGTTTTGCTTTTGTGGTATGTTTGCCCGGTTTGTTTCTGGGACTTATGAGGCTCCTCCAAATAGTAAAGTTCCTCTCTCTAACTCAATTCCAAGTTGAACGTAAGCCACCTTACACATGTGAAAGGGCAGAAGACACTAATTTGTTCTGAAGTTCTTCAAGTGAAGTTAGTGGATGGAATGTAGAGGGGACAAGAGTTAAAATGGGTGCACAGAGCATGAAGAAGCAGAAGCAGAAGCAGAAGCAGAAGCAGAAGCAGAAGCAGAAGCAGAAGAAGAAGAAGAAGAAGAAGAAGAAGAAGAAGAAGAAGAAGAAGAAGAAGAAGAAGAAGAACCTGAAATATAGAGAAGAAATAGGAGAGAGAGGGGATGTGAATCAGCTTAGTAGGCACAACTGAGTAAGGTCTGCTCACAAAATGAATCTGGGACTGTTTGGAAAACCAATATCTGTGAGATTTCTTTCATTAGAGGTCGAGCCATGGGGATCAGGTTTCTACACTAGTACCTGCGCCTGATCAGCTGCAACTTTAATCTCAGTGGAACAGACATACGAGAAAAGGACAGCTTCATCTACTGGCCTCGGGGCTGAACATCATCTATGGTTATATCAGGGAGGCTCAGGGCACTTCAGAGGTAGGCATAAATCTTAAAAGTTTCCCAGGTTCATGCTTCATGTGTCTTCCCAAATGCCGGAACTAGCCACATCCTGACTTACAAGGTGCTCGAGATGGGAGAAGGGAGCAGAATGATAACAGAGGGTAATTTAGAACACAGAGCCTGTTCAAATCCTAGCCCCAGAGCCCAAGTGTGCGAGCTCAGAATATTTAATTTATCTGTATATCAGTTTCATAGGCAAAGGAAAGGGAAAAATGGCAGTAGCAACTGCCTAGAGTTATAATATGGAGAAAATACTAACATGTCAAATATGAAGTACGAAGTCACATTCTGCACACAATAAAAGAGTGAATAACTCTTTTTTAGTTGATCAAACTCTTTGTTGATTGAGAATGGTATCTCTGTTCACATGTACAGTGCATTTAAATAGTCAGATCCCAGCCAGGCTTGGTGGTACATGCCTTTAATACCATCATTTGGGGAGGCAAAGGCTCTGTGAGTTTGAGGCCAGTGTGGTCTACAAAATGAGTCCTTGATAGCCAAGGCTACACAGAGAAACCCCGTCTTGGGAAAAAAAAGTCAGACCCCCTACAATGCTTCCTTAAGAAAAGATATGTGGAGACAGAAATACAGATATACACACATACATAGAGAGAGAAAGACAGACAGACAGACAGACAGAGACAAAGAACCCTTGAAGAAGAATCCCTTTTCTAAAGAATTGCTTATTTACTGTAGCCCTGGTTCTATAGTATAGAAATATTCATGGAAACCACAGAGATAACACTTTGTAAATTAGCAAGAAAACCCCTGCACTTGCTGTGAAGGTAGAAGCAGAGAGATCCAAGTCTATGCCTGGACCTCATATCTACCTGCATCTTAGCTTTTGGCTCACTCAAGTAGATGAATACTTCAAAGCTCCCATTTTTCACTTAGAAAAATGCCCCAGGGTTAGAAACAATAGAAGGTACACCCTGGGTCTGCTTGGTCAAATCTCTCTTTTAGAAAGTGTAGAAAAGGGAGTATGGAGTTTTCTTACCAGATGTCCCTGCTCTGGATATTGAAAAACTAAAAACTTGAGACATCCTATCACAGAAAACAGCTACATTCCGACAATACCAGATATTTGCCTGCCCCTTCCTTTGATTTGAAGAGACCAACCAGTTTCTTGGTTCCTACTGCTGCTTCCTCTGCCTGAAACCTCATTTCAAATGATAGCACTAATACCTTCAATCCAATTAAGCAGAGTCCCTGAAAAGAGCCACAGGACTGTCTCAACTCAAACACCAAAGACATGATTTTGGAATCATGTTTTAGACAACATGGTTCAACAGAAATCACATTATTTTGAAAGTGAGATCACCAAAGTTTAGTCGTGACTGCCTCTACTATTAGCTTGCTGAAGACTTCTTCTGACACCTCTTTTCTGTTCTCTGGGATAAATGAATCATCCTTTAGGAAAGATGAAGATAAATAACTCAAATGATTTCCAGCTCCATGGTTCTCTGATCAAGTGAGGCTGCAATGACCTCAACTGAAACAGAAAGCAATAAGACATATTAGCAGAGATTCTGCAGTCTCCAATACTGTGTTTAAAGCTATTTCACATTCAGAGATCATTGGCTGACAACTTAACTCTATGACAAATCTGTGCTATTTGACAATTGAAGGCAATTACTCATAAAACCACACAATTACCAAAAGAAAAGAAAAGGGAGACTCACAATACATCCATATGCTTTGAAAGTATTCATTTTTGTTAGGAAAAATGAATCAAATTTATTTTTCTATTGGCCTCTGTCATAAAATAATAACTTAATTATGGGAATAAATCTTAAGAAAAAAATTTATGACAAGTTGAACACTGGAACCACAAACTTCTGACATATTTAACTTTTAGCCATTTCAGAATCATCCCCTAATAAAGTGTTTCTTCTACCCCTCCACAAAAAGAACTCCGTATCTGGGACTCCATGCATTGATTAAGTTATACTGATAGGTTGATATGACTATTAGCCAACCCACTCCCAGACAGATGCTGAACTTCAAACACAGTATCGACCTAGGTAACACAGTGTAATTCCAGCTCCTTTAAAACAATACACATCAGCTTTAAAATTATGCACAAAAGGGGTACTGAAAACATGAAAGTCTCAAAAGACCTGAGGGGGAAAGTCACACATCACCATTCTTTGAGTCATTACCCAGTGGGATTTTGCACATTGCCATCAACCATATACCATACATTAATTTTAAATAAAGCATCTGAATTTTTACAGCTATCTGTCACCAAGGTATCAGCTTCGTCCGGGTCAATCTAGAACTGCATGACTATGTGACAATAGGTGATTATGAAACAGATTCATATTTTAAATTTGATTCTTTGTTCTCAGCACTTCATTGGGAAAAGAGGAAATCACAAGTTCTTAACCAAAGAATATATAGTTTCTGAATGATGGATGGAATGCTGCCATCTCTTGGTAATCTAGTACAGAAGAAAATAGTTTTTAGGAAGCAAAGAAAAGTGATTTTGCATCTTTATTGGCTGAAGGCAATACAGTTAAGAAGCATAATTCTACTCTTCTAGTGTCAGAACAATATGTAATTGCTGTTATTATTTTTAGCATTTAATGCTTACGGTGCATATTGAAGCCATTCCCTGACAATAATACCATATTAAAAAGAATCCATCACATGGCTTCCTGGCTTAGCTTTCACATAGAAATATCTAAATTAGATTAGCCCAGCATCTTCGTTTCTAAAATCTGTACTGAATATTCTTCAATGAGTTCACAAGCTCTATATGGCCCCCATATTGGGTATTGTATCAAGGTTTTTTGTTTTGTTTTGTTTTGTTTTGTTTTTTTTATCAGATGCCCAGCAGGCAAAGAAACAGGTAAATACCTGGTTTCTCTGATTGGTTTTTGGTAAATAAGTGAAAACCTGAAGTTCATAAACCTATTGTTCTGCCACATAGTGGCCCCATAACTTTAACCTAAGCTGTCCTAGTTCCTCAGTTTTCATATTGGCAATGAAAAGACATAATCTCTATTTGACCTAACTCACACTGCTATCATGCAGATCCAATAGGATTTTAGATGTCAAAATAATTTTCAAGAAGTAAAGTATTGTCCTTGGGTCAAGGATTATCACTGAAATAAAAGATGCAATCATTCTTTTTCCAGAGAGACTTTGTTAATACACTTAAAAGAAAAAAAGAAGAAGAAGAAAATCTACACTTGGTTGCATTAATAAGTGGTTGTTATTTTCTTCAGGGTTGACTACAAATAAATCACTAAATATAAATAAAGCAAGAGGGTTTCGTAGCTGCCATTAGCACTCGTTAGCCAAGTCTGGCAATATTGTCATGGCGTCGCATCACTGATGCTCTAGTAACATAATTATGACCATCTAATGGCACATTCAGAAGAGCCAAGAGGTGGACAGAATCATTATGCCTCCTCAGCACTCTCTTTTACCCACAATATACCTTCATAGTACTTGTTGCCCTGTTTAGAAATCCCAAAGCTAGGAATACTATTTGCTTTTTGGCTATACTCAGCAAAAAAGAGAAACTCAGTATCCACGATGTTATTTGTTCCAAAAATGATTATTTTATGTATAAAAAAAATAGCTTGGTAACCAGTAACTATACGATATTCTCATTTTCAAAGAGTAAAGAAGAGGGAGTGAAAATAAAAATATTAAGTGCAATTAACACACTAGAAAACATTGCCCATTTTGAGATGAGGAATTTTGAAAAAAGGAAAATTGAATTTGTGGAAAGTATGTCATTCGTAGTTTCCTGAAATCTAAAAATTGTATGATTAGAAACATCGTAGCCATGTTTGTTTCACAATAGTAAGAGTTCTGAGGGGACAGGGGATATTCTAGTTTCCATATAAACCAAAGCAATGGAGAGCCACTGCCTTTGTTGCCACTGAGAACCTGGTTTCTACTAAGAAACATATGATATAACAACCGTACCAATTTCACTGCAATCAGTGTTGTCATGTGCATTATGTAGCATGTCAACTTGTTCTGTAGTCACTGAGAGGATAATGAAAACTTCTTCTGAGAATGCAACCTAACATAAGGGAGAAATGGGGAGTGGAGGTGCAAGTAGAAATAATGAAGGAAGTTGAATGGCGTGGAATTGAGAACGAGAACTTTCATGAGATAGACTACGATGAGATATCTTCTCTGTCAAAGATGCTGGTTCTTAAGTTTAGAACCAATCCCTGCAGAAAAGGCACAAATATGTAAGTACCTTCTTGATCCCAATCAATATAACAATAACAACAACTTCCCAAATAGACCCTTCCCTACTCTAATGGGCTGTTAAAGACACAGGGGAGCTTCTAGCTAGGAGCTGTGTTTCAGAAGAAGACAGAAGTGTGTGGTGCCAGTGTCAGGAGTCAGGCCAGAGGTTCATTCATGTAGAAAAAGAGCTGCCTAAGTGAGATGATAACTTTGGCCATTGCATGATTGATTCAAGCTAGGAAAACAGTCCTCTTAAATTACATAATTTTAATAGCTGGGCTTAGTGGTGTACACCTTTAATCCCAGAACTTAGGAGGCAGAGGCAGGTGGATCTTTGTGAGTTCAAAGCCACCCTGGTCAATATAGAGAGTTCCAGGCCAGCCAGATCTACATAGCAAGACCTATCCTGAAATAAACAAACAAAAAAATAAAACAAACAAACAGACAAACAAAAACTTAGTTTCAGAGAGTTCTATTTATGGGGAAGATGTTTTGAGAATAAACTATGAACTAGAGAAAGCAGAACCCTTGGTAGTAAAAATAATAATAGCAGTAGTAGTGATATTGGTAGTAGTTAATAGTAATGTTTGATCCACATTTTTGAACTAGAGTGGCTATTGGGTCAGCATTTCGCCACCAGCTCTATTAAGTCAAATTGAACTTGTTGCCACCTGCAATCTTCAGGAAGCAAGGTCGCTTTACATATGTCACTAACTGCAATCCTTCATCCGGGTGAGTTTGTCTTATATTTAGATAAAATGGTTACAAGTGTTTGCTCTGGAGACTGTAACATCCTCTGTACCTGCTGTCCTGCTTCGTACATAATTAACCTGCCAACCCACCCGGCAGTAATAAGTGTGACAGACAAGAAATATATTAGAAAGGAACGTGGGTGTGATGTGCTTTCAAGTCCCCCTTTATCCTTTAACTATCTGTGCTTTTAATTAGCACTTGGGTAACAGCATACCTTAATGGATTACCGTATTACTGTTATCAATAAAAATTATTTTGGGTCTAAAGTAGTCATTAAGATGAAATGTGTAAGAACTGTTCTGAGAAGTTTGTTGGGAGAGAGCAGTGGGAAGCCAGGTCCTATATTCTATATTAATCTTAAAAGATTTGAAAACTCATATTTACTAAACATAAACACTGGGTCCATGAAAAATTACTAAAATAGAATAAATATATACATGTGAAAAGAATAAAGCCATGAAGTGCTGAAGAAGGTGTTTTTGTTAAAGGTGAAATATTTATGGAAACGTGGTTCCCTTTTGTACATCTCTAGACACCTAAGCAAGATAAGGAGGAAGGTTAATAGAATCATCTAGAAAAGAACAGGATGTTCTAAAAGGGAAAGAATGATACATTCCAAACGCTACAGGTGAGAAGTGGGAGGAGTGAGTGAACCTAAGGCATTTGAACAGTTGGGTGGCAGTACAGTAGAGAAAATGGGAGAACTGAGTTATAGCCTTCAAAGTGACCTACAAGCTTAAAAATAAGCCATAGCAGGTGTTTAGAGACATTAGGTATGAAGTTGAACTAGAAAGAAGGGAATTAAGAAAAGTCTGTTTAGGATGCGACATGGCAACTCCTCTTCTCTTTAATAAGTCAAGGAAATTTTAGTCCCATTCTGTTATTTGGCGGCAGGTGGCAGTGACCTATGGAAGTATGTAGGGCAGAAACTCAACAAAACTGAGAGCAAGCATGCCATAAACCCCCACCAGCCTCCAAAGCAGCCAGAATTACCCCTTAGAAGATGCAGTCAATGGGAAAAGGTTTAAAGCTCCCAGTAAAAGCCTAACCATTGCCACCTATAATAAAACATCCCAGTGCAAGAACATCTTATCAGCGTGCTAACATCATCTCCTTAAACAACAAGGCAGTGAAAAATATTCTGAGGATGATGCTAAGCAAAGGGCAAAGAACAAAACGCAAATACGTGTTTCAAAGGATACCCTTTCAGTTATTAAAGGACATAATATAAAGCGGTAAATTTAATTAGTATTTGGATCATAATATATAGCACTGTGTGGGGAAGCTGAAAATGAAGCAATATTGAACTAGTAATATGTCCATATTTTACTGAAATTAAATGATAAAAACCTCTACTAATATCCACAGTGAAATAAGATAAAAGATGTCATCCGGCAAACAATTACATAGTGTTACAAGAAAATAAACACAGGTTAAAGAATATTTTGAAATAGACACAGAAAAGCAAATATCAAATTTTAAGTGGTTGAAAAGTTTCTGTTCTATGCCAAAATGTAAAGTGAAAAATAGACATCAGAGTAGAAGTGAAACTTTTTTTTAAAATGTCTTCTTGATAGTTCAGAAATTAAATACAAAAAATAACTCAAAGATTATCAGCAATAATTACCTGAGTTCCTAAAATGAAAACTGTCCTCAGATTCCATAAAAATAAAATGAATAAAACACACTATAAAGTGCAACGCTGTGTTAACTTCAGAACATTGGACTGCAACAAAAGTCTAAACACAGCAGGGATTAAAGAAACAGTACGAGAGATACTTCAAAGCTTGGAGATGACAAAAAAAAAAAAAAAAAAAAAAAAAAAAACGTCAAACTTCTCAACAGTAGTGTTTGAGCTTAGAGCACAGAGAAACAAGTTCTTTTTTCCCAAAAGTTTCTTTTTATTTTATATTTCAAATTATCATCAAGAGAGATTACATACGTGATCTATAAAATATAGCCTTTTAAAGTAAAGTATGTTTTAATAGATTCTCTTCCACCTTCATTTCCCACCTTAGTTTAGAACAATAGTTCTAAACCTATGGGTCATGATCCCTTTGGGGCCAAATAACCCTTTCACAGAGGTTGACTAAGACAATTGGAAAACACAGATAATTACAATATGTTTCATAACAAATTACATAGCAAAATTACAGTTATGAAGTAGCACTGACAATTTTATGGTTGGGGATCACCACAACATGAGGAACTATATTAAAAGGTCACAACATTTGGAAAGTTGACAACCACTGGTTTAAAATGTTCTATTTAACCCAAATGTCACTTATGGGTTTTGTTTTTCAAATTTTATTTTTTTATGTATTACAATTTATTCACTTTGTATCCCAGCTGTAGCCCTATCCCTAGTCCCCTCCCAATCCTGCCCTTCCTCTATCCCTCCCATGCCCCTTCCCCAGTCCACTGATAGAGGAGGACCTCCTCCCCTTCCATCTGACCCTAGCCTATCAGGTCTCATCAGGACTGTCTTTTATAGTCTTTCTGTGTGGCCTGGTAAGGCTGACCCCCCTCCTCAACGGGAGGTGATCAAAGAGCCAGCCACTGAGATCATGTCACAGACACCCCCTATTCCCCTTACTAGGATGCCCATTTGGAGACTAAACTGCCATGGGCTACATCTGTGCAGGGGTTCTAGGTTATCTCCATGAATGGTCCTTGGTTGGAGTGTCAGTCTCAGAAAAGACCCCCTGGGCCCAGATTTTTTTTTGTTCTGTTGTTCTCCTTGTGGAGCTCCAGACCCTTCCAGGTCTTGTATCTTCCCTTTCTTGAATAAGATTCCCTGCACTCTGCCCAAAGTTTGGCTATCATTCTCAGCATATGCTTCAATACACTGCTGGGTAGAGTCTTTCAGAGGCCCTCTGTTAAACATACTAAAATCTGTATACCTAAAGAAGCTAAACAAATGCCACTTATGTAAGAGAAGCAGTGAAAGTGTCTACGACCATCAATCAGAGAAGATTCGCCTACTCTGCACCTTTTCCCAAGAATGTAGCAACAGAATTGTCATGCTGAACTGAAGAAGTAAAGAGTAAATGGAAAGACATGGAATCTGCAACTTGACACCTAAAAATCCCACTGAATATTGGGAAGAAAAACTAAAGTAAAAACTCTATGGTCTTAGGAGCATGAATCCAAGACTGGACAATTCTAATATATGCAAGAAGAATCTATATTTTCTAAAAGATGAATATGATCAATAATACAATGTTTTTGGGGAATGGAGAGGTGCACAGTTTTCAAGAGCACTTCCTGATCTTGGAGAGGACCTACATTCAGTTACCAGCACTCACATGGTAGCTCACCCCACCTATAACTCCCGTTATAGGGGATCCAATAACCTCTGTAGTCATCAGGCACCCACTTGGTGTACAGACACATGCAGGTAAAATATTCAAACATATAAAAACCTTTTTAAAGGATACCTTTTATGTAGAAAATACACAGAGACAGAAATTTGGAGGGTGATTAATTGTAATTCTTGGAACAAAAAGTATGCAAAAAGAAAAGATTATTATTAGTTCTGAAGAAATCAAGATATTGGGTTGTAAAGAATAAGTGATAATGAAATGTGTGTGTGTGTGTGTGTGTGTGTGTGTGTGTGTGTGTGTGTTATTACCTTCCTAGGCTTTAAGAATTGTGGTAGAATGAGTGATAATTCACAAGTGGAATGTACACTGCAGACTGAATTAAATCTCCCCACTAAGTCCATAGACAACCCCTTAAGAGGAAAAGGTGAGAAAGCAGCTGCAGCTATAGTACTGAGAGACATAAAGACAGATAGTACAAAGAGGCACAACTACAGCAAAGTTTTCATTTCCTGCTGCAGCAGCTGAAAAAGCAAGGGAACACAATTATATATTTTTTCACAATCAGCTTCACAGAATTATTTATCTTCAGGTGACATATGAAAAAACCAAGATTTTGCATATTTGCAAAGCTCCATATCACAGCTACATAGTGTCTCCTTAGAGGCCTGAAGGCAGCCCCAGGGACAGAAGGACCTTACTAGAAAATGACAAAGAAGGCAATGCTTTCTGTTGAGCAACGTTGAGGATACAAAACCTCTAGGGGAAGATGAAATACAGCTAGAGGGAATAGCAGAATTAAGAAGACATATTTATATCCACAGGACCACTTTCTGTGTGTGCTCTCTCATGATGTCAGGAAAATGTAGCATTGGACACCAAATGTGTGAAATTCCACTACTTCTGGGAAGGCTGTTGCTTTCTACACACATTATTCTCATTAGAGCTCTCTCTCTCAAAAAAAAAGGTAATTTCTGTAACCCAAGTCCCTTTATGAGAAATTAGCCAAATATGAGCTCTTTTCAGGTTAAATATTTGCTACCTTTTACATGTTAACAAGAAGGTAGTTTGAAATATAGACATGGAAACCCAAAATCTACCTGTAGTGGGTAAAATGCTCAATCTGCATTCAGAAAGGCAAATGGGATAGACATTGGAAGAAGGTGAAAACAAGGAACAAGACAGGAGCCTAGCACAGAGACTCATAGCCAAACTTTGGGCAGAGTGCAGGGAATCTTATGAAACAAGGGGGAGATACAAAGATCTGGAAGGGTCTGGAGCTCCATAGGAGAAAACAGAACCAAAAAATCTGGGCCCAGGGGTATTTTCTGAGCCTGATACTCCAACCAAGGACCATTCATTGAAATAACCTAGAATCCCTGCACAGATGTAGCCCATGGCAGATTAGTCTCCAAATGGGCATCCTAGTAAGGGGAGCAGGGGGTGTCTCTGACATGAACTCAGTGGCTGGCTCTTTGATCACCTCCCGTTGAGGAGGAGGGTCAGCCTTACCAGGCCACAGAGAAAGACTATAAAAGACAGTCCTGATGAAACCTGATAGGCTAAGGTCAGATGGAAGGGGAGGAGGTCCTCCCCTATCAGTGGACTGGGGAAAGGGCATGGGAGGAGATGAGGGAGGGATGGAGGAAGGGCAGGGTTAGGAGGGGACAAGGATGGGGGCTACAGCTGGGATACAGAGTGAATAAATTATAATAAATAAAAAATTATATATAAAAAAGGAATGGCTCCCATAGGCTCATATGTTTGAATGTGTTGTCCCCAGTTGGTGGGCCTACTTGGGAAAAATGAGAAGGTACAGATTTGTTGGAGGGGTTACTGGGACTTTGGGTTCAAAGGCTCATGTCATTTCAAGTTATTTCTCTGCCTCATGGTTGTTCTGTCAAGATGTGAGTTCTCAGCTTCTGCTCCAGTACTATGCCCACCTGTCCGCTGCCAGACACCCCACTGTGATGGTCATGGGCTGAACTAACCCTCTGAAACTGTGATCCCCAATAAACATTTATTAGTGGCTTTGCTCTTAGTGTTTTATTACAGTAAGACATAGATTTTAAAGACATGAATTATGAGTGTTCGAAAGAGGAATGCCCTCCCTTCTCCAATTTCTGAAGTTCATTTCTAAAAATGGTAAACAGACAAACAACAACCAAATCATTCTGTTAGGCTATTCTTCAACTCTGTTTTCTGAATGCCCGCTAGCACAGAGGGAGCTTTCCGTGTTACTGGATGCAATCCTGCCCAAGGAACAGCAGCCATAGACATCCAGACTTAGAAACAAATTTAGAGATAATTATTATTCTAATATTCAAAATTACTTTGGACTCACAATGACCCAAGAAATACAGAATATCTCAGATTTCTAAAACAGGAAAAAGTTAGCTGTTTAAATCTATTTAATGCCCCAAAACCTGGGTGTTGGATGGGGTGGAAGTAGGGCATTTTATCTGCATTCACGGGTGATACTTAATACAACTCTTAAGCTGTCCACCACCACAGTAATGCCAATGATATTTTGAAATACATTAAATTATCAACAACATCTCCACCCACCTTCCTTAGTAGGCAGCTAGAGTATACTTTACCTCTACTCTTTTTTATAAAAAAAATTATATTGTGAATAATAAAAACACTGTTTCTAAGCAAGTAATTTCATATTTTTGGTTGTGAGTCTACCCTTTAATGGCTCAGACACCCCTCCAGCCCTCTATGCTGGTAACTTTATTAATTTCTTTTCTATTTCATTTCTCTTCCTTCTGAAATTTCATATTTTCCTGTAGTCTCCCAAAATCATTCATATCTAATTTATATAAATAAGGAATAACAACTTAGTAGACTTGACTCCTGGATGTCTGAGTCTTACCTATATTTTTGAGATTAGCAGTATCTAGACAGTACTCTTATATTAATACAATAAAAGTGTGAGTCACACCTGTAAGTTTAGATTTTATAGTGGCTGCAATGACGTATCAGCATACCACCAGTACATCGGTAATAACGTATTTTCTAACCTTTGTTCATGCTAAATTTGTAAAATCTAGTGAGCATTTTTATGGAATTTTCTAAATGGTTCATCTGGCAAATAACTACTTTATTGGGAAATCCGGGTACAAAGTGTAGAGTAAGAACATGGCTGTCACTCCTGATGTGATTCTTATGGACTAAGATCAGAAGGAAAGAGAGGAGGACCTCCCCTATCAGTGGACTTGGGGAGGGGCATGCATGAAGAAGGAGGAGGGAGGGTGGGATCAGGAGGGGAGGAGGGAGGTGCTTATGGGGGGAACACAAAGTGAATAAAGTGTAATAAAATAAAATTAAATTAAATTAAAAAAAGAACATGGCTGAGTATTTTCTTTTCTTGATGCAGAGCAGCTCATTATTTGAGAAACACTATCGGTGTAGAACAGACCAATTGTTCTGGTTAGTGTTAATTGTCAACTTGACACAGTCTAGAGTTTTCTGACAGAAGAACCTCAACCGAGAAATTGCTTAGTTGAGACTGTAGAGGATGGTTTTGATGGCTGATTGCTGAGGAAAAGCCATAGACCAATATGGGTAGAACCATCCTTAGACAAGAGGTTGGACTGTATAAGAAAGCTAGCTAAGTATGAGCCAGAGAGCTATCAGAAAGCAGGCTCCTCTCATGGTTTCTACTTCAGGGTTTGCCTAGAGTTCCTACCCTGACTTCTCTTAATGAGGAACTGTGACTGTGAAGCGTAAGCCAGATAAGCCCTTTCTACTCCATGCTGCTTTTGGTCAGCAGGTTTTATCTCATTGAGAAAAGCCATTAGAACAACAATAATGCAAATTTTCCTTTGACTTAAAAGGTCCTGTCTTATCTTACCCCACAAACAATCAGTCCATCTTTAGCTCAAACCCTTTACACTTCACAGTTGAAAAAGCTCTCCACTAACACGGGTCCTGAATGTGCAGCCTAAAATAAGCTTTTTCAAAAGAGAGGGATTTCACATACACTACAAAGAAACATTAATGAATCAGCATGGTGAGGCACATAGAACAGGGCTAAATACTGTGCATCCCATTTCACTCTTGGGTTTAACCATTAGAAGTTATCCGACTAACAGGGAGAGGTGTGTTGGTGCACGTGTCCCATCCTACCACTCAGGCAGGTGGATCTCCATGAGTCTGAGGACAGCCCGGCATGCAGTGAGTTCCAGGAGAGCCAGAGCAAAAAAGAAAAAGGACAACAAGGAAAGTTATCTAACTCTCAGATGTTCCCTGAATCCTACCCACTACCTTAGAAAAACAACTTAAATGATGCCAACCCCGCTCAAACTTGCTGTGACGGCTTATCCATCAAGGCTACTTCTGAAATAACTGACAAAACCGAAAAGGAGAACTCAGATGGCCTCAAGGCTTCAGAATTTCAGACAGGGAGAAATGTGAAAGGCATCTCTCTTCAATCTTTATTCTGTTTGCATAAAGTCAACAAATCTCATAAGAAAAGAGTTTCCAGGTTTGTTTGTTGTTTTTTTTTTTCTTTTCCTAAGCTGCGGAAGACAGTGATAATTTTATATGCCTGCGCACCTGCATCTGAGTATGTTTGTCTAAACGTATGTTTGCGTTTTTGATATGCCCTTCTCTATGGAGCTCAGACATGAGTTGAAGCTATTCATCTTGTATGTATTTCATTGGTATGTATTTCATTGGTTGTAACCATGACATTTTTCTGATTGGTTTAACATAATAAAGAAAAGCACAAGTATGTTTTTACACACACACATAGATATGTGTGCATATATCTGTATGCCTACGTCTATGTGTACACGAGCATATATTTGTGTGTGGATACATGTACATGTATATATGTGTGGATTTGTGCATGTATACATGTGTGTATGTGTGTATATATAGGTTATATATATATTTAGAATATATAAAAATAAATATACTGGTAGCTCATTTTCTAGCTTTATTACAAAAAAAATACCAATTTAGTATAAATGACTTTTATGCATAATTTTAGGCAGTTTTGGTTTGCTCTGCTACGTGGCATTTTGCCATATGATGGAACATTTTTACAGAAATCCAGAAGAGTTATCTTATTTCACACATAAGGAAATTGAGTCCAGGGAGCCAAAACAAATTTGAATTTGCATCTACAATGTGCGTATTATGTTACTTTGAGAGTTTAGCCACTGGGCTGAAGTGTTTCTGTATTGCGTTCAGAGACAGAAGATGCTTGCTGTTCAGCTACTTCCAATGGCCTGTACTGAGACATTTGCATTTACTAACTTCAGTCTCTTCTGTTCAGGGGTTAGTCCCATATCTCATCAGAGAGCAATGGAAATAAGATGTGCTAGGGCTATTTTCCTTCTCAGAAATCCATGTAGCTTCATCTCAATGGCTGTGCGGATGAGGTGCATGGAGAATATGGACAATAGGCAGAAGAGATATTACTTTATGACTTATTCAGTGTGAACTACCAAAGTAACACTTGGTGCTGTATTTCTTGAGGCTGACACTAAGCACATTTCTTCTGATGTGAGTTGCCGTACAGCAGGGAAGCATATCTCAGGACAGATGTTGTTAACAGGTATTTTCTGGATTGTCCTTTTAAGACATCACAAACATCCAATAAATCAATTAATATGCATATATGTGGATTTCTGGGTATGCTTGGGTTATGTATTCTTTTGAATGAATGTGTTGTCTTAGTCAATTTTCTGCTATCAATATAGGATACCATTGTCTGAGTAAATTATAAACAAATCATGCTTATTCCAGTCTTGGTCTAGAGGCCAGAGTCTAAGCCCATGATCTCAGTACCTATTTGGTGAGGCTGTTTGTGCTGTGTCAGAACATGAGTAAGGAAACACAGCATGTAGAAGACAGCTGAAGGACTGATAGAAAAAAATAGATGCAAAACAGAGCCATTTTGATAACTGGCCACACTCCTGCAGTCAAGGTATTAATCAGCTCAGGAGGGTGGTACCTGAGAGATCTAGTCTCTTCACTGAAAGCCTCACTTCTTAATTCCATTACAGTGATGACTGAATTCAAGAGTGAGTTTTAGAAGGGATATCCAGGCTAATATGTGTACAAACTGCTTTGAAAGGAGTGCTACACCAGCATTCTACTGTGGTTTGTGTCTTCCCAGACACTATAATAACAAGCTGTGCTGTGTCGAACATTCATTTTCTTACAGCATATTCTCCTCACAGTCAACAGCACACTTTCAGGCTAATAGAAAATGTTATGGTCAAAATCCATAATAGCTATGGAAAAGTAGATATTGTATCCAAGAAAAACAACCTGAGCATCTACGAAAGGTTCTTACAAAGCCTTTATTCAATGACTAGAATTTGGACTGGGGTTTTCATATATAACATTGAGTTTAAACATACAAAAATTGTCTAAAATATAAATGAGTATTGAAGTAGTTGTTTCCATGTTTTGCAACCTTAGTGCAAATACTTCCACAATACAAAGTATTCACTGGCCTTGGGTGGTAGAAATATTACCCAAAGCAATGGCATGAGAAGGAAGATGAGAGGCAAGTCACAGCTCTGAGAGATCCCAATGTGAAGCTCACAAGCATTGATCGACAGCCCATTTTGTCCTTCTCTGAACATGGAGCCTTGGCTTTGCACAAATAAACAATGGAATCTGTCTTTTATTCTCATTCTGTCATTTTCTACCTGTTTCTCTCTCTGGTTTTCTCTCTCTCTCTTCCTCCACACCGTTTTTATCTCCCTCTCCTTTTCCTTTTTTCTCTCTGAATCAATCAAACCCCAGAGACCACACCCCTTGCACCGAGGCAGGCACTCTACCTCTGAGTTAGCTCTGCAGTTCCACTCTTACTCAGCTTTTAATTTTCTTATGAAATATGTTAGACACACACAAACATATGCAAAATTAAGCCTTGAACAAATAGTTAGTGATAACTGCACTTTCTCTGTAGAGTTTATCCTACATATACAGATAGCTTCTTACATGCTTTAAAGTTCTACTCTTCTATCTTTCTCTTGAGCTTTGGTTCAAATGAAACTTTTCCCCTGTACTTTATTGGACAGATAATTCTTTTTTTACCAGTAAAATGAAGCAGATGTGAAAATGTACAGTGTCCAAACTTGGGCTTCCTCAAGTGTCACTTTTAGGGTTGGAATTCTGGTCTTGGATCCAAGCCATCATGCTGTGTGGACACAAGAAGGAGACTTGTGGAGCACTGGCTGACAGCCCAGCTGAGCTCTACCCTCCAGCTAGTAAATGCTGCCAGCTATATAATTAAGCCATTGTGGACATTATAGCCTTATTGTATCTTCTGAAGGCTGCACAACTACCTAAAGTCACAAACAACAGAAATTTCCCTGCTGGGACCAGTCCTACATAGAGTTGTGAAAGATTATAAAGGGGCATTCTGTGAAGCCATTGAGGTTAGGGAGTGGGTCAGCATGCAGTAATAAAGAACTGAAGTAATTCCTGGATCTATTTATCTACCAGTCTTAACCTGGACACTGAACATTCTCAGCATTTTGGAGTGCATGCCCAGATATTGTTAATCTTAAAGATTAAAAAAAAAAAAAAAGACCACTAACCCAACCCAAATCATTAGACTCAAATTAATTAAAGCAAGCTTTTAAATTCATATTTACAGGCTGCCTCCCCCTAAGGTAAGAACTGAGAGATCAGCATTGGATGTGAGAAAGACAAGGTTTTTATAGCCCAGGGGCAGGGCATTTCCAAATTGGGAAGGGGAGTAGACAAACTATGTGGGGTCTCAGAAACAGAACATAACATGCCAAGTTAGTCAAAATGACTTCCTAAAACAAAGACATTACAGCAAGGGGGCAAAAGGTAGTCATAATGTAGTTATAACAAGGCTGTCATAACAATTTTTTGAAACAAAGACATGGCTGCCATTTTCTAGACGAGGCAGGGTAGAACTATTTGTTGTTAAGATTACAGGTGGGGCATAGTGCAATCCTTGAGAAATAGATTTAATCACAAACAGGAAAGAACCTAGTTTGTCTTTGCTATAAGATGGCTTTCAAGCCTAAGATGGAGGCAGGCTGGTTTATCAATATAGGGTACGTAGCAACAGCCCAGTGGCAGTTTTCTGTGCACTCACAGTCTCTCCTATGATAAATAGGTAGACTGTGAGTCTACAGGATAGTCTACCTATATATCACAGGGGAATTGTTTTAGAAAAGGGTTTGTTAAGTACATGTCCTTAGTGTTTTCCAGTCACTGGCGTCATCGTGACTCTTTTGGGCTACCACAACGCCATGCTATAGAGGAGCAATGCTGTTGAACTTGTTCCCGTATGCTTTTATTGCTCACAGATCTTACGAATATCTCAGAAACCTTCCCTAGGCTCCACAACAATATAAGTAGCTGCTTTCCAGCCCCAGAGACTGGGGGAGGGTTTTTTTTTTTCATTCCTGGAACTATCCATATGACTTAATCTCTAGGATTCAAGTGCAAAGGGCTCTGATAATGGAGGCTGCTAAAGTCACTTGTCAAAAAGCTAAAGAGAACATTAGTCCATTCAGAGGCTCATTCTCCTCCAGAATAATCACGGTTCTGAATCTTACATTTAATGCAATTCTTTGTCTTATATTTTAATGGTTCTTATGCCTTCCCTATCTATGTTAAAATTCGGACATATTTCTTCATCAAAGAAATACTAAAATCTCTTCAAGGACATATTTTGATAAGAATTTTTAAACAACGTATCTCACTTCTAGACAGTTCCTTATAATTTTCAAAGTACCTTGAATATACAGCCTTTTCTGTACCAGTCTGCTCATGAATAAAATTCTGGCTTGGGGGTCTTTTAAGGTCTGCCTTTCAAGGAGGGTAATTGTTTAAGGGCTATTGATCCAGCAGATGTTGGCCTGCTTTTCTCACAAGTTTCTCCAGTCCATTATCTTTGCTCTCAGGCATTCCTAAAGACAGGAAATATACAGATGTATTTTAGTCTGAGACTTGCACTAGCTAATCACTTTCTAACAATCACTTTGAGAAAGCAAGCAGCATTGTTGATGCTCTGCAATTATGCAAATCCATGAGAGAGGAAGTACTTGTATTACTTCCTTCCGATCTGAAAGCACAAGTGTTTGGAGTGGAGTTGGGTGTCAAGTAGGTCCAGGTGAGTAACTTGATTAGAAAGCATCAAGATACTGTAGAGTATCAGGTTCTATTTGTGACAGAAAAGTAGAAACTCCACAGTGGAAACCTACCTGCTCTTTGTTTAAGAAATACCACCATCTTCAGGAAATTTAACCACTTAGAATTTGCATACCTCTGCTCACTGCGTAATACAATTTAGTTCACTCCTTACTAACCAAATATTACTCTCAGGTCTATGGGCCTTCCATGGAAAATGTCTGTCCACTCATGTATCTTTTTTTACTACTTTCTAACCTTACTCCCAAGAGAATGATTACAGTGAAACAAAACTGGAAAGGAGGTAAATAAAACATCACAGAAAAAGCCATGTCAAGCAACTACTCTCATTTGCTCCAAAAATAGGATTCTGACATTGCAACCCAGCTCTGACACAGAGGACACAAGTTAAGTCATCTAGTTTCCCAACATCCTCATTTATGTATTTAAATAATCATAATTTTTATGTATAATGTGCTTAGCACATAAGTGTTCACCAGGCTGTTTTTGTTCAAATTGAGAGGACTACATAAACTCCAATTTGTCTCCATTTTAGGACCAGGCCTGACTTTAAAAGAAAAGTCATCAGTCCCAGGAACTAGGCCAGAGGTTGCCAAATCCAGGAACAAGACCATAAAATCTCCTACCCAAGGAGCAGCCTGGAAATAACCACAAGAATGGGGAAATATCTTATCCCAGGATGGGGCATCTGTGCTGGGTAGCCTTATCTCATCCTATAGTTAAATATCCGTGGCATAGGAACGCAGCCCACCGACCACCTGGCTGAAAGCCGATGAGGAATTGTCTCTTGTTACTTTCCCAGCACCCAGCAATGAGATCTTAGATGATTTAACCTCCTAATTTACTAGAAAAAAGGCCTGTGCTTCTTTGTCTAGGGTCACCATTTTGTAAGATGGTTTGACCTCTGCATGTAGTTTTTCATGAAATAAAACACTCTTGCCAATTGCCTATGTGATAGGTGGTCTCTCCAGGAGGTGATTTTGGATTTAACAAAATAACTAGCAAGTTTCTGACTTTCTTCCATGTAGAAATAAGGAGGGAAGGACATATGTCATAGCAGAAACATAGAGATGTGATGGTTACTTTATACAACTGCTTCACGTAGTTGTAGGTCAAGTACCTACCAGAGAGACAATAGAATAGCATTTCTAGATCTGTTCTTAGAATGTCTTTTAAAACAGTTAAATTGCATTTATCAAGAAATTAAGAAGATCCCTCCTCACTTAGGGCAGGTGGGTAACATGGAACCCCATGACAGAACAGAAGGTGGGGGAGGACTAATTTCACTCTCTCTGTTTGAACTGAGACATTTGTTCCTCTGTCCTCTGTTACCAGTGGCCCCGGTCCTGGGGAATCTGACCAGGATTACATCTGGCACTTGTCTCACTTTTTAACCTACAAGTGGTAGATCATGGAGCTTCTCAGGTGCTACAATTGCTCAGTCTCCTAACATGCACCATGAACTTTAAATAGCATTTTCAAGTGGACACAGAGTGGGAATATAATGTAGAAGGACAAGTTTTTGAGTAGAAGTAGAAGGAAAAGACAAAGGTATAAAAAAAAAAAAAACAGAATTTAGTGGTATGAAAAGTCTCACTTTTAGCAAAGATAATGGAAGCCTTAGGTGAAGGAGTGTTGATCAGCTCATTATATTCACCCCATCATTAAAAAGGTCTATAGTTCTATGTGATCATTTTATTAATGCTCTTTTAACTTCAATGCTGAAATACACATAAGCAAACCTGAGTATTCAAAGGCACAAGAAGGAATTTTTAAAATAAAAAGGTTCAAAAGAAGAGGCCAGGAGGACACTCCATGAAAATGTCATAAATTAGCACTGAGTTGTAGACAAGGGCACATCATTACCACTTGTGGGGCATTTCTAAAAATAGATGGGAGTCTTGGACATGAATGATAAGAATGATCTTATGCAAGTCTGGAGAAGAGGCTCAGTGGTTAGGAGCACTTGCTGATCTTGAAGATTAAGTTTGGCTGCATCCTAACACCCATGTGAGGTATATGAAAACTGCCTGTAACTCTAGGTCCCCAGAAGCTGACATATACTCAGGACTCTACAGGCTACCTTGTGTACATACGTGAATGAAAATAAACAAATCTGGGGGCTGGGCAGATGGATCAGCAGTTAAAGAACAGTTATTGCTTTGACAGAGGACCTGAGTTCGGTTCCTAGCATCGTCATGGTGATTCACAAGCATCTACAGCTCCAATTCCAGTTCTTATGGATTCAAGCCTGCGCATAGTACACACTCATACATGTAAACAGAATTCTCATACACAGAAGCTTAATAAATCTTTAAAATTTGATATGCATAATAAACATTAGACCACACATTCTTTACTTTGAATTGTATGAATTTATCTCATTACTTTTTCTCTTTTCATCACAATCTTACTATTGATGATTGTTTTTTACACTAAATTCTATGTAAGAAACATTTGTATGGAATTTGAAATTAGAGCAAATGTTGAGTTTGGCAAGCAAGATTCTAATGGCCACTGTTATTAAAAAACAAATTTCCATTTTTCTGGCCTCTAACATGTACTTGCACTCATATGAATACACATACATAAACAGTAAAGGACAGGATCTGTATCTGTGAGGAGAAACATGCTTTCAAAGAGGCTAGGGAAGGTAGCACATACGTGATAAGAAAGTGGAAGGGGAATGCGGGGGTGGAAGAACGCAAATAGAATGGGGGCATAAGAGGACAGGGGAGGGGAACAGGTGGGGACCAGCCAAACTAAGCATGTATGAAAATGCAATAAGAAACCTGCTACTTTCTATGTTAATTAAACATAAAGAAAAATATCAAGCTTACATTTGTGTCTACAAGCAAAACTAATCTTGGAGCAGAATTAGTATCTTCTCACCGCCAAGAAGACCCCAGTAACTAGCATGGCTGACTCACTTGCATGGCTCACTATCATTTCTTACTTCATACTCACGCATGCCTACCAAATTCAAGAGCATCTTAACCGAAGCCTCCAGCACATGAGGCTACAATGAAAAACTGAAATATCTTCAGGCTACAGAGAAAATACTCATTTTGACAAAAGAGAAAAATCATTTAAATTTCTCTCAAGTCATTCTGGCTAGAGGATATTTACCAAGAGAGTAGGCTAAAGTGGACTGAGTATAGAGGGAAAGCTGGGCTTCTTGGCAGCCAGCAGACTCAAGACACATTTTCTTCAATATGCGTTGGTCTTTATTCCCTCCATAAGCTTTCAAATTTCAATCACTACCCCACTGAGTCTGGGGAGAAATTGATAAAGCAAATAATACAGGAGACAATCACAAGTGAATTGAATTTGAGCACAATTGAGATGAACTGCAGTGTTTAAAAATAGAATCATTTCAAAAATGAGCTTAAGGGATTCTCTCATCCTCTCTCTCTCTCTCCTAGCTTAAAGGTTTGAGACAAGAAAGAGGAGGAGATTCAAGTTAAAGTGCAGGTAGATGGAAGGAATAGATCGAGGAAAGGTTATATACTGACTTAGCTAAATGTTTACTTAATTCTTCTAAGCTTTTTCTTTTTCTTTCTTCTTTTTATTTTCTTGACATTTCTTTAAACTACCTGAGAGGCATTATAGGGAGAAATTGTTAAAAAATAAATGATGTCGCCTGTAATCACAGGTGAATTGAATTTTTCCACATGGGCTATGGTGTGGAAAAGCCTTTTCAAAGGGTGTGTGTGTGTGTGTGTGTGTGTGTGTGTGTGTGTGTGTGTATAAAAATCACTGAAGTCTTAAAGGAGAAAAAAACAGAATTGTAAATTGACAGCCTTAAACTGAAAAGGGAATTTAGAGATTATCTAAGCTATTTCTCAAATTGAGTTGTATCCTCAGGGTCTGCATCCAAACATGGAATTGTAATACCTTCCTCTCCATCTTGGGCTCTACTAACTAGTCCTTGACCCTGAGATTCTAGAAGTCATAGTTTAAAAGCTGGAGACTGGTGTTTGAACCTACATATTTAATGGGTCATTCATTGGTTATAGGAACAAAACAAAAAACAAACAAACAAAACAAAAAAATTTAAGTCCCTGACAGGAGAATTCACACAAATGTTAACTGACAATGCAATGAAGAGAATCCAGTATTCTTTGATTCCGCCACACTGTGCTTTTCTACTATGTCAAAGAAAGATTGGACACAGCCCTAGAATAATTAGGATTTAAAGACGCTTCATCATATGGCATGATATGCAGCTCTTGATCAGTGATTGCTGGGACCAGGTAAGAAATGTCAAACCACTCTGCAGGCTGAGGCTTAAAGCTCTGGAAATCTCCACCACTCTCAGAGAAACTACAGTGCTGCAGGCAACTCAGGCATGCTGAGCACAAGAAAGAGTTGGATTAATAGTCTTCCCTAGGGAAGAGCACACCAATTGCTTATCCAATACTAAATGGTCTGCCCCCAAAACATACACACACATACATACATATAACCTGTTCAGTTATGCAGACTGAACTGGTTATATTCAGTAATAATATATATGTATGTGCATGTATAAATATAACAATGATTAATGAAAGGAGAGGCCATGAACCTGAAAGAGATCAAGACAGAGTATATGGGAGGGTTTGGAAGGAGGAAAGGAAAGGGGAAAATGACATATTATAATTTCAAAAATAATATAAATGATGGTAGCTGAAACAAGAAGAAACTGTGGTGCCGTCTCTTAGGCTCTGGTCTTCACGGGGCTCACTCACTGGAGGTTGGAGAATTATTTTAATGAAGACATTCCACAGTCCTGAAATGAACTCAGGCAGACAGTATGAGAATACATGAGAAAGGCACTGGTGGGCTAAGACAGAGGGGGAAAAAAGCAAATTCCTGTAAATATCGAGAGAACAAGCCAAGCCAACATTTCCTGTAAGCAGCTCTTTCTTTCTAATTCAGGAAGCTGCTCATGCCAGGAACAGATTCTCAACATTCAGACTGACCTTAAAACTCGTCGGATTCAATCTTTCACCAAAGCAGTAACCTTGCCCACAACAGCCATATAAAGTGGAAAACACAGGAAGTTCTGCAGCTCGCTGTAGGTCGGTAACCAATTTTAATATCTGTTGTCTCCTTTTGTATTGCAAGAGAGGAGAATTCACCTATTAACATATGAACAAGATTCTGTGCTGTTTACAATATTTTAAAGTACCTTCCACACTCTTTCCTTCCTTTTTTCTTTTGTTCCTTCTTTCTTTCATTCTTTTCTCCCTCCCTTTATTTCTTGTTTCTCTTCCATTCCTCTCTTCATCCTCCCTCTCCCTCTCTCTCCTCCCTTCCCTTTCCTTTTTTCATTTCCTATACAACATAGAAACTCCTAAACTCTTTTTTTTTTCTACAGAGCTATAAGATCACTCCCGTCCCTAACCCTTTCCAAACCCACAAAAACATTTTGTCCAATCCCATACACTGGTCCCCACTGTGTCACTCTGCCGCATGCATTGGCAATACTCTGCTAGTCACATCTCAGTTGATTGTGGGGTCCTCTCAGCCCCTGGACTGTGATATCCTGGAGGATAGACCCTGTGAAGCCATTATTCCCTACGTCAGTAATTCCAGCAGGATGTGTGCCCAAACCCAGAAATTTGAATGTTTTTGGCAATTAAATCACACTTTACTTTGCTCTCAGTATGCTTCCTCCTTGGGATGTAGCCTAGATTCTTTGGGCCACTAGACTTCTCAACGTGATTCTGTTTTCCTCAACATTTTACACTATCTCTCCACAGCCAGAAACTCCTCCAGGTTTTTCATGAATCTTAATATTGCCCACTTTGGACTTAATGGGGTTTTAAAGGCTCTTGTACATACATGCTACTTGTACATACATGGATGTAGGACAATTACTTGTGTGGGTAACCCCTCAGGTGATGCATCCCTGAAGAAGACTTACTTTCCCCGCCCTAGCATCCATCAGTTCCCACCAGCATCTCAGCATGAGGCAAAGCTTCTGACCCCCCTCCCTGGGCTGGCTTGATCATCCCCATGTCTTGTCCATGCAGTCACAGTCACAGCCACTATGAGCTCATTTGTCCAAGGGCCCTGCCATGTCCACCAAATGACGATTCGCTCCAAGTGTCTGCCACCTCTGGCCCTTAAAATCTTTCTGCCTCCTGCTCCGTGATGATCTCTGAGCCTTGCAGGGAGGAAGTGTACAATATAATGCTCAAAGGAGAGTGAAAAACCACATAGGGCAGAGAAGTGGTAGGGGCTAAAGGGAAGGAATTGAAGGGGAGGAAATGGGGGTAGGTTTAATCAAAACACATATACATATTTGAAATTCTCAATGAAAAAAATTAAAAAAAAAAAAACAGTATCACTCCAAATGGGATTTTGATACATAGTAACAGAATTGTTTTCCTTGAGCCAAACATTATGTAGTTTGAAATAACATTTGACTTTTCAAGTAGATACATGTCTTTGGTTCCAGGCTGACCCTGTAATCATTTAAATCTGAGGGTGGTTTTCTTGTAACTACTTGTACCTGTACCGGTGTTTCCCTAATCCTGAAAACCATGACTAGATTAGTTCAACTACAGATCTAAGCACTTAATATAACAGAACTGTTAAATTCAAGTTCAAATCCTGGCTGTCTCAGTTAGCTGTACAACCCAAGAATGTTGCATCTCTTTTACAGATCTCAGTCTTTTGATCCACAGACAGTCATAATTACAGCACACAATTCATAGATTTTTCTGCACATAATAAACTATGAATAATATATTACAGCACTTTCTTATGTTCCTAACAGATATTAGATGCTAAACGAATGCTTATACTTTTTATATGTCTGAGCCTATTATTGCAGCCTAGCAAGATTATTTGAGTTTTATCTGTGAACCAGCTTATTAAATTGACCCTCCTAAATTTGCACCAAATGAAAATGCAATTAGTCTCCCTCCAGTGTTTCTAGACATGGCATTGATTGAGGAGATAGAAGAAAGATAGGGGCTCTGACACAACTTATCTTAGACATATTGATTCACACTTTCTTAAAAATGCATTTGTTCAATGGTTCATATGAAGGAATCCATAACATGTACCACAAAGCCTCAGGCTCTTCTTCCCTCTACATTTATTTTCAAACGGTCAACTGCTATACTAAAGGGCCAGGATGAGGTTATTTTGCCACCAGACATATAAACTACATCCCGTGTTGATGCCGGAGGGCAATGCTGGCTGTCTTTCCATCCATATTCGGGATATTTCAGTGCTCAGTCCAAGAGAACTGCCTACTGCTCTGCCACATCCAGACCAAGCTTTAGGCAAGTAATGGTTCACTGTGCTGTCCTTGTCCCTGTTTTCAGAACCTCTCATGCTGGTCTCTACATAATTTTAGCAAAACTGTTGGTTTTTCAAGACCCTGTGAACAACCTGAGGGCAGGCGCTTCCTTTCCCATTAGTACCACTTTCATTCTTTTTCCTCTGAAGATAGTGATGAGAGGGCCTTCTCTGCGGCCCCGCGAGAACCAACCAGACACCCTCCCTGGAGGCATTCTAAAGTCTGTGGCAGTCCCCCTTTCTTTGAAGTTCATCAGCCCAGAATACGAATGAAAGATCCAGAAAATGTAATCTTTGCACAAGCTCTGAAAATATAAATTGCTGCTTTTTGGTCATATTCTAAATTTTCTTGCCAACAGACACCTCCCTGTGAATACACAGTGAACACTAAAACCCAGCCGACTCTATAGACCCATATGCACACATGTATATAAGTACATAAACATGCACACACACACACACACACACACACACACACACACACACACTGCACAAGCACAGGACTTATAAGTCTTTACTGGAATCACTTCTTGGCAAACAAACCGCTGACCTGTTCATGGACCTCAGACCCTGCTTTAGTGATGCCTTTCCAAAGCTTTCCACTTGTTCTGAAAATATAACTCTGTTCTTCACATGTATGCAAGCCTGTGGGGCTGATGCCCACTTCATCCCCAAATAATAGAAGAAGCAAGTGTGCGCGACAAAGGGATGCCTTCCACATTTTTTCACATACCCATTTCTATATTGCAAAACTCCCAGGATGCATTATGGAAGTTATAAAATACATATTGAGTTATTTGTTCTGGTCATGTATGAAGCTCTTTGCTAACTTCAGTTTAAGAAGAGTAAATAAATAAGTCTCACCCTAGTCTTTTTGCCTTCTGTGAGCTCACTAGCATGAAAAAGGATATGTGTCCTCATCCCTGAAATGCTTTGCACAGTTTTAGCAACCAATCAAGACCTGGGTAATATAGATCATAAGTTTCGTAGACCTTCTGAGGATATACAACAGAGTACCAGATGAGTGACCAGGAAAGGCTTTGTGGAATGCATAACCCTTCACATCACTGTGCAAAGACAGACCAAATTTTGTATAGGAAAATGACATTTCCAGTATTTTTCCAATCATTAAAGGACACTACTGCTGCCAGCATGCATCCTGTGGCTTCTATTTAATTCAAAGCCAAGTGTTAATCGCAGATGGTGGTATGCCCATGAGTAGCTGCCTCTTCTTTCGCTGGAACACCCAAGGGTATATAACGTAGCAGAGGTCAGTGGGAGAGGAGGATGAGGATTGATTAATTTCATGAAAAGGGTATTTCTTAAAATGCAGACATGATTCTGCACATTAAGAAAGTGGTTTTTTTGAAGACAGCATTGTAGTTTTCATTTATGTTGAAATTTTTGTGATTCTTAGATCTGCTTATACATTAAAAGAGAAAAACAAGAAAAATTAGTTAAGCATATGTTAAAATTGCTCACCAAGTGATGAAACCTGGGATTGTAGAATTGAAAGGAAGAGGAAAAGAAGATAGAAATTTAATTGAATTAGTTGACTTTAAAATCGATTTTCTTTCTTTTTTCTCTTCTTTTTTCTTTTGAAAATTGCTTAATCCACTGTATTCTCTGAGCACCAAATAAAATATAAGTAGTCAGAATGCAAAAAAAAAAAGTTAATATTGCAACAATGGTTATGGACAGCAATGATTATGAGCTGAGGTGAGAGTCTTCCATAGTTTTCTAGTCACCAAATTTTGGTTGACGCTGATTCCCTGCCATATATCAATCATTAAATTTCTTTACCCATGAGATAAGAAAGAAAGGCAGAAACTGCCCGGGCAGAGGTTAGATTTTTTGAGAGCTCAGTGTTAAGAAATCAGTCCTTACTCAAACTACGGATACATTAGATACTCATTTTCCTTCAAAGACCATCATAGGGGTTTGCATGAGTTGAGCAGAAACTGACTAAATCAAACTAAAGGGTTCCAGATTAATTGAAAAGGGTTTCTGTGAATCATGGGGTATATGAAGGGAGCATATAAGATAAGGTAAGGAACACAAGTATTTTATATCAGGCCAGTCATCACAACTTGACTTGACCAAGAAGAGTGTATATAAGGTGTCCAAGCTCATTCGTTACAAAACTGAGGCGATATCTTACAGAGCACACAGCACACATTTCAGTTCTCAAATCCAGACAGCTTCAGTGGCTCAGCGCTTACAATGAGATGTGACGTTCAGATCCAGAGACCTTTGATAGTCACAAGTTTTCACAACTGCCTGAAGGCAAAGACTATGTCTCCATGCCTGCCAGCATTTTGTGACATGTGACACACATGGAGAGGAACTTTTGAAGAGTTTAAAGAGGCTCACAAGTTTGACATGTTTGGAAAAAACCTAGTCTAGGTCTTTAATGCTCTATGAAGTTCAAGGAGAGGAAGACTCAGTTCTACAATGCACCCACCTTCTTTAGCCTTTAACAAATGCAAAGAATGCAGAAACAATAAAACAAAACATTGTTGACTTTTTTTTCAGAATGGCCGAAGAGTAGCAACTGTCAACAAAAAAAGGACAAATAATTTAATATCATTTTCTAATTTTACATTAGAGACAAAAACTTCCCTCCTCTCTTATTTTCCTGATATCATAATTACTCTAACTTAATATTACTGCAACACTCCCAAACAAATGAAAGGTAAAGACATGTTGCAAAATCAAGATGCAGACTGTTGAAAAGTTATGAGGTAAAACATGTACGTATGTGGGAAATATGTTGGAGAAAGTATTCACTAATGCTAATGCAAAGGAACCCTCCCTGAAAGGGACCTCCTGGCTGAGAATGGTAGTTCCCACATTAGATAATGCTCAGATGAATAGCATTTTTTTTTCCAATGAAGGATATTATCAGAAGATTTTGTTTTAGTTATGTGTATGTCTGTTTGTGGGTTGTGCACATGAGTGCAGTACCCATGGAGACCAGAAGAGGGCAACATTTCTCCTAAAGAGGAAACTATAAGCTTCTTGATGATGATGCTAGGAACTGGCAAGTACTCTTAACTGCTGAGCCATCCTGTGGTCCTGATAATAAAATGTTTAATTGATAAAGAAATCTTGATTTGGGGGGTCCAGAGAGAAAGACTCTCATCCTAGAAGAAGAAAGATAGAAAAGGCAGAGAGAATCCATTCTTTCAACCATTCATATCAACAAATATGTAATAAGATAGTGAATCCCTCAAATACTATAAATATAATGAGAAAGAAAAAGAAAGATAAAAAGGCAGAGAGACCCCATTCTTCCATCCATTAATATCAACATATAAATACGACGGAGGGTATGTTATGTTATGTTATAGAGAACAGTGAGGTAGGGTGGTAGAAGGCAGCTAAATCTTAATGGGACCATATTCCGATTACCTTAAAGATTACACCATCGAATATGCATTATCCATTAATATGTATCCTTCTGGTCCTTTCACTCATTTTGTCCTTAATCCATACACATACTAAATTGTTCACATCATTCAAGAAATCTTTCATTGTGGACTAAAATCAATAGGTTGACATAGCTGCCTTTCTAAATCACAGTACCTTAGCTGTGATTAGAAAACAACAAAGGCTATGGCCTGTGCCAGACTCTGAGGCACGTTCAATGATCCAGGAGGGATGATTCTTTGTATTCCTGAAGTCCTAGGGGGACCAAGAGATGAGTCATCAGCCAATGTCTTATTACCATAGAACTCTTAGAGACAAAGGAGAACTGAAAGCCCTCCCTCTGGCTTGGTATTTGTCATGATTAATAAGGCTGCAGCTAGAATGTCTCCTTCAGAGTAGGTCTTGGGGATCTGGCACAGCAGGGGATCAATAAATATTTGTTGACTGATGAACAGAATTAAAACAAATGAGCAAACAAGAGACACTGAGTCTCTTTTCTGAATTTTACTACCTAGAAAGGGAAGAACATAGATCAATATATTACTTATCTAAAGGTAAAGACTCAAAGCAATATCCAATCTTCTTCCTCAATAAGTGAAAATGTAGACATCCATAGAAATCCTTAACTATCCCCACCCATCCTCACGCCCAACATCTCACTTCATATTAATGTAATAACATCATACCAATTTGGAAAATACTGTAAATGGTGATCAGCCAGCAAGTTTTCTATTATGTTTTCACAGCACAGTCCTGCTTTCTAAATATGGATGCTAAGACCAATAGAATTTAGAATAAAGTCACAGTAATTTTTGGTAGAAAACCTACAGATCTGTATAATGTTCTCTAAAAGTTTGTCTAAGGAAATGCTCCCACTTACAGATCTCCTCTGAGTGGTCAGGGGAACAGAAAAGACAATTTACTTCAAGAACCTTACCCTATCATTTCATGTAAAATAAGCTCTACTACTTTCCTGTGCATCTCATCATCTAGCTTGATCCTTGAAAGGTCAAATGCATAATCATTGTTGCACATAGCTCTGAACCTATCCACGGCTCCAACAAGCACAATGCAGATTAAAATCTTTTCTAAACAAGATTAAATTGTCATTGCTAACAAATAATAGTAATATGAAATTAGTGAGGATTTTAAATAGAAGTATGAAGATAAAGGGCAACCTATGCCAAGAGTTCATCTAAGAATGAGTCAAAACAAAAACCAAAAAACTCCTTAAAGCAACTCCTATCTAGAATACTTCAAGCAGAGTTGAGTTAGCAGAGTTTTGATCCAATCCAATTCACCAAATTGGTATGGCTGCCAAAGAAATTTTCTTAGAAAAATTAACAAGATTACTTCCCAGATCTATGGGGGTGGTAGACCAGCTGTCTCACATAGCAGTAATAAATTTAATTCTATACAGTAGAATAGGGGGGAACATGGCAGCCTGTCTTTAAGTGCTAGTCTAAAACATGTAAAAGTCTAGCAAATGTAAGAAGCACAATTGAAAACTGAGAAGCCATTTAGCTGGGGAAAAAAATGACTGGGAGATACTGGAAATAATATTAAAGTATTCCACATTTGTCTAGTAGAGAAAGAAACAGGCATTTGCAAAGCTCTAAAAGACCAAGCAGAGCTCAGCTATAGAATTTGCAGGATGTAGATTCTTTTCTTTCTCTTTCTTTCTTTCTCTCTTTCTTTCTTTCTTTCTTTCTTTCTTTTTTCCTTCCTTCCTTCCTTCCTTCCTTCCTTCCTTTCTTTCCTTCCTTCCTTTCTTCTATTTATTTATTTTATTTTATTGGTTTTTTTTTTTGAGACAGTGTTTCTCTGTGTAGTTGTGGGTGTCCTGGACTCACTTTGTAGAACAGGCTAACCTCAAACTCAGAGTTCTACCAGCCTCTGCCTACCTGAGACTTGGATTAGAGGTGTGTGCCACCACCCCCATGTAGGATGTAAATTCTTAGTTCTATAAACGGTACACTAGTGACCATTTTACAGACTTCGTCAACCCTGCTGAAGAGGGTCAGGTCAAACAGAGCTTGAGTCAAGACTGAACATACAGCTAAAGAGGGCATAGTATCAAAAGGACTTAATGTGAGAGTTTCACCACCCCAATTCCCATGTGGTTCCACCAATTTCTCACTTCTCCCACTGAAGATCTCAAAATCAAGGCTGGGTATTTGTGTGAAACTTTTCATCCTTTGTTCATCTTCTCATTCTCTAAAGCCGCCACTCTCATCACAGGGTGCGCTAGCATACTGTCTTCTTGTGCTTCCTTGCTCCCTTGAGAAATGTGTTCCAGTTTGGGTAATTACATTCTGCCAGACTAAATTATCCTTGCAGTTTACATTGAGTAAGGCATTTTTCTTTAATATCTATTCTAAATTGTTGCATAGTGTTTCTGTGTACCAGTAAATAGTACATACATGCCACAGTAATAGTTAGATGCTTGAAAACAGTCCGCCCTATTTAAAGGAGAACAAGGAAGAGTGAAACTAATTAAAACTCACTTCGATTATTCATATTTCTTCTGCATGTTTGGCCCTTCATGCTGCTGTTTATAGAAAAAAAATGGCATCATATAAACTGTTCCTATTTTTCTACTTTTTGTAAATCTGTTCAGCTTCTATATCTTCCAACGTCCTCTTAACCCAGAGGACACTCCAAAAATAGGCTTGCAAATAGTAAGGAGTGATGACAGGAGAGGGCTGAGGTTACTCCTGCACCCCTTCATCATAGAGGTAAGTCTTAAACAGCACTCTGCAAATTCTACCGTGGCCATAGCTGCTCTAGTCGGAAGCTACATCCCTTTTATGAAGATTTTTTTTTTGCTTGTCTGCCTCCTTATTAAGAGTATTTATTCGACTTCTATTGCTGACCTTCGCAGTTTATTGCAAATATTATTTCTCCTGCTTGCTCACTCTCTCGATTTTCCTCCCGTGCATGCAAACCCTTTCGTCTTCTGACCTCATTCTTTGACAGTCTCAGTAGCTCACGATTACAGCCTTTGCTTCTGTGCATCATTTTTCACTCTTGGTTTTGCATTACGTAAAGGCACACTTGGACATACAGGAGTGTGTTTGGAGACTATCAGCATCAGGGAGAGATCTGCACATGCTGGCTTTTCCAGTGTTAGATAGACCACACCTGATGAGTTCTTTGCTCTGAGGTCCTAGAGAGCAGGGGCTGAGTTGGTTGGTCCTCTGCTTCCAAGAGTTAACAGAAACCTAACCTAAGTGCATGTCCAGGAAACGCTACTAGAACTGGTACAGAAGTGAATTATATTGGTTAGATCTGATCTTCAATATCTTAAAACACTCAATATTAGACATATTTCCAGAGACTGGTAGCTCTTTTCTCTGATGTCCAAGACTACCTTTCAAAACCCTTGAGGTTTGGGTCTTTCTCCACTGCCATTTATTGCAGAATTAAGATGTTCATTTATTTAATCATAGATTCATCCTACCATTTGAATGGAAGCATACAATGGACTTGGAACTGGACTACATGCAGGAGAAACAGAAGCTACATTCAGGAAATGTAATCCAGAGAATACAAGTAATAAGTAAATATTTGTATTAAAAAATAGATTAATTTCTATGATAAAAAATCAGTGTTAAAAAATGCGATAGAGGGAACAAAATATAGTCATCTGATGGAAACAACATCTGTCTCTATGCCACCTTGTCGATTGGGTTAAGGCAGGTAGCATCAAACTTCTGATCTACATTATCACTCTCAGTTTATGTACTAGAACAGGATGCTGGAATAGGACACTGCAACAGGACAAAGCAAAGAGCCGTGGGGTAGAAATCAAGCGACTGTGGTTAATGCTTAGACTTGCCACAGGCCTCTTGCTGGTCTTGGAGAGCTTCTTCCTTTTTACAACTGAGAATCTGTAGTAGTGTAAAGGATGAGGTGGCTTAGCGCCTCTGTGGTCCTTCAGTCTCTGACATTTCATCCTTCTTGAGGCAGATGCCTTTACTTACAGTGAACAGCAGGTGACTATAGTACTATTTAGGCCTAAAGTTGCTTAATTAGATAAAGAACATCACATACATTTTTCTTCAACTGAACTTTAGATAATTTTTGCTGTACAGTTTACTGTTTCCTCCATACAAGTTTCTTATCTATTTTAAAACTGATTCACAAATGGTTGCAAGAATTTGGGGGCTTTACTCTGGCTGTTTTGCAATTCAGACAAGTGATTAGAATACTCCCAGCACATACACTTAATCAAAACAAGCCCAATTAAGCTCACTACTCCACATTCCACCTCATTAGCTTTCTGTTCCTAAAATATAACAGATGTCATTGCTGCAGGCCCGGAGGTACAGACACATTTTTCAGCTAAGCTCTTACAATGCAACCTAAGTTAGAGGAAGATTTAATTATTACTTTCATTGTCATGGCTTCCTGTGGAAGCTCATTTTTCACTTAATAGCAATCTCTTTCTACCTAGTTGCCCACTGCCACCAAAATAATGTGTCTTTCTCCTAAAATAGTGCGTTCACAAAAAGTATCATTCCGGCCCTCTTCTTTGCCTAGCAAATTGAGTTGGCCCCTCTTGGACTTGGCCAACCTAATATGCCTTGTTAGGTACACAAGAAAGGGAACAAACAGAATGCCATGACTTCCTCACCTTTTGATATTTAGGTTTTGTTTTTGGATATTTAGAGACTTATGTTCTTTTCCTCCTGCCCAGAATGATAAATAAATCTCTTCCCTCTTTCTTCTCTCTTCCTCTCCCTCCTTCCCCTTCCTCCCTCTCATTCCCTATCTATTATATATAATATATCTTACTGTCTATTATAATATTTTATTTTTATATTTTAATATATTATTTATATTAATATATAATATATTAAGATATAATATTACATAATATACTAAAATATCTTATTAATATTTATTATATTATAACTAGAGAGAGAGATTTATTAGAATCTCACAGACTTACAGGCTGTGGTCAGCTAATCCAACAATATCTGCCTATGAAGGGAAGGATCTAAGCCTCCAATAGTGCAGTTGTTTAGTCCACGAGGCTGATCTTCAGCAGGTTTCAGCACATCTTCAGTATTTGCCAGAATCCCAAAGTAGGCTCTACTGAACGTACATGTTAGCAAGGTCAAGAGCAAGCAAGTAAAGATCAAAAGTTTCCTTCTTCCTTGTTCTTATATAGGCTGCCAGCAGAAGGTGTGGTCCAAATTAGAGGTGGATCTTCCCACCTCAAAGATCTGGACCAGAAACGGATCTTCCACTTCAATTTACGATTTAATTAGGCAATAACCTCTCACAGGTGTATCCGGCCATTTGAGGGTTTTAGTTAATTCCAAATGTAGTGAGGTGACAAGCAAGAATGGCCAGCAAACCCTGGGTTCTCCTTGCCTTCCTTCCGAGTTTTGTGTTGTCATGCTCTTGACATCAACTCGTTTAAGCCTGGACTCTGGTGTTCTCTCCTCCTCTTCTTTCTTTTTCTTTCTTCTTCTTCCTCCTCTTTCTTCTTCTTCCTTCTTTCTCCTCCTCCTTCTCTTTGTCTTCCTTCTCCTCTTCTTTTTTCTTTCTTTTTTCTTTTTTTGATTTCCGATCTGATCACAGATTGGCCTTAGAAAAGGAAAGTGAAATTGATGGAAAAAATTTGAATCCAAATGTAGGTGTGGATAGCACAGAAACAAATGTAGTTTTTGTAAAAGGAAACATTGACAACTGATCCTGGTAAGTTGAACAACTAGTGACGATTGGTCCAAGAAACAGGTAACTTAACCTTACTCACTGATTCAATGGGTTCTCTTCTCTATGTAATTATTCATTCACTAGGTCTCACATGCCTGCAGCTATTATTACATATGTTCTTAATTGCTGTGGAAGTACCATGTTTTAGAGTTCTAGAAAAGTAGTAAAAATTCTTACTTGTCATATATAAACACAAGAATTCACCTGAGCCTTCTCTCAAAAGCCTATGGGAAGAACTGAATCAGAAAATTCAAGGTAAGTTCTGACACTTTATCTGTTTTGGCAATTGGTTTTGTTCAGCTATGTGTCTGTTTCCCCTTCATTCCTTGTTTTGTATTTCTAGATAGAACATTCTTTAAGGAGACCAGGGAGTTTTCTTCTGAAATGTGGAACAAGAAGAATTCTGGAACAAGAAGACTGCAACAAGAAGAATTCTGACAAAGATACATCTCCTAATGCAGGACCACTTTCCTTTAGGTTTGTAGGTGACTGATAGACCTACTCTAACTTTGCAGTTTCTGGTACACAAATTCAGCATCAACATATTTTTAAAAAGTTGCCATTCTTGGAGGAAACATGGAGATTGTTCTTCCAAATCTGGAGACAATTTTAAGACATATTCTACTCACTCTGAATAAGGATGCTATTACTACAGTTGGTTTGTGGTCACCCAGGTGGATCAAGCTTAAAGTCCAGTTTCAGTGGCCTCTTTGCCCCAGTCATAATGTGTTTAGAGTCTCCTCCATTTCAGCGGCATCATATCATAGAAAAGCAAACAGAAATGACTGGAGTTAAATTCTGACCTCTTTGTTTTTAAGTTTCTTGAAAGAAGGACATTATCTTTGTTCATCACTTTTTGTCTTGGGCCTACAATAGTGCTAAACATAGAGCAGGCACTTTATAAACGCTTACTGGACCAAATTGATGGGTAATTCTCTAAAATGCAAACTGACCAAATCCTGCTATCCTGAAGGCTCTTTGACAAAGAGGAAAAGCTGGTAAACAATATATAGCAACATCAAATCAGCTCCCGCCCATTTTCTGGATGGTCTATGAGCTAAGGATGAATTTTAGAGTTTTAAAATATTAAAAATAAAATTCAAAGGAAGATAAAATTTAGTAGTGCTTAAAATACTTTTTAAAGAAAAATCAATTTTTTTTATGCCTCATTAAAACGTATGCTATCCAAACGGAAATGCTGCTTGTTAGCTCTTAGAGAAGCTCTTGGTAAAAGTGAGTTAGTTCTCCAGAAGGCATTTTACCCTGATCTCTTGACATATCACCTCCCCTCATGTCCAGGCCTCCTCCATATGCCTAACACAACGTGTCAACACCCACTTCCTTCCTCACTTCACTGTACTGTAAATGCCTTTGCTAGGCACTTGCCATCCTAAAGGGAGAAGACAAACTTTGCTTTCTTTGAATTAGTGTCTCCTAGAACTCTACCTGAAACACCGGAGAATGAAGAAAACAACACATGAACAAACAAACTTTGATATTCAAAGTCATTCCTGACACTGCATTGGCAAAGCCAAGCCTGACTCCAGGGAGAGGGTAGAAGCAATCTTTAATCACAGGGTGCTTCTGCAAACAGCTGCTGTTGGAGTACAGAGAAATACTTTGTTCTCCTTAGTAGGTTAAATATGCCTCTCCACAAATGTGTTAACCTCCTTCCTTTGCTTAGCAAATCCTCTTTTCATGAGCTATTCAAAGATAAACTTTATCCCCAGGTTGGATTATCATAACCTCCAAATCAGTCTGCCTATATTAAGCTCTCTCCATTCTTAAAGAGAAATTACACTTCAGCCCAAATCAACTAACTTTTTCTCCCCTTTCATATCCCAACATCCTGAATTAGTCTTATAATCTCTCATTTAAAACCAAGGTCACCACTAATGCTTTCTTGATACTCAGATACTTTCCAGATTTCTTTCTCTCCCTAGCTTGTCAGTGCTGGTATACTTTAAACTCCTATGTAGGTGTCCTTCTAACACCTTGTGTTCTCTAACACGTGTAGGCTTATCATAGATGAATAAGCATGTGGAGCTCTGAGTTTATCAATCAGGCATAGGACTAGAATTATGCATTGTCTATGAGGTTAGTCACCTGAGAGTTGCTTGAATACCCACTGACACTTAAATATTAACATTCTGTAAAAGGTACCCAGGTAGCTTGGGGAGACAATACAACAGATAAAATATCTGCTGTTCAAGTATGAGGACATTCTTCGGAAAGCATGGAAATGTACAGGTGGGTGTCAGTGCTCATCCTGAAATTCCAGCCCTCACTGGCAGAGTCAGAGGAACTTGGAATCTGGCAAAAGTACCCAACTTGGTTGTTTCCAGCTTCTGGCTATTACAAATAAAGCTGCTACAAACATGGTTGAGCAAATGTCCTTATTGTGTACTTGAGCCCCTTTTGGATGTATGCCTAGCAGTGGTATGGCTGGATCTTGAGGAAGAGCTATTCCTAGTTGTCTGAGAAAGCACTAGATTGTTTTCCAGAGTGGTTGTAAAAGTTTACATTCCCACCAGCAGTGGAGGAGGCTTCCCCTTTCTCCATAACCTCTCCAGCATGTGTTGTCACTTGAGTTTTTGATCTTAGCCATTCTGATGGGTGTAAGGTGAAATCAACCAAGATGCCCCTCAACTGAGGAAAGGATACAGAAAGTTTGGTACATCTACACAATGGAATACTACTCAGCAATAAAAAACAAGGAAATCATGAAATTTGCAGGTAAATGGTAGGAACTAGAAAAGATCATCCTGAGTGAGCTGTCCCAGAAGCAGAAAGACACACATAGTATATACTCACTCACATAGACATATAATATAGGATAAACCTACTAAAATCTGTACACCTAAAGAAACTAATCTAGAGAGAGGACTCTGGCTAAAATGCTCAGTCCCCATACAGAAAGGCAAAGAGGATGGGCATCAGAAGAAGGAGAAAATGGAACAAGTTAGGAGCCTGCCACAGAGGACCTCTGAAAGGCTAGGCCCTGCAGACTAGCAAAGCAGATGCTGAGACTTATGGCCAACCTTTGAGGAGAGTGTAGGGAATCTTACGAAAGAAGTGGGAAATAGTAAGATCTGGAGGGGACAGAAGCTCCACAAGGAGAGCAACAAAACCAAAAAATCTTGGCACAGGGGTCTTCCCTGAGACTGATAGTCCAACCAAGCAGCATGCATAGAGATAACCCAGAACCCCTGCACAGATGTAGCCCATGGCATCTTAGTGTCCAAGTCAGTTACATAGTAATGGGAACAGGGACTGTCTCTGACATGAACTGATTGGCCTGTTCTTTGATCACCTCCCCCTGAGGGGGGAGCAGCCTTACCAGGCCACAGAGGAAGACAATGCAGCCACTCCTGATGAGACCTAACAGACTAGGATCAGAAGGAAGGAAAAGAAGACCTCCCCTACCAGTGGACTTGGGGAAGGGCATGAGTGGAGAAGGAGGAGAAAGGAAGGGATTGGGAGGGAAGGAGGGAGGGAACTAAAGAGGGGGAATACAAAGTAAATAAAGTGTAATTAATAAAAAAAATTAAAGTAAAAAAGAGTACCCAACTTAATAAACTCGAGGTCTAGCAAGACACTCTGCTTCAGTAAATGAAATAAACAGTAATTGAAGAGGACATTCAAAGTCAAACTGCAACACACACACATACCTATACTGATGACAATGTGTATGCAAATGTACTTATACCACATATATATATATACACACACACACAGAAATGTACAAGCAAAAGATTTAAAATTACAACATAAAACTAAAATGGAATTCACACACTCTATCCCAGGCCCTAAGTTCCTTGTATTTAATTTCCTACCTCAAAGAATGCCATCATCATATACCCCATTCTTAAGCTGTTCATAAAGTCACTTACAAACATCACTAATGGCTACATTTGCAAATGTTAAACACTTCTTGATCTTGACATGCAATAACCCCACCATAATTCCACCTACCTCTCTCTTGCTTCTCATGGCAGTATTTATACCTGGGAGAATCTCTGGATCAATCTCCTCCCACTCATCTTCACTTACCATATACATCCATCTTTTCTTTCCTTCATTCCAAAAAATACATATTTGACCAAAGTACGTATCTGCTTAAAAATATTTTAGGATACATCCAAACTCCTTAAGATACTTCAAAGGAATCATGATGTGCATCTTGCAGATCCTTTTCCTCTTCTGTGGAAATTTCTCTCCCTTGCCCTTTTCACACACTGTCTCCAGCCATAAGAAAGAATTTTGCTTCATGAATATTTCTTTTTCTCTGGATTCCAAGTTTTCCGATAGGGTCTTACATAGTTCCAGAACACTCTTTTCCACTCTTTATTCACTTCCAGGTTGCTTCTATTTGTTATCCGTGTAATAACTTTGCTATCCCTTTGCCTTGGAGAGTTTCTGTTACTGCTCTCATGAGTGGTGGGTCTTTCCGAAGATATTCAGGGCTCCGGCTCCTCTTACTGGGTGCACATCACTGTGATCTTCTTCCTCATCTAACTTGCATGCAAGCGGATGTGTGTAATTCTACCCTGGAGGAAGTTTAAGCAAGGTGATCACAAATCCCAGGCTAGCGTGCACAATGTACCAAATTTTCTTCTTTAATAATATGAAGACCTGAGATGCAGTTCAGTGCTATAGAACTCGCCTCGCAGGTAGAAAACTCTGACCTCAGACCTTTATACGGAGACAAATAAATAATAACAACAATAATGAAACTGAATCGTGAATAGAATATAATTTTCAGGTTCATGCAGTCAGAACATGTGTTTCTAAATGTTTGCTGTTGTCCTAGCTAGCTTTAACTGTTAATTTGATATGGAGAATTACCTAGGAAGAGAATCTCAGTTGGAGAATTACCAAGATCAGATTGGCCTGTAGACGCGTATGTGTAGCATCATCTCAGTTGTTAAGTGGTGTGTGAGCATCCAGCCAACAGTGGATGGCAGCATCCTTTAGGCAGGTAGTCCCGAGCTATATGAAAAAGCTAGCTGAGCTTAAACCTGTCTGTCATCCAGCAAGCAACATCCTTCATGGTTCCTGTCATACTTCTTTGGCTTTGAATGAGTTTCATGGTCAGAGATAATGCTTTGTGGACCAACACAGGGCCTGTCTTCAAAATGTTCTTTCTCTGGGTCCTCTCCAGGATGGACTATGACCCGGAATTATAGGCCAAATAAATCGTCACTTCCTCAGAGTTGCTCCTCACCGGGGTTAATTGTCACAACAACAGAAATGAGAGCAGAGCAAGTGTGTATCCATCAACCTTACTAAACAAAGTGGCACATACTTAGTGATCAATCAATAGACAGAAGATAGATTTTAAAAAGAAATATTGTCTGTATTTTTGAAGCATATTGGACAAAGGAATCTTTTCTCCCATATTCCTCAAAATGATTAGCTTGGCTGGAAAGTGTATAATTCTACAGAGAGGATTTAATCTAGGGAATGCAATACAGAAGCAGTACAGTCTACCAGAAGACTGTGACTTCTATGTCAGTAAATGATACCACAGTGTAACAAGGAAGTGACTGAATTGTAAACCTAGATCTATGGAAATAATTTGAAAAACTCAAAAGGTATAGTCTATAAAAAGTTTTTATTTTTAACCAAGAAGGTCACTATTGCATTACTACTATCATTTATTTTGTTATGTTTTAGATTAGTTCTGTGCCTCAAAACACATTCATGTGACCAAATTATCCTCTTTCGAGTGATTATCGGAGGTGTTCATGGGTGTTAAATGAATATGTAACTATGCTTCCTACCAGGGACCTCTGTGAACTCTGTTTTTTCCAGGCATTTGCTGCCCTTTCCTTCCCATGCTCTAGTCTTTTTCGAATCCCGCCTGGAAGTGTGGTGATAGCCTACCTTTTGAATTCACATGCATGTCATTCATGTGTTCATCCACCCCTAGCAAATCTCCAGAAAATTGGAAGAGAGGTTTTTAAAAAGATAGGAATCGCTGTAGGTTTGGCACTTTGTTCATCCATTTCCGTTGATTTGCTATTAGCATCTGTGATGAGGCTTGGGGGCGGCTGCCAAACCTTGAATGTCACCGAGATGAGATTTAGCTGGTGGGGCTGAGGCCAGGCTTATTACTGTTCAGATTGAGCTTCACGATTGTCCTCTCTTGTTAGCGTGCCTCCATTCGAGCACAAAGAGCTTAGATTGCTTTGCGAAATCTATCTTAATTAATCATAAATAGTGCCTGATGGGAAGATTGCTGCTTTCATCTTAGTTAAATAAAACACAATCACTAAATCCTTTTTCTTGCTCCAGGTTTTCACAGCGTTGTGCAGGTTGCCTCCTTGCATATCTGAGATGCTATAAGGTCTAATCGCATCACTATGTTACTGAGAGCCTCATTAGACTGTGCCATCAAGAGCTGTCCCCAGCCCTTTCTCCACCGGCAGAGCCAAGTCCCAATGAGTTAAATGGGGACACAGGAATGGCAAAACAATTCCACTCCTTCCCAGCAGCTAATTAAGAAGGAGGGTAAAGCACTGTGCTAAAGACTTCAGCAATTTTGCCTTGCAGCTCTTCAAGGGTGACCTTGTAGCAAGTGGTGAAAATACAGAAGAGAGTCACTGTTGCGTGGTAAATGATCGTCAGGAAAGTTCAAACGCTACCGAATGGGTGGCTAAGTATGCTAGCGTGTGCCTGCTTTGTTCTCTGCCCCCTTTGAACTTATGAAATTTCCTTTCTGTACAAATATAGAAAGCAAATAATGAAGAACTTAGGGCTCTACTTAAATGAACAATACATAATCAGCCTGTTGCACCGGTAACATAAATGCTACAGAGTGGGGCCCGAGAGCAGCAGTTGCCATGGGGCACCCATGTAATGTAATGGGCCCATGTATCTGCATAATGAGTGGTGTAATTGCCTCCTCTCTTGCCAGCCTCTACTTACAGAGCTAAAAAATATCTAAAAACTCAATTTCCCATTTTCTTTTTTCAGCTTCAAAGGAAGCTCTCTGGTTCATCTCTGAGCAGTGGGATGTGAGCGGGATCTGTGGGGACCACTCTGCTTTCTTCTACCGCTGTCCTCCAAAAAGTAAAGGTGGCAGAACTTCAGATCAGACAAACACAACAGCTACGTGGGCAGACGGCCAGACATAAAGACGAAAGGATCCCGATTTCCTAACAGCACCCTAAGTCAACTTTGTAACTCTCACATTGCCCAGACGGGAACCTCTCAGACCAAATCTTTACCGTTAAGTAAATGTTAGGCAGCTTTTTCAGTTCCTACCGGAATCTAAGCTTTTTGACCACCAACAAAGAAGACTTACGATTACTGTTCTAAGGATAGCACACCTCAGGCAGAGGCAGTGTGAATTCAAAGCCAGCCTGGTCTACAGAGTTCCGGGAAAGCCATTGCTCCACAGAGAAACCCTGTCTCAAACAACAACAACAACAACAACAACAACAAAATACCACATCTCTTCATCTCCTTTGCTCCATGAACCTAGAATATTTGCTTGAGCCTGGTCTGGAGGATGCCAGAGAGTAGAGATCAGACACAATTCACATCCTCTTTTGTAAGATCCAACAGGATCTTAGCTTTGAGGACTTGATCATTTCCTAAATTCATAGATACTGTTTGACCAACCTGACAGAGTTCAAGCAGAAAAAAATAAATATGTATGTGTTTCAGCAGAGAAGGTTAGTAGAAGGGATTCGTCACAGTGGCAGTATATGTCCACCAGAAGAGCACAGTTTCCAAGCATGTCAGTAAAGAATGGAAAGCTGATTTCTAAACACCTCCACAGTTCATTGCTGCTGGTTAAAAACTGCTTGGTGGAGCTCTGAACGCCTTTGGTGTTCTGGGGCATCTTTGTTCAAGGTAATAGATACCCACAAGTCCTGAATGGAAACTTTCTGATACAACTGTGCCTGTTCCAGGAATTGCCCGTGTATCCCAACAACTGAGTCTCCACATATCAGGTCTCTTTCTTGCCACTAAAGAGAGATTTTATTTGCCATAACTCACGGGCAATCCAAATCAGCATGTCATTTATTTATGAAACGGGTTCTGGGGAGGGGAGAGAAGGGGAACGACTTTTTCAAATGTAAGGAATGGAAAGAGAAGGGCAGAACCTTTGAAGACTCAGGTCACAGAGATATGATGGAAGATTGAAGGTTAAATGGAAAACAATTCCTGTATTATCTCAAAAGCTAGCACACCATCTCAGCAAACAGAAGAAATGATAGAGATTGCTTTGTGCTGAGTATAATAAATGCTAGTAATTTGGTCAAAGATACAAAAAGAAATGGAAAAAAAGATGGTGACAATATGAATAAGAAGGTGAAGAATGAGAACAAACATTAAAAAACAAAACCTCAGACTTGGAGCGTCTCCTTCTGCTATTGATACTACAATGGAACCATCAAGGAATCTGCCAATGTGCAAATGCCATTTCTTCATCAAACCTGCCAAGCCAAGTAAGAGGTGAAGTTACAAACAATAGATACAGATCCATCTCCATCACCCATGAGAATGTCTACAAAAAGAGAGTTGAGAGAATATCTAATTTGCATATGCCAGTAAAACATCCTTAACTAAACAGGCAGAACATCAAAAAGTCTTCAGAGCCAAAGTGGAGTCAAATGCCTGAGATTCAAATTAAAGACCTGGAAGAAAATAGTATTTCATTCTAGTCTTCAAATTTCAACCTCACACAACTTTTACACTCCTGAATATAGGGAGTGAGTTAAGTCTTGAGTGAGTGTGTATTTGTCATGGGCTCAGCTATGTCAAGAAGCCCAATGCTGCAGCTTCTTGGGAAGTGGCAAAGCCTTCCCCAGGTGAGGCTCAGAGGGATGGCAGAACCTTCCTAAGGGGTCCTAGTGTAAATGATAACAGTGTGTGCTTAAAATATCCTTCATAGCTTTCTCCTCTCTGATATTTATGGCCTGACAACTGCTTCCCTGCAGAGACTGCTCCCACTGAGATTAGCTAAACTGGCTTCCTTGGCTCAGCTGTATGCAACAACTCCACCTCCCTGTTCGGCTATATAATATATAGTTTTATTATAATATATAATAAAATATAATATATGTTTTATTATAATATATAATAAAACATGCTGAGTTTCCAGAGTGGTGCGGTTTCTTCATCAGAGAGCCTACTCCACCCAGTTCTCAGCTTTTCTGTTCACCCCTATGTGTGCATGCCCTTTCCTCAATCCCTCACAACTCCAATCAGGTCAATCTGTGAAGCCTTGCAACACCTGGAGACAGTGATCCTAGTAACCATGTTGTCAACTTTACTTGACAGCCCCCATTCTGTGAAAGGATTTTGGTCTCGATATGCCCTTGGTGCTTTACAGTGAACACCCTGAAGTGGTCTAACTGGGGAGAAGAGACTAGAAAGGGGTAAGGCATGGGCTTGATAAACTGATATGACTGTGTTAGAATCAAAAGTAAAAGACACATGAAGTAGGAATGTAAACTCTTTTTGATATTACAGAAATCTACCTAGTATTACATTCCTGGAAGCCACCATCTCCTGTAACCAGGCAAGGCTTCCTTTTTCGGTCGAGGGATGGGAACACCAATTCAGCCACAAAACCTTCAACCTACAGTTTTTCCTGCCTTTAAGATGTTCTGGGGTCAATGTGGCAGCATAGAAATTGTGGGAATGGCCAACCAATGACCAGTCCAACTTGAGTTCCATGCCACAAGAGGAAGCCCATGCCTGACATTGTCTGGAGGGCCAAGAAACAAGATGGATAGCCCAGAGACCTAGGATACAAATCAAATATAACTGGTGGAAACAAAAGTCAATGAAATAATGTCTAATGATACTCTGTTATACTTGTAGGCTGGAGCCTAGCATAGTCTTCTTTAGAGAGGCTTCACCCGACAACTGATAGAAGCAGATGCAGAGACCCATAGCTAAACATTAGGTATTGCTCAGGGAATCCTGCAAAGATGGGAAGGAAGGAATGTAGGAGCCAGAGGAGTTAAGGACACAAGAACCTGACCCACAGAACACACTTAGCAGGGCTAATAGGAGCTCAAACTAAAGTAACAATCAGGAGTCTGCATGGTTCTAACTTAGGTCTTCTGCACATATGGTTGTATAGCTTGTTGTTCTTGTGGGACTCCAATAGGGAGGGTGGGGGCTGTCTCTGACCCCTTTGCCTGCTTTTGGGACCCCATTTCTTCCTACTTCATTGCCTTGTCCTATCATAATATAGGGGGTGTGCCTAGTCTTATCACAACTTGTTATGATATGATTAGTTGATATCTCTGGGAGTTTTGCCTTTTTCTGAAAAGAAATGGAGAAAGAGGAGTATATCTGGGGAAAAAGAAAGAATGGGAGGAACTAAGAAGAGAAGAGGGAGGAAAAACTGACTGAGATGTACTATATGAGACAAGAATTAAAAAAAAAACAAGAAATAATAAATGGCAGTTGATGGATAAATGAAAAAAAAATGACTAAAACATCTTTGAACTTACTATGGGTTCTCAGGATATGTCTGGTTGGGTGACATCTTTTGAAAGTAGTTGGTTGAGAGGTTGGATTTACCTAGAACAACCTTAGGATACAAATTTTCTTCATTCTAATTCTGAATTAGTGATTCTTATCCATTTAACCAAAACTTTCTATTTAAAGTTTTATAAAGATTTTGCGAAGTTCAGAGTCTAATTAATAATAGAAGAGAAAAATCATTAGGAGAATAATGAGGACTGGCCATTATCATTCAGTTCTTTTAAGTGTAGACTGCTCATCTTTCAAGAGTTTCATGGAGGGGAATATAATAAGAGCTTGAAGAACAGGAAAACTGAACTGAGGTGGTGTGATCGAGTGAAGCCTTGATCAATAGTATTTGATTCAGTGGAAGGAAGAAGTTGTTTCAGGTAAGAGAAACACAGCTTAAGCTATGGCAGGAAAAGGGGACAGAGGTGTGAAATACCTTTAACTACAGTGAATAAGCAATTCTTTTCTTCTTGATTTTCCTGTGTTGTTTGAACAACTAGCTTCGTACTGGATGAATGATGAATGATTCAGAAAAATACAGGAGACATACAAATGAGTGACAGTAGATTTTTTTTTCAAAAAGAAATAATCAGGAATTGAAATCATAAGAGAAAAATTAAACTGCTAGGACTATAAAAATGGATTCAAATTTACAATCACAAACTGATATATGCAAAAAATGTAACTTATTTTTCTATAGTCAAATATAATTTCTATCATTAAGCTCCCATTTCTGTCTCATAGCAGAAAACTGATATCAAGCTGCATTCAGGTAAATTTCTTCCCATTTAAGCACTTCTCAGTCAATTCAGGCTTACAGCATAACTGCATTCAGATTTTTAAAATAACTCTCAAATTTTATTCTCTCCCTTTTCCATATATTGGTTCAAATCTCTACAAAATTTAAATAACTGCCCTTGCAGAAACAATAAAGGAAAAAGAATGTTTAATTCACAGCCTTTTTATGGCTACTTCCTGGGTTGGCTCTTAGTATGATGATGATGTACCTGTCCTTGTGTGCTTTCAGGTCATGTCCCTTTACTTCCACAGAGCTATCACCTGGTCAAGTGATTTGATTCCTTTTCTCTGATCCTTCTTTCCTATTGAAACATTAGAAGCCTGGCCTTTGTGTTTGGTTGGTAACACAGCCAGGTAACCCTGGCTCTTCCTTCAAATCCTCTCATCATGAGCATTTGGAATGCTAACTTACTCTGTTAGACTACCCCAAGGTGCTCAAGTGCTTTGGGTGGCCTGTAGACACTCCTTTTACCTTTGATCAACCTGTGAGTGACTGTTCTCTAGCATTTCTGAGACATTGCCTCCAAAAGACACATCCCTCCTATCAGGATTCTAGGCTGGACTGCAAAAATAGGGACTTGCTTCCCCAACATTGCCTGTTCTATCCTTACTCCAACATCTACAAAAAGGTTATCTTGCAAATTAGGTTAGAAAATTAATAGATGCCCTTTTCTCTCCTCTTTTTGATCCAGAGCCTGGTTTCTTTTTTGTTTGTTTGTTTTTGTTTGGTTGATTGATTTTGTGTTTGTTTACATGGGTTCTGGGGATTGAATTTAGGTTTTCATGCTCATGTCAACAATACTTGACCACATTAGTCATCTTTTCTATCAGGTAGGAAGAGGATAGGAAAGGAAAATTAATCTGATTTTCTATTTCTGTTTCTTAGACAAGTTGAGCTACAGATTTCCCAGCTTCTGACTCCTTCTCTAAAAAACAGGCTATGTGCCCTGCTGTAGCCTCTCCCTTTCTGGACACAGAATTGATAAACTACTCTGCTGTGGTCTTGTATTTTCCCGCCCTCCCCTCAAACTCATTACAACTGCAAATTCAGCCTCCTGATACCCATCTCAGAGACAACATTGAATTATAATTATAACTCTACTTTTATCTAGCACCCCTTGCCTACTGCTTTTAGGTGATGGGCGAGGTCACATGGTGTGGAATGCCCCCATGTCCTGAAACCTCCAAGGGCAAGAAATTCCCTTTGTTTCTCTAAACTGAAGGTTTTTTTTTTCTTTCAGGACCCTCATGCTGTCCACTGCAGCGATAAATGACTGTCTATGGCCATCGTGCTGTAATTCTCCTAAGACTGCTCATCTGAAGGATAGTCTACCTGAGCTTCCCTTGCACTATTTTTTCAAATGTGCAAAGCATGCATGTTTTGCTTGCTTGTATGTAGGTTTTGTTTGCCTGGTGCTCTCAGGGGCAGAAGACAGTATTGGACCACCTGTAACTGAAGTTACAAAAGGCTGTAAGCTTCCTTGTGACTGTTGGAAACTGAATCCAAGCTTCCTGGAAGAGCATCCAGAGCTTTCCATGGTGTGTTGACTTTCTAGCTCTTCCGCTATTTTTACAAGTTACAGCTTAACAAAACAAAACAAAACAAAACAAAATGACTTTTGAAAATAAATAGTAATGTTATAGAATATTCATTTTTGCAGTTCTAGACAGGTCATAAGCTGGAAGGGTTGTTATCAGTAGCTAGCTAATGTATCTGAAATTAAATTTCATCAATTAGTGTACCACAGTTAAGACGTTTGATATTGAGGAGCAGGTGAGAAAACTCAAGTGTACTGTTAACTTAAGGCTTCCGCAAGCCTAGACTGTGATTTCTATTATTTTGGAAGAGAAATTCCATTCATTTATATGTGTATTCTTTAAAAACAATCGTCAAATATCAACAGTGGGCAAGGTAGTGAGGTCTGCGGCACGTAGGGGCACCTTCTCATCCCAGCCTTTTTGAATCAGTGCTGTAATGTGGAGGCAAACAATGCATAAGTCAACAAACAATTCTTGACAGTTGTAAGTGTCATAAAAGGCTTAGGAGGATGTGATAGAACCTCCAGGAGAGGAGACTATTTTAGATTGGCATCTGTGGGGGTAGAAAAACCGTCCTTAATCCTTCTCTGGGACATACCAAAAGGGTAAAAAATAGCACCAGAGAAGGTTGTTTATTGCCTTACTGAGTTCCAAATACAACTAATAGAAACAGACTCCGCAGGCCTTTCCTGCTTGAAATTGAGCTCTGAAAAGCTTAAAAACAAGAGAGCTGCAGACTCCTGTGCTGGGTTGCTTTTGTGAGGCTTTAATTGCTTTTGAATGCATATGAATGTCAATTAGAGCCAGGCTAAATACGTCTTCTTGGAGACAGAGCATTTGGTCTCTCTTTCAAGTTCCTTTGTTTGCTTGAATCAGCTTTGTAGTTTAACAGATGTTTTTGGAGGAAATGGAGACATAAGCTTTTATAATGCTGAAAATTAAATGAGAAACAATACTTTTCTCTTCACCTTCCCCAACCCCCACACACAAAACTGCAACACTACAAAATTGGCAACCCACCTTACACTGAAGAAAATTACTTTTAGAGGGCACATGTTAGTAAAATGAAAGATTTTTTTTAAGGCATGCACCTGGAGTTCATTAAATATTGTTCGTTCTTTAGGGAGATACATAATTGAAGGTGAAAGTGATTATCCGTTCAGCCTTGGGAAAGGATAGTATTTTCTAGACTCATAGAATATCCTCTCTTTAATTAAAAATAAAATAAAATTATCTTAAGAGAATGAATGCCATGATTGCCTGGGCCAAGCTTAGCTCTCCAACCTTTTGTTCTATCACATAAGCAAACTCCTTGTTCATGCCCAGGGAACCCTACATACACTCACTTTATTTTTTGCAGTGTGATGATGTTCCCTTATCTGGGAGCACTTTCCATGAACTATTAACATCACTTGCATAAAACTCTTATTTCTATGTCATTCTAGTAAAGATAAGATATATAAGCCATCAGTTTTGAAATCAAACAAACTCCTTAAGTCTGGCACTGTCTTATTGTGCACGTCATCTTCAGTAGTCAGCTCAACTTTCTTCAGTGCAATGCTCCATTCCGTAAGGTGGGAAGTTCTCCACTGAAGTCGTTTTTGACAGCTACATCCCATGATGTATCCAGAGTTTGTGTCATAAAACAGTCAGCAAAAGGAAATATGGAATCCTCTTTGTTAGACCACATCCTGGTGCTCGCTTCGGCAGCACATATACTAAAATTAGACCACATCCTGACCCTTTAAGACAGTGGTCACTCTAAGAAACAAACCAGGTCCCATAGCATGATAATTCAGGTCACCCCCCACACACACACACAACACACAACAAACACACACACACGCGCGCGCGCGCACACACACACACACACACACACATAGAGAGAGAGAAAGAGAGAGCTCTCCTTAATGTAGAAAAGGAGGTTAAACAATCCTTGAAGTTGTGGCTAACAACGCTTACTTTATGTTACATTTAGTTCTACATTAAATAATATGTAAAACTTCCCTAACCCCTGAAAACTTAGTAAATATTTTCCTGTTTCACAGGATTTAAAGGCTCTTCATTCCTAACTCTACATCATTCCTCTCATGGTGGCTCATTCTCTCTCTTTCTCTCTCTCCTCTCTCTAGTCTTTTTCTCTCTCCTATCTCTGCCGTTTTTACTCTTAATGAAGTTCCTCTCCATGTGTCCTACTTATGTTTCTCTGTTGCTATACTAAACACAAATGAAAAACAACTTATTGGAGAAAGGCTTTATTTCATCTTACAAGCAAAGCATTTAGTGTAATAATATATTTTTTAAATGTGCCACATAACAGATCTAATATGAAAGAAATTTATTGTATGGAGAGAGAGAGAGAGAGAGAGAGAGAGAGAGAGAGAGAGAGAGAAATACAGGGAGAGAGTGTTGGGATCAGTAAGCAGGCACTTCTACAGGCAGCCCCAGTTAGACCAGTTATCAGGCATTTGTGAAGACACCCAGACCACCTGCTGACCACCTGGAACTACCTGCACATGCCCTGGGTCACCCTATAAGAGAACTGGAGCCCTCCCCTCTCTCTCTCTTCTTCCTCTTCCACTCTCTTCCTCTTCCTTTCTCTCTTCCTTACTCTTCCTCTCTCTCTCTCTCTCTCTCTCTCTCTCTCTCTCTCTCTCTCTCTCTCCCTCCCTCTTCCCCTAATAAACCTCCCACGTGGAACTGATCTCGTGGTGTGATTTGTGAACCCGCGTGTAACCTCCACATTCCTGCATTGGTCCTAACATTGGTGCATTTTGGCCGGGATAGGTTACCTCCAGCAAGTTCACTGAGTGCGCCGGGGCTTCTGGAGACCTATTTTTCTCCAAATCCGCCCGAAATCTCCACTTTCCTGCTACCAGTTCACTACAAATTCATCCAACACCGGCTACATTGGTAAGTTTCCCTTTTGGTCAGCATATCCCTATTGCTAGACCCCATCTCTACTAGGGCCTCAGTTTCCCCTGGGAGAACTTTCTACAACACGGTTCCTCTCTACCTGCTCTTGCAGAAAGCCCTGGCTAGGCAAAACCCTGTTCTCTCGGCCGTGCCACAGGGCACGTGCCTCGGTCTCTGGCCAAAATCTGACGAGATATTTGACCAGACCAGACCAATCTGCCTAGAGACCCGCCTCTTTCTGGAATGCCGTTAGGGGCCAGTCTCTCTCACCTCCCCATGGGTAACGCCCATATGCCGCAGTCTGTTCCCCCAGCTTTCTTTCTCCTTCGCTCTAAAACTCCTTTCTGTTCCTCCTGTTCTCCTACTAAACTCCTTCTAACCATTAAACTAAATCTAAGGAGTTCTGCCTTTGACCCAGCGGACAAAGTTCCACCCCGCCGCTGCTGCCGCCGCTTCACTCCTCCTGCCTGGGTGGCCTGCCGCCCACCCTGCCCGGCTCGGCCACAGGCGGTAGGGCCGGGTCTTTGCCAAGGTAAACAGCCTGAGTCGCGCCAGTCCCAGCGGCCGACAGCGCTCTGAGATGTGGAGACACACAGTGCTGTAATCGACTTTTCAAAACTTGGTAGGGAGTTTTGCAAAATTTAAAATTCCCACAAAAAATCCCTGGGTGCAGCCATCTTGGCTTTGAGAAGAAATGGGCAGACCTTGGTTTCATCAGAGGCTTCCATGTGGCCGGTGCCTGGGCACAGCCATCTTGGCTTTGGGAAAAAACATGGGCGGGACCTTGGTTTCATCAGAGGCTTCCATTGGCCAGTACCATCTTTAATTCGGGCAAAGAGGCCCCGCCTTCCGTGTGCCTTTCTCCAGCGCCATCCCTCCGCCCCTGTCCCAAGCGGCTTCTATTTAAAAGCGCTCATCCTGATTCCTATATTCCACTCACATATTTTCAAATGCTTTATATAATCTTTATAATTTTCTCATTGGGTTTACATTCCTGGTCTTTTGGGGTTCGTAAACTGGGCACAACATTTTGGGGGCTCGTCCCAGGACCCCAAGACTCCAGGAATCTGACCCAGAGGTTTTTCTGCCGGCCATAAGTGTAATGTTTCTGTGCAATGTTTGTATGTGTAGTACTTTCTGTTCTCTGTTCTAAAAATTTCTCAGAGCTTGAGGTGTCTGTATCTGGGTAGCAAGACGTGATCAAGGTGGTCACAGCTGCCGAAGTTCAGGGAGACGCCCCTAGCTTCATCAGTATTTTCAGTATTTTGGTGGGTAATCTGTACGCCTGGTCCCAGTGAGTGCCATTGGGTGTCTCCTGGGGCAACAGCCCACTCTCGGTGTCTTACTGGGGCATCATGGCCTTTACCTCATGCACCCAATGCAGGAGGAATCAGTATGTTCGGCCTGCCCCAGAAGAGTCAGTTTTGGTCCCAAAAAATTTGGCCAGCTGGTTAGTGTTTTTTGTCTCAGTGTCTCTGTGCAGTATTTGTTTGTGTATACCTTCTGTTTTCTGTTCTAAAAGGCCTCATAAATCTTGTTTAAAATGTGTGCCTATGTGTTTATAAGCTCTATAAACGCATATGTATAGGCTACCACGTGGTATATAAAGTGCCTCAGTGCCTCACCGCCATCTTGACTTTACCATGTGGGTTATAATGTGCCCACCATCTTGGTATGGGTAATAAAAAGAAAAAAAAAAAAAGAAAGAAAACCTTGGTCAAATAATTCTCATTTCCTTCTAGGTTAAAAGGATGAGTTATCTCAAATTGGTATTGGTTTTAGAAATTAAATTGTTTACACTGGTAAAATCTGGTTTTGACTTTTAAGGTTATGGCTATGCCTTGTGACTTCTACAAAAGGGGTACTTTGTTTTGATATTGCAAAAACGGGTTTTAAAAAATGTTTACATGTTTAAGGCTATAAAATATTTAAAGTTTATCAGGCATTTGGGTATAAAAATGATCTTGGGTAGTCTTACAAAATTTAAAAGTTTCTCGATACTTTGGGGGAGAATAAAAATACTTTGGTATTTATTTTATTAATTTTACTAAATAAAACTAAGCCATGTGGTTTGCACTAATTAAAAAGATTGCAGTTTTTACAATGTATCTTATGGAGAGCTGTTTGTTTGTTAAGCTGCTTTGTTTATGGAAAAACATGTTTCCACCCTGGTCTTTACCTTGAGACAAAGAAAAGAGGAAGTTTCACCAAGTTCCTTAAAGCTTGTTCTAAGTTCCTTAGAGTTTATGTGACCTTGGACCATCTTGTCTGCTACAGGGAAGTAATTTTAGAGAAAGAGTTTAGCAGTTTCAGAACTTTTTGTATTAATGTAACTTGTTTTTGCTTTGCCTATAAAAAACAAATCGTAGATGCTGGGCTCCAGCAGGATCATGTCAAAATAAAAAGGATTTTCATGAGAGTTTTTAAGGTATATAAAATGTTACAAAAGGTTAGTGGATGTATTATAAAAAGCCAGAGAGTTAATATGATTTGAGAAAGAACTGTATTTAAATATGTTGTACTTCATTTAAAAGGCTGATGATTCCTCAGTACAAAATGTTTTTTATGCTCTTTTAAGGGGAAAAAATTCTGGCTGATAGCTTTGGTATGGCTACAATAATTTGTACAGTTTAATATTGTTCTGTACTGTTCTGTTATGCAGTTGGTTCTAAAACTTATTTGATCACTATGTTAAAACTTTTGGTTGTGGGGGATTATGGATGCTCCACAGTGTTTGCTGTATCATCAGCAGTACCTAATGGCTGTGTTTGGTATTGTCAGTCACAGCCTGTGCTAACACGTGGCTAGCCACCATAATGGTTCAGCAATAGAGAGAGCTTGGAGCTGTAGTTTTGCTGCCATATTTGTTTAGGGCTTCCAGCTGAGTTCAGTTACACATGGCCAGCCACCATGCTGGTCTGGAGATAAAGAGGGTGGAGCCATGAGTTTGCGATCATCTTTGTTTAGGTCTCAAGTGGTAGGAGCAGCAAGATTTGCTAGCCTCTCTATAAACTGTATCTGATTAAAAGGTTTGCTTTGATTTTCAAAAAGAGCAGATTTAAAGTCATGCTAAATACTACAGTTGAGCCTTACCTAGTCTCTTTGTTTAGGTTTAAGGTTAAGCCTAGGATGGGTGACTAAAGTTGCCCTTATAAATCTACTTAAAATATGGTTCTAGATAACATTCTATTTTATTGGACACAGTTTAGAGCAGATAATAAAGACAGACAAAGTAACTCAGACATGCTAACCCTCAAGCTTGTCAGAGATCTAATGAATATGGCATTTTAACTGTGTAAGCTTATTGTGACAGAAAGTCCCAAAATTCTGGCAATAGCTCCCCAAGGTCTCTGAGAAGATTTGGGCACAACGACAGATGACTTCGACTCTGGATTGTGGTATGCTAACCACTGGGCAATATTGCCTCAACTGGCCCACTGCTAGGGCCCAACCTAAACTGTGCACAAAACTGTGGACAAAACACCTGGAGAGTCAATGTTTCACGTTGCTAAGGGTGAGGTGAGGCCATTCTCTCATTTCTTTCTCCACAGAAACAGTCTCATCTTCTGTGTCTAGCTGGACCACCTCTGCCCATGACGTTATAAGACCACAGGAACCAGGGACACTGCCTAGGTGATGGACTAACTTGTCATCTGTCATTTTGATTGGCACATAAATTGGTATATGTTTTAGCTCATAACTTATCCTTCTCAGTCTCTGATCACCTTGACGGCTATGCTAAGCTAATGGTAGCTTTGCAGCTAAAGAGAAGACAATTAGATCCACTGTTAGCTCACTAATCAGTTTAAGATATATCACTAGATAAAATATATATAGCTTATGTAGGGTCTAAGGATAAAAGGAGTTTAGGTTATAAAAATACAAGTTATACATATTTGAGGGTCTAAAAAATGTTTTAAGGTTGGTAAATGCAAGTTATAAAGGTTACAAGGTCTAAGGTGATTTAAGGTATCTTAAATAGGTAAAAAGGCTTAATATTTCTTCTTGTTGTTCTTCTACTGTTGTATTGACTGTCCAGAGTTTTGACCTTTATCAGTAGGACTCTAATTTATTAATCTAACTCTGATACAAAAACATTCCACTATACCACTATTCCACTATTATGGTCCTAAGCTCAAGATTGCAAGCTTCCATAATGTGTATGTTTATACAAAAGGTTAAGATCAAGTGAGTTTCCCTTTTACTTCAAAGAAGGCTTTTACCTCTTCAGAGTTCACCTTATAAAGTACTTATGGCGTTAACACATATGTATGTCTACTGCTTTTTTCTCAATGCATAGTACAATTATGATACTAACATGTCTAAAGTTTTATCTCCTTCTTAAACCTTAAAAGTAATTCTTGTAAGCTGCAGAAAGTCCACCTAAATCTATCTCTCAGGACAACTAGACTCCAGATAAGTACCATACTTACTGCCTATCTCAAAAGGTGGGACTCCTCCCTTTTCCCTGGTTTTGGGACTTCCTTTCCTGGCTACCAAACTGCTATTTACTACATGCAACCACTGGCTAGATTCGTGAGTTCACTCCATTTTCTCAGCATACATGCCTCTCTTGGTAGGGGAAGCTTGACCACAGAGATCTGGCAACTTCCTACTATCTTTTGAGATGGGGGGACCCCCCCTCAGCCGTAGCCTTAATTGTCTAGGTTTGACCCTCTATGCTGACTTTCACTTTAGGGCCACACTCTCCCTTGGGCGGTACACCCCCTCTACGGGTTCCTTCCCCCTCCCCCTCCCCATACACATCAGATATGGCCATAAGCTAATTCTTCCATAAGCAATTCTTCCACTGGGGATCCATTTTCCCAAGTGGCTCTGGTTTGTGTCAAGTTGACAAAAACTAACTAGCTTAACACCTATCTACCCATGTTTTCCTGAAGACTCATTTAGGATCCTGCCAACCTACTATTAAATAATTAGTCCTTACAACTGGAATGGGAAGAGCTAGGCTGGATGCTGGCTCAGGTGATGCCTTCTGAGACCATTTCATCTATTGTCTCTGTGACAGAACATCATGGAAGCCCCAGGTCGTGATGTTAACACCTCTTGCATCAAGGTCTTGCATCAAGGGGAAAAAAGAACCTCACAAAACCAAGACTGGAAGTGAGAACATGGTCTGAGTTTGTATAGCAGAACATGTTCCACACATGAACACAGAATTGCATGCTCTTGTGTCACTTTTTATACTCCACACTTCCATATAAGAATTCGGACAGTTCAATCAGGGGCACAAGTTTTCAGCACAAAAGGAAGGGGGCTATGTAGATAATCGTTTTTTGCAATGGGAAACACAATTAAGGGAATCATGAAAACATGCTGAGTTGTAATGAAGTATTCTATTCAGTTTTGTTCTTAGTTTTGTTTTCTTTGAAGAGACTAGAGAGAGATAGTATGGAAAAAGGAAAATGAGAGAAGAAATATATCAGAGGGCAGCAAAGGTAAGAAATGTAAATATCACTTTATAAAATTTCAATGGCCTGCCTCACAGTGTTTACTAGGTCATGGTGCTAAAGACATTTATATGATAAGTTATACCAAAAAGTTTGAAACCAGTGTCCTGGTAGAAAATTAAAATATGATTATCAGAGGAGATAAGGGTGATAATCTACCAAAAATATATGGAAATTCCCTGTAGCCAGAAAGCTCACTTAGAGGACACTTGGCTGATATTCATTGAATAATATTCAGAACTTATATTTTGATTTATATGCCTCTTGTCATTGAACAGAGCTTAATCCCATCCTCTGGAAGGAGGAGGTTCACACCTCATGGGCTAGGATTTATGAAGGGATTACTGTGATTCTTGAGTTAAGTGTTAAAATGGTTCACGTTCTTAGTGCTCTGGGCAAGGCTGGTATGATGAAAAATTTCAAGCCAAGAGACTGAAAGTAGAAGGAAAGGCAGGACTGCACAGAGTGGACAGGAGTACGTAGAAGTGGGTTGAGGTAGGCAGGAGTGGGCAGGAGAGGAAGGAGTTCAGGATAGTAGCTCCTTATACCATCTCTCCCACACAGAATAGGTTTCTACTCTTTACCTTCTAGTAACCCATTAGGAGCCTGAGCCAGGATATGCTCCAGGCTTCCAGTTTGTTGCATTTTTTTTCATGACAGATATCTATAAACAAAGACTATGTTGAGAGTACAGTTTGAAGGTCCTTGCACCCACAAACATTCAGGGAAGCCAGGAATGCTAATCACACAATGGTGTCTCCTCAAAGAAGGAAATACCTGTTCTTCTATCTAGAAGGCTGGGAATTGGCAGTGAGCAACAGCCTGGTGATCTGTTGGGCCAGGCCATATTAAGCTCCTACAATCAGGGCTAGAGGTAGCTAGTAATCTAAAATGACACTTACAGCTAGAATCTCCCCCAAGTTCCCACAACCAAGACCTGAGATAGCCAATAGCCCAAATGACCTCTACACTATCTGTATGACCAAGACCAGGAAAAATCCTTTCCTAAGCCCTTAAGCTAATACAGGTAGCCCCTATCTTCTTGGAAGAAATGACATGTACCCTGAGCTGAGTTTTGATAGAATTGTGTTTTCTTGCTCAGTCGGGATTGTATTATGCCAGAAAACTTTTTTTTTTTTAATTGTACCGTGTTTTAAATATGCTGGCAATGAACTGCCTGACATCTGACTCCCCAGGTCTTATCTAGGTTGACAAAGGTCAGTCTGAATGGAAGTTTCATTCTTAGCTCTTTGGGGCTTTTCCCTGTTTGGACACCTGAAGGATCTCACTCAAGTCTGATTTAAAAGTAAGATAAATTCCAGGGTTATAATGGATAAGAAAGTTAGAGAAAAATAAAGGTAATATGGAAAGGCGAAGGGGCAGAGAGACAGAACTTCACACCAAAGCATAGAATTAGAGAGTAAACCCTGCAAGCAATCATTTTTAACCACAAAGCAGGAATTTTAATATCACATGAAGAATCAAGCACAAATCCAAAATAAAAAAATAGTTAGTGGAAGCCAGTTCAATATTGGCCATACTAGTCTTGCAAAATGCAGCACTCTGTTTAACTGTGGAGAAAACTATACCGAGTACCAACACATCTTTTAATTTTTAGAGTCATTCAGCAGTATCAGAATTCTTTCTTTCTGTCTTTCTCTTTCTCCCTCTTTCTTTCTTTATGGTAATGCCATAATGATACAAATGTTAAAAATATTATAGAAAATGAGCGGTATTGTAGAACTACTATGCAAATAATCCCGTGGTCATTCTCTTTACCCAGAGGACAGTGTGGCATTCGGAATTCTGTCATAATAAATAATTTTATAGACAAATTGATATTACTTAAAAACTACCTCCATTATATAATCATCTTTCTTGATATATCTTGCATTTAGATTTTAGTCACCTGGTTATATAAAATAACAGAATTTTGGAATCAGGATAGACTTTAGAAAGTACCCTGTTGAGTCCCTGCATTTTAAAAGGTGATTATATCCTCCAACAGTTGAGTCACGTGGTCACTGTCACAACATAACTTCTTTTAGAACCCAGAGCACACAGGTGTGGTGGTGGCTGAACTGCTGAGAAAGGTAATACAGGCCACATGATACATTTATTTATGATACATAAATGGGATTTGTCAGAATACAGGGCATAGAGTATAAACTGAGATTACTCCACTCAGTGTTCAGCTGTGGTTTAGCAGCAATAGCTACCGTCTCAGCAAAAAGGCCTAAAGGGATTTATACAATAATTACAAACAACTTTGAAGAGATGTTGTGACTGGTGTAAGCAAATCTTCCACCAACAACTGATGAGAGAATTTCGAGGCCAACTTTTGCTGAGCTGGAAATATCTCCTGGTGATTTGGGAGTGCTGAAAGACAAGAGCCTGGTCACCAAAATGGCATCCTTCATGCCGAAAATACATTAAGTTTGAGAGTAAGATTAGACTGATGGGTAATGTCTAAAAGCATAATGATAAACTGCTCCCAACTTAGAGAAAGCCACACTCACACTGTGTTCTGAGTATTTATCCTTCATCATAACAGACTGGAAGTCACCTGATCTGATTTCTGACTATGATCTATGATCTTAAAATCTTGAGCAATTCAGAGAGATCAGGGAGACTGTATGGGTCTTAAGTAGAACCTCTGCAAATAGGTTACAGTTGTTTAGCTTGGTGTCCTTGTGGGACTTCTAACAGTGGGAGTGAGGGCTATCTCTGACTACATTGCCTGCCTTGGGCACCCTCTTTCTCCTACTGGGTTGCCTTGTCCAGCCTTGAGGTGAGAATATGTTTTTGGTCTTATTGTAATTTGTTATGCCATGTTTGGTTGATGTCCCTGGAAGGCCTGCTTTTTTTTCTGACAGGGGTAATAAGGGTAGGGAGGGTTGGAAGGAAAGGTAGGTTGGGTGGGAAGATCATTGTGGGGAGGAGAAGAAGGGGAAACTACAGTCAAAATGTAATGTATGAGAAAGGAATAAACAAAAAGGGGGAAAAATCCTGTACAATTATTCTGACATCCTAATAAAGGCATGCATAGCAATCTATGCAGACATGGTGAAGTATTTCTGAAGCCAACCCTGATCTTTGCAAGAGTGCAAAATATCCACAGGGTAGTACTAGAGAAAGAAACAAAGATATATCACTACTAAACACCTACTATATATCCCCACACACAAAATTTGTAAAAGGCACCCCACACATTCATGAAAAGGATCTCAGGTGATAGGAGTGACAAAGGCTAATCAGAAAGTGTAATGTGTAACAGCCTGATTAATTTGCTAAGAACCACTTACTGTCTTCAGCAAAGGAGGCAGGCATCAAAAATTCAAAGAATTTCCATAGAAAGCATTCTCTTTTTCTTCATTTTTTTTTCCTTCTTTTCAAGTTGGAAACCCAACAGTATTAAATATTTAGGGATGACATTTCATCTAGCCATTCAAAAAACCACATTTCATGAACACAATGAGAAAGAATAATTCTTAGAAATATAAATAGATGGCCATTTTTTTGTCTCTGTTGGTGGTGGTAAAATTATTCAAGGCCCAATGACTTTTCTCTGAATGTCTCTCTTCCTATCTGGGAAGCTTTTCAAACATGAACTGCACATCTGAACTCTCTCAGTGAGCAAGGCAAGCATCCCTGGAAAACCCAGTCATCATTAGCCCATGGTCTTGCTTCTCTGAGGTTTCACAAGAGAGCCCTCAATGAACTCTCCATGAGACGATCCGTCTTTATTATCCCTAAATCATTTAAAAAAGTATCAGGTATCATCCAAACCAACAAATGAATTTGCTTTTTTTTCCTTCTTTGGGAAACAGATTCAGAACATTTCAGTGACCCTATTAGAAAGCCTTTGCTCTTTGTCTCTGAGTGCATATGCCCTTCAGGTAAACACAGGGCATACAGGCTCTCTATAAGCATTTACATCTTGAGATTTCATTAAATTTCTATATGATAGGTTTGATCTAGACATTTATTTCAGGCAACATATAATTACAAGACATCTTCTTGGCCTTCTTGTTGAGAGTATAGCTTAAAGTACAAAATGCTTAGAGACAGAAGGAAAAGGAGAGAGAACAGGACCTTAAAAGTAGGGGGGGCAATCTCCCTAGAAACTTTATGAGACTAACAGAATTCCTCTGTGTAGTTTCCTTCCCCAGTGCATGTGCATACACAGCCTCACAGGGAGCTTTTTCACTAAGTGTCAGAAGATATGCGTAAAGGCTGAGTCAAATACCTTTGAAATGCTCTAGTGTTCTACTTACTCCCTTGATGTTTCAGACATCACAGATAACCAGAACATTTGGACTGCTCAGATATGAACAGTGATTCTTGTATAAGGAAATGTAAACAAACACAGTTCACTCTGACAAGTAGTTATCATTTGAACTCCTATGTATATGAGATAAAACCACGTACAGAATATTTATCTTCACTTAGTCTTTAATCAAAAGGAAAACAGGTACTTTCAATATGATAGGTCATGAGCAGAGCATCAGAAAAAAATACAAAGGAAATGGTTTTAGCTGGGGAGCAAGAACATGATACTGTCTAAGTTGAAGTTCTCCAGAGTAGGAAGAGCCAATGCTCTCTGTGCAAAGAGATATCATGAACAAAGACCATGCTTACACAATAAGCAAACAATGGATAGAGAAATGAACAAGATTTGGAGAGAAAAGAAAATTTCTAAGGAAAGCATCATTTAAGCATAGATAGGACAGTGTCTATCAGATTTTAAAACTTAGAATAATTTTGGGGGAAAAATCAGACATGTCATTTGTTACAAATTATCTCATATTGTGGCTTTCTGGTTAAAAGCCTGATGTAGAAATGATATTGTTTTCTCTCTTCTTGACCTCTATAGCCATGAAAAGATCAGAACTGAAGAGTGCAGACTTGTTCATACTTTCTTCTTGTCAAGTCTAGTCCTTCAAAGCCACCCATATCCATTTGTACCAGGTTTATTTGTCTATAAGATGTTCTAAAACTGCGTCTTGTATGAGGGCTAATATCAAATCTCTGCATGACAGTATCTAAAAGCACACAGGAGACGAAGCCCTGACTGTGGCTATGAGGGATCTACATTAGCTTGAGTGGGAACACCTACTTTCAGCATGAGGGGCACTAGTCTATGAGCTAGGGCTCCAGATTAAATATAAAGAGGAGAGAATGCTGAGTGCTGGCATTCATCACTCTCTGCTTCCGCATGACAATTGCAGTGTGGTCAGCTGCCTCAAGCTGCTGTTGCCACCGCATCACTACCATAGTGGACCAGCCCCTTACAAGTGCAATTCAAAATAAACGCTTTCTTAATCAAGTTGATTTTGTCAGGTATCATATTTAAGCAACAAGAAAAGTAACTATTATAGCTGGGTACTGAAAAACTGGGTTGATTGTGTTTGGCAAGGGAAGTAGATGCTGCATAAGAAAGCAAAGAACTAAATGAAATCCCCAATTCACTTGTTACTAGGTTATCCTAAGCCTCTGTGACTAAGGAATTCCCCTTCAAATCAAGTGCTATGGATGTCAGAGACTCAGACACACTGACTTCTTTCCTAACACTCCACAAAGACAGGAGTGTGGAAACTTCAGTTCTGTGCTGCAGACAATGGGGATTTCCAAGTAGACTCTAAATTCCATCTAGCTAGGATGTTATTATAGTGATTAGAACTCCAGGGATAACATGGATGGCTTTTTGCCATGGAAACTACATTGCAGCTGATTTATTACCATTGCACAGTAGCCAGAGAATAATGATATTTGGAATCTGACTATCAGGGTTTGGATTCTCTCATCCACTATGATTTGGGGGCCGCTTGGCTGAACAATTTAAGCTACTTTATTCATCTGATGAAGGGCACCAGTTGCCTCTTAAAAATAAATTCACAAGACTCTGTCATCCGATGTTTAGTTTCTAGCCTCTAAAACCTTCATTTCTTCAACTATCACTTCCTAAGTGAGCAATCATATATCCAGCTATCTACAGAATATCAGCATAACCATAAGATTTAGAGAAAAATTTATATAGAAGTAAATTCTCCTTCTAGTTTCCTGTGGGCCAGATTAGCCATCAGTGACAAAGGTTGTTTGAGTCGTGCTGACCGCACATAGCACATTTGATATATACCACTGACCAAAAGTTAAGACCTGAGCCAAGAGACTCAAAATACCTAAGAAAGAAAATCAGAAAATGTGAGTAACCCTGAGGATAATAACAGAAATTAATGGAGGCATTTCGTATATGTTTAAATCTGAAAAATCCATCGTGGTATTTATTTTTAAAGACTTATAGGTCACCTTTGAAAGGTATTCAGGAAGCTAATTGAAAACTGGAAAACAAAAAGAAAAAAATTTCCCAAAAGGGATGTACCTTAAGGCAAGTAAGAAATTGACGGAGTAAAGCTTTTACTTGTAAGAAAAAACAGCAGCTACTAAATAAGAAGGAACACCATGAACAGAATATATAGACTGGGACATGGCTCACTCTGTAAAGTTCTTGTCACACTAGCATGAAGGCCTGAGTCTGGATTCCCAAATCTGATGTAAGAGTTGGGCACAAGGATGGGAGTTTGTAACTTTAGTACTGGTGGGCTGGAGATAGACAGGTGTCTATCATTGGCTGGCCGGTCATTGGCTGGCCAGCCTAGCCTAATAGAGGCTCTTCAAGCTCAGTGAGAGAGGCTGTTTCAAAACAGCCTGTTTCAAAACAGATGTAGCCTGTGGTAGCTCAGTAACCAATTTGTTTCCCAAAGTGAGGGGAACAAGGACTATTTCTAACAGGAACTCAATGACTGGCTCTTTGGTCTCCCCACCCCCGAAGGGAGGAGCAGTCCTGTTAGGCCACAGAGGAGGGCTTTGCAGCCAGTCCTGAAGATACCTGATAAAACAGGATCAGATGAATGGGGAGGAGGTCCCCCCTATCAGTGGACTTGGAAAGGGGCACAGTGGAGATGAGGGAGGGAGGGAAGGTGGGAGGGACTGGGAGGGAATGAGGGATTGGGACACGGCTGGGATACAGAGTTAATAAAATGTAACTGATAAAAAAAAAATAAAAAAAAAATAAATCTTAAAAAAAAAAAGAAAAACAACTGAGGACTACATGCTCTAGTAGTAACCTCTATGCTCTAAACACACACACACACACCATGCACACCTATTCCCCTGCCTACACACATGTACCTGTACATACACACAAAATATCATTGCATCACATATCATGTATCAATCATAATGAAATTGATGCTAATAGATATTTTTCAAATCCTCACTGTTCCTCTTCCTAACCACCCTCTTACCTCACCCATTCCTACTCCTATTCCTCATATTTGTGAGCTCTATTTACTATTGTTATATATTAAAAAATACGCAAACACAAATGAGTCCATTTACTCTTGCTTGTATGCATGCATTTTTAGGGTTGACAATTTACTATTAGGTAACCAACAAGGAGTCTTACTCTGGGAAGGCTAATTCTCCCTCTCTAGTATTGTAGCTCTTCATCATTGGGTAGGGCCCTGTGAGGCTTCCCTCATCCATGTTGGCATGTCAACTGGTGTTGCCATTGTTCAGATTTTGTTTAAGCAACCATGTTGTTGAGAGGTGATGGGTGCAGCTTCCCTGTCATACCTAGAAGATACAGTCTTGCAGAAGACTTCTTGGTCCTTTGGCTCTTACACTCTTTCCACACCCTCTTCTGGGATGTTCTCAGAGCCTTCTGTGCAGGGATTACATTATAGAGATATTGAGCAGGGCTGGTCACCCCGTGGTCATTTGTTCTCAGCATTTTTATCAGTTGCTCATTTCTGTTATTGTTTTTATGTACCATATAAGAAAGCTTCTTTGATGAGGTTTAAAAGCTACATTTATTCGTGGTACAGGGATAAGTATTTAGAACACAGTCAGAAATTATACTGATTTAAGAAAGCAGTAATAGTTCTACTCTCAAATCCATGCCCTTATTAGCCACAGACAGTTGGCTAGGTTTATAGTATTAGCTATGATTTTCTTCCTTCTACATGGACCTTAAGTCCAATTAGACAGCTGTTTGCTAACACATAATAATTATTTTTAATACCCAAGACATATTTAAAGAAAGGTACACACAAAAAGAGAGAGAGAATGAGCATGCTCACACTCACACATACATGAATTTGTTTTAGAGTATACATCTTCCTGATACCATACACACCCACTGGTAGGAGTGTAATGTGGTTCTCATGGCAAACCATGAATCATTAAGAATGGAAAAGTGACAATGTTTGTAATTGCTTAAACCAAACACATCTTATTATGTCATAAGAATCACATTCGGCACTGGTAAAGTGAAAATTCTAACGCCCATCAAGGGTCTCCAGGGCCAAGCACTCTGGTACGCAGAGGTAGGCAGATCTCTGTGAGTTTGAGGCCAGCTTGGTCTACAAAGCAAGCCCAGAACAGCCAAAGTTACACAGAGAAACCCTGTCTCAAACAATAACAACAACAAAAGAAGTCTCCTGGGAACAGGCTGAAGGCTACAAGGCTTACCAGGCTTTCTAATGATGTTCACAGCTTAGAAATCAAAGCGGTTAATTTCAAGGTATAATTGAGCATTCAACTAGGAATGTTTTGCAAATAACTGGAAGCTGAAGACAGCTGGTTTAGAATTAGGTATAAGATACACAGTGATGCAAATCTGGAGATCATTTTTGTATGCTTTCAAAAAGAATTGAATAAAGGCCCCTGCCCCACAGAGATGAAAACACGGGGTCCTGAAGAGTTGAAAGGCAGTACTGACAACTCTGGGGGCCAATCAGTAGCCAGTCTTGTCCTGTATAACCCAAGTGGTTAAGAACTATATACAGAGACACACATGTATCAAAATATCGATTGTTTTGACAGTGGTGGATAGAAGAATACTATTTATATTAGATACTCAAATGAAGATACCTACTCCTTCCTCATTCAGATTGAAATCATATTCCAGAGTGACGGACTCACTTCATACATGTTCCTGTTTATCTGAGCCTTGTCTAATACCCGATGTTAAATTTTTTTTCTTCCCAAGAGAGTGGGGTAAATTAATGTCCCTTCAAATCAGCCAATAAGCAAAGGCTATACAGAGGGAAACAGAACTAGGCCTGATTATTTTTCTTGTATCTCCACTTGCTGTTAGAATGGCACGATGGTAGATACTGTGATCAGCCCAGAAGAGAGAGAACAACTAAGCTCCATAAAGATCCTTCCCATTTAATGTAGACAAGGCAGGACTTGGAGGTTAATGATGATCTCTGCACAAGCCATTCAATGGTTTTTTTAATGCTCAGAAATGATATCACTAGCTCCTATTATAGTTAACAAAAATTAATTTTCCTGGGTTGTTTCAAGTCCCAATTTCATTGGAAAAGCCCGTCAATTAAAGTTAATCGAGCTGAAGGGGCCAGAGAGATGGCTCAGCAGGTAAGAATATGTACTGCTCTTTTAGAGGATCTGAGTTCAGTTTCCAGTACTCATGTCAGGCAGCTCAGCACCTCCTTTAATTCTGGCTCCAAGAGATCTGATCCCTTCCAGCTGCTGCAGGTACCTGGAGTCACTTGAACACACAGGTAATAAACTAAGTCTTTAGAGGAAAAACCTTCAGGACTGGGCTATAGCTCAGTGGGTAAGGTGTTGCCTACCTAAGTTTCATCTCCAGCCTCATATAAAAACAGGGCATGTTGGTACATGCCTGATAATCCAACACTCCAGGCATGGAAATACAAGGATAAAAAGCTTAAAGTCATGCTCAGCTGCTTAGTGAGTTGGAAGCCAGTCTGAAGTGTATGAAGCACTGTCTCAAAACAAAACAAAACAACAACAAAAACCACCACCACCACCACCAACAAACTCATCCCTGTATTTAAAATTAAGAAATATTTTATGCATATAAGTTTTTTGGCCTGTGTCTATATCTGCATTGCATTCATGCCTGGTGCCCACAGAGGCCAAAAGGGGGCATCAGATGGTTGTGAGCCACCATGTGGGTGCTGGGAAAGGAACTTGGGTTTACCAGAAGAGCAGCCAGTGTTCTTAGATGTGGACCATTTCTCCAGCCCCATCATTTCCTGTTAATTTAGATTTTATGTGTTAATGCATAGAAGATGGCTTAGAAATTGTAAGCACTGGATGATTGTGATTGAAACAACTTATCAAGGGAGACAGCACTAGATACAGTGCTGTCATATAGCCTAGATTGGCATATATTGGCAGTGTTTAGATAAAAATGAGCTTACTTCATTAAACCTAAGTAATGTAGGACCGACTGAATAACTCTGCAGGAGAGTGCTTGCCTAGCATCAAAAGCCTCTCCTAAATCATGCGTGGGGTGTGGGGGGGTGGGGGAGTACAAACCAAAGTACTAGTTTTAAAAGGCTGCATGTATCCAGCTGACCACTAAAAAGAAGCATCCTTAGGTATGGGATATGTGTGTGTGTGTGTGTGTGTGAGTGTGTGTGTGTGTGTGTGTATTTTATTTATTTATTTATTTATTTATTTTCTGAGACAGGGTTTCTCTGTGTAGCCCTGGCTGTCCTGGACTCACTTTGTAGACCTGGCCTCTAACTCACAGTGATCTGCCTGCCTTTGCCTCCTGAGTGCTGGGATTAAAGGCGTGAACTACTACTGCTGGGCAGCTGTACATGTTTTTAATATGCTTCCTTTGACTGGCAATCGATATAACACACACAGTTTTTATTCCACTTGTAACATGTATGATGGAGCTCCACATAGCCTAGATTGTCATATGTTGCTTACTTATTTGGCTTCCCTGGCCTAATGTTCAGATTCTTTATCTGTAAAATAGGTATAGTGGTTTCCATAGCTACAAAAATTCAGATAATAATATTACTTCCTTCGTGGTGTTATTAGAAGAATGTAACTAGACTATATTTGTAGAGTTTCTCTTAAAAATACAATGTTACTCAGTGTTTGCACATTTTAAAGTACTATTTGACTCATCTTTTGTTTTCTTTATAATTATTATTTATTATAATTTATTCACTTTGTACCCCAGCTGTATCTCCTCCTGGTCCCACCTCCCTTCATCTCCCACCCCCAATGTGCCTCTCCTAGTCCACTGATAGGAGAGGTCTTCCTCCCCTACTATCTGACACTAGCCTATCAGGTCTCATCAGGACTGTCTGGATCCTCTTTCTCTGTGGCCTAGTAAGACCACCTCACCAGGGGGGAGGTGATCAAAGAGCAGGCAACCAAATTCATGCCAGTGACTGCCCCTGCTCACCTTCTTAGGAATCCCCATGGAGAATGAGCTGCCCATGGGCTATATCTGAGCAGGGGGTCTATGTCCTCTCCATGCATGTCCCTTGGTTGATTCAACAGTCTCTGCAGGCTCCCTAACAACCCTGACATTCCACCTCCCATCAGAATGGATGGCTAAGATAAAAAACTCAAGTGACAACACATGCTGGAGAGGTTGTGGAGAAAGGGGAACCCTCCTCCATTGCCGGTGGGAATGTAAACTTGTACAGCCACTTTGGAAATCAATCTGGCACTTTCTCAGTAAATTAGAAATAGTGCTACCTCAAGATCCAGCTATACCACTCCTGGGCATATATCTGAAAGACGCTCAACCACACAACAAGGACATTTGTTCAACTATGTTCATAGCAGCTTTATTCATAATAGCCAGAATCTGGAAACAACCCAGATGTCCCTCAACTGAGGAATGGATTTAAAAAAAAAGTGTGGTACATTTACACAATGAATACTACTCAGCAATTAAAAACAAGGAAATCATGACATTTGCAGGCAAATGGATGGAACTAGAAAAGATCATCCTGAGTGAGGTAACCCCAAAGCAGAAAGACACACATGGTATATATATATACTCACTCATCCTTTTGATGTAACACTAGAAAAAAAAAAAACCCTCATAGTCAGAGTAGGACTCATATGCCTACTAACGTTTTACAAATATATTGAGATCAATATGCCATGAATTAATTACTATATCAGTTTTCTATCATCACTTAAAATTTGTTTTACAAATTCAGCAGCTGAAAACAACCCATGTTTATTTTCCTACAGTCTGAGCAAAAATTCTAAGCATACTTGATCTGTGACCTTCTGAAGGAATTCCTTGTAGGTGCCACCAAGATTCCTGTTAGAGTGTAAGTCTTCTTTGAGACTTCTAGAAAGGATTCATTTTTAAATCTACTCATTCAAGTGTTGGGAGAATTCAGTTCATTGTGTTTGTTGGACTGAGAGTTTCTGTTTCTTCCAGGAAGTTTGTAGAAATGTACCTGAAGTCTCTAGAAATCATTTAGAGTCCCTCACCATGTTGTTTCTAAAATGGCATTCTGCTTCTCAATGTTATTAAAACGGAGGGAAGACTAGCACAATGTCATGTGTCATAGACATGTGAGCACTCGCCTGTGGTGCCCTTTCCAAACTGTACTCTCTATAAATAAGTCATAGATAAGCGTGACTATCAGGAGACAGTGGTGAAAGGGTCATCTAGAAGTCTGCCTATTCATACTGCATTATGTTTCTTGTCGCTGTGACCCAACAAGAAGCAATTTAAGGGGAGAAGGGTTCACTTTGGCTTCTAATTCCACTGAGATGCGAGCCCATCATGGGGGGGGGAAGGTGATAGCAGCACCTTGAGGAGAAGGCCACATGAGTTCTGCTCTCAGGAAGCAGGGGACAGACAGGAAGTAGGGACAGGCTATAAAACTTTACGGTCTACCCTCAGTGGCTCACTTCTTCCAGTGAGGCTCCACCCTTTTGAAGGTTCCATAGACTGCACGAGTAGTTCAAAGTGCCATGCACACTTACCCATAGCCTCACCCATACCCATAATTTATAAGGGGAGAGACACACTTTTGGTGCATATTTGAAGCTTCTTTCTGGTGTGCACACAGTCACTTTAAGAGAGCTACTGAGCAAGTGTCTACTATATGAAAAGTCTTACACTAGGGCTAGCAAGGGCTCTGATACGGAACATGACGCAAAAAAACACCCTCAGAGAACAGAGGATATAGGTGCTGACAAAATAAACATATACCTGTAGTTAGAATGTTGCGAAAAGGTGAGAAATGAGTCATAACTGACATGCTTTAAAGACAAAACTGGAAAGACAGTTACAGGGGAATGAAAAATACTGGCTTTGTGGAAAAGGAATAAACTTTGAGGGAAATATAAAACATTCGACTTTCTTTCAGAAGTGATGAATAACATAAAAGACTCCTTGTTTGTTTTCCAACATTTGGGTTTGAAGAACAGGATTATAATCCAAAGTGCGGCTTGGTTTATTCTGAAAGTAATTCCACTGAAAATACGCTGTAGCTGTAGCTGGAAGCTACAGTTATGCTGTAGCTAACTTGGCTACAGTTGCTATTTCTTGTTCAAAGACACTTCCTAAATATGAAAATAGAATTTTGTAAATGCTGGTTGTTTTAGTACTCTGTGATGTCCTTAAAATATATATTTTTTTTCTGATAAGCACTGGCAACTTGTATGACAGTGATTTCTGCCCATACATGGCTAAGAGCAAGAACGACTTAAGCTGTTATAATGTTAAGCCTTATCAGTGAAGGTGTAGAATTGAAAGGCTTTAAGCTGGGTAGAGGAAAATGATTTAAGGGTTCAGATGAGTTGCACAGGCCCATAAAATGGTATTAAATCAGTTCTGAAGATATTTGAAGGGGACACAACAGCCGGTAAGTATGTTACACTTTAGTATCATTAACAAATGATTGGACAACAGGAGAGGAAAATAGGAGATGGGATATCAGCCCTGCACAAGACACTGTAAGTCTTAAGGAGTATTTGAGACATGATAGTTGACAGCTGAGCAATCGCTCCTTATCACACCAATGGGGATCATTGGGGCGGTGGGGGGGCAGTGAAAAACTCCCAATATCAGGGGCTGAGAGAGGCCTTTGGATACATTTTCATTTTGTGTGTTGGATTGACTCAGGAACGCTGTGCCCTTGTATAACTTTGGTCATGAGGAAGATCAGTCTGGAAGTCTTAGGAAAGGTGGTTCATTGGTAATAACATTCCCAACACAACTCAGTCAGTGACTACTTCCCTTTCAATATCTAGTGCTCATACGTGCCTTTAGCTCCCAGCACAGCACTGTGTGATACGATTGTCATCTGAAGTAGTAGCTGTCAACTCCTGAAAGGTAGGTTTCTGAGTCAACAAACAGGGAGGTGAGGACAGATTTCCCTTATCTTCTTTGTGCCCTTGCCCACTGAGGATGATGTGGTATTACAGGTTCCCTGATGACCATGTATTGCTGTCTCTCCTATCCCCAGCACTTTCCATGTCTTATTTATTTAACCTTATAAAAACTGGGCAAATTTATTTTCAGGTAAGAAAACTGATTGAGCAATTGTTGATTGAACAGCAATTGAGCATCTTCTTCATGCTCAAAGAACAATGAAGAATAGAGTTACTCTTCAAAGCTAGCTAGCTATCCCAATTACCCATAGTCCTTCCCACCAGCATCCGTGGTACCACTGCAAACCACTTTCTGTTAGCTGTTAGACAACAAAACTACACACTCTAAAGTTAACTATCAATAAGTGTCTGCGTTATTTTAAGCATTTGATTTTCAGCTCCAGAGACGATAAATTGGACCTGTGAAAATACTTGGGTCACCAAGCTCAAAGACCACAGCTGAAGGAGTTCTCTTTCAGTGACTCGTCTGAGCTTCTGTTTCTCATTGTTTCTCAGGGCCAGATGCTTAGGGATCAATAACACACAGGTTGAGAAAAGATGCTATGACCCATTACTGCTCTACTTGAGGCATTTTATCTGAGGCTAGTGGCATAGTCTCGTGTTTAAAGTGTTGGCATAACTATTTTTCTCTGTTGCAATAGTAGGAGAAGAAAGTATGCTCCATGGTAGAACAGGATTAATGAACATTAATTAACCAGCTTGCAAACGACTTGAAATTGGTGCTAACAAAATAGCCCCTCTAAGGAAAACTCCCTATGCTACCGGTATTGCTTTGCTGTGTATTGCATAGCTTGACTGATTGAGGCCTCATTTCTCATGGATTCCTATTCAGTATGTGAAACTTATATAACCCTTTTATAAACTGGGGAATTAATTTCTCTGTAGGACCTGAATTTTTCTCCTAAAGTGTGCAAATACAAGTCTCAACACCTGTTTGCAGTTCTGGATTCTCAGTCTTGGATAGCCTGATCGTTTGCTTTACTAAATATGATTCCTGGTACATATGAATCCAAGTAGAAATCTATAAAATCAATACATTTTCTGTTAGAAAGCTATGGTCAATTGAGGCAATGCATAGAAACTTATAAAGAGGATGGAGGGGAAAAGAAACATAGTTGCTTAAGGTACACTAGTTCAGAAAAAACAATCTTAATATATATTGATGTTCTTGACCCACATTCTTCAAATTTTTATGTGAATAAAAATCTCATGGATATCTTGCCACGATGCAGATTTCTGTTCCAGAATGGGGCTTGCCAAATTATATTTCTAAAAGTTACCTGTGGATATTCATTTTTCTGATCTGTAGATAATGCTCTTAGTGACAGAGTTGTTAAAAACCAACAACAACAACAAAAACAAAATGTAAAAAACCAAAACTAAACCAGATTCAGAAAATGAGTCCTTTGTAGCATTGCATAAGAAAGTAATGGGAATTAGGTTAATCTGCTAGCCATAACCAACCAAAGAGACAATTGCTTGGCCAGCTATTATAAAAAGTTATCTTAAATTTTAATTCTGTGCATGAGCATTAAGTTTGTGTTTATCTGTATGTGGATATGTGCATGTGAGTGCAGCGGACAAGGAGACAATTGGATCACCTGGAGCCGGAGTTACAGGTCAGCGTGAGCTGCCCATTGTGGGTGTTGGAAACTAAACTTGGGTACTCCACAAGGACAGCGTGTTCTCTTGACCCCTGAGGCATCTCTTCAGCCCTCCAGCCAGCTTTTGAAAAGATCGCAATCGGGACTTTGTAAGTTCTCTATATTGCCAGCGTATATTCAGCCAGTAACACTCACACAATCATTGTCCAGTAAAGGGGATCAGAGCTTCCATGTTGGCCTTGATCCATGCTTCATGGACAAAGGGTCAGTTCTCAATCATGAGAGCAAGCAGGGCTCTGGAATGAAGCCAAGTGGAGTTTCATCATCCACTAGCCATTCTACCTTGGTCAAAGCTTCTTTTCAATGAGTAAATTTTCCTTTTTAGCAGTGAGCCCAGAAAATGGTATTCTCTATCTACTATGTCTTTTATTTTTAACATTTTAAAATTTTATTTTTATTTTCTTTTTTTACTTATTTTACAACCCAAAGGTGCCCCCTGACTCATCCTCTCCCAATATCCCCTTCCTCCTTCCCCCTTCCTGCTTTCCCCTCAGAAAAAGGAGAGCCCCTCTCCCCATATTAGCCTTCCCCAGCTTATCAGTCACATCAAGACTGAGCATATTTTCATCCCCTGAGTCAAGGCAAGGCAACCCTGCCAAGGGGAAGTAATCCAAAAGCAGGCAATAGAGTGCAAGTTAGAAAATCCCCCACCCTGTCCACTTGCCAGGCAGCCCATATGAAAACCAAGCACCCATCAGCTAATGTCGAACTTTTTGTAAACAAATATTAATTATTTATTAATTTATTCACTTTGTATCCTGGCTGTGGCCCCCTCCGTCATCTCCTCTCAATCCCTCCCTCCTTCCTTCATCTCCTCCTATACTCCTCCCCTTCTATCTGACCTAGCCTATCATGTCTCATCAGGACTGGTTGCATTGTCTTCCTCTGTGGCCTGGCAAGGCTGCATCCTCAAGGCAGAGGTGATCAGAGAGTCTGCCACTGAGTACATGACAGAGAAAGTCCCTGCCTCCACTTACTAAGGAACCTACTTGGAGACTGAGTCTATGGGCTACATTTGAGCCCATAGGTCCTCTCTATGCATTGTCCTTGATTGGAGTATCATTCTCTTTAGGGCTCCCGAGGGCTCAGTTTTTATGGCTCTGTTGGTCTTCTTTTGAAGTTCATGTCTCCTCCAGGTCTTTCTATCTCCCCTTTCTTTCAAAAAATTCCATGCATTCTGCCCAACATTTGGCTATGTGTCTCAGCCTCTGTTTCGTTACCTTGGTCAGTAGAGCCAGTCAGAGGCCCACTGTGGAAGGCTCCTGTCCTGTTCCCTGTCTTCTGCTTCCGATGTCTATCACATTTGCCCTTCTGAAAGAGGATTGAGGATCTCCCCTAGGGTCATCCTTGTTGCTTTGCTTCTTTAGGAGTATAGATTTTAGTATGTCTATCCTAAATTATATGTCTAATATCCACTTATAAGTGAGTATATACCATGTGTGTCTTTCTGCTTCTGGGTTACCTCACTCAAGATGATCTTTTCTAGTAATGTTGAACTTTTTAACAAAGGAAGGGAATCTAGAATCTCAGGTCTCCAAATAGGGAATGAAGATTTTTTGTTTTTGTTTTTGTGTTTTTTTTTTAAGTTTAATTATATATTTATTTATATAATTTATTCACTTTGTATCGCCGCTGCAGCCCCCTTACTGGTCTCCTCCCAGTCCCATCCATCCTCCCTCTTCTCCCCTATCCCTTTCCCTAGAACCCTGATAGGGGAGGACTTCCTCCTCCTCTATCTGACTCTAGCTTATCAGGTTTCATCAAGGCTGGCTGTATCATCTACCTCTGTTGCCTGGCAAGTCTGCACCCACCAGGGTAAGCAAAGAGCCAGCCACTGAGTTCATGTCAGAGACAGCTGCTGTTCCCCTTACTAGGGAACCCACTTGGAAACTGAGCAGCCAATGGGCTTCTTTTGAACAAGGGGTCTAGCTATTATGTTAATGAAGAAAGTTCAATCAGCTTTTAAGAAACAACTCTGGAGCCTCCCTCCTTCCCAGAGATGGCCTGCCAGCTATTTATGTTCTCTCTCCCAACCCTCTACCCACACTCCCACTCTGCCCCTTCATTCCCCACCCCAGTGGCTGAGACTCCTAGCAGCAGGAGATACAGAACCTGAAGGGGCAACCCCTGTAGCCAGGTGGGACTTCCAATGGAGTTAGGGGGACACCAACCCACCCACAAGACCTTTGACCCAAAACTTGTTCTGCCTGCAAGAAGCAAAGGGATAAAGATGGAGCAGAGATTGAGGGAATAGACAACCAACAACTGTCCCAACTTGAGACCCACTCCATGGAAGAGAACCAACCCCTGACTATTAGTGATACTCTGCTATGCTTACAGACAGGCATAACTATGTTCTGAGAGGCTTCACTCAGCAGCTAATGTAAACAGACAAAGAGATCCACAGCCAAACAATAGGTGGAGCTCAGAGAGTCTTGTGGAAGATGTAAAGGAAGGATTGAAGGAGCCAGAAAAGCCAAGAACACCATGGAAGACCTACGAGTAAACTAATCTGGGCCAATGGGAGCTCACATAGACTGAAGCACCAACCAAAAAGCATGTATGGATTGGACCTATGCCCCCTAAATATATGTAGCAGACGTGTAGCTTGTTCTTCATGTGGATGCCCTAGCAATTGGAGCAGGAGCTGTCTCTGACTCTGTTGCTTGCCTTTGGCTCCTTTTCCCTTAGCTGGGCCACCTTGTCTGACCTCAGTGGGAGAGGAAGTGCTTAGTCCTGTTGCAAGTTGATATGACAGGGTAGGTTGGTATGCTTCTCTGAGGAGAAGGGGAGAAAAAGTGGGAGGAAGAAGTGTGGTTGGGACTGAGAGGAGAGAAGGGAGGGGTCTGCGATCAGGCTGTGAAGTGGTTAAATAAATAAATTAATAAAAACAAAGCAAAAAAGGAGCAACTCTGTCATACTTCTTGTATTAATGCTAGCATTACAGTTCAATGATGATATTTGACATGGATTTTGATGCTATTTTGAGGATTTTGTCTTTCAGTTTTGTTGGCCCATTTGTTTTTTTTCAGAGTACTCCCATCTCTACTAGTAGTTGTGGAAATGGATACAGGAGAATGAGTGAAGATTTGTCTTAGATTAAGAAGTGGCATCCATCAGTTCTGCGTGTTTTCTGGGTTGAACTCAGTCACTTGGTCTCATCTCTCTATAATCTATAAAATAGTCTATTCAGAGCAAAGAGGAAATATAGTATCCATGTCTTCTTAGCTAGAGAATTAAACCTCATGCTTTAAAATATCCATGATATGTAATAAATTAACTTCTCTCTTATTGCTTGTAAAAATGATATTATCCATGTACCCTTTTAGTGGAAACTGGGAAAATCATCAATCAAGTACATTTCCATAGTGACTGGCCAATCTCTGCTACACTGTGACACCAGTGTCTAGAAGATCCAGTGAGGAAATGTGTAGAGACATTCATACATTCCAGAAGAGTGCAAATAAATGAAACAGGCTGGGGTAGAGTTAATAGTGAGTGTGGGAAAAATAGGAGGCAGATGAAAGCTACTTTTCTCTTGCAATATTGCCAACTGCCTGATTACCCAATAACTTCTTAATTTTTACAGAACTCTTACCCTGAAGTCACTCTATCTGTATAACTTTACAGGGAACTCTTCCCGTAAGCCTACTATGTCAATGATCTTTTTAGAAACCCCAAGTAACATACTGTGTTTCTTAATTGTCACACTGCATGTGTGTTGTTAGTTTGATACCTATGCAACCTACTAAGATCAGAAGTCATTTTCTATTCTTCCCCCTTCCTTCGCCCATAGAAGGCATTTGAGTCCTATGTTTGGAATGCTTTATTTATGTATGCTTTTCAGAGGTAAGTATATTGTTATCTATTTGGACTCACTGGAGGTTCAACAAGCATGTTAAGGGGCCCTGAAAAGGGTATAGTCCTAATGGGTGACATCACATTTGTCACCCAGATGCTCTTCATTAATTGGGCAGATCTTTAAACACATCCTTAAGTATATTAGTTGGGGTTCTCTAGAGGAACAGAACTTACAGAATGAACACATATAGAAAAGTGATTTATTAGATTGGCTTACAGGCCGTGGTCCAGATAATCCAACAATGGCTGTCTGTCAATGAAAGGTCCAGGTAGACAAGACTGCACATCTCAGCTGCTCTTTAATATTGCTGGAATCCCTAAGAAGTAGGCTCTAATGGCAGTGAAGGCATGGAATTGCTAGTGAGACCAACAACAAGTAGGCAAAAATAGCTAGCTTATTTTTTCCATGTCTTTTATACAGGCCGGCATCAGAAGATACGGTCCAGATTAAAGTTGTATCACCCTCTTTAAAGTTCTACCTCAAAAGTTCTGGATTAAAGTTGTATCACCCCACCTCAGTGATGTAGATTAGAAGTAGGTCTTCTACTTCAAATGATTTAAATGATAGAAAATCCCTCAGAGTTGCTTCTAGTCACTTGGGTTTTAGTTAATTCCAGATGTAGTAAAGTTGACAACCAAGAACAACCATACAGTTAGACCAAGAATAAAAGCAATTCACAGGGATTTTGGCCCTAGGATTTGCATTCAAGATGGTAATTGTTTCAGTAACTCAGGTAAGCTGATGGCAGTGTACATTTGGGCGTGATGGTGGCTACATTTTCTCAGTGGTGCCCAAATTATGTATCAAGGCATGTACATACAGTATCAAATTTGTAAATAAGATGGCATAGATATAATGAAAGTAAATGCTACGATTGTTCTTTGAAGAATCAATAATGTTTTCTAGAATGGCTTGCTGTGATGGCCTGTATCCCTAGAAAAGCAATGACAAAAGATGAAGCCAGATTTCTGTTGTTTTTTTTTTTTTTTCAATCACTCAATGCAGTATTAAACAGTATTAAACAGATGAAGGGTTGACCTTGCCTTGCCATCTCAATTTAGTCATTCCAGTAAAATCCATGAATGAGTTTTATCTAGTTAATCTCACAAATTCTATGCAAGCCTGGTCCAGTGACTTTTCTGTGACACGCTATCAGATATCTCTTCTTAATTTTAAATTTCTCCAATTTTACAAGAACTTGGTAAAAAATTATATCTGACAGCTTTGAATCCATGTAAGAGCGATCACAGGCAATGAGGGCTGTACAAAAACTGTGTGCACGTTGTTCTTCTGGCATTCTGTTACCTGCTTTTTAATCAACAGATATGTCACACACTGACTGAGTCTTTCATTACACACTCTATTCGGGGATCTAGCATTTTTTTTTAACCTCTGGTACATGATAAGCAGTAAAGATGCACCCCCTGCTAGAAAAACAAATTTATTAATAAATAGCTGACACTTTGTACTTTTGCAGAATATCAAAGCAATTAGTGACAACAGCGAAATGATTTTCAATACCTACAAAGCTAAATATCATATTGATTCCTGCACAGAACTTTTTCTAAATAATAGATTCCGAGTCCTTGCACAGCTTCGAGCAGCCAAGAAATGAAGAAATGACAGCTAAAGAAACAGCAGACAGATACAGATTCAAAAAAGGTAGGAGCAGACGGTTTGGTCTTCCTGATGGAGAAATCAGAAAATCAGTATATTTATTACATACATTTGGAAAGGGAAGCAGGGCTATTGCCTACAGTTGAGCAAAAAAGTGGGTGGCTAGTGCATACAGATCAGGAAAAGGAAGCAGAATCATTACACAAAGCTGGACAAAGGCAAGTTTAGCCCCTCTCAGTAAGATCAGCCTCTAGGGGGAGCTGTCTTCAGGTCATAACTATCAAGGGTGGGAAAGCTATGGTAGACATTTCTTCACACACTGTGAACATTAGTGCTTGGCCCTGAGGAAGGCATTGCTATCCCTCTCACCCAAGCTTTGCCATTCCCACGGGACTGAGGCGTTGGGGTATTTGAAATGTCTGTGCACATGTCAACAACATGCATTCTCTCAGGTCTTCACTGGCCTCCTATAAAGAATTGTTTACTGTAATTGATCAATTCCTCTAAATAGCAGGTAAAGGAAAATATATCTGTAAAAATGCTCGATTGTCTCTCCTCCCACCACATTATGTGAGTCACTTTATCCATGTAGAAAAGCCAGGACAAAATAACTAGTAGATCAGTGAGGTCAAATTTATTGTTTCTTGTGTGTGGGTGTGCACGCGTGCGTGCGTGTGTGTATGTGTGAGAGACAGAGAGAAAGAGAGAGAGAGATGTTAGTGTGTGTATATTTCATGTACAGTTAGGATATTCACTTGTTTTAAAATAGAAGTTTCACTGTGGAAGAAAAATGGATCATTTAGATCGTAAAATCTTAAAAGCATAAAATTGTTGGATGTTAAACCAGAGAAACTCAAAGAGATGCGCTAGTCTGATTCCTTTCCCCGGAGAAATACATTATTATAACCCCTCCTACCTGAGCACAATGTTACAGATGACATATTGAAGCCAGTGAGGAGAACCTGATTATCCAGGAAGTAAGTTTTTTTTTTTTTTTTCCAGTTGAGAAGCTTGGATTGGAGGAATGGCTCAGTGGGTAAAACACTCACCATGCAAGCTTGAGGACCAGATTTGGGATTCCCAGCACCCACATGAAAGCAGACATGGCAACCAGCCTATAACCCCAGCAGCATGCGAAACAGAGACAGACTCTCAGGAGAAATCTGGCTCTCTAGACCAGACAAATCTGCTACCTCTAGATTAAGAAAAAGGCTCTGTTCAATATAGGATGTGGAGGATAATGGAGGAACATACCCAGCATATAGACCTCTCTATATGCATGCAGACATGGGCATGGTCGTTTACTTATGGACATATATACCTACCTGCACACAGACACACATATTCACACAATACATTCACATGCATGTATAACACACACACACACACACACACACACACACACACACACACGCAGGCAAACAAAATATTTAAATGCTTGTGCTGCATAAACCTCAGGCCATTTCTCCTAGGGACTGAACCTCTCTCTCTTTCTCTCTCTCTCTCTCTCTCTCTCTCTCTCTGTCTCTCTTTTATTCACTTGCTTACTAAGTCCCAAGCACTGTTCTAGGCTCTGGAAAGAGAGCATACCACAAATCAAGGCAACAGCCTCACCTTTCTGGACCTTACAGTACTTTTGAAAGCGATAGATCATAAAGGACGAAGGAAATGAGTGGCATTGGCTTCAGCAAATGTTATGTAAAAAGGCAGGGCAAGCCAAATGAGGTGGCTAGAGGGGGTGAGGATGTGGCATGTGTTAAATTCGCTGGTCAAGAAAAATTCATGTCCAGGGAATCATGGCTGAATAAGGGCCTAAAGCAAAGGAACAAAGAGTCGTGTGGAGAGCATTCATTTTCTCCTGTTGTTTAGATCACTCTGGATAGACATTACAAGCATAAGCACATGTAATATGCTTGCGGTGTGCCTGCTGCATGTGTTTCTTTCTTCTGGTCATATATATATATCTCAAATTCAACTTCTTCATAGAAACTGTCTTTCCATTTCTATTGAAAACTCACACAGCTACAAACCGTTGTCTGTTTCCTATCAGGGCTCCTGAATCTTGGCTCTGTGTCCTTGTCAGGTCACAGCCTCTGCCCTTACGTTGGTCTCTATAGCTGTCAGTCCCCCAGTCCTTTCCCACTTCATTGCAGGGCACCTCAGCTCTGGGCATTTAGGCATTCTCTGCTGCCGTATTCAACCCCTCTACGGACTTGACCTAATTTCCTCTCATAAATTTTATAATTATGCCCAAGGCTTAATCATAACTTAAGATGGCAACGGCATGATAGAATTTCTGAGACACGTGTTGCAAACATGTATGAGTGTTTATTTCCCCACTCAGTGTTAGACTGTATGTTACATACTGGCTATACTGTGACCCTCCTGCTCCCATTGTGTTCACAGGAGTATATACTTCCTGCATAAGCAGGATCCATGTGTTGGAAGGCAGTGCTATTCACAATCCAGCTACCACCTAGTCCTGTCTCTGAATAAGGAGTGTTTGTCTTTGTATATACATGCATTTAATAATGTACTACATGCTGTATGGCCTAATAACAAGAGAAATGCGAAGGCTGATGTTGTAGCTCAGTCAATCCAGCGCTGGCCTAGCAAGTCCAAAGCCCTGTGTTCATTCATCAACACTAACCAACAGGGCACAGCATCATGGTGCCTTTAATCCAAGCATCCAGGAGTAGAAGTCGAAGGCTCTGTAGTTCAAGGTCATCCTTAAGTACATAGTGAATCTGAGAACAGGCTGATGCAGGAACGTGTAACGACAAAGAGACATGCAAATAATTAAAAAAAAAAATCAATCAGGATCACAAGCTAGATGTTCTGACACACTGTAAATGTATGCCTTGAAAACTGTGTTCTGTGCAGCATGGAACACGGACTTCAGGGACTGGAGGGGAGTATGGGTCAGCAGCTAAGAGCACACACAAATAAAATAAAAGTTAAGAAAGAAAGAAAACCATACTTTAAAGCTATAACAGAAAGTCCAAACAAGACTCCCAACTGTTCCCCTCTCATCATTTACAAGCATTATATTGATCTAACCTAAGGAACATGCCTGGCAGGCAAGGGAGATCAGTGGGACAGCTCACATGGGTCAGACATACTATTGGTGATTTTTATCCATTTGTCAAAAGTAGCAAAAATAAATTTTACCATGTGTGGAAATGTCTCATGGTATCCTACAACTATGCACAGGTTCAGTGAGGTAGGTTAAGATTTTTAAATAATGTTAATTTTTAAATAAATCACAAGTTCAACAATAATTTCATGAACTCTGTTTTTGAAGAACCCCTCTTCTGAAATCCAGAACTAAATTAATTTTAGTACTTTGGGTGTTTGAGAATCCAGTAGCCAATTTTTATTTACAAAAATGATCTCTTTTAGTGGTTCACCTAGATTCATATCTTACAAATCTTATAGTTCAAGAAAGAAATATTCATGTGCTTACTGACTGATTAAATCATAAAAAATTTACTTATTCAAACAGCTGTTGTTTTCTGGTTTTCAGTTTTATTTTGTTTTGTTCTTTGTTTTTTTATTTTTATTTATTTATTTATTTGTTTTTTGTTTTTTTGGAAGGCATTACTGCTGCTTGTTTGCTTGTTTCTTCTTGGAACGCTTTGCTCTGTCTACCTTTATCAGCTGAGTTTTGCTCTGGCTTTTGTCTGAGTTTTGTGCAGGGGACCCTGTCGCTCCCCACCTTTCCACTGTTTCCCTCCTTCCACTCATCTGCAAACCCTTGTTAGTATTCCATGTGTGGGGACTGCTTTGCTGAGCTTCTGTCCTGTTAGGCTTGAAGTAAATATGTGAAATAATATATTCAGATATTAGCTTTTCTGGTTGAAAGGCTCTAATGAAAAAGGAGTACCATGCCAACGCAGGAATATTAAAACTAGAAATTGAGAGTAGCTCTGCCTATATGGCAGCCCCAATTTTGCTCAAAAGGTAGAATTTGAATAGGTGTAGTTTTTAGGCATCGTCATTTATTTCCAAGCTAACGAATGAATGCATTATTTATTTATCCTTATGTCAAATTATTCTCTCTGATGTGATCTTTGAACATCTTGGGTAACATCTCTGAATTCTTATCTGAAAAAAAAAAAAAAAAAAAAAACAGGATCCCATATGCACAGCCACCTACAGCTTGTCTCTCATGCAGAAGGGATGATACAGAATCCTCCACACACCACGGTCTTGTGATGCTCCATGCAAAGCCTCATGATTGGCCCCCACATGGCTATCACAGCTCAAGTAGAACATGGAGTAATGCATCAGCATGTGAGAGAATCACATTCTATTTCTCCTGGTACTATAGTAAAATGTTGGTATTCAGAGGATGAGCCAACACCAGAAAGGAATACACACAAGGGATTAAAAATCGTCTGGTGTTCATTGAATGGGTAAAATTTTTATCATTCCCAACTCTTGTGTGGCTTTTTTTAAAAAATATCGGTTTACCTGCTTCAAAAAAAAAACCAATATTTCCTCTACGAGACACATTTCAACTTCTTATCCATGTCTATAGCAAATATCAAGTTCACATTCAGGTCCTATGACTGTTTTCTTGCTTTTGCACTTAGAGTGAAAGGAAGGTCTATTTACAGTTACAAAACTTGAGACCAGGAGCCTGGAGAGATGGCTCAGAGGTTCAGAGCACTGGCTGCTCTCCCAGAGGACCAGGATTCAGTTCCCAGCACCTCATGTTATATCACAACCACCTGCAACTCCAGTCCCAGGAGATCCTCTCTTGGCCTCTCTGGGCATTGCACACACCCTGTAGACAGACAGACATGCTGATAAAGATCCTCATACACATACCATAAAGTAATTTAAAAAGTGTTACGTCTTTCAAGTATTCCTGTTGATATCTTGAAAGTTTGTTTTCCTTCAGCTTCAAAGAAACAGCCAAGCTTCTTGACTTTTGAAAGCTGAAGTACAAAGACTGCCCTTGTGGCTCATTCATCCTGGAGGGTGTGGCGTCCTCTCTACTGTCTAGTTTTCTTTCCCAGGAGACTCTAATCTTGTGGGTGAGAAGGCAGATGTTTAGACAAATGGTGAGTTTTAACGACTCAGTGAGGATGTAGGAGTGCAGGAATGTTCTCTTCCTGTCTACACAAATATCATCTATCAGTTCAATTGACAAGTATTATCTACATGTGCTCTTTGGTGTATATTGTACAAATCTTGGGCTTGTTCAACGATCTTACAGTCTGCTTCGGTAATATGCATACGGAGATGTCATCAAAACTCCCCTCCACCTGCCATTATCTCATTTTAATATCTTCACAGTCTTGCTTTTCATTTGATTTGTTATAATTACTTCTTTTTCTGGATCCTCTCATGTCACCTGACCTGACATGACTCAACTTTAATACAGTATGCCTACAGATGGCTAACAAACATAACAGAAAAATCTGTTTATTTCAATTTTATTCTTCGTGTAAAAAAAAAGTATGTTGAGTAACTAGCAGGTCTTGAGAAATACAATAAGGTTTGTAGACTAGTCCCTCACTCTTGGTTGTGGGGATTTAAAAGGTGCATTGAAACAATAGACTGGTGTGTTCAACCCTGTGTAACCAAAGATGCGAGAACTAGAAGAAACAAGACAAAATATAAGTATTGGGGAAGTAAGAAATGCTGCAAGGCAGATTCGAAAAATGAGTCACTGGGAAAAACTGCCAGAATAGAAAAGGAGGCACAAACTCTACTGAATCAAATAACAGGTGACCATCTGTAGGGACAGTTATTGAAATGGCAATGCTCCACAGCTCCTTATATACATTTAAAAATATGTTATGCATATTATTATATAAATAGAATCATTTTGTTTAGGGTATTTAACAACTTTACCTTATTTTTCTTAAAGTTTATTTTCATTTGTGTGTATGTGTGTGTGTGTATGTATATGCCACCTGTATGAAAGTGCTTAGAGAAGCCAGGAGAGTTTATTGGATCTCCTGTAGCTGGATTCACAGGCTGTTGTGAGCCACCTAACACAGGTTCTGGGAATCACTGGAGGAGCAGCAAACACTCTTAAGCCCTGAGCAAATTGCTCCAGTAGCACAATTTTATTTTCTGAGTCGCACTCTTTCAGCATTTTTCAAGATGGAAGAAGAAAACATACATAACATGTTTTTGTTTCTTTCTTTCTTTTTTGTTTGTTTTTCTTTTTAGAAAGAGACATGTATACATCTCTCAGGTATCAATTCGGAATCCATGTTTTAACTCTACTAGATATCGGGTGTACGAGGAAGACATCTATTAGCATCAATACACCAACCAAACAAAGAGTTCTTGAAGTGGGACTCAGCCCTGGTTCTTTGGTTGTTATCATTTTAAACAGATTATTTATATCCTTCAGATACAAGTTTTCTTATTTGGAAAGTAGGAACTTGCTTGGTATAGCCCTCATGATAAGGTGCTGTATTTAGGTGAAATGTCTCCCAGAGTACCATGTCTTTAAAGTCTTCTTTCCCTGTGATGCCAGTTGTACTTCTTTAGAAGGGTGTGTAATCTTTGGGAGGTAGGGCCTTCCTGGTTGGTGGAGGCGGGCTATAATCAGATACTATAACCAGGTCCAGCACTTCCTATGCTCTCTCTGCTTCCTGATTGCAAGTGTACTGTGACCAGCCCCCTCCCATTCCTGGAGACATGCCTTCTCCATTGAAAGGGGTTGTATGCCTTTGAGCTGTAACCAGAAACAAACCCTGCCTTCCTCCCTTCAGTTGCTTCTTGTGTATTTGGTCACATCAACAAGAAAAATAACTAGTACATGAAGTTACTATAATCATGATGTATAAAAAGATGTAAAAAGCTCTGGTACCTATTAGTGTGCACCTAAAAATCCTTCATATTTAAAACCTATTTCTGTAAGAAAACAAACAAACAAACAAACAACAACAATATTAAATGGAAGAATTCCTTATGGGTATCACATAATACACACCACACACATACACCTCAATAGGAAAACAAAATTACAGGCACGCAGAATCTTTCCTTGCAGTAACAAATCCACGTGGGTTGTTAAGAAAACGAGGGCAGATAGCTTGGCCCATTCATCTGGGAAAGCAGCCTACCTGGACCCCAAGTGCCTGAACTATGATTATGGTACAAGACCCCAGCATCTCCTGATGCTCTTTGGAGAGACAGATTCCATCTTTTCATTCCACCTTTGAGCAGAGAACTCAGGCATCTGTTTTATGTGCTCAAAATGGTGTTGCATCCTTCAACGGAGTCATTTTATAAGGGCAGAATCACCTCAGTGACAAGATTAAGACAACTATCTAAGGTGAAGTCATTATAACTCTATTCACTTAGAAACAAAATGTCATCTCTCATGACCCAATAAATGAAGTGTAATTACCAAAAGTACATAAATGATAGAACTGAAAATGTTCTCTTCCTGATCATGCTCATGATAAGAAGAAATTTCACATATTTAAATAACTGAGAACTGAGTGGAAACACTCCAAGCCAGATACAGCATTTTGGACACAAAGTTGACATTAGAGATCATGTTAAATAATCATTCTTTTGAGAGACCTTGGGCTTTTGACAGCTGTTAAAATCCAAATGTTAGCTTCACTTTCCCCTGGGAAATATTTAACTCACACTGAGATTTATCTCAAAAGACAGACACCTGGGGATACTTCTGAAAATTCCTTTTGTGGCCCTTTGCCTTCTGAAACAAGAGCTCTGACCCTTTTCAATTTTACCAATGAAGAGTTATTAGAGATTTTAGTCTTCTGAGATGCAAAACCAATAAATTAATAGTCCTATGATTGCCTATAATAAAACAGCCATAAAATTTTCTATAGAATAGTGAATTCAAGCACAGGATTCTGTGCCTATACAGAAACCAAGTCAGTTTTTTATCTCTCTCTAATTTGGTCTATTGAATGCTCAATTTTAAGTGTTATTATTATTAGGAAGAAAAATTATTCTGTCAAGCACCTCTTCCAGAAAAAAAAAAAACCAACTCTGACTAAATGACTTCACATTCTTGAAAGGATGCCTATTTCTTTCCTAACACTGAACATGGCACTCAAAGACGTGTGATTAGAAATTATGAGGCCAATTTTCCAAAGGTGTTTCTTCATTTGCATCATCAGAAAAAAAAAAAAAAGAGTACTTGTAATTGTCCATGCAAATCAAGGACTTTCATATGCAAATGCTTATATGTGGATGTAATTACGCCGCTTCCATACACGAATTGAGGTTTAAAACTGTGATACAAATAAGTGTGTAAATATGCACTTGTACTTCTAATTGTATTACGGAACCTGAAACTGTCATCCATATATGTAACTCTCAATAGTACTGTTCCTGATGGAGCTAGCCAGGGTCATCTGTTCTGCTCCAGATAAGAATTTTGTCACCAGCCAGCACCTTAGGGCCAGACAGTGCCTGTCCTCTCACCCCTATCCCTGATTGTAGAATGTTAGTCAAGAAGCCAGACTTTGTCTTCCATTACCATGGCTAATCTACAGAGACCAGCCACCTTTCCATTGCACATTGGATTTCGCATTCGCTACCCTTCCAGACCAGCCATTACTGTCTGCGTTAAGTTCCTAGTAGACGCTTCAACCCCATGTGAGTCACTAGGTGACTCTTCCAAGAGTGTTACTAGTTTTCCCTACCAGCTGCCTCACACTCCAACTGGAATACCTCTTAAACAGCTGTTCGTCCAAACCCTCTCATCTGCCTTATACAATCTTAGTAACCAGTTATTATGGGTAGTGTTTTGTTCCAGAAATATGGAAGACTCTGTCAATTCAAACTTAAAGGTTTATATACATCAGTGAACAAATGAGTCTCACTTTGGGAACTGTTTTCTCCATACAATGAAACACTGGGCCAAAGAGAAAGATCTGTTTACTGGGGAAGCTTCTGGTGCTGATTGAAAGATGACTCATTTGAGTTTGACCCTGAGAAGAGATTTCACTAGATAGGTAAATTATCCTGTTTTGTCAAACCATAAGCATTTTTCTCCTGCCTTACCTGATTACCCCATGAACAGTGAAAAGCAATGACTGGAAAAGATGTAGTTTGTTCATTTACAAATCATATTATATTTCATTCACAATTTGTAATTTATAAAAGGGATTTTGGAAAAAAAAAACAAGTAGTGTTCGTTTTACAAAAAAAATTGATATAAGTTGTGAATATTTATCAAGAGCTAAGTAATTACATTTTATCTTGTTTTCAGAGCTCAGAAGAAACTCAGATGATGTGACCTGGATGAAAGCTATTAAAACTTTAAAAAATTTTGAACAGTTTAATAGGGACAGCAAGATAGCGTGTTGAAGTCGCAGACATCATTAGAGAAAATCACATCATAACTGGAAAGGATGGCTAATTTCTCTAAGGTTCCTAGGAACACTCATTATTTCAGGAGCCAGAGAAGAAATTTTAGGGTGTCTTGGAATTACTGAGGGTAAATAAGAGTATTGGATAAGTTGCAACTGTTTATTTGTTTTGAAAGGTTTGTTTGTTGAGGCGTATGGTGAGCTTGTGCACGTGTGTGTGTGAGTGCGCTTGTGTGTGAGTGAGAAGGGTTCTCTATACATGCTTGTAGGTACACATGAAAGTAGGAGTTTGACACCAGGTGTCTTCCTGGAGCACTCTCTAGGAAGACAACCGGCCTGGAACTGGCTGATTCTGTTGGTGCAGCTATACAGTTTGCCTAGAGGATCCTGTTTCTGCCTCCGAAGATTTGGGATTACAGGCTGTCCCCCAGGCCAGCTTGGCATCCTTACAGTTCTTATGCTTACCAAGTACGTATCGTACTTTGCCCATTGACCTATCTTCCCAGCTCACACACACACACACACACACACACACACACACACACACACACTATGAAGCAAAGTTGAAGGTTTTATTAAAGATATTTCAAGCCAGGCTTACACATGGAGAAAAGAGCTGTTTAGAAAAAAGGAAGGCAGATTCATTGAGATCCTTGGGTGTGGGCTTCTCAAAGACAAATGGCCAATTTAGTTTTTATATAATTGTTATTGAAAGGCTATTTCTAAACCCGTACAGGTGGTGTTTGGCATATACAAACTCCAGTAATATTGCCAGCTTTCACTCATCAGTACAATTAAACTGTCCAAAGTACTTGCATGGAGAGTGCACCGTTATTTAATTTTCTGAGATATAAAATGGTCATTGGGCATTCATAGCTGGTTCTACTTCAATTAAATTTAACCTTGGGCAACAGGACAAAGGGTTGTAATTGGTTATTGCTAAAAGAGCCACAGGATTTCATGAAACCCAGAAAGTAGAAAATTTCATAAAAATATTGGAAAGCAAAGCACAAAAAAGCATTTAAAATTTTATTGAACTCCAAAGTTTCAATGTTGTATCTTCTCCCTGCAGCCACAGCAAAGAACTATTATCTCATAAACCTGGCCTGTAAGACATAGGGTACTGTGAGAATGACATGGAGACATTTAGAAAAAAAAATCGAGATTAGACAATGAGAGTAACACATCTTTCTCAGTTCAGAGACGGGCCACACATCTGGACACAAAATGAACTATCTAATCAAATAATATTCTGCTTAGAAATGTACATTTTTATTCCTGGTGAGAAATGTGTGTGGTATGGCATCTTCTGTATGATTTAGACAGAGAAAATAGAGAATTCCAAATTCTTGGCAGTGTGACCTGTTTGCCATCTATGGAGCTAGCAAACACCACCAGTTCCAGTTAAGCTAATCCAAGATGAGGAAATAATATAACTGTAAAGATATACAGCAAAGGCAACTCCCCATTGTCTAACTGCAGATTCCTTCTCTTTCAAAGACGGTTATGGAGATAATAACAATCCTCACCCAATTCCTGTCACTTAAATAGATGCCATCAGATAATTTCCCAAGATTGTTTTATACTGGAACACTCTGAGTGTCACTCAAACAAAATTTACAGAATCCAGTGTTAATCCCTTGTCTGATAAAAGTTAAAAGAGAGTTTGATCTCACATGCTGCCAACCAACCCCTAGCCTTACACTGTACTGTAGCTCTGATTTCCATCACAGGCAATTTTACGTCTTAAAAGATCTTGAAGTATAATCACATCGTAATACAACAAGAGGCTGTGTATACTTGTAAGCACAAGTGTTTCTCTTTGGGGTGGTGGGAATAACTCTCTTGATCTCACCACCCTCCTGGGGCTGGCAGGCCCACCAATTCCTGCCACTCAGCACAAATACTTTCCAGCCTCATACAGTTAATGGAGACTGACACATGAAGCTCTGTGCCTTAATAGATCTATATTTATATCTAGCTTGTTTCAAGTTCAATTTGCACAGGAGCCTTATCTTCATTGCTATCAAATATGCTACTTACCCTGCCATTTCCACCTGACAGCTCCTGACTGTAGGATCCCTCCTTGCGCAGGCCTTCTGGGAACTCATTTTATCATGTCTCTACTCACAGCACTTCCTATGTCTTCCCTTCATCTCTCTAACTAACTTCATTTATCAACAATGCTCTGCTCGAAGGCTGACTGCTCAACCAAGCCTTTCTTGACCTTGAGAGTCATCTTGCAAATGACCTCACAGTGTGATCTAGAATACACGCTCACATACAGAAACACACACACACCCACATACAGGAACACACACAGAGTCACCCTTAAAGATGTGGGGCTCATGGGCTAGGCCCCACAGGAATAGGCACAGAACTCCTGAGACAGAGTATGTTCAAACCCCAGAAGTCTCACATGTGAGTCTTAAAAACTTATCCTGGGAAGAGAAGTTGTAGGACAAAGCTTTCTCACTGTTTTCTGTTCCTGCCCCATGAGCAAATGATACAGCCCCAAGATTACAGGTGGCCAGTCACAGGAGCTTGTCTCCTGTTATCTTTCCCCATGCAAATACAGCATTGCCATCACCCTAGTCCCAGCCAATGACAATCTTCAAAACACCTCGCATTGCTCAAGGTTTAAAAGTCTCTGTTTCAAATGAAATAAATAGAGAACACTATTTCATTACAGATTGCCTGAGACTTGTTGTTTATTCTGGGGAAAGAAGGCCCCCGTCTTCCTGAAATGATGTACCACTGCACCTCCAGGCTCAACTGCCATGCAGGCAGCTCTGCCCACCTCATTGCCCAAAGCAGCCATCAACTCCCCTGAGTCCGGCCAGGCCCTCATTGTCAACCTGCTTGGGTTTCAGAACCCTGGGCTCCCTGTTGCCATCTGGCCTGGTTTTGGCAGAACAGCTATAAGAGCAGTAACACCTATTGTGGAGAAATCTTTTCTCCTGCATCTCCTGCTGAACCGGAGATCTTTTGGCATGGATCTTGATTGCATGTCCCACCCTTCTCTGCCCAGAGACCAGCGTCTTGGGAGGGGTTGCGCCTTTGAGCCCACACTTCACCCTTTTCTGCCCAGGAGTCAATGGTGCTCAGAGCTTCCTGCAGAAGTGTGCACTTCAGGCCTGGGGGCATCAGGGCCTCCTGGGAGACAAGAAACCACAAAAGTTATCTCAAATAGCATTGTGTTACACTTTTTTCTTGCATTTATTTATAATCTTATCTCTCCTCCAATAATGTCTAGGCCTGGATGGCAGGAATCAGACTTCATCCTGTTTATTTTTATTTGTAATATAGATCGTTGTGCCTGATCTGTACCAAGTGTTCATGGAATAATTTCTCTTAAAATATGGTGTGATTTCATGGTACTACTGGCCAAAAAAATAAAATAAAATAAAATAAAATAAAATAATCCTTGTAAAAAAAACAAAAAAACAAAAAAACCAATATATAATTGCTTATGTCAAAAAGGAATTTTAAATTAAATACTTAAGCTAAAACTTTTCCATACTTTTATTCTTTCTAACTTTTCCTATTTTCAAATTTTGGCCCTTTGTTCATTTCAAAATATTTGCTCTCAAGGCTGTTAAGGTGCTCAAGTTTTTCGTCTAACTCAGCAAGGTAAAGCTAGAAGGTCTAGAGCCATAGACTTTGTCACTCAAACCAAGTCTTACACTGAAGACTCACTTACCAGCTACATTCAAAGGACAGTAGAAGACCTAAAACTCCCAGTCCGCACACTATGGTGAATCAAGAACTAGTAAGTGTGGCACTGGAGAGATGACTCATGGGTTAATAGCAGTCATTGTTCCCCACAGGACCCAAGTTCAGTTTTCTACATCTACATGTTAGATCACAATAGTCTATGACTCCCATTCCAGGGGATCTGATACCTTCTTCTGGCTTCCACAGGTTCCAGGCATGAATATGACATACAGTCATAATGTAGGCAAAACACTCATACACATAAAATAGAAAACATTAAAAAAACAAAGGAATCAGTAAATGTATGTTCCCACTTCTCCTTATCTTTAGTAGACATTTGAGTGTTTGTATGTCATGAGAGCTGCTAGAGAGTCAATGGCTAGTAAATAAGACACCATCTTAATGGAGCTCATGGTTTAGAAGGTGTGTGCAGTGACACAAAGCTCTCTGATATGGATGGGGGCTCTGAAGACAACATCAAGGACAAGGAACAAAGGAATGTCAGGGAATTCCTCAAATACATCTTAAGGAACACCTAAGGTAACTTCTGGGTGAACAGAACATCTATTTGCAGGGTGGAGGTGGGGGTCAGAGGGCTATAAATGTACATTTTAATTGACACCAAAGATCTTTTCTTTTAATTAAAACCCTAATGGATTTATGCAAATGAGTAAATGCAAGAGTTTGTTATATATGTATAAAATCAACATATTTTCTCTGTCTTGTGTATAAGATTTGTTGACTAATGTTCTTTTAGCCTTTTAATGAGTCATTCTTAAGCCATTTGCATTGGCTGCCACAATGGGTTGGCTTCATCATGAAGCCAGGTACGCTTATTTCATTTGATTTCATTGTCAGGTTGAATTGATCATGCAGCTGTTTGGCTAAATGTCTGACGTCTGGCCATAACACAAATAACTAGTTTTCTAATTTCTGTCTTTTAGAAGTAGGAGAAAAAGGACACCATGTGTACACCAGCACCGTTCCACAGTATCAGACTCATATTGCTTCATTTCCAGGGGTGGAGGCCAGATATACCAGTGAGTTATATGCAGCCAAGACTGAATAAGACAGACTCTTACTAAAGAATGCTTATTGTAAGAAAATAAGCAAATGACATATTCAACAGCGATGTCTGTTTATGTAAGCCAGTTCGTACAAGGAAGACAATAAACTGAATCAACCTGAAAGCAAAGATTTGAAGAATCTGGACAAGGAGAAGAGCTACAAGGCTCTAGTGATTCAAGTGAGACTCTGGTGGGGGTTGGGTCTACGGACTCTGCGATTAGAAGTGTCAGAAGCATAACTATGGTCAAGTGGCTATACAGACAGTGGCAGAGTGCCTATGCAGACTGTGCTAGTGACAGCTTTCTGAAGCCAGCTCAGCACCTATGCCATGCTATCTTGTGAACCTTAAGCCTTTTAGTTTTGAATAAAGTTCTATAAAATTTAAATTGGCTGTGTGAATAAACTAAACCCAAATGAAATGATTTTACTTCTTCTATTTGACCTTTTATGAAGCCACTTATTCATTTCTTATTCAGAGCTATTGCAAGTGCATTAAATGTTCTGGGTGGATTTGAGATCTTGGTGTGAAATAACAGGTTTGTGGAATGGAATTAACATTCTGAATTAGTAACCCCTCTCTAGCCAATGATTCACACTGAGAGGAGCTGAAATCTAAATGGAAGTGATATCTAAATCATTAATCTCAATTGTCCTACTTTGGGTAACTTTTTTAGCAACATGGAATCTATAGATATGTGTAGAAACTGTCAGAAATCTCAGCACTGTGAGTACACACACACACACACATACACACACACACACACACACACACACACCATTCCTCTTTATCCTGAAGGACCATTAGTCTGTTAATTAATCACTCTGAGTGAAAGACCAATTATCTCCCAATTAGGTCTTTTGCATGCTCTTACCACCACAACACATCAAAGCCCCCTACTGATCTGGGTGACCCCAGGTTTTGTAAGGAGAATCACACAGGCCTCAGGGTAGATTACAGGCAGGGGACCCTTTCCTGATAAGGAAACTGGTCAAGCAAGTATCTGAAAATTCCTAGAAATGCCCCACCCTGCTTCGTCTTCAGCAGTGACCTTCAACTGTACTTGCAGATTTTCCTCTCCTTGTGTTCTCCTTGTGATAGGACCTCCTTGTGTTCTCCTTGTGTTCTCCTTGTGATAGGACCCTTCTACTGCATAGAAAATGAGGCACTGCCCCACTCGAAGTAAATCAACTATCCCTAACCCCTGCACACATTCCCCCTCAAAAGCCTTCCCATTACCCAAAGTTTATAAATTCCTTATTTCAAATAAACGTGCGCGGGTTGCATGCGTGCTGCAGGGGTTGGCATGCTGCGTGACACCATCAGCCTTCCTCCAGAGCCATGTGAGATTCATCGTTTATTCCCCGCCGGGCCAAGTCTCACTAGGCCTGCCCTCTGGTCCACTGAGTCTGGGCCTCGCCAGGCCTGGGTTTCTTAGCTGGAAGTTGACCGGACATGGGCTTTGGCTTGCACCTCTGCTTTGGTCACACCTTAACCAAGAGCTGTACCACTTTGGTATCCTCATGGGCTTTGGAATACTTGAGTTTCCAGCCGCCACAGGAGATCTCATTCTTTTTTTTTTTTTATTACTTTATTTTTTTTTATCAGTTACATTTGATTAACTCTGTATCCCAGCCGTGTCCCGATCCCTCATTCCCTCCCAGTCCCTCCCTCCCTCATCTCCACTGTGCCCCTTTCCAAGTCCACTGATAGGGGGGACCTCCTCCCCATTCATCTGATCCTGTTTTATCAGGTATCTTCAGGACTGGCTGCAAAGCCCTCCTCTGTGGCCTAACAGGACTGCTCCTCCCTTCGGGGGTGGGGAGACCAAAGAGCCAGTCCTTGAGTTCCTTGTTCCCCTCACTTTGGGAAACCAATTGGTTACTGAGCTACCACAGGCTACATCTGAGTGGAGGTTCTAGGTTATATCCATACATGGTCCTTGGTTGAATATCCAGTATATACAAAGAACTAAAGAAGCTGAAAAGCAGCAATCCAAGTAATCCAATTAAAAAATGGGGAACAGAGCTAAACAGAGAATTCTCAACAGAGGAATATCGAATGGCAGAAAAACACTTAAAGAAATGCTCATCCTCATTAGCCATCAGGGAAATGCAAATCAAAATGACCCTGAGATATCACCTTACACCCATCAGAATGGCCAAGATGAAAAACTCAAGCGATAACACATGCTGGAGAGGTTGTGGAGAAAGGGGAACCCTCCTCCACTGCTGGTGGGAATGTAAACTGGTACAGCCACTCTGGAAAGCTATCTGGCGCTTTCTAAGACAAATAGGAATAGTGCTTCCTCCAGACCCAGCTATACCACTGCTAGGTATATACCCAAAGTTTGTTCAAGTACACAAAAAGGACACTTGCTCAACCATGTTTATAGCAGCTCTATTTGTAATAGCCAGAACCTGGAAACAACCCAGATGTCCATCAACGGTGGAATGGGTACAGAAATTGTGGTATTTTTATACAATGGAATACTACTCAGCAATCAAAAAGGAAGAAATCATGAAATTTGCAGGCAAATGGTGGGATCTAGAAAAGATCATTCTGAGTGAAATATCCCAGAAGGAGAAAGATAAACATGGGATATACTCACTTATATAGACCTATAAGATATGATAAACATAATGAAATCTATACACCTAAAAACGATAATCAATTGAGCGGACATGGGGTGAGATGATCAATCCTCGTTTAGAAAGACAGATGGGATGTGCATTGAACATATGACAGGAGTCTACTGAGCGCATCTGAAAGACTCTAACTAGCAGTGTTTTCAAAACAAAGACTCATGACCAAACCTTTGGCAGAGTACAGGGAATCATAAGAAAGAAGGGGAGTTAGTCTGATGGGGAAAGGATAGGAGCTCCACAAGGACCAAATATATCTGGGCACAGGAGATCTCATTCTAAAAGGGCTGAACTGTAACACTCCATGGAAAACCCATTTCCACACCCCAGCTTAGCACGTGGGTCTCTCGCTGCCCCTGAGAGAAATGGAACCCCCATTCCAGGCTGCCCCGCTGAAATCAGTACAACCTTGGTGAAATGATAAAGATTTTAGACTGAGTAAAAATGCAAAGCCTGCTGAATGCTGCCTATAAGAGAAACACATTAAATGCAAAGACAAAAGCGGATTGAAAGTAAAATAATGAAAACCTAAAATATATATTAACCACGAAAGAGCAGTTCGCTGTAGTCATTTCACACAAAATAGATTTTAGGGCGAGAAATATTAGTGGTGTCAAAAAGGAAAGTTTCAAAAGTATGAAAGTCTTCTTACAGCAGAAGATGTAAGGATTATTAATATGTATATACCTAATGAAAAAGTCACAGAATGCACGAAACAAATCTTGAAACAAATGAAAGCAGAAGTGGATAATTTAATAATACTCAAAAATTTAAATGTTTAAAAAATGAAAAAAAAAAAAAAACAGGTCCAAAGTAAATTTACCCATATCTACCGAAGATATGGGTAACCTCGTTAACACATTCTCTGATCCAATGTCAATCACACAATTCAAAGCCTTCAGCACAAATGCTGTCACACACATAAGAAACAATACCCAGATTTCGCCAGTCTAGGATCATATGGTCTCAGTAATTTTAAAATCTAGAAGTTATGTTGGAAAGCTGCAAACCAACAACAGAAGCAAATCCGAGACAACCGTGTAAGAAGACATTAAAAAAAAGACTTGATATAACTCACATATCAAATTCTAAATCCTGAAATGGTTTGAATAATAAAAATTATATAAACACAATGTAACACAATCTAGAATATATACAATAGCTTGGATGCGGATCTGTAACACTCCATGGAAAACCCATTTCCACACCCCAGCTTAGCACGTGGGTCTCTCGCTGCCCCTGATCAGACCTAAAATAGTCATGAGTCAACAATTTAGATTTCACATTAACAAAATGTTAAAAGAACAAACTAAATCTAAAACAATGAAAATTAAATACATTAATTTAATTTAATACATACAAAATAGGATAACTGAATGTTAATTTATAAATAAAATGAGCTATGAGAAAACCCTCTAAGCAAGTATGAGTGGCATTACTGTGCATGGTAAAGCACTTCAGTAATGCTGCACCTGGGAGATAAAGGTAGAACAATTAAGAGTTCAAGGTCGACCTGAGCTATAGAGCAAGTTTGAAGTCAGCCTACGATTGATGAGACTGTCTCAAACAAGAAAAGAACAAAAAAGAATACGTGACAAAATAAAACGAACAGATTATCTTAATTAATAAGGACTTCCTATCATTTATACAAATTTAAAGAATTAAAATTAATATTAGCATAATTATATTGTAGCAATTGGAATTAGGTAAGCTAGAATATGTGAGTAAATTTTTAGAAAGACCTTCACTAACAGTTTACCCAGAAACAAAAATAAAACAAAATTTAGACTCTAGTTAAATTATGATAGGTTAAGTTAATTGAATTAGCAATTAAGGATAGTCTCACACAGAAGATGCTAGGCACAAGTAGTTTTCCTTGTACAAAATAATTACAAAAAGGGGATATTATTTTTTCACAAGTTTTAGAAAATATAAGAGAACTAACTATTTTATAAGTCATTATATGAGACAAGCATTATCTGACATCAAAGCATATTAATAGAAAGCATTATTACTGGAAAGCATTGTCCATTGTGAGTATAATATGGGGGGGGGGGGAGAGAGAAACCGAGAGACAGAGAGACAAAGAGACAGAGAATGTGTTCTGATACAGAGTAAATCTGCAGATCAGAGTTCCACTAAAGCACTTATCTTTGTGGAAGGTGTCACAGGTTCTTTACAAAGAGTTTCAATGTAGTCACATCTTACTTATCTTTATTTAGCTTACATTGTGTTTTATTGTGCGCATGGGATTGAGTTATTATCACCAGAAAAATCTTCATCAAATTGTGCTTAAATATGCCCCAAATAAACTACTTGGGATCAGACTCCTTAACTTTGAGCCAACACCAGCTACTTACTTGGGTTGAGATGAACTACCGTTTTGCTTTCCTCAGATCATTACTCTGCTGGCCATGGTGGTCGCAGGAACTCCTGCAGTTAACCACTAACCTAATGCAAAATCTAAAACTACAAAATTACTCAAATAAAAGCATGAGAATAAAATCTAATATTTTGGGATCAGGAAGGGTCTAAGGCAGAGCAAGTAGGGGAATAGGACACATATGCATTTGAATGAACACTGTGAAGAAAATGCAAAGACTAAACATGAAAAAGAAAATCATTGGAAAACATGTCTAATAAAAGCCTTTCACCCATATAATACAACATAATGCATATCTTCACCTTAGTAATAATATTAATAGCTAGTGTGGTTTGATATAAGACATGTTAAAACAAACATAAAGACACAAATGGCCAATTTAAAAATAACTTGCAAAAGCTTGTATGTATCAAGGAAGATGTACAAATGGCTTTATGAAAGAAGGCTTGCCAACAAATAACACGCATGTGAAAAGCTGCTATATAAATGATGAAGGAGATTAACTCAAACTTGCCAACAGATACCATAAAACCTTCAAATAGAATTATAATAAAAATATCTGGCCATGCTAAACTTTGACAAGGTTATAGACAAAAGAAAACCATAATGCATTGCTGTTGGAAACTTAAAGTGATATAACCAGTTCGAAAAACTATTTAAGTTTGCTAAAAAGAAAAACATGAGCTGACTATATGAACCATCAACTCTAATCTTAGCAGTCCACCCAAGAGAAATGAAAATGTGTCCACAGAATGATTTATATAAAAATGCTCATAAAAGCAGTTTAAAATAGTCTAAACTAAACAATCCAAGTATTTATTAACTAGTAAATGGATCAGATAACAATATGTGGTATTTTACATCCATACCATGAACTATTCAGCAATATAAAGAAATGAAATATTGATTCATGCTGTAGTGTTTATTAACCTCAAAAACAGTACAGCAAATGAAAGAAACCAGACAACAGAGATTACAGACTACATGATTTCATTTATAGGAAATGCCCAGATAAAACAAAACAAAACAAATTTATAGACACAGAAAGCAGCTCAGTGGATGCCTTTAGCAGGAGCTGAGTGGGATTGCAGTTGGTACTTATAGCTAAAAAGATCAAGGAAGCTGTTAGTGCCATAAAAATGTTCTTATGTAATACAAAGCCATGCACAGTGAAGGTACATAATGACACTTCTGGAACAAAATTACTTTAAAAATCATGTAACAGGAGTGTGGTGGCAATCGTACAACAAAAATAAACATTTCTTGCTCTCAAATCCTGTCATCAACCAATTTTCATGATCCAAGACGAAGACACCAAAGTATGGTCCTGCATGGAGTCAGAGCTGTATAACTGTGTGGGTGGCCCTGGAGTTTAAGTCCAATACTGAACAAGACAAATCAGTGCGGGGAACCGCAACGAACGCTATTTGAAACTCTAGAAATAAGAGCTTTATATTGTCAATAAAACAAAAGCGCCATTTTCATTCTCCTTGAGAGAATATAGGGTACTAGAAGACAGCTGGAATTTGGGGTGAGGTCATAATTTGGGTATTAGGAACCTAACCCTCATCAAGGGGGACTGAGTAATTCTGAGGGCTTCATGGTGACAAAGTTCAGGTTCTTCTTTGAGCCCCACTGTTCCATGCGTCATTCATGAACCTGATATGGGTACTATTGCTTCTCTTCATAAAAATACTATTACAGAGAACAACAACAACAACAGGCATGAGCTGAAAGGCAGGAACTTATGGAATATCTTCTCCAAGTCACATTTAAGAGTACATGGGAACTAGAGGAAGCATAGACTTTGTGGCATTTTTGTCTTGGAAGAGAAGCGAAGCATCAAGAACCTACTCATGAAGAAGCTACAAAGAAATCTGGGCTTCCTGAACCTTCCTGGGAGTCAGGGCTCCAAGAATGAAAAAATGATGGGTATGAACTGCAGGGGCAAGCAAAGAAATCAAGAGAGAAACACACAGCAGCAGAGTAAAACTAGGAAAAAGAAGAGGGGAGGGAGTAAGGGTGAACATTCTGCAGCAACAGCAGAGTATAAAATACAGAGGAGCCTTTGCATTCAATTACAACCACAATGCTTGAACCATTTTGGATGCTTCAGTTGTTCCCCAAACTATTTGATGTGAAGTCAAAACATAAGACCCGCCTTTAAGACTCTCCTGGGTTCCTGGAGGACAGAAATGTTATATAGCTGTTTATATGAGATATGTGAACATGAGAATATTCACAAGGAAATAATAACCATTCCTGCTTTTACCATCCAAGACTTTTCAAATCCTAGCAAGAGAAAACAAGTTTTATGCAAAGAGTCTCAAAATCTTAGAGCTGGTTTAGCAGTGTGGGTTCAAGGCAAGGATGGACACTGCATCCCTTCAAGATACCCCAGAGCCTAGAGAAGTGGCTCTGTGTTATGGATGAGTGGGGCTGTCCTCTCTGCATTAGGGGCAACAGCATGTGGTTAAAGCAGGAAGGTCCCAGGCCAGCACTGGACGGTAAATATAGAAAAAGCAATTACAATGTTTTTTTTTTCAAGTGCTAGAGAACAAACCTAGAGCTTCAAACATACTTGGTAAAAATATCATATAACTCTATTAGTCGGTGTTCTCTCAAGAAACAGAACTGATAGAATGGATATATTTTAAAAAGATATTTTAGATCGACTTGCAGAATATGAACTAGAGAGTCCAATGTCTGCCTTTACACTGGAGAGGCTGAGAGCCAGGTGCTGCTCAGCTCATAAAGTGAGAAGCCTCAGCAGCCCCATCATGGCACTGAAGGTCTATAGCAGTGGTTCTCAACCTGTGGGTCTCAACCCCTTTGGAGGTCATATATCAGCTATCCCACGTATCAGATACATACATTGCAATTCATAACAGTAGTAAAACTACAGTCATGAAGTAGCAACAAAATAATTTTATGGTTGGGGATCCCTACAACATGAGGAACTGTATGAAAAGGGGGAAGCATTAGGAAGGTTGAGAACAACTTGCTATAGGATAGGATTCATGGAGAGCCACTGGTCTGCGATCCATACTGGAAGGCTAAGACACCAGATACTAATGCCAGCAAAGAGTAGAAGCATTAGTGGTGGCAGCAGCGAACACTTGCCAAAGGAAAGTAGATAAGCTTGCCAACACAAGCTGCAGACAAGTAGGCAAAAGCAAAGGACTTTAATTTTACAGACTTCTTTGTACTCTGCTGAGCCTAGAGGGTTCTACCCCACTGTCAGCGTGGATCTTCCCACTTCAATTAAACCAGTCAAGACAATACCTCCAGGCTGTACCTAAGGGCTTACCTGTTGGTTGATTCAGTTAGTCAAATTGACAACCAAGGTAACCATTATGTCAGCCCTTGTTTGACTTCTTAATCTTTAGAGAGAGTAGAAGGTGCCTGAATTGTCCTTGAATTCATTCTATACAACAGAATGGCCTTGAACTACTAGCCCAGCCATATCCACACCCACCCCTATACTCCCTGCCAATAGCATAAATTACAGATCTGCCTCACCACACATAGCTTCTTTTTGCATGTGTTCTGCTCCTACTTCATCTCCACTCACCCTGACAGCAAGTCTCTTCACTTTCCACCCACAGCATGGGAGTCAGTTTTACAAACTAGGTTGTAGAATAAGATGGCAATAGTCCTTCTGGACCTGCCTGTTACCCTCTGGGAGTAAGTGTTCAGAAAGAGATTGCCAGGGCAAAGTCAAGAAGGCAATTCTAGAGCTGGGCGTGAAACGAAAAGGAAACGGAGCACAATGACACATGCCATAATTAGAAAGGCATCCCAAGTGATCTAGATAACACAAAACTCTCTTGACAGAGATTTTGAGTAATCAACTTTCTTTACAAAGCTCAGACTCTGAGTAGTTCTGATAATACATTTTAATCATTTTTCCCTTTTACACATAATGGCACATTAACCACAAATAACAAATAGTAGCAATTATCTCCTCAGTGAAATGCAGAGTGAAACAATTTCTGCAATCCCAATGCCTTGTTTATCTGTAGCATCATGAGTGCATGTGAACACACGCATGTTGAGGAGGGGCAAGAGGTGATGTCAATCAACGGTATTCATAAACACAGAGCACAGGCAGACCTTGCATAACTTAGACTCTCCCCTGGCTGGCTGCTTCCGCAAGCTGGCATGCTTTACGTTGCATTACCATTTTGATTGAATGAACAGGGTCAATAACATCACTTTTTCTCATCCAAGGAAAGAAAATTATTCTGAATCCAATCATCAATCAATGCATGTAATCAGTCTGTTTAAAATACCTTGGGCTCTCCTACCACCAGCCATTCCTAGGAAGACAATTGAAAAAGCCACAGTCTGGACTGACTTGGTAATCCTACCACATCCCCACTAACGTGATAAGAGGCCAGCTAGGATTCAACATGTGCTGCTATTAACAAGATTATGGCAAAGGAATCATTTGAGAACGTAACAGTCTGCACTCGGAGACCTCTAGTATCTTTGTTCATTTGCATATAATTGTTTGTCCATTACCTCACCATACGGTACAGCTACACTATTTTTTTCCCCTATAATTTCTAGAGGTTAATGGCTTTTTTCCCCTCTAAATTCAAAGTCAACACAAACTGACACTCAAGTCAAGAAAATGTGCTTTTTCGGAGTGCTGTAACGACACTTGGCAGTCTGTACATTGTGAAAAATGTATTTGATCAAGGAACTTTTGCTAGCAGCATGCCAATGGATGCACGCTGCTTTATTGCTGAAATAAAGGGATTAATCCTCATGTTCTACTTAAGGGTAGAGAAACAGTCTGAGGCAACTCACACCACAAAAATCCACTCAGCCTGCACTCAGCCTCTTTCTGGGCAAGCAAATACAACTATTGAGCCCAAAAGTGAAACAAAAATCACAGATTTTGAAGCTCTCCCCCGCCCCTGAAAGTCGGGGATAATTAGCAGGCAGCTGGTGATGAGTGGGTTTTGAGTGCAGCAATCATCTTCGTGATGCCTGTGATGCCTCTGACCAGGCACAAGGACTGGGAGAGCAAGGCTGGGGGCAGGGCATGGAAGAACAAGAGTAAGTAACATGCCTGGGCCACCTCCCAACACTGTTTGGGTATGTGCTTCTGACACCATAGGAATATGCCTCTCCTGATAAAACAGGGTCAGATGAAAGGGGAGGAAGTCCTCCCCAATCAGTGGACTTGGAAAGGGGCAGAGAGGAGATGAGGGAGGGAGGGTGGGTCTGGGAGGGAATGAGGGAGAGGGATAAAGCTGGGATATAGAGTTAAGAGTTAATAAAATGTAACTAATAATAAAAAAAAAGAATATGTCATAGGTGTGCTCTCTGCTTTATAAATTGCTATTGAGAAGTAGTTCTAAGAATCTTTCAATCCAGTATCTCAATGTGACAAAGACAAACAAACAAACAAACAAAAACCCCAGGTATCTATGGAAAATATTGACCAGGCTTACAGAATCAGAAATGGCATTGGGTCCTGTGTGGAGGTGGAGGGAGGTCATGGTGGGTGAATAAGATCAAAATACATTATATACACATATGAAATTTCAAAGAATAAATTAAAATATTATTTAAAAAGTATTATTCAAACATAGTTAAGACAGGAGTAGACAAAAAGTAAAAATCAGAAGCCAGGAATTTTGAGAGCCATAGGTGAGAACAGAGCCGCTATGTGCTCAGGTCCACCCATGTTGTCGTGTGGACCAGCACATGATTTCTTTTTAAAGCCGTATAATTTGTGTGCATGCACTGTGTTGACCAGTGGCATTTTCATTGGATAGTCCATTCTGCTTCTATTGTGATAACTCTATGATGAACACTGATGGATATTGGTTTACACATAATTTGTTTAAGTCCCTGTTTTTGTTTCTTTTGGATTTATGTGAGTCTCTCTCTCTCTCTCTCTCTCTCTCTCTCTCTCTCTCTCTCTGTGTGTGTGTGTGTGTGTGTGTGTGTGTGATACCAGTTCAAAATACATGAAATAAAATTTATCAGAAAGGTGCTGTTTTGAGACTCTTCAGGTATTTTTCAGGCCATTTGTAGCATAAAATTGAAAGGATTACCCCCCAAAAAAACCAGTAGAGGAAAGTGGGAAATGAAATGGTCTGATGCCAAAGTGAGAAAGACGGACACATACCAGCAAAAAGAATTCAGCCAGCACTATGAAAATATGATAGTTATAACAGCAAGGGATTGAAAACACTGGAGACAAAGGTATTCATCCTAACATATTGGAAAACCAAGCAATCCAAAACGAAATAAAGAACAAGAAATCACTCTCAGATGAGATCAGGACACTTGTCCATGAAGCTGGAGAACTGTTATACAAGCACAGCATACGAATAAAAACCAATGAAACAACAACTACAAAATACCATGTTTGGATTTTTTTTTTAAAAAAAAGACAGATTGACAACCAACTTCTCAGTAGTTAAGAAAAGAGCATGTCAGCAATACCATGTAAAAAAACTTTCAATCCAGATTTATATCTACAGCAGTGCTACCTTTAAAAACAGGGCAAAACAAACCATTTTACACAAACTGAAGATTGGGAAAGCCCGTTTTTAAGAGGCCTTCACTTGAAGAACAAAAGTTCAAAAACCAGCAAGGAGAAGCAGCATGATCCCAGGGAAATAAAGATGACGTGCAAGGGTATGTAAACACTATAAAACAAATGTGATACATGCAGAAGTAGGCAACAAGTGACAATGACTGTTAGTTGAGCCTGAGAAACAGTAAGTCTTAACTGAAATGTTGAGTGATAATTACTTGTAAGAAGGATAAAACTAAATGCTTTCAAGTGTCAGCTGATCTAGTTTGGTAGGTTGTCTGAGATAGCATTCAATTTCTTAAGTCAAAAGACCAAGTTAAACTTGTAAGTCATTTGTTGTAAGCTGGCAATGGCTTTCCAGGAGTGTCTGCTGTCACCTAATTACAGACCTCACACACATATTATATATATATATATATATATATATATATATATATATATATATACATATATATATGTATATATAATTGAAGTAGAAAATAAATTTGAAACAAGGTTTTGGTGGGGGAGGGACTATAATCCCAGCCTATGAGAGCCTGAAGGAAGAAGATCACTAATCTGTGCCCGCTTGGCCTGTATAATGGACACCTGTTTGAAAAAAAGAGAAAATATGGATTTGAGGTTTCCAATCATCCAGTCCTAATTGTGTGTGTGTATGAGAGAGAGAGAGAGAGATAGAGACAGAGACAGAGGCAGACATAGAGACAGAGAGAGGCAGAGAGATGCATAGGTACAGTTGTATGAGTTTGAGTATGGGTGTGGAGGCCTGAGGTCAATATATGAGATCCACTTCCTCAATCATTCTCTCTCTTTTTTTTTTTTCCTCAAGACAAGCTCTTTCGCTAAGCTATATTCATCTGTTCAGCAAAAATGACTGGCAAATGATTTTCAAGGATTCCTTTACATCCTCTGTCCCTCATGAAGCTGAGGCTGCAGAGATGTGTCTCCACGCTGGACCACTGTGTGTGTGTGTGTGTGTGTGTGTGTGTGTGTGTGTGTAGCCTAGGAATCAGAACTCACGTCCTGGCAAGCACTTTGAGATGACAGATAACATCGGTATATTATACTGAATTATGAATACGGGCAAAATTTGCTCACAATAATCATTAAATGTAGAAGAAATTGAAGAGTGAGGTGGTGTGGGAAAGGCTTGAGGAAGCATGGCTGTCTTTAAGAGCAGAGGTAGAACAGAGGTGGCTTAGAACAGCAAGGAAAAAAGAGAAAGCTGGCTCTCCCTAGAGGCTCTACAAGGGAAAACACAGTCTTCTGACAGCTTGTATGAGCCCAGTGAGATTTCTTTCAGGCTCCAGGCCTCTAGAGCTGTGAGTAATGTTCTTGGCTCTTCAGTTACCATATTGTGTAATTTTTTACAACAGCAATTGAAAGCTCAAAAGTGATTACCTGAGAAATATTAGAATGTTATCAATTACAAAACAGCGCAAGCAAAAGAATTCAGTCAGAAAGAAAATAAATTAACCTGAACAAAAGTCCTGGCAGGAGAGACAGTGATAGACAACAGAAGGAAGAGGTGTTCTAGTAGGGGCCAAAATTGAGAATGCTCATTCCTAAATGTGATGTTTATGTAATGACTGTGGAAGCGGGTGCAGAAAGATTGCAAGAGCCAGAGGTAGTGGAGGATCACAAAGAAACTAGGTTTTCTGGACTCAACTGGACAGTTGTACATATAAAATCACAGAGGTGAGAACACGGACAAAACCCATGCAAGCTCAAGCCAGAAAAAGGGAGTCTCAACCTTAGCTTAGAGCTGTTGACAATTAGGAGCTAAAAGGAGGCTCTAAAGGGATGCGGCTCCTAATAAACTGAGCACATTCCGGTGGGTGCTCACACACCTGGGAGGAGGTGCTCAGCAAAAATTGGACTTGATGAATTTAAAAATTAAAATAATACAACATTGGCTGTGTAGGGAAAGGTTATAGATCTGGGAGGAGAGAATGAAGAGGAAGTGAGTATAATCAAAATACATTGTATAAAATTCACAAATATTTTTGAAAGCACAGAAACCCTAAGAATGTAAAAATAAATGCTATATGCAAAATCTACACCTATTGTTCATGGAAGACCCAGAATTCATCACACTGAGAAAATGAAATTGATAATTCAATAGAAAGTGGTGGAATCATGAAATAAAAGGATAAAAGATACACATACAACTAATACTGGGGTGAGATTACAGGCATATTATAATAGGTATATATTTTTCAAGATACAATCATGGGGACTAGTTGATTATGAAACTCTATGTGGTAAACACGCCAAAAACAAGCAAAATAGAGGTCACCTATGGAAAACATGCTACCTAAGAAAAAAACGAAAATCTGAATTGTTTGTTGATATCCACAAAATTCAATCACGGAAACAAACAGTTTCTGCAAAGAAAGCTGGGTGCGACGGTGGGTAAGACTGCCCTTCAGGTAAGGGGGCTAACCTCTGACCCTGAAGACTCAAGTTCAATTTCTGGAGTGCACAAGGTGGAAAAGGGCACTGACTTCCCCAAGTCATCCTCTGACCTCCACAAGCATGTCATGACTGATATGTAGACACACATGCACACAATGAGTAAATATAAAAATTCCCTAAAAAAAAAATAACTCTGTTGTATTCTGGGATTATACATAAGTTACAGAAAAAAATGTAAAAAACAGCTAAGTGTAAATAGGTACTGTGGAATCTTCTATTATACATAGTCAAAGAACACACACACACCACAAAATTAATAAGGGTGGGAGAAGCTTAACATCAAAGTGACACACAGCATCACAAGAAACAAAACATACAGCCCAATTTCAGTTCTACAATTAGATGAAAATTCCTTTAAAATATGTCCACACATAGCAAATTTGAGAATGGATTATGACTATAATACACAAGGATCGATTTGAGCTCATCTGGGAATGTATTTTTAAAAGCTATTAATGCAATTATCAGAGAGCCTCATTAAAGAAGAAAATCCACACATTACTGTCTCCACAGCTGCAGAAAAATGTTCAGAGAAATGTAACAACCAGTCTTTATGAAAGACACAAATGACAAAGAAATAAAATCTAAGTAAAAGAAATCCTCCATATTCAGATAAAGAATATCTATGAAAATCATTGAACAGACATAATTCTTAACAAAACACCAAGCCATTCTTTTTAACAGGTAGGAAAAGGCAAGAACACTCAAATTCTGCCTTTTCTCCATAGCACGGTACTGACAGGTTGAACAAGGCAAAAAGAAACTAAAATGACAAGGATTGGAAAAAAAAGTCATTATAGATGAGCACATGTCTATTTATACAGAAAAGGCCAAAGAATCTGTAGACAAATGCTTGGCATTTGCAGATAACATTAATTAAATTTCTTGACCCAAGAAAAATACATTAAGTACCAATGCATTTATATTAATTAGCAATAAGCATTCTAAAAGATTTCCCTTTAAAAATAGAAGGAAAATGTATGGTACCTAGGAATAAATGTATCCAAGGTATATGAACTTTTTTTGTAGAAAACTACAAAAGGTAATTCAAAGGTGTTTGAGCCCTATAAATAGAGATATGTGGCATATACATAAGATAAAAACTAAAGAGTGAAAGATTTTTGTCCAATTTGATTATAACTCCTATCCAATTAACAGCAGAGGCTCTGCAAAGAGGGCACACACACATTCAAAAGGATTGTTTGTAAAAGCACTGGACCTGCCACTCGATCGGGGAAAGATGAGTTTTCCATTGAATTTTACTCAGAAAATTACATCTCCATTTAGGAAGTAAAAGGGAAAAAAAAACCCTCAAATCTCTATACTATATTAGATAAAATGCATTAAAACACCCAGAAGGAAACTGCTGAAAATATCCTTATGATTTCAGGGTGGTGGGAACATCTCAGACAATATAAATAACCTGTCAATCCTAAAATAAATGATATGCACACATGACTATGTTAAAATTAGTAATTAGGGAATTGTAGTTAAATCCATTTAATATTCCACTTCATCCCTGCCTCGGAGCCTTTGAAAATACCATGCCTTCTCATCTATTCGATTTCTGGACAGAGAAAGCGGTAACCAGGGCAGGAATATCCCCAGATTCACACGCCTATTGCCACAAGGGGTGGAGGGCAACCTGAGCAGTGTCAGACTGCGTGGGTCACACTTCCCCACGCCCGGTATCCCAAGCCCTGATATGTGAAAAGACTGACCTCTTTTCGCCTAGCCCAAGTCATTCGTGTTCAGCTCTCCTGACTCAGTCCCATAGCATAAGTCATACGTGTGCGTGCGTGCGTGCGTGCGTGCGTGTGTGTGTGTGTTCATGTATAATAAGAATTCTTCCCTGAAATGCAAGCAGTCTTTAGAACCAGGCTCTTTTCTTTACTTCAGACCTCACTGTAATGCTCGCTGGAGCACTAATAAATCTCTTGCCTGGAGGACAATTATCTGTCCTCTCATGGCCTGCCTCTCCCGTCTCTCTCACCAAAACATAACAATAGGCACATAGTGGTGTGTTCTTGGTAGGACTGGTCTCAAGTTTGAAGACTGTGATGAGAGGAGATGACCATCGTCACAGAAAATGCCAGCATGTTCTCCATAGTTACCTTCTGCCTTTACTTCAGCTGGCAGTGTGAGTGTTTGCATATGGTTCTAACTAATGCTTGGTATTTGGGGACTGAATTAAGCACAATGAAAGTGAGTCATTGCCAGTATCAGCGCGAAAGGAGTCCCGCTCCTCTTTCCTTTCTGCTTCTTCAGTGTTGACCTGGCATTCTTCTCTACCCCAGCCTATCCTTCTATCCTTTCCAGGCAATCAGTGCATGCCTCTTCTCTGTGTCTTGAATGCTTGCCAGCAGGAAGGAGTGTGCTGTCAGGCCTTTGTACCACAGGACAATGTAAACCTGAATGTCACTCTGCTTGCATGCAGAAAGTAAAGAAATGAATGAGACATTAGGCCTGTTTCCAAAAGCATCTCCCACAGGGCAGGAGGAGGAAAAACAAAAAACAAAAACAAAACACCTTATTCTTTGCTTGAGGCACAGTTTAGTATTCTGACTCTGGGCGTCAGACCTGGGAGAGCTGAGGGCTGTTTATGGTCATTATTTGACCTGTTTATAACCACTGTAGACAGTACAAAATCCTCTGCTGAGGGGATGCTGTTGCCCATATGGGACGGGTCCTCCTGTCTCAGTTAAGATGATCAAAATAAGCCCCCAGAGATATGCCAACAGGGCAACCTAATGTAGACAATCTTTCACTGAGACTCCCTTTCCTGATGATTCTATACTGTGTCAAATTGATAATTAACGCTAAGCACAAAACTGTCTTCCTGGAGACCATCACTGGTTCTAAAAACAACCTTGGGCGGGGGGGAAGGAAGGCTCCAGGACCACCTACCAGCATGTCTCCTTCTGTGTTGCCATTGGTAACCATGTAGTGTTATTTATTTGGCCTTGTCAGGAGGCCTCTGATGTCATTGATAGTGGTCTTTACACTCCGGAGCCCTTTAAATGTTTGACAGAGCAGGGTGCTGTGTGCTCCTCATCAGATGAATACCAAAACCCTTGTCAAGGTGGCACAGCTATTAAGTGTCTATTCACACAGCAATCAGAAATTCGAGCATCAATCAGTAATCATAAAGTCAGGGGCCCTTTCCTCACAAAGTCAGGAATTCAGAGGGCTTTCATAAGCTAATCAGCACGCATCAAATAGACAATCAATCTAATTAGCTGCGAGTTCGGGGATGGTAATCAAAGCAACACAGTGAGCTTCATTAGCAATGATATTGAAAATTGTGATCTGTGCAGCATTCATGAGAAAATGAATATCCGTTTTTGTAAATAGGTAGGGAGGACATGATGGCTCTGTGCATGACATGTGCCAGTTCTAGGCTGGCAGCACCAGACTCCATCTGAGAATGGTTTTGGCTTTTCTGTTCTCCTAAAAGTAAAGAAAGTGAGAGTGGTTCATTGTTCAGTCAAGCGAATGGGACACATCTTAGAGGAAAAAGCAGTGGAAAGCAGTCATTCTGGACATTTCTTTACTTTTGAAAATGTCTTTACTTTTGTTAGCACTCAGGTCAACAGCATTTTAGCTTTATAATCTTTTTTTTTTAATTGTGAGTAATTCTGTTGGAGAGAATGGAGGCCACAGCAGTACACTGGGGGCTTCCTACAGGAAGTAAGAATGGGCCCATGGTGAATCATGGCCTAGATATACATACAGTGACAGTTTTCTTGATTGAAGAACAATCTCACCATATTTTATAGGTAGCTCAAAGGAGCATGAGTAAGGCAGATGAACACCTCACTGGCTTTGCCTTCAATAAGCTCAAAAACCACCGATCTCAGTAAAGATTACCTCAGTGTCTGTCCAATTCTAGCCATAGGAGACCTGCAAAAGGCCACTGGTTCCTTCCTCAGAACCTCTCCCTCTCCCCCTGAATTTGCTCTGCTCTCTTCTCAGGGTTTTCTTCCTCTTGGGTGTGTCACATGAATTTACAAGACACTGGCTCTGGGTCAGTACGCTACCTCCCAAGTTCAGCTCACCAGAAGCAAAGAGAGACTCCACTCTTTTCAGAACACCCACACCAATGGAGGTCATTTCTCAAGCTCACCAACTCTTTAGTCTCTGAAGGCAGCCATCTACCCAACGGCCCTTGTGGGAAAGGGTCCTTCTCAATAGTGGCATCCTTTGCCACAAGTCCATGATGACAAGATGACAACTGTGGCTCACATATTCTGCCAGGAATTGTGAGGGAATTTGGGAAATGGTGTGTCTTCTCCGGGAGATTTTACCCTAAATTTGGGATACCTAGTAGGGATAAAAATGCAATCACCAGAAACAGGATATAAATAAAATGCGCCTGATGAGTTATATATCTGCATATTTTAGGATTTGAGAATTAAAAATAGGGGGAGATAATAGATACATCTAATGTCAGAAAAGAAATAACAGCAGCAACAACAAACTAGAAATACAAAAGCTCATTGCCTTCTAAGTGTTACATTATAAATTGCCATTCCCCATCCCCCAAGGGGATTGATGGTCTTTGTAGTAAAAGCTAGAATAAACTTCAGAAAGTGAGTACGAAATTGTCACCTAATATAACTTTGAAAAAAATTGCAAATAAACACAAATTTTGCCTAGCTTGGAACTCTTTTTAAAAGTCAAATTGTCAAGCATTTTTTCACAGGCCAATTCCTGGGAAGTTTTTTGTTAAGCTATTTAAGCATCTACTTATCTATTCTATGTGTGTGTGCTCTGGGTGTACATGTGACATTGTACCTATGTGGAACTCAGAAGGCCAATTCTTTCCTTCTACTCTGTGGGTTCTTGGGATTAAATTAACATTGTCAGGCCCAGTGACAAATGCCTTTATGTGCTAAATCACCTTGCCAGCCTAAGTCAATGCCTGTTTACAAATAAAAGATATTTAAAAATATTCAGTTGCCCTGTCATAACCTATGCTCAGAGAGTTATAAGTAGACAAACACGTTTACAGAAAAGCCTTCTGTCCCACCCATCTCAGAGTAGCTATACCAGAGCTAGACAGATGTATTACACTAAGGATATAGCAGGAGCCTTATCCTTCAAGTCTCACCTTCAGGTCCTCCAAGCCTTCTCAAACAAACCTCTACTCTGTCTACACAATGTTCCATCTGTTTCTAACATGATGTCACTCTATTCTTACACATTGTCAGATCTCTCTTGTAGAGCAAAGCAATTTCTTCTTCAACTCGGTAACCCCACCAACTAATATGCATCCAATGGACAAATGAGTGGATAACTGTTTCTCAATTAGTTTGAGTTATGTTAAAACTTGTCGAGTTCTATTGAAGGAAAATGTTTTAGACACTGTGGAGGCCATTATGGTGATTTATTAAGAACACTTAGTGCCCAGAAGGCTATGCATGAGACATAAAACCACGTCTCTGTCTCCAAGGAGTTTCTATGCTTATGTTTGACAGATCACTCATGGATTCACGCGGCAGGGAGTTTAATATGAGGGTTGGAGAGAACAAGCATTCAAAGAGTGAAAAATCTGGTTTATGATCAAAAAAAAAAATCCTAAGAGGTGTTCAAGGGGCTTGTTAGATGGGAAGAAAAGTTTAAAAGGCATGAAAATAAATGAGGACATGGTATCTTAAGGGAGAGAGCAGGAGCAGGCCCTACTTTATACAAAGAACGCCAGTCTTAGAAAGGGAACAGTAATTCCATTGAAGATATTTAAGCTTCTACATTTCAAGATAAAATTTTCAGATGAAAAGTGCCACAAATGAACTAGGAAAGAAAATCCCCATGAGTGAAGTAATCTGCGAGTTTCATTTGTCTCCTTCCCTTTTTGATGTCTCCCTGCACACAGCACTTGGTTATACAAAGCTAGGGCTTGGCTGTACCTGACAATGGCACTCTCAGCGGTAGGAACTTCGAGTCTGGAGCCCAGCACACAGCAGCTGCAAACCCCAGCAGGCACCCTACCACGGCAGGCACTTAAAGAGGTGCCGCAGGGTGCTTGCCTGCCTGGGTGTGGAAGCTGAAAGGCTTGTCATTACAATGTGCCCTAAGATGACTGACAGCCTGCTGCTGCTCTGTGTGATATTCTGGGGGCTCTGTAGAGAAAGGCATGTTGGCAAATAGTTGCCCTAGCAGACAGGGAAGTCTGCCGTTGTAGACCTGCTGCGGCTGTGTGTGTGTGCTTAAGACTGAGAAAACACAGTACCGCATTTGTGAGGCTTCGGGGGACAAAGTCTTTAGCTAGAGAAGTAGTTCTCAACCTGTGGGTCAAGACCTTTTTGGCAAACCTCTGTCTCCAAAAATATTTTTATTATGACTCATAACAAAATTGACTGGTAGCAAAAGAAGTACCGATGGAAATAAGTTTATGGTTGGGGATCACTACAACATGAGGAATTGCTTTAAAGGGTTCTAGTGTTAAGAAGGCCGAGACCCACTGATCTGGGAGGTCAGACAGCTTGAGAGCCCCAAATCAAGGTTTCTGCACACCCTTTCTTCTGATACCTTTCCTCTTAGCTTATGAATGGCCAGCTTCTTGGCGTGTGCACAAGGTCTTTTCTCCGTGTCTATGAGTCCCAAGTGTGTCTTCTTATAAAGATACTAATCAAATTTGGCTGCACCCACCCAAATGGTCTCATTTTGCCTTAATTGCCTCTTTACAGCCCCATCTCCAAATGAAGTCACATTCTTGAGACCCTCAAGTTAGGATTTCAAAATATGTTATGAACAAGAAGTTAGGAGAGGGCCTTATCTAGCCTGTTACTGGAAGAAGGAGTTATTCTCCAGTCATGACATGCCACAGAAAGTGTCCTGCCTATTTTTCTCAAAAATACAGTCTTACAGCAAGTCTATAATGTTAAAAATGTAAATATTTGAAAAAGGCTTATTACTATCAGGTGAAAATGTTAAGCACTCTATAAAATAGTTCATGATCTCAATGGCCTTATGATTTGCTAATCGCTTCTGTTGAGGTTTACATGGATATGCACAGAGATAGATTTTCTCATGTCTAGTTTTAAAAGCCATGTCATAGAAGTGTAACTGACAAAGACAGATGAATAGGGAAATAAAGGCTAATAAAACTAGTGTATCTCTATGCTGCTGTTTGCTCAGATGTGCTATGCACGCCTATGAATCTACCCTGCAGTGAAGAATTTCCTTTTGCCCTCGATAACATTTTTCTATGAGTGAAATTTATAGCGCAGACAGGTGTGGCCCCTTTCCTTAAACATGATTTATCTGGAGACCCTCCACATTCCTGGGCTTGTCAGGAGTCCATGCCTTTCATTGCAGGATAGTAGTCCATCGTACAGATGTACCACAGGTTCTGTTCATTTGCCTACTAAAGAGTAGTTAGACTCTTCCTAGTTGAGGGTTACCAAGAGTTTTGCTATGGATATTACCTGTTAATTTTAAATTGCTCTGACAAAATACATGGCAGAAACAAAGGCAGAGGGATTTCTTTCGCTGGTGGTTTTCAGAGGTTCCTGCATACACCCATAGCTACAGTAGCACAGAGTAATGCACACAGTGGCTCTTATGAAAGAGGGAGGGAGGAAAAGAGGGAGGGAGGAATGAAGGGGAGTAGGGAAAGGGAGAAGGAGAGAGAGATGGACAGGGGACAAGGCAGGGGAAAGAAAGAGGGAGAGAGATAGGGACACGAGAAAGGGACAGGGATAGGAAGAGCGGAGGGGGCGGGGAGAGGGATAGTGATAGAAAGAAGGTGAATATGCTGTGGCTTCAGCCTTTTCCCTCCTTTTATTCCTCCAAGCCTCCAGCCTACGCAATGACCATCTACACTGAGGGTACATCTTCCCCTCTTAGTTAACCCTCTTTTGAAACAGCCTAGCACATTCTAGCAGTGTGATACACTAAGTAATCTCCTGCCTTGTTTGCAATCCAATCCAGTTGATGGGCAAAACCAACCTTACACTTCTGACTCTGGGTATATTCTCACTGTTCTTCTTGGAAAATACCCAGAAATAGAGAAGACAGGACGTATGTACAGTTTTGAGGACATTAATAGACTGTCTTTCTGTGGCTACTACCATTGCCCATCATCGCTGACAGTGTGTAAGAGTTGCACTTCCCCACATCCTTCACAGAACTTCTCGTCTCTCCCTCTTCCTGATTCTTCTGAATAACAGTGTCATAGTGAACTTTTGCTTGTATTTTCTGTATCTTTACTCCTTTAGTGAAATGATTAAGAATTACTGTTTTGTTAATATTGATTGTTTCATTGACTTCAATATTCTAAATTTGTGATTTGCAAAATCTCTCTTGTGCTTGGTACTTTCCATGTACAGTGTTGCCTCGTTTTCTCAGTAGAGTCTCTCAAGGGCAAGTTAACTCTTTTCATTTTCATGAAATATAACTGATTTTTAAATTTTCTCTTTTATCAGTTGTGTTTGTGTGTGCACTTAACAAAAGATGTGTAGGTTTTTTTCCCTTATGCTTATCTGTAAAGTCTTACAGGTTTTTTTTTTCTTGTATAACTGGGTCTGTTATCCAATTTCAATTGAATCTGTCAATGAGATTAGGTATAAAGTCACTTTGTTTAGTTTTAGTTGTTGCTCTGTTTCTTTTATGTATATATCCCAGTGTTCTAGCCTTGTTTGCTCCCTTGTTCAGAAGAGTAAACTCAGGCTTGGAAATAATCAGTCTGTAAAGTACTCCTCTTGCAAGCATGGGGACCTGAGGCCACTACTCAAAACCTCTGTGAAAACACCATGTGCAGTGACACATTCTTGCAATCCCAACGAAGGGAGTCTGAGAGAGATAGGCAGATCTCTGGGATTCGGTGAGTTTGGGATTCAGTGTGTAACCATCCAAGCCTACAAGGTAGTCTTGAGGCCCGTGAGAGACCCTGTCTCAAAAATATGAAAGTGGACAGATCAGGAGGAAAGGTAATTAGATCGTACTCTGGCCTCCACACGCACACAGGAAGACACACATGGAAAGAAGACGAATCTGTTTCTAATAGCCTGTTTTTGTAGTCAAAATTAGTTACTTACTGAGCCTAGTGGCTCAGACCTGTAGTCTCTGCTAGTCAAGAGGCTGAGGCAAGATGAGAACAAGTGAGAGGTTTTCCTGGCCTGGAGAGAGTTCAAAGCCAGCCATCACAACAATGAGTTGGGGATCGATCTCGTCAGTAGAGTGCTGGCTCATTATGTGAGAAGTCTTGGGTTCAGTCCACAGTACTGAAAAAAAAATTATTTATGTCTGGGTCTACTTCTGGAATGAGTTATATAAAGAAACCCGATATTCTATGTTTCAGGTAGTATTAGTACTCTAGATTTGTTTCTCTATTCAAAATTGTGTTGACTGGGTCTATCTCCTTGAACTTAAGCTGTTAAAAGGAAGAGTTTAAACTTAAAAATAGCCTCCTTTAACAGCCAAGTTAACTGCTATGGCATACCTCCTCAGGGAAGGTGTATCTCCACACAACTGGTAGAGGTATGGCCATACAACCTCTTGTCAAATTGGATAATATCCAATTCTTTTTTTTTTTGTATTGATTTTTTTTTCAATGCAGTTTATTCAGGAACCTTGAACAATCATCTGACCCTGGGGAAAGCCAGCCCACAGCTTAAATAGCCTCTGGGTAGCCAACCCCAGCGTGCCACGTGGGCAATGCAGATAGGTCCACATACATGGAAGCAAGCCAGATCCTCAGCCTTAGCCAAATGTGGAATTGTTCGTGACAGAGAGCACTCACCATCGGGAAGGTGGAAGGCGGAAACCAGCTCCATCTTTAAGGCATAGCATTCCGCAGCTCTCTACAGTTCCCCCTTTTTTGTTTTAGATGCATCAGGCAAGAGTAGAGGTCTGATCTCTGATATTAGAAATAAATTGGGACTTTGTACTGATGTTCATTTAGGTGTCATCCACCCGAAGAGCATCAGACCCGACCGATACCTTTTTCTCAGAGGCGGGACCTGGGACATCAACCCGCATGCAATCAGACTTGCTCTTCTCTGGGTCCAAAGCAGCTGACCCTGAGTGCAGTGCTTAGCCTCGCATCCCAAGCGTAACATTTTAGCTTTTTATGGTAGCCAACCATGCTTGGGGAGACTGTCCTGTTAATATCCAATTCTTATTATCAAGAATCCATCATTTATCAAGCTCCTTGAGATACATTCAATGTCATTTTCAATTTTTTCCCACTGTCTTCTTTGAAATTATGAAGTTATTCCTGTTCCAATCACAATGCCACAAATTAAAAATTATTGGGTCCCTCCTGTTAGTTATCATAGCAACCAGTACCAAGAGAGAGTCTTCATTGTTACTATGGAAAAGCCTGTTTCCCATATCAAATACTGTGTGTGACTTATGAAGCTGAAAGATTTGGCTCAGAGTTTTGCATCTAGACATTCTTATTAATGTCACAGAATCCTACACTGCCTTTCTCCCCTCTTCCCTAACTCTATTTAAAATAACGGCACTTTTCTTTTTCTGTCTGAAGTGTAATTTAACCTCCCACTTGAGTACAGAGCATAATTCAATTGAGAGGTATGTTTATATCACATGAAACACAATAAAGCATGATGAAGTATTTCTTAAATCGTTTGCAAATGAATGGCTGCAATATTCCCAGTCTGCTCTCTGCTCTCCAGCAAGCCAAAAACAACTGTGGCTACTTATTAATATATGGATCCCCAATGACTTCTTTAGACATTTAAAGGCCAGATGAGATGAGCAGGGCCTAATGGAAAATCACAGAGAAAGGTAATGAATGGAAGATGTACACTCATACTGAGATCATTCCAGATGGTGCTGACCAGGGAAAAAAACCTGCCACCGAGTGGCACAGCACAAACAGCAAGATAAAGCGGAACGATATGACCTAGCGACTACAAAAAGACAAGACCATAGCTAGAACCAACAATAACAACCAAGTCTCCTAAGCTCAAAGTCTGTGCACAAGGTAGAACGGAATAAAAAAAAAAGCTGCCATAGTGGGCATCTGATGGCTGGGTTCCACCACAATGAGAAGTGGAGCAGACAGTGTTGCTTTCTTATGAGCAATTCTTGTACTGCCACATTTGTTCTTTAAGCACTGAAGTTTAATGTTACATTTTTCCTATGCAGCTATTCTCATCTTTAAACAAAAGTTTCGGTTTTCATTTTTCTATCTCTTTGATACATGGTGACTCAAATTCCAGAAAATAGTATCTATCTATCTATCTATCTATCTATCTATCTATCTATCTATCTATCTATCCATCTATGTTTTTTCTCACCATACAGGTACTTTAAAATCACCTTAAGGTTGGGAAAGAGCTGAAAATACCTTAAGAGTCACCAGGAAGAAGTGGAGGACTGAGTAGCGCGCCGTGTGCTGATTCACGTCTGTGGAATAGCTTCAGCTTGAGCCTCTACCTATCAAATACCTGATGCCCCAACTACCTCATTAGGAGAGGAAGAACAGATCATTTCATAACCTCTTGTGGCGGGGGGGGGGGGAATCACTCAAGGAAATTCAGAATTTATTCATAATAAAAATCAAATCTCCTAGCAGGCTAGGAAATGAAAGGAGATATGATTAAAAATAAAGTATATGCATAAAAATCCTGCTGCAAGATGAGAAACATGACGGGGAGTCACTTTCTGAACATCTACAACCTCAAGTCCACACTGTAGTGAAGGCCCTGATGAAGATGGGAAGAAATGAAACAGAATTTTAAGGCACGGGGTTGGAAAAAGAAAAAGACCATCTATCAAGAGTCACAGAGGAATTCATGTTGGAATCGTTAGGTGGTATAGAAGCTGTAACCAAAACAATACACAAAATCATTTCATCAAGTTAGCAACAACCAGAAGGAATGAAGATACTGAATGCAATATGGCTAAAACGTTAGACAGCAAATGGCAATCTTATGGGACATATGCAAGATCCACACATCTGGAACAATAACATTTTATTGAAATAAAAGAGAGTTGAATAAAGGTGCCATGTGCTAGACACTTTAAATATTAATATTTAAAGCTGAAAGATTTTTTTACAAATTTAAATTCAATTCATCACCATCTAAAATCCAAATTTATTAGTCCGTAACTTCACAAGTGATAGAACTATCCTATGGAAATGCAAATATATCCGCAAGAAATAAATAATATAGCCAAGATCCACTTAAAAGTGAATAATCGTGTGCTATATTTTTCTACTTATAATATCACAACATAAAGCTTGATGAAGAGAAATTGAAAATAGACAAATAGAACACAGTAAACGAGCCAAGAAAGTGATCTATCTAGATTTGTATATGTGGTTTATATGTGTGTGATAGAACAGAAACAGATGTGCAATAGATGTTTCTGGAATCATTTGTAAATAATAAGAAAAATAAAATGAAATTTGAATGTTGTTTCATATTGCACAAAATACATCAACTCAAGGTAGGGCATAAACTTAAATTTGAAAAGAAAAAGTATATATATATATAATTTATGTATGAAGTGATTTCTGAAATAAAGGAAAAACATAAGAACCATACACTAATTATTAAAAATATATCAGACTAAAACTGTTTTTTAAAAAAAAACTTAAAAGATAGAAAATGTTAGAGGATTTATTTTTTCACCCAGATAAACAAAGGAAGATAGCTGACACTTGTGAAATGATACTTCAGTGAGGATGCCAAACAGCAAGTAAATATATAAAATTGGTACTGGGGATATAGGAGCCAGAGATTGGGCCTGGAGAGCACCAAGGCAAAGATGGGGATGGGACAATAAAGGACTCATTGTCTAACCAGTATAGCCAAGGGGTTAGCTACAGGTTCAGTGAAAAAGCATGTCTCAAAAAATCAAACAAAACAAAAAACAAAAACAAACAAACAAACAAAACAAATCAGTGTGAAGAGAAAGATGGACACCTGATAATGACCACCACCCTCCAACTGTGCGTGCTTGTATGCGTGCATCCCACTCTCACACATGTGTAACACACACCTATATATCACAGACAAACACACAAAGGTATGAAACTGTATTCACTCTCAGTCATCGAGGAAATGCAGATTTAACACAAAAGGTAATGCCATTTGCACGTCCTCCACCAGCTAAAATGTAAACAGGTGGTAACAACAAGTGTTGGTGATGGCATAGAACAAGGGGTGCTTTCATATTTGTAATTGGATGTCTACTGAGGCTCAGCCTATTCTGGACTCTTCAACAACCCTATTTCTGGGCATGTAGCCAACATATCTAGATACACATGTTTATAAAGAAATGTGTAAACAGGATGCTAAGGAGATGGGCTCTTTAATTAAGAGGGCTTGCTGCTCCTCAGGAGAATGTGAATTTAGTTCCCAGCACCCATGTCTGCTGGCTCATAACTACCTGATACTCCATTCAGCCTTCTGCAACTACCCACACAGACACACACAAATAACAACAACAACTACATAAAAGCATAGCATAATTGTATAAGTTTTCAAAAAAACACAACCCAGAATTATTATGGAGCTAGAGAGATGGCACAGAAGTTAAGAAAGAGTATTGCTTTTGAAGAGGACAAGAGTTCAGGTCTCAGCACCTGGATGAGGTGGCTCACCTCTGCTTGTAACTCCACCTCAAGGAAGATTTAACACTTCTGGCCACTCTAGGCAACTACACTCACGGGCTCTTTCCCACACATGTACATGTGTAAACACACACAAACACATGCATGCACCCCCCCACACACACACAGAATTCAAAAACTAAAATAAACCTTTAAAACAAAAAGATTTAGTTTATAGAAACTAGTATTGTTTTCATCAAAAAAATAGTAGATAGAAATAAAAATAACTACAGCTACATAGAAATGACATGATCTCATAGAAAAGATTAATGAATGAAGGAACAAAGGTTTAAAAATATGCACAATATGATTTTATCTCAATCTGCTATTTTATCCGAATCTACTGAATTTATCTGAGAGAGAAATACAATTTGGGGTTCACTGCTGACCTCTGACAAAATACACACATAGGAAACACACTTCAGCGACATTATTATTAAGAAATATTAAAACAAAGAAGGTAAATGTTCATCAATAATGAGTGGGTAAGGAAAATATGATATATATATATGTATATATATCCACATACACATGCATGTATCCATATATGTAAAGAGATTAAATCAGAACAAACTGGTATCCCTCATCAATCCTACATGCTTTCCGGAAAGGCTTTCACTCTTGAGATTTACTGTCCCACTAAGGGCTCTTTCCTTCTTCAAACATACCATGTATTTCTTCTTTAATAATCATGGCCTTTTGCTTAATGCTGAAAATACACATACTGGTGTGGTTTTGGATGGAGTTGGAATATTAACAACAACAACAACAACAACCAAAAGTAGAAAGTGAGAGAAAACAACTCGCCAGGTAGCTCAAAATAATAATAAGAATAATTCATAACAATTACTCATAATAATTCATCGCTGTCATACACTGCTACCTACCATATATAGGAGATACAGGCTTAGGTTAGCAAAGCACATGTTGATTGAGAAAGCCGTGGACAAGGAATACAGGGGGAGATTTTTCTAACTGCACTGGACCAGGCAGATTTCTCATGGGCTGGGAAAATGGACCATCAATTACATGTTTCAGTCTAGCTCAATCACCCTAATAGCAGGAATTCCTTCTAGATTTCACAATAGGTTTACTGTCACTCTTAATTTGTCCTGTTGTGAGCTACTTTAGTAGTAATTCAAATAGAAGCCAGAGACTTTCTCACCTTAAATATTTTTTTAAATAAAGTATTGTTTTTAAAATATTCACTGACCCTACAGGACCTGGAATTCTGGGACTATTATGAACTCAACCAACAAAGGTTCAGTTCTCTTATATATACAACAAGTGTGCCAGCTTGATTACATATGTAATTTGTAATGTGATTTCTGTTTGTATTCATTGGAATGAAATGTAAATTCCTATTTTAGCATTACAATATATAAAAGATGGAAAAACAATATGCTAAAAATCTAACATGATAGTTACTACTTTTACACTATAAGTGGTACAAAAATGCTGGATAGAATGTTGAATGAAGACACTGTGGGTTTTGTTTTTTGTTTTTTGTTTTTTTTTTTGAAAATTTTATTAATTACAATTTATTCACTTTGTATCCAAGCTGTAGCCCTCTTCCTCATCCCCTCCTAATACCTCCATCGCTTCCTCCCTCTTCTCCCATGCCCCTTCCTTAGTCCACTGATAGGGGAGGTCCTCCTCCCTTTCTATCTGACCCTAGCCTATCAGATCTCATCAGGACTGGCTTCATTGTCTTCCTCTGTAGTCAGGTAAGGCTACCACTCCCCCTTCAGGGGGAGGTGATCAAAGAGCTGGCTACTGAATTCATGTTAGAGACAGGCCCTGTTCCCATTACTAGGGAACCCACTTGGAGACTGAGCTGCCATGTGATACATCTGTGCAGGGGTACTAGCTTATCTCCATGCATGGTCTTTGTTTGGAGTATCAGTCTCAGAAAAGAGCCTTGTGCCCAGATTTTTTGGTTCTGTTGCTATCCTTGTGTAGCTCCAGTCCCCTCTAGGTCTTTCTTCCCTCTCCAGGTCTTTCTATCTCCCTCTTCTTTCATAGGATTCCCTGCACTCTGCTCAAAGTTTGGCAATGAGTCTCAGTATCTACTTTAATATCCTGCTGGGTAGTCTTTCAGAGGCCCTCTATAGTAGGCTCTTGTCTTGTTCCTTGTTTTCACCCCTTCCAATGTCTATCCCATTTGCCTTTCTGAAATAAGATTGACCATCTTATCCAGGGTCTTCCTTCTTGCTTTGCTTCTTTAGGTGTACAGATTTTAGTATGATTATCCTATATTATATGTCCAATATCCATTTATAAGTGAGTATATACCATGTATGGGATTGATTTTAATATTTATTTATTTTTATGTGTATGAGTGATCTGTCTTCATGAACATCAGAGAGGATCAGATTCCATTACAGATGGTTGTGAGCCACCATGTGGTTGCTGCGAATTGAACTCAGGACCTTTGGAAGAGCAGCAGGTACTCTTAATCACGGGGCATTTCTCCAGCCCCCAGGGTTGGGTTTTGTGCTGTACATACTGACACGGTATTGTGCATGTGAGGTAGAATGGTAAAAATGAGGTGCTGTAAAGAAAGTGGAGCACTGTTGTTAGCCCAGATACCAAGAGATCATTTGTCCCCAGAGAAGTATATAAGAACATAAGGGAGACGTGTGTGTGTGTGTGTGTGTGTGTGTGTGTGTGTGTGTGTGTGTGCGCGCGTGTGTGTGTGTGTGTGTGTGTGTGTATACACTAGCCAAAGAACCAATTTCACATGATCTGGCATGGAGGACCAAAAGGCTAACAATTTTATTAGATAAGATACCCTATATATGGTAAATTTGCAAAGGCTAAATTTGCTCTACCAAAACTGGAATTTGGTAAATTTTTCAGAGTGATGGAGGCATTAAGAAATAGATTTTACATCCATAAAGTAAAATGAAGTATCTTAGAGACAGTGTGGTCAGAAGTCTCTGACTATATTTAAAAAAATAAAACTACTTAAATAAAAAAAGCCATTTTAAAATGAAATTCTGTAATCAAAGTGTATGAGACCAGGAGTTCAAAGAATAAAATGATGCCTGAGAATATTAGTTTACAATAAAACAAAAACTCACAAACTACAGAAAGAAGTTATCTTCTCTAAGAGAAATATCAACAGATAAGACTACCCAATCCTAGAAGACTCGAGAGAGTTGAAAGATTAGATTATATAAAGCCATATGTTCAAAATGAATACAGAGCTAAGAAAAAAAAAAGTAGGGACTTTCTTTTTATTGAAGCCTGTGCAGAAGAATTACGGCTCTGGAGATAAAGCTTAGATGTAATGTGTAGAAATTATAGATCCAGCATGTTTCAGAGAAAGTAAATGTTCTGCGAAGGGCACAACCAGAGACTGCAACATAGGACTGGAAGCCTGGATGAAGAAACTGTGAGGATGCAACTTCTGCTCATAGCAAGCTGAAAAACTAAACAAAGCTTGAGGTCGAAGAAACACTTGTCACATGCTCAACAGGCATTCTGCCAGGATTTGAGAATATTGAGAAGGATCCTTGGGTATTTTTTCAGAAGTAGCGTTTTACTGTCTTGTGTGTTGCAGTCGGAGGGAAAAAATGGCAAAAAATTTAAAGGGTACCACAGGGATATAGTTCTGAGGAGGACAAGGCATCATACAGGGAAGGTAGACTGCCTTCCCACACTTTTCCACACAGTTGGGAGCAGAGACTGAACAGGAATCAGGGCTGGGCTCTAAAGCCTCAAAGCTGGCTTCCAGGGACCCATTTCCTCCAGCAAGACTCCATTTCCTAAAGGTACCACAACCTCAAACAGCAGCAGCTGGAGGCAAGTGTTCACACACACACAGCACATATGAGCCTGTGAGCAGCATTACACACTTAAATGACAATAATCAGTGAAAGATGTGGTTCCTCAATGCCTTCATAGAATCAAGGTGTTTCCCCAAAGACCATAAATAGAGACATGGCCACTGAATTGCAAAATGCCAAAGATTAGCAGGTTGTCCTAATTTGCTTCTCTTTTGGTGTGATAAAACACTGACTAAAAGCAAATTGGGAGAAAGAAAGTGTTTATTTGAATTGTAGGTTTCAGTCTATCAAGACAGGAAACTAGAGGCAGGAACTGAAACAGAGAATATGGAGGAAATTGCTGATTCCTTGCATCCCCTTGCTTGTTCAGCTACCATTTTTACTCAGGATAGGACCACCTGCCCAGGGCTGACTATGCCCACAGTGCAGCGTGCCTTCCCACATCAATTTGCAATAAAGACAGCACCCACGGCTATGCCTGTAGACTAATCTGATGGAGGCAGATATTGAGGGAGTGGCCAGTTAGTGACTGGCCCAACTTGAGAGCCACCCCATTGTCACTATTAATGATACTCTGCTATGCTTACAGACTGGAGACTAGCATAACTATGTTCTGAGAGGCTTCACCTAGCAGCTAATGGAAACAGATACAAAGATCCAGAGCCAAACAATGGGTGGAGCTAAGGGAGTCTTGTGGAAAAGTGGGAGGAAGTATTCAGGGAGCCAGAGGGTGTCAGGATACAAAAATACCTACAGGGAAAACTAACCTATGGGGGGGGGGGGGCGGCTCACAGAGACTGAACCACCAACCAAAGAGTGTGCATGGGCTAGACCTGAGGCCCCTATACATGTGTAGCAGATGTGCAGCTCTTGGTTTTCATATGGGTTCCCTAACATTTGGAGCAGGGGCTGTCTCTGGCTTTGTTGCTGGCCTTTGGATCCCTTTCCCCAAGCTGGGCTGCCTTGTGTAATTGGTATCCTTCTCTGAGGAGAAGGGGAGAAGGAATGGGGTCTTTGTGTTGGTGAGACTGGAAGGAGAAAAGGAGAAAAAAAGGCTGTTGGTCAGGATGAAAGCAATTAATGAATAAATTAATTAAGGAACAAAAAGAAAAGACAATGTCCCACAAATATGCCTGTAGGACAATTTGATGGAGGCAATTTCTCAATTGAGATTCCTTCTTCTCAAGTGACTCTAGGTTTGTGTCAAGCTGATTAAATACTATGAAAAGAACCATAGGAGCAACCAAATACCAAAAGCAAAATAATTACAAAGGATTAACTATTGGACTTACTGTAAAAAAAAATACAAAAAAAATTAAACCCACAACAACAATATAGTAGAGGAAAAACAGTTTAATTTGGGAATTTTACTTCCAGATTAGTTATTATTCAAAAGGATGTAGTAGAGATTTTAAGATGGATCTCAGAATTCATCAAGCCTTACCTAGAGAAATAGTAAAGATTGTACTTGAGTAAAATAACATTGAGTTCAGAAGGAAGTAGATACAGAATCGTAAGAAGCAATCAAGCTTCAATAGATAGGCATATTTTAAAATAAATTACTCTAAACTGTGTGGACTATGATGATTGATGATTTATACCAATAGACGGCAGATAACTAGACTATGGCAGATACTATCTATGTCTGGGGATTAGTAAGAGTTCTTTCTGTAAGAGAAATTAAGGTGAGAAGGGAAATTGGTAGTGAGAGAGCAGTAGTCCCAAAGACACAGAGGTTGGGAACATGGCAAAACACGATTGGCTTGCCAAAGAATCTGCAGGTCATTAAGGCTGGGATGAGGACTGCAAAGGCTATATATAGGATAAACCGCGTCAGAAATACAACATTAACTTCTTGTTTATTCTTCTATACTCTTATTACAACAGGGCTGCTAAGAAAAAAATACTTAAGCGCTAATGTGTACTTCCTAAAGCTCTTTCTCATGGCTGCTTTGAGGGTCAGTTGGAAGGACTAAAGATTGGAGAATAAACAAAGGACACTGAAGAAGCTTCTGTTAGTGTGTACCTTTGGAGTCATGTTGTAAACAACCCCAAATCCTGTCCACTAACCAACTAGGCAGTCACAGTCAATACTTGCAAAGCGGTGGAAGGAACTGAAAGGAACAGTGTCTATACTTGCTATAGCATGAATCATGGAAACTTTATACTAAGTGAAAAGAAAATGGACTCAGAAGGCTATATGATTTCTGATTCCCATTTAATAGAACATATAGAATAAGTAAATCCATAAAGACAGAAAATAAAGTGGATTCATAGTAGGGAAAGATGGGGAAAGGGAAGTGGCTGTTAACTGGATATTTTCAGACTGTTTTCTCTACTTTCTTTTTATTAAATAAATTAAATATCTACCTATTGAATAAATCTGTTATTTATTGGTCTAAATCATTATAATTCTTATAGTTTACAGTAATTTATTTTAAAACATGCCCATCTATTGAAGCATGATTGCTTTGTATGAGTCTATATCTCTACTTTTTTTTTTAAATTCAAAATTATTTTACTTACTCAAGTACATCCTTCGTTATTTCTCTGGTAATGTCCCAGTTGGGAAAGAGAAGAATTGGAAACATGTTTAGGTCATTCCTAAAGCACTGAAAAGATCAATGATGCTGCTAAGCCCACATAAGCCAGCTTAACCCCTGAGCCAAATTCTTGCTCCATAACTCAAGCCATCCTCCCAGAGATTCTTGGGGCGGGTTTCCTGTCCTTTCTTTCTGCCCCAAGGACAGCGATCTTCTTGTAAGTTCCTTCAGTAAGGGCTCTAAACGGGTCAACTCCTGTATGGTGCTCCTCTCTCTTGAAAGCCATAGCCAACTCTGTCACAGAGCAAATTGGGGCAGTCCCTGGTAGGATTTATTTTCATGTTGGTATAGCTCTATCCGTGGATTCAGCCCAAGAACAAAAGTATAATGAAAATATCTAAATGCTTCTTCTCCTTCTTCTTCTTCTTCTTCTTCTTCTTCTTCTTCTTCTTCTTCTTCTTCTTCTTGTTAATATCATCATCATCATCATTACTGTTTGTTGTTGTTATTGATCTATGGGTGTTGTTTCTACAAATATGTCTATGTAACATATGTACAGTGCCTGAGATAGTCAGAATATGGTAGTAGTTGTGAATACAACTGTATTAATAGATGGTTCTTACACACAATGCGTGTGCAGGTAAAGGAACCCAGGGTCTCTGCAAGAACAACAAGTGCTCTTAACTGCTGAGCCATCTTTCCAGCCCCTGAATGTTCTTGAATATATAATAGCTACGGTTACACAATGCTGTGTATTTCCTAAACGGTACCAAATTGCACGTTTGAAAAGGTCAAGTTTATAATATGTAAACATCTAAATAATAATAATCTATAATACTTAAAGGTTCTGGATTATAAAAATCATGGCATCTTATTTCTGTCTCAAAACTTTTCCTGTTTTAAAATTTTATTAAATTTCATTAACATTATGTGTACCCACATTATTATAGCTATATATATTTATTTTCTCTGATCATTCAACAAAACAAACAGAGCATCATCTATTCAATCTATTCATTTGTATTCCTGCCAACGAGCATTAGCGTCGTCTCTACTGTGCTAGAAACACGGGGCTAGCCACGTTCTCCCCTGAGTGTGTCTGTCTGTATGTAATACCGGACAGGGTACCAAATTCATCAGCACATACTTTATTTATTTGAAAGACAGGTCAAATTGTTTCCACCTTGACTCTACCACTTAGCCCTCCGGCAAGAGCACTCCGAGAATCCACACTTGCCACTGGATAGTGATAGTTCTCAGTTGTGTCTATTGGATCTTACGTTGCATTTTCTGTGCTTAAATCTTGGCTCTCCGATCACTAATGAGGCTTAAAATCTTTTCACACTTTTATTTTCTTCAGTGTTTTATGTTCTCTGAAATGATTATTTTTCTATTGGGTTTTATGTGTTTTCATTATTGACTTTTAGGAGTTATTTAGTTATTTTGAATTATAATGCTTTTCAAAATTAAGTGCTGCAAATAAATTCTCATACCCGGCCTGTGTTTTTACTTATTTTATAGAATCACTTAATAATCAGTGCTTCTTAAATTCAATACAGTCAAATCTCAAAGTATCTTCCTCCATAATTAATGCCTTTATGTCATAAGGAACTATTCTTAAAAGATCATAAAGATATTCAATCTCTATATCTTGTGTAATTTCTTCTCAAGGTTTAAAGACTTGCTTTTCATACTTAAGTGTTTATGTCAAATAGTAAATTGAATTCTGTATAAATTGTAAGACAGATTGGCCAATTTTATTTTCTTTCTAGTGCTTAACAACTGCCCCAACACTTAGTTCTGAACAGCAAACCACAATGCCTACCTACCCTTTTACCCATGGGTTCCTCATACACCCATAAATCCTTAGGGCTTTTTTCTTGTCAGTCTCTGATCATATTCACTCACAATTTACTCCACAATAATAGTAACATGATGCATACATTGATTAAAGAGCACTAATAAGTAATGAGGTTCTTCTAAAATGAGATATAAGTATAAAATATTGCTTTTGGAGAGCTTACTGTGAAGGTATTGAAATACTATTCCTATTGTTATATCACTTCCAAGTCTAAAATAGCATTTTGATACAAATTGAGGTAAATATCACTAAAATTCCTATCACTTTAAAAATTTATTTTAATGGCTAAAATGCATCTGTAACTACCATTAAATTTTTGGGTGCCTTTGGAAGGTTGGGCTATTGGCATGCTATTGTGGTTTTGACAGGTTTTGAATATTTTTTCTTTCCTTTTCTTTCTTTTTGCTTTGTTTGTTCTGCTTGTGGTAATGCTGACCATCATCATATGCAGAGTTTTCTACAGTTAGGTGAATGCTCTACCACTGAGCTTCAGGCCTAGGCCTTCTCATTACATTTCCATTGAATAGCACTATTACAAATTTATGATGTTTTAATATTAATATTAAGAGCAAAATCCCCCAAATTTTTCTTCTTCAGGACTACCTTACCTACTCTGAGTCTTTTTGCTCTTTCATATAAACTTCAGATTGACCTTGTAACTTTGCATAAAAATTCTTTGTGTGATTTTTTTTTTTATCAAAACAGCATTGGGACTATGGGTAAATTCAGAGAGATTTGATACCTTTGAAATATTAAAATTATCTTTGAGTATGATACATTTTCTTCATTTATGTAAGTCATTTTAAAGATTGTCTAATGAGGCTTAGCACTTTCAGGTAAAGGTTTCCTCTGCCGCCTTTTAATTCTTTTTTCTACGTAATAAATTTTTACTGCTGTTAAAAATAATAGCTCTATAAAATTAAAGTTTTCTATAATGCTATTAATGACAAAGGCAATGCATACATTCTGCAATTAATTAATGTGGATTGAAGAAGGAAATTAGTTCATTCCACACTTGCTCTAGGAGGAGAATACCATCAGTGGGGAGTTGATGTTTGCCCTTCCCTATTTTCTCTCCTGTTGGCATGCAAACACATACACCCGGTGTTAGTTTACAGGTTATTCCACTTGCCTGCCTCAAGGGTCCTTGCAATCTTTTATGTTTTCATCTGTTGCCACCATAAGGTGCCCACCAGATGTGTGCCGGATAAAAGGACCTGCCTGCACTCTCTCTCAGTTTCTCTAGGTCTCTCTCTTTCTCTCAGTCTGTCTCTCTTTCTCTGCTTTCCCTCTAGCCCCACGTTTTCTCTCTGTCTTTCTCTGACCTGTTGGATCTGTCCCCATCTGTCTGTCTGTCTGCCTGTCTACATGTCCAATCATCTGCCCCCTAACTCCTCTCGCCTTCTGTCTCCCTCCCCCCAAATAAACTTCCTATATCAGATACATTGTGGTGGCATAACTGTTACTGTGACACTGGGAATAGCAGGAAAGTGAAGCAATGCAATGTGATATGTAGAGCACATAAGAAGCAGCCAACTAATGTGAACTATCAAGAGCAATATTATAAAACCATGGGATTTTTTTGTTTTCAGTCTTTTTCTTTTGTGGATAGTGAAATGCAGGAGCTTTTACAGACTGGTCTCAGTGTTTACTCTACTGTTCACTCTTATTATCTCAATTATCTATTTGTAGACACTGACAAACTTTTTTGAACTATGAACTAATAGGGTTTTATGATTAATGAGCTATGGCTACTGGGAGAAATAGATTGTCTAGGATCAATTCTAAGATTTATGCAAAGAGTTAGTAAATGTCAGCCATGTCAAAATTGGAAGAGGGGCAGTGCTAGGAAGAGTTGCCATCACGGGTCAATTTTGAAAACTTCCTTCACTCACTGTTCTTTAGCTCCCTCATTTGTGATAGACATATCCTAATCATATTTAACACGTGTAATTGCAATCCTGTCTTGGTAGAGATCCATTTTTTCCTTTACAGTGTTTTGTTGTCCTAAAATCTAAACTTGAGAAGCATCACATGGTACTAGCTGCTGCACTTTATTAAAGAAAGAGTTCACATCCCATTGTTCTGAGAACACCCATCAGAACTCTGTGTTTATGGTATTAACCACAAGGACTGTGGGTTTTACCTGTTAATTTTAATTAATTAATTAATTAGTCAGTCAATAAATTAATTAATTTTGAAACAGGGTCTCACTATGTACCCCCAATTGACCTGAAACTCTCCACATAGACCAGGATGGTCTCAAACTCACAGAGACCTACTTGTCTCTGTCTCCCGAGTGGAGTGCAGGGATTAAAGATGTTTACTATTGCTAAGCCCGAATTGTGACACACCAAAAGATCACCACCAGGAGTCGAGTCCATTGCAAAACACATGAGGATCTTTTTATTACAAATTATTACAAGCTGCAGCTTGGGCTCACCCCCCCCACTGCGGTGAGAGCCGAGAGCCTCGTGCTTGGTTTTGTTGGGTGATTTAAAGATTCTGGTCCCTCCCAGTGTTGCCCAAAGCAGGGGGTGTTCCTGCTTGGCAAGCATCTATTGGTTGGACAAGCAAGCTTTAGCTCTGTAGGAAATACGAGAAAAAAGAATGTCTCCAACTAAGGCCAACATCAGGATGGCTCTCATGAAGTCATTAACATTTTTTGCTAGACTGAGATTTCATCCCAATACTTGCTCAGATGAAGTTTTTACTTCCAGTATATGACCTCTAAATGTCCCCAAGGGACTTGCACAGGAGCAAGTGTAGCCCCGAATTCCATTATTTATGAATACACAGCCATTTCTCTTTCTTGTTTACCATTCAGCTTCAAATTCTGTAGCTTGCAAAATTCGAAAGCATCCCAGGTTTTCTGATGGACAGAGAGAGGTCTAAGAGATTCTTAGCCACTCAGCATTCTCCTCCCACTTCTCCAGCCTCCCGTGGAGTCATTGTACCCCCAGATCCAGCCTGAGCATTAGGCCTAAATAGGGTAACCCTCAATAGCTTCATCCCCTGGTGCTGGATGCCTCCAGGACAAGGCCTTTTCAGAAAGCGTCACACTTAAGCCAGACCACAGACTTTGTTCTCAGACAGTTGGAGCCCGGTGGTGAATATATTTTTTCATCTACTTCCTACAGCAGGAATATTCCAGCGCAGTAGCAGCTCTCCATACCTTTTCTATTTTGCAGCAGGGGGCCCTGGAAGTTTTTCTGCCCATTTGTGTTTTACATTTCAATGGTCTTGACCTCACCATCTGCAAACACAGGAGGCTTGAGGAAAGCAGGTGACATCAGTGAACGTCTTTACTGTTATATATTAGACATCCTACTAAATTGGCAACAAGGGACTTGGTCCCCAGAGGGAGATTTTTATTAGTCAGCCCAGGGACAATCAGGCAATCAAATCCTGTGGGTCAGGGGACAGTGGCTTCTGTTAATTACATGTTCTTTTTGGTTGCTTGTGCGGGTCCCTCACCAACATTTTCTGACTAGGTTTACCATTGTTTTCCATTGCCTAAAAATCACAAAACTCTTAAGGATGTCATTCCACAGTTAACAGTTACATTACTCTTAAACATGTGTGCTCTTTCGGCAAATCCAGAGGTGAATTCTCTTTGCTTCATGCTACACTCTGGAGGGTATGGTCAGAGAGTGCTTTCTTGTTCTCTGTGTCACCCAATGGTAAAACAACTCCTGTCAATTATAAAGTGGCTTGTTTCTCTTGAAATCTCCATCATTTCTATTTTTATAATTTTCACATTGGGCAGGCAGAAAAAGCCTCGTTCTAATTTTAAAGGAGAGGAAAGTGGTGGTCACAGAGATTGGCCTATCCAAAGGTCTTCATCTGGCTAAATGACAGGAGCATGGGACCCCATAGCCCTCTTCATTCATACAGTGGCATTTTTATTGTAACACACTGCTTCTCTGTCTCCTGATTGATTTACCCGACAAGCTTTGGTCCCTGGATGAATGATAAGGACCAAAGAGCAAGTTATTAAGAGCTGTGTGTCTGACTGACTAGGCTCAACAGAGCAGATGTTGAGTTGCTCCAGACACCTACAGTGTCATTAAGAAAACAGGATCTTACAACAGGAGTCACCAGAAAATCATATAGAATGGTAGACAATGGAATTGTGCATCGCAGTATGCTAGCTAATGGGACTGTAGGATTTTTAGACAATGAGAGTGTTTAGAATGTTTTAAGCTGTCTTGAAAAACAGAAAATGCTTGCAAAATCAGAGGCGATATAGGTGAGCCAGGGCATAAGAACATTTGTGAGCAAGAATTATCTCAAAACCTCAGGCTTCTGCAATGTTGCTTTTAAGGTTTTATTCTCCAGATCATCTGCGAGGCCAGAGAAAGGAGCATATGGCTGTCTCGATGAACCACTCCTTCCTTCTGCTGACCCTTGCTCTCCATGTGAGATTCCACTGGGTGAGACACAGTGTAAGGAGTCACAGGACTCTAGACTCCAGCCTCCCTGGCTAGCTAATGAAGCACTTGTTTGTGTTCTGCCCAGCCAGCTTACTAGCATACAGTACAGTGATAATTCGTCTTCTTCAAAACTGTGCAAAATACTTTCTTGAAGCAAGTTTGCAATGGGAAACAAACTTTTCATCATCATATGCATTTCCATTAACATCCTTATTCAGAACAATCATTTGCTGGGTCTTCAGAATACCAGTCCTTGTATTTCGATATACTATAAAGGATCTCTCTACGTGGATGTTCCGCAAAGAGAATTTGGGTGGGGGGTGCAAGAATATGTTCCCCACGGAGGGGAGACAGCCATGCAAGTGTGGGGACAAGACTTTGGATCTCCAGAAGTACTGGCCACCTGTAATCCCAGCACTCAGGAGGCAGGAGTGAGGGAGGGGGCTTAAAGAAAAGCAGACTGGCCAGACAAGCAGAACTGGAGTTGGCCAGAGCTGAGTAGGTTTAGCAAGAGACCCTGCCTAATAAATAAAGGGAAAGTGATTGAGGAAGGCACTCGACATCAGTTTTGGACCTCCGCACCTGCATGTACAGATGGGTATTGGCATGTACATGCATATGTGCACACGCAGTCATGTTCAATGGAGGCAATTGTAGAGAGTTAATTCAAAAGACCATATTGACGGGACCTGCATGCAAGAGTAGACAGGTCTCAGTGGCCTTTCTCCTGGAGAAAGTTACTGTCTCCCATCAAGCTCCAGTCTGCCCTCTAGTGGTCATGCTTTCTCTCACTTACAAGTCTTACCCTTTTTCTGTCTCCTAGGCTGACCCTTTCACGGACCCTCTGTAAGCACAATTTTAAAAACTGATTTTCTCCCCTGAGCCCTGCAGCTGCAGGAAGAAACAGTGCAGGCACTTTTCAGATCCCAATATGACATCTCACATCACTGTAAAATTTCTCACCGCTCTAAATTGTCTGTTAAACTGTAGGTTTTTATAGGGCACCTTGAACAGCATTTTATAAGGCACTTTGTAGGCACTGCTATTAAAATTAATTGAGTTATCATTAAAGGGGAAGTCTGTGAAACAGAAGTCACGCTCCACATCTCTTGTTTCCAAAGTAGCTGATCACCTCTAGGCTTAGTGTGTGTATCAAAGTCCCAGCCCCTCCTGGAGCTGATGCTCCGGAGCAAGTCATGCAGTCTTAGCACAGCATCCTGTTTACAAGCCTGACTCACTGGGACCTTCACATCCACAGTCTGTCCCAAACCCTACCAGAAGCCTGAAAGTCTACCTATGTAAAAATTTTTCTCCTAAACTTTATTTTCTCTTATTTTATTAAGGACAACGGGCACCACAATTTCCAGACTCTTGTAAATTATACAGAACTATACAAATTGTCACACTCTTCCTATATGAACCAAATTCTGGAATCCTTTCTCATTGTTACTTTATTTTATCTCAGTTGGTCACTCTGAGAGGTTGTTCTAGGATAGAAGGACTTGACACCAGGACACAGCTGAGATGCGGATGCAGACTGCAACCTAGCAAGGTACATGGCGAATCACGTAGACACTCTGAATGACAGAGTAGCTAAGGGATGCCCAGTGAGAGAAGTTGGCAGGGAGGAACAAAGACCAAACATTGGCCTTGAAGCTTCTTAATGAACTAGGTGCCATTCCCAAATCTTGATTAGTAGCTTAAACTGCTCCTTTCTGACTCTTCTTTATATAATAGGTTCACGTCCCCCATTATTCTTGGTACTTAAAAGCAAACTGCTTCCTGGACTCACATACTGGTTTAATGACTACTCAGTGTCTCTCTACCTTCTTCACTCAGTGAACACGGCCTATCAGTAGCCCCACACGTTAACGTTGCTCTGGGTCCTGATCACTAACACAGATTGTCTGTCTCAACTTCTCTACAACTCAGCCTAATGTGCATTTGCGTAAGTGACTGGAGGTCTCAAACATAATGAACTTATTTAGTTTTTACCACAAAGATTGTGGGGCTGGGTCTCAACTATATTGCTAAAGAAATAAGCTTCATTCCAAAGCAGAATTATCTGATCCCTCATATAATTTAGAAACCCATACCCATACCCTCATTGAGAGTTACCTGGCTAGCATCCTCCCTCTTACTGAACTCCATCACAAGGGCAGCTTCTGAAATTGCTTTGTAAGTTCCTCTAAAATAAATGCACTGGACCAAACACCACGGCATTTGCCTTGCTCATTTCTTTGGCCTTCCAGCCAGTCCCACCAGGGAAAACTTGATACAGTCTCTTGCAGGAACTCCCCAGTCAATAATCTCTGGGTGACTCTGGTCACAGAGGCAATGAAGCACATGCTGTTTCATACATGTCCCTTGGAGATGACCTGCATCAGAGACATCAACTATCCCAACTCCTGAGGCCTGTCACGCACAGATAGACTGAATCAGCACCTTTGAAGGCATTGCTCTTAGAATCTGTATTTATCTTACAAAGCTACTACATAATCCTTATAGACAATGAAATTGGTAAGCCACTCCCCTAACCGATAAGAACACTGCCACTTATGGTATCTAAATGATTTGAAAGCACGGGTTTCAATGAAGACATCAAAGGAAGCACCAGCTTGCTATTTTACTAAAAGCCCCTCTTCCCAGGTGAGCTTTGTCGGAAAAACCTTGAAATGCCAAGATGAAAAAATGAAAGTTCCATTAGGCCCCATTTAGTAACTGCAGAATTACTGGGTATTTCTATTTTTTTTCAAGTCATTGAGTACAAATTATATTTTCTAACGTGTCAGCATCTTTCTAATTCAAATTTCCAGTAGGAATCTGTGTTGCTGTGGATACTGGAAAAATTCCATGCCCAGAAGCTAAATTTTTTGGATGTAACAACTCATTTACAGAAATCTCCTATATTCAACAAGGATGGAAGCACCATTTCATAGAAATGAATCTTAGAGCTCTCATACATCTGGAAATTATATGGACCAATGTCCTACTTTTAAATTAGAAGCATTAAAGTGACTTTTCTCTTCCCCCCTCAGACTCTGCTTATAAATTATCACTGTCCATGTATCTCTAACCCCTTGTTGTCTAATGCTATATCCTGAGCCTCAGATAATCTGTCCTTTCCTCTAGGTTGTCTTCAGCAACGGTCTTAACATCGTTAAAGCATGTAGCACATTTGCCTGATATTGCTCATGTGCAAAAGAGAAAGAATATGTGTGTAGATTATATATATGCACATATGTAGGGATTATATATGTATGTGATATATATATACATATATATATATATATATATATATATATATATATATATATATATGTCCTTGGGAACAAAACACATCTTGTTTCTCCTTGTACCTTGTCAGCAGTAAAAAGTCCACAGAGGTAGTGGTTAACATCTTGACAGTATCTAGGATGCCTGAGGAGAGAGCTTCTGGGAATACCCTGGAGTGAATTTCTAGATTATGTTCATTTTACCATGAGACTGACCCTAAATGTGGGTAGTACTCTTCCACGGGTTGGGTCTTCTGGCTGAATAAAATGCAGAAAGTTCACTGCTCAAATACCTGTCACTCCTTGCTTCCTGACTTCAGAGAGTGAGGAGCTGCCCCCTCAAGCTCCTCCACTTCACTGACAGGATAGACTATACCCTTTGAGCCCTAAGCCACAACTTTTTCTTGTTTCCGGTGCTTTCGTTAGGACATTTCCTCACAGAGACAGAAAAAGAAACCAATACAATCAGTACACATTAGAAAAAAGTACTTACACTGAAGCGCACTGGGCGGCAGTGGAAGGAAGGAGACCTGCATCACCAACTGAAGCCGTTGCTCCAGTTCTTGCCGTATAACTAGCAGTCTTCTGAGACCTTTTAAATATATCATCTCACTTAATTTTCCCCGACAGAACCCAGAGTCACATACTTTTTTTTCTCTCTGTTTAGAGATGAGCTCTGATGCGCAGAGGCCTTTGGTGGTATGAGTGGCAAGGGAGAGCGCCACAAAGCCGTCGTGGGAGCAGGAAAGTCTGACTCCAGTGGCTCTGACTTCAGAACCATCAGTGGACCACCATGCTGCCGCTCACACAAGGCCATGCCTATATTTAGTAAACATATTTAATACCGCAGGCTAATTCATTAGAACAAAAAAATACTGAGTCAAGAAAATTCTTAGCTAGAATGCTTCATGGTACCACAGCCCAAGCAGTGACTCTTGGTTTCGTTTAGTCTTTTCAGAAGTTCTTCCATGGTGATGATACCCAAGACTGAAGCTGAAAGAACTTGACATCATGAAAGCTAAGTGCTCATGGAGTAACATTCTTTTCGAGGTTAAATGTACATCATGTCCCCAGAATAACAGATGCCAGAACTATTACAAGAATGGATATATATTTAATATCTCAGCAGACATTTTATAACAGTTCAGCCTGTGAGACTGAGATGCACGAAATCAGCCAATCAATAAGCGTTAAAAGTACAAAAAGCACATGTTTATCTTGGTACCACTCCAGCCGCTAATTTAGAAGGAAAAGTCTATGAGAGGTCCCTACAGAATGCCAAGTCTTTCTTAGAATATAATAAGCCAGTGAATGTATATGGAAAGGTAGAAAACTAATACAAAATGTAAGTGTGTGTTTGCAGGATCTATATTAGTGATCAAAGTTCAATGCCTTAATCCCAGGCCACTGATAACTATTCATCTTTAAGGATTTTAGCTGTATTTATTTGATTTTTTTCAGCCACTAGAACCCATCTGTAGCTCTTTCTTAAGCCTCTATCTCGGCTGTTATCCAGTGTTATTGCTTCTCATCCTCCAATCTCCTCCATTCATCTTACCACCAAGTAGGTAGTGTCTGGTAAATTAAGCCCATTGATCAAACTCTTGGCTCATCCAATTTCTCTGTGACCCTCTAAAGGCTAAATCACATTTACATCTGTCTGGTTGCTCTCAATATCTCCTGCCTCATTAGAGAAATACTTCCACAACGGGCCATTCAGCTTGCTTCAGTGGGACCTCACCCACCAGCTGCATTAAACTGCACCAAGCTGCTCTTGTTCAGCCCAAACTTCATCTAATCCTCTTCTTCAAATCCCACATCACAATATTGGCAAATGTGCAAAGTGTGGTCTGTTATTTGCCTCCTAGACTTTAACAAAAACAACTTCCTGTCTTCCTTTTCTTTTTCAATTTTAACCTGGTCTTTCAGCCAGTATCAAACATAGTGTTTTGAATACGGTCAATAAATATATTTAATACATACATGCTAATTAATTTGAACAGAAAACCACACTGGATCAAGAAAGTTCCTAGCTTGAGTGCTTCATGTGCATCTCCACTAGCCCAAGCAGTACCTTTTGGTTTCATTTAGTGTTTTCAAAGGCCCTGGTTGGACTCTACAATCAAAAGCTACAGTCTGTCGTTACTTTTTGCACCCATGCCTTTTGTTATATGTCACTGTGGCCCCTCTGATTAACAAGTGGCATTTATCTGTCCCTCCTCCCCCAACACACACACACACACACACACACACACACACACACACACACACTTTGATTCTGTGCCAGCTTTGCTCTTGCTTTGACAATTGATCAATGACTGTGTGTTGGTTCTGAAGGAGATGTCCCCAGTCTTTCTCGGTTTGTTTTCTTGGAACTGTGTCACAAAAGTAAGGACGAGATTGGCTTCAGTGCCTGGAAGAGTTAGAAACACATATCCCACTATCCCATTGTCTGTCCAACAGAGAGATAAACCCATAAAAAAGACCCATTTTACATGTACATGTGAAGAGCAACTTGAGCCCAGAACTGAATCCAGCCAAAACTTCAAAGTAAATACATGATGGTTCTTAAAATGCACAAAGGCTCAGGGTGATTTGTTCTATTTTAGTTAGCTAAGAGATATGAGCTCTAAATTCTAATGCCTAATTACTTTAATCCCCATCTCTAGGACCCACAAGTGGGGTTTCAGAGATGTAACTGTAGGTTCAAACCCTAGCAGGCTCCCAACCACCCTCTGGTACAGGGAAATTGGACAGACTCCAGCAAATCGCACTGCTTTTACTAGTGCTGGTACTCTCCAGGTTTGTTCAAACTTGAGAGTTTTAATCTCATGTTAATAAATCTGCGGCTGTTCAGGCAATTTGTTTGGATATAATTATGGCCATCTCCTAGGAAATTACTGCCACCTAAGTTATTACACATTCACCTTGGAGACAGTGCATCTGGGGCTTCTTGTTCAGTCGAGGGTTCCCTTGCCAGAGACCAACTCAAAATGCAGTAAAGCGTGTTCTGCTTAATTTCTCCTGCCGTCTTGGCACAATTCTTGCCAGCAGCCCCTAGCTCAAAAACAGAACCCTCAAGAATGAGAAGCAGAGGATGGGGGCATGCTGAAGCGGGGCTCTCAGACTGAGAAGGACAACACCAGCTTAAATTCCAGGGTTCATGTTTCTTTTGTCTTACTGTCTTGAGAAAAGGTGGCTGTTTCACTTTCATTGGATGACTTGCCTCATACAAGAATAGACAGAATATACAATTCCCAAGAATTATAAATCTTCAATCTCTAGGGTCTTTGTAGCAATTTCTGTAGTAGGAAGTCTATTTCCTCTTCTCTTTCTCTCTTTTTTTCCCCTTTGAAGAATAGTGATTTGTGGCCATAATAAAGCAGATAACGTGTAAAAAAAAATACCTTTGTATGTTCAAGTGGTGGCTTACCCAGGGCAGAGCAAAAGAATAAAGACTCCACAGGCACAAATAATAAAGGGGAACACAGTCTGTAGAGAATTAAAACAATAAGAAGACAGAACAAAAAGATCAGTCTCTTTTCATTGCTGCCATAACCCATCATTCCAAGACGGTGTCAGGGCTAAGACATTTCCTTTCCATTGGGGTCCTGTCACTATATCATCCTGACTCATATTCCCACTTCCACGTAGATATGTCTTCTCTCCCAAGAAGCCCCTTAGAAGGCTATAGACCCCCTTGAGGTATCCCCACAAAGCTTAGGCCTTTTGGGAGATGCTTTTAGTTATTCATCTCAACTAGTAGTCCCAATCAGTAAGGAAAAGATGTATTTTCAGAGGTTGAAACCAACTGAAATGTAGACTGTGTTTTGCTCTCCTAGAACATTGCTAGCAGGGATTGAAGGAGTCCCTTTCCATGTACATGTATGGAGAAACAAAGGTGGCAAACAGCTACTCCAGACCTAATGCTCCAAATTCACTTCCTTCCTCTCCGTTCAGGGAACTTGTGACGGTAAATATAAACCATATGGTTTTATAGCCTATATCATATCTGTTAGCTACCAATTGTTTCTGCTTCCTAGGAAGTATGGAGTGCAGATTCACCTCCTGTCATAGGTATCATCTTGTGATTTGTCAGAAATGAATTTTTTAGGCCCCATCTCATATCCGCTCATTTAGAAATTCCAGAGGGTGGATCCCAGATAGGTATATTTCAATAAGTATTCAGGTGCATTTGACACATACTAAAGCTTGTCAACATCTTCTATGGAATAAATATTCATAATCAGAATGACCTATGTGTATGTATATACATCATCCTGCTTGGTGTATAAACAGGTAATTCTCATGTAGGCCATTACTAGCCAGATAAAAAATCACTAAAACTGCCTCCTTATTTCTCAAAAACAAAATCTAATTTATGTGTATGAGTGTTTGCATGCATGCATTTATGTGTACCATGCATGTGCCTTGGGCCTGCAGAGTCTAGGAGAGGTCATCATAGCTCCTGAAATAGGAATTATAGGTGTTTGTAAGCTGCCATGTTAGTGCTGGGAACCAAACGCAGGTCCTCTGCAAGAACAGCAAGTGCTCTTAATCACTGATCCATCTCTTTAGGCCCTGCATTTGCACTTCTAAATCTCCCAAGACCTCTAGATAAAAAGTCCTGGGAACAGCCTTACCAGGCCATAGAGGAAGACTATGAAAGACAGTCGTGATGAGACCTAATAACCTAGGGTCATATGGAAGGGGAGGAGGACCTCCACTATCAGTGGACTGGGGAAGTGGCATGGGAGGAGATGAGAGAGGGAGGGAGGTCAGGCTTGGGGTGGGGGGGAAGTGAGGGCGGGGCTATGGCTGGGATAAAAAGTGAATAAATTGTAATAAATAAAAATTTATATTTAAAAACAACAACAAAATGTCCTGGTCTCCATTGCTATGGAGAGATAAGACCACAAATGAGTCTGAAATAGGCTTGGAAAAATACTCCTATTCTTGTTACTTAATACTTAATTTCATAGACAGTTTTAACATGATCGCTGTCAATGGAGTAAGTGCTTAGATTTATTTAGGGATGTCACCACCCTTGCAAATGTCACTATTTCATATCAAGACATTAAGAATGGGTTCCCTCCACATGTCTGCACTTTGTAATTGTATGACATGTGGAATACCTTTTGCCATAGAGTTCATTAATCTGACATTTCAGGCCTTTCCATAGGGAATAGTAAGAGGCTAAACAAAATTATAGCAAGTTCCACCGTGGTTCCAATTCTTTGACATGATCGACTACACTACAAAGTGGTCTCTGAGTCCAAGCCTGCTCTACAGACTGCAGAACCGTCGCAAAGTGACCCTTCCTCTGTGAAGTTCCCCAAGCTCCCACACTTCTTTTTCCCCCCACAACCTTCCTGTCTACTCTCTCATCTGAGCTCCTCCAACACTTTGAAGCATTTGCTAGACACCTTTCAAACATATGCTAAGTGAAAGAAGCCAGGTAGAGAAGGACCTGTGCTACATGATTTCACTTTCACGTGGAGCTTTGAAAAGTTCTCTTGTAGTAGAATGGTGGTTATAGAGCAGAGAGAACAGAAGCAGAGAGAGTTTGCTTGAAGTGCACAAAGCTTCCATTAGAACAGAAGAATAACTCTCAGTAGCCATTTTCACTTCACAATGACCACAATTAATTACAATGTGTTTTCTATTTCAAAATTGCTAAAAGAAGATATATATGAAGATATATATATATATCTATCATATATATATATATATATATATATATATATAAATGTTCTCACAACTTCAACAAAAGGATGAGCTGGTGGAGATGGTAGTTGCACTAATTGTCTTGATTGAATTTTTCTTCAGTGACAACACAGATCAAAACATCACATTGTACCTGATAAATATGCAGCTACTATTTGCTAATTGAAATAGTTATTTTTAAAAAATAATAAAAAAAAACAGCTGAAGTATGCCTATGGATCTTTTCAATGCTAGTGTTTGTCTAGCATGCGTGAAGCCTTGAGTTGCTCTTTAGCACTGTAGAAACCAGGTATGGTAGTGGATGTATATGATTTCAGCTCTGAGAAGCTGGTAGCAGGAGGATTAGGAGAAGTTCAAAGCCAGCATCAGCTCCATGGTGAGTAAGTTTGTATCCATTGTGAGTAATGTAATACCCCATTATAAAGGAATTAAAAACAAACAAGCAAATAAATAAACAGCAAAATTTTATCAGTTGTTTTTGCTTGTTTATAGTATCCTGATGGAGAATATAATCCTCCTGACTACAGAGACCACATCCTAGGCATACAAACACACAGCCCATCTGGTCACAGAGTTCTCAGTTCAGGCTTGTTTGTCTCTATTGCAATTTAGTGCTAAAAGTCGTGAATTTGTTATTGGTAATAGCTAATTGTTCTAAAATCTAAATTTAAAACATACTGTATTCTGGGAAAACTGTTTTGAATGCCTATTTACATTTTTACTTTTTTCTGTAGCATCAAACACAAAATCGAAGTACACTTCTAGCCTCTCTCTTTCCTTGGGATAGGGGAGGCACAAATTCTTATAAGCACTCTTCCCAGGCATGTACAAATTACAGTTCCACATACAAGAAGGAGGGCACAGCGATTCCCGGAGATCATTTTACCACCTACCATCTTTGTGCAGACAGCTGACTTGCCTGAAACAAGAGCCAATCATGTCGCTGCTCACCCTCTGTGCTCACTATTATCTTCATGTGAGTTTCACAAATCAAAGTGTTCCCACCTCATTTGTGAAATCTAGGCCAATGTATCAAGACTTCTTGGGTTTTTCTTTTCTGTTTGTTTACTGAAAGTTAAAACTAAAGTGCAACTTCTGGTGAGCTGGCAGCTCAGGATTCAGCAGTGGAATGAAGTACCTCTTAATTCTGCTCAATTGCTCCAGTGTCCATGAGAGCTTTAGTCCCAGGAGGACACTAGAAAGGAAATCATTCCTGAGATTGGCTTCAAGTGAGCTAACTGCCAATTACTATTTACCAAGAGGTGTCTGGTTGAATGGGAATGTATTCCAAGAGGAACTTTTTTTTTTCAGGTTCAAAATAGAACAAAAGTTGATGGGCTCTTTCCAGCTTAGAGTATTGAAATTCTGAGGGCATCAGAGCCCCAAATATCATCACCTCAGCAGATCTGGTTAAGGAATTAGGGTTTAAGAGTATTAATTTTATGCAGAGGAAATACAGATTTTGGTCTACAGATGAGCAAAAAAAGCAGGATGTTGTAAGTCAGCTTCTGGGCAGAGTTGAGCAAACCACAAGAAATAGTTACCTCCACCTTAACAACAAGGAAAGCTGATACCTGTGTCTTAATTAGGGTTCTATTGCTGTGAAGAGACACCATGACTGCAGCAACTCTTATAAGGAAAACATTTAATTGGGGCTGGCTTATAGTTTCAGAGGATTAGTCAATTATCACCATGGCAGGATATGATGTAGTAGAATGGTGGTTATAGAGCAGAGAGAACAGCAATAGTTTCTGGTGCTGGAGAAGGAGCTGAGAGTTGCACCTCTTGATTCATAGGCAGCAGAAGGAGACTGTGTGCCACACTGGGCGTAGCTTGAGCATAGGAGGCCTTGAAGCCGACCCCTACAGGTGACACACTTCTTTCTACAAGGCCACACCTCCTAATAGTGTCACTCTCTATGAGCCAAGCATTCACACCCATGAGTGCATAGGTCCATTCCTATTCAAACCACAATCAGTGTGAGTGAACGTGAGTAATTTTCATTTTAATACATTCAGTACTTGAGAACATAAAGAAGACAAAACAATCAGAAGCCTTTCCTGAGAAACAAGACATAGATGGACTCTCTATCACAAGTGGAACATCAAGAAGGATAAGGAAGAGGATAAGGAGGAGAATAAGGAAGAGGAGGAAGAGGAGGAAGAGGAGGAGGAGGAGGAGGAGGAGGAGGAGGAGGAGGAGGAGGAGGAGGAGAGGAGAATCCCTTGTCATCATGGAATGAAAGAATAACAACTAGCTACTTCCAATGAGTTCTGTGACACTTCCTCAACCAACCATAGTTCTGAGACACTATGAGTGAGATGCTTCTTCTTGTTAACACAGCTAGGAACTTAAAAAAGAAAACCGACAATATTATATGTCTGACCTCAAGTCAAGAAAAGATCTATTTTGTAGGATACTGAAACCATAAAAGAAAAAAATTGTGCATTAGATTCCATCAACACAAAAACTGTTGCCTTTTGAAAAACATTGATAAGGAAATGAACAAGCAATACCCAACGTCGATGAAATATTACACAGACATTGTACAAATCTGGGAAAAGGAGTGTCTGTGGGTAAACTAAGCCATTCCTAAAAATCAACAATAAAAGTACCATAAAAATCGGGCAGAGAACTCACAGGGGTTTCGTGAATTACTAGACACACAAATGAAAAATAAAGATGAAGAGACTTGACTGCCAAAAGTCATCATGAAACACAAATGTTTAACATGGGATGCCTCGAGATGGAGTTGGAGGTTAGGAGTAGATCCCATGGTTGATGTGGCAAGGCTCGGAGGTTCAATCCCCACCACAAACATTAATCAATTAAAACCAATGAAAATGAAAGTAGGATATTATTCTTCGACTGCTAGAATCACTAACATAGTAAATAAACACAGAAATCGAGAATTCTGAATAGAGATGAAGATTTGGAGCAATTCAGTTCTTATATTTGTGGGAATAATACAAAATATATTCAAAACCTTTGAAGACGTATGGGCTGACTTTAGAAAAAAGCGCATGTTTAAGCAATATATTTATTCTGTCACGTGGCATTCATAGCTCTAGATTTCACCCAGAGAAAGCACACAAATATATGTCTATGAAATGCTTATAACAGTTTTATTCATGACAATTATATACTAGAAACAGATCCAAGGTTCCTCAACAGAAAAAATGGCAAATAACTTCAATACTTTTGTATAATAAGATTATTATATAATAAAAGAAAAGACAAAAGTACTTATACGTTAGTATGAAAGAATCACAAAAAAAGCATTATACAAAAGAAAAAAATTCAAGGTCTAAAGGTGCATACTGTGTGTTTAAACAAAATCAGAAGACAGACAGCATTCTGACCACGGAAACCAGAACACGCCTGGTTGTGCTAAGTGTTTGTTCCAAGTCTATGTCATTTATTGTTATTGGTCACATGCACAGTTGATATAGGTCATTTTTGTATACATATTATACATGAAAAACTGATAGAACATAGAAAGAGTACAAGAAAAAGAGGTGGAGTAGGAAGAAAGAAAGGGTGAACTATAAAAATGGACTATATGCTCATTTTTGGAGACTGAAACATGTATTTTACAAGTCATGGTAACAGAACTAGCCCTTTCAGAAAGCAAACTGATAGTTTTCAAGATAGCCCACCACGATATCCAGGAAACAATTAACAACCAACTACAAAACCCATTTTCTTTATTTGTGGACAGCACAGAATCCAAAGCAACAGATTGTGTTTAATGCTGAAGTTTGAAAAGTCAGTGCCCTGGTTGAATGTCACAGCAGAATAAGTGATTATTTCAAGGTCTGAGATTGTACACAGCAGGCACTATGTCCTCTCTCTCTTGTATCCGGTGAATAATAACTTTCTCCTACAACCCAGCAGGCCACAGAAAGTTTACTCAAGATCATGAATTCAAAAGTCCCATTAAGAAGCTTCTAGAAACACTCTCCTCTAAAAATTAAACTTTCAGCCACAGCACTGGGCTCTTTCTACCCTTCCTTTCCCATTGTAAGGAAATGTTTAAAAACTTAATGGTGAAGAAGTTATGCTCAGAGGGATTCTGTGTTTGAAGGGAAACACTGAGCTTAATTATTTGGAGGTTAGACAGTTAAGTTCATCATTCATGCTTTAACAATTAATTTTTTAAAAAAGGAAGGAAAGAGTGTTGAAAAGAGGTGAGTTAATGACTAGATGTGACACTAAGGTGTCCACTTTAACAACAAAACAGGTCACCTATTTCTTGAAGGTGGTTTCTTTTAGTTTCTATTTCCAATTAAATCTCCCAAAGATCCTTAAGCAGTTTCTAATGATTGTACCTGTATACCCACTCATTTAGAAAAAATCTAAATTAATTCAGTCCTTTTCCAATCACTTAAGAAGAGGGTCTGAGGCCCTTTATATAGTCATATTTACATGGATGTTACATTGCATTCATTCACTTATTTGTGTTTTATTTATTAACAGGTGGCATCAATTTTGTTTTCTGTCTCTCCACCTTTACTTGGGGTGGTAGCCAAATTCCAGTTTTGGTTTGATTTGGTTTGGTTTGGTTTTCAATGTCCAGAAATCACAAAAGAGAAGATCCTTCAAAGAGAAACTAAATTCAACTCTCTAAGTTGATTTCCCCTGAGGTTGGACTTACCACTTTTTCTCTTTGACTACACATGTGTCAGTTTCCAAAAAAACACAGCATGTCCTCAAACTGCTTACCTTATCCATTTGCCTCCTGCCTGAGGATGCAAAACCAATCTTGTGCCATGTCCCTTAATTTACCTGATAACCCCTTTTCACCCCACTGTCAGCCCACCCATGCTGCTGTTTAGGAGTGTGTGTGTGTGTGTGTGTGTGTGTGTGTGTGTGTCTGATTTGTATTGCTTTGATAGAGGCAAAGGGACAAGAGACAGCAGGTGTGGACTTCTTCGTTATGTCATCTCTGTGACTTCATGGAGGACAAAGTGACCTTAGTACTTGAATAGGACAGAGAGTGAAACTCTAAGAGATCAGGTCACTGTGAGGACAGAATCTAAGCAAATGGAGATTACTGGCTGGAACCAAAAGTGCCAAACACACAAGTTATGTTTTATTTCGTGTCGTGGCTTATTTATGTGTACACATTCATGTATGGGTGCTCATGTGCTCACCTGTATGCATACGTGTGGAGGTCAATGTCAGAGGTCTTTCTCAGTCACTTCCAGTTTATCCTTTGAGGCAGGGCCTTTCACTGAACCTGCAGTTCACCACTTCAACTAGATTGACTGGCTGGTGCATTCTGCAGAACTACCGGTCTCTGCCTTCCCAGGGCTGGGATTACACACACATACACACACGGCACCACGACCTGCTTTTATATGGATGCTAAAGAGCAAACTCAGGTCCTCCTGCTTGAGTGACATGGCAAACACTTCACAGGCAGAGACATCTCCCCAGCCCACAAATTCTTAATATGATTCATTCGTGCAATGCTTTTTTTTTTTAAGCTGTGCACTGTACGTCAGCCTCCATCCTAGAAACCTGGACACTTCAAAACAATGAAAGACGGATCTTATCCCCCTTCTGTGGGGGTAACACTTCTTTGAACCCCTCAAGGCTTTCTGGGAGAGAAACTGAAAAGCAAATAAGAGGTTCCAAGTTGGTGGATAACAATCAAGGATGCCGCAGATACTTACTACATGGGTGTTTATATACCATTTGGGAAAAAACGGAAAGATTCAGCCGGGTTCTCTCCTGCTTAGTGCGCAGTAATCAATAACTAGCTAGTTTTAAGCTCCACCAGTTGTGTTCAGAACTTTATAAGCATGGAGAGTCTTAGACCTAGAACCTGGAGGTCCCACTTTGAAACAAACAACTGGTGGTCCCAATTACAACAGAGCTATCCCTGAAACTTTTATTTATAATTTTGCTAATACCAATCCCTGATACTCACAGATAAATAAAAGTGTGCTTTCTTTCTATATTTAGTTGCTCTCTATCCTTCCATCTCACTGATATTTGTCAGTAGCATTTACCTGTGGTACTCTCTCAATAAAGGAACATTTGATAGAAGACAGAAGTTGGACATTCCTAATCTTATACCCAGCTCGATGATGTAACCTTCCCAGGTCAAATTTCACAGATGACCAAACAACAGTGCATAGCAGATTCAACTCCAGAAATCTCAAATGTAAAATAACCACTACTACTCTTTGAGATGGGTATCTGCTTCCTCGGTACAGGGTCAAGGTTATTCCCTATAGTAAGGCCAAGACAACTCGTTTTGTTGTTCATGATATTCACAGCTTCTGTTGACATCCTGTGATGTCTGATCCAGGGGTCAGGCTGCAACTTTTGCACCTTTTGATTTATATATACATATCAGAGCTGTGTTACCCTTAGAAATAGGCAGGGATAAAAATAGACCAAACTATCCAGTGTCTTTGGGAACTCACAGGTTATTGTCTCTTTATCCAATTTCTTTAGACGTATAAAGGCAGGGAGGGCTCTAGGTCTCTGAAGAAATTGTACAGCTAAGAGTAGATTTAATAAAACCAGCTATTCTCCTGCACAATAACAGTGGCTCACAAAATCTGAATGCACAGAGCACTTAAGGTTCTTACATCCCCAGTAAAAGCAAGAAGTTGGGACCCATAGGTAGCTTTCCATAATTAGACTTTGCTCTAGCTGTCACAGGGAACAGCGTGGCGTTCTGAAACACCAACAGCATTCAAATATTGGACAAATGCTAAAAAAGGAAGGTGCGTTCTGCATTCAAGCAAGTGATGAATTTGGAGAAATATCCCCTAAAGAAGGCATGCCATTCAAAGTGTTGTTTAAACTCAACGTCCTCTCCACAGTTACTTCTACCTCTCAGGCATCCTGTCTGCTTGAAAGAGACACGGGATGCACATTAAATATCTCCAAAGACCTTTTTGGAGAGAGATTAATGTGAGTGGTCATTAAAATCTGTGTCAGGGCCTCGTAAACACAGGCACCGTGTGGAGTTTGCAGAGCAATCCATCAATCAGAAACAACCCTTGAGGACCTTTCCAAAGGCAGTGGGAGCCAAAGAGGGTCCTTGACCATATGACAGGCATATGGGAAAGGCTGTCTGTCTTATGGAGATGATGGTTTGGCAGCTTGAGAGGAAACACCATCTGTAGAGAGCGCAATGGGTGAACCTTTCGAAGGCCCTCTCTGAGTAGGTGACTGGGGATACAAAATGATTATGGGAGGTCTTGAAAGCATAAAGACCAGTATCAATGTCAGATAAAATATGTGGGCTGGAACAGGTAGGTGGAGCATCTAGGCAATCACATTCTGGAAATGAGGGAGGCAGCAACAGAATCTACAGTAGCTGTTGGAGATAGTGGAAGGATTTGGAGAGGTGCTAGAGCAGTGGCTTTCAACCTTTCTAATGCTGCAGCCCTTTACTACAGTTCTTCATGTTATGATGAGCCCCCAGACACAAAATCATTTTTGTTGCTACTCCATAGATACAACTTTGCTGTTGTAAATTGTAATGTGAATATCTTGTTTTCCAATGGTCTTAGGCGACCCTTGTGAAAAGCTCATTTTTTCCTATAAAGGGGTGTTGATCCACAGGTGAAAACCACTGTGTTAGTGCAAAGCAAAGGGCAACAAAATTACTAGGATGTGATGATGACTATAGACATTTAACTTGGCAGGATCTAGGAACACCAATGAGGCAAACTTCTGGGCATGTCTGAGAGGGAAGACCAGGTTTGAATGTGACTGGCACCAATTCATGAGTTGGGAGCCCAGAACGCATAAATAGAAGAAATCAAGCTGACCACCAACACTCATCTCACTGCTTTCTGAGGGCAAATATGATGCGACCAGCTGCCCCATGCTGCTGCCCTTCTGCCTTCCTCACCGTGATGGAATTCCCACTCCAATAAATAAATTCTCCTTTAATTTCATCTTCTCAGGTATCTTGTCACTTCAATGAGAAAAGTAACTAATACTAAGATCTTAGAGAAGGAATTCTAGCAGGGCCACATAGAGGTCACACTGACGTCATCCCATCTCACCCCAAGTTTCACTCACTGAATTCCCATACTCTCTTTAGCCAATTCTCATATTCTCAAAGCAGCTTCAGTAAACATTATTTTAATATTTGGCTCCAGCACGCTGCACTGAATCTCAGGCTAGGCAGATGAAGCCAGTGGTTGCAGAGCCACCTCTATCTACATCTCCCAGGCACTCCTGAGGGAGGGAAAGACTCAATGCTTTAGAATTGGGAACATGTTAAGGGAACAGTCCTCCATCAAGGCCACAAGAAGCATTGTCGATCTGCAAAGGCACCAGAAATTAGCAACTGCTGAGAATTCTACCCCAGGTACACGACTGGACCACAGAGCTGTAAGGTGGAAAAGCCAATCTCAGAGGCAATGAGCAAGAGTAAGCCTGATCCTTTTAAGTGAAGCCTGTTCCTGCTAAAGTTGGACACCACCAATAAACAAAGGAGGTTCTGTGAACTCTGTGTTGCTGCCAATATCTGCTTTATCTTCTACAGTGTGACACTGTATTTCTATCACACATTTTTTTTTGGTTTATTATCAAATCATTGTTCTGAAGGATTAAAATCCCACACATTTATTAGAGGATTTATACTATATATGGCCCAGCTTTAAACCAGGTAGGTCTGGGATAGAAGCCGAAAGCACAAAAGGAAAGCGAGAGAGCAGTGTGTATCAAGAGGTCTGAAACTAGACTGCAAAGCATGGGCTCCGGATTCTAACTTGAGCCTTTGGTGTTGGACTTTGGAGGAAAATGTTCTTAAAGGGAGCATAGTATGAGAAGATGAGGGGGGATCAAGTGTTGGCCCTAGGAAAGGATGAAAAGTGCGTACACAGAGAAACGCTTTGGACAATGCTGTAGAATTCAATTGGCATTTAAAAAAGACCCTCAGAAGTTACGGAAAGTGTTCTTGAACCACGCAGGTCACGGGAAGAAAAAAAAAGAAAAACCCTCAGGGCAAGAAGGAGCACAGGCTGATCCATATAAACCTCCACGCACCAGCTCAGACATGGCCTTCACGAGACCTCAGGAGTTTGAGTCCTCCACAGTGCTCAGGCTAGAGGCGAGCTGCATCTTTCTTGTCACCCCTAACAACGCTCTAAGCAACATTCATCTTCCATCTTCCCCAAAGACATTTTTCATTTCATCTCAGCCATAAAACTTTTTCATTTTCTGATAAGTGGAAATAACATATGATTCTCCATCTACTCCAAGTGCTACCTGATCGCACTCCGAAGCCGAATCGCTCTCCTTCATTGTCCTTCAAGAGTAGACTGATCAGTAGAGCAAGTGCGCCTTTATGTATCTATTGTTTTGTGGTGCACACTTCACTGACAGGCCCTAGGGAAGGAAAAAGGAAAGGAAACAAACAAGGGGAGACTCCTTAGGAGTGAGCCAGCAGCATGTTAAATCAGATATGACCTACCTTTGCAATATGTCATTTCTGCATTTGTTTGCACATATTATAAAAGAACAGCTTTTCCTCATGTTGGTTCCTCTTGAGCCTGATGACAGAAACCCAGGGAATGAAACAAATATAGTTCAGTGATTCACAGAGCTCTCTGACTTTTTAAAACCTATTTTGTTTGCGAAGGTGAGGCTCAATCCTTTCTCGGTCTGTCTTGCAAACACTTTTGCTGGTGTCTTTATTAGGTGAATGCAATTACTTCCCTGGAACAGTATTTTGACGACAGACAACACATCTAAATCACCTACATATTTCTGGGTTGGCACAGTCAGGATAGAGTAGGCACCCACTAAATACTTAAGTAGACACCCAATGAAAGAGCAAATGAATAAACCTGGCAAGTGGATAATGTCCTAGTTTAATAGGTCACCAATGGCTACTTGGGAGATTCAACAACATGTGCTATTGGATTGCTCTCTGCCAAAGGATTCATCTGTGTGCACCACAATTATTTCTAAATGGTGTATGTACGATAGTAAGAGCCATGATGTGAGCCTCACAGCATGCCAGATTGTGGGCTATTAGCTCATTTAATACTCACAACAACCCTGTAGATGCTATCATTATCTTCATTTTATAGAGGAGGGAACAGACGCTAAGAGAAAGACTAACTTGTTCAAGGTTATTTCATGAAGCTGATTTTGAAAATCCAGAGACACCAAACCGCAAATGTTTTACTGGGAGCCACTGTGATACATGCATATTGGGGAGGTGCAGAACAGACTGCATTCACTGTTGTGGTGTGTGCTGTGCTGCAGATGGATTTTATAGGGAGGGAATTGGAGAAGTCAGTCTGGAGGTGTCCAATCCAAATTAGAGTTCATTGTCTGCCATTAACTTAGTAGGTGGCTGAATAAATTGCTTACATTTTGGATTTCAGGTTTATCACTTGCAAAAAAAAAAAGAGAGAGAAAGAAAGTAGAGACAGATCTAACCCCCTAAACGATATGACTAATAAGGCACATATTTGAAAGCAATTCTCTCCCATCAGCTTTCGAATATCAGCTACATCCCCTGTCACCATTCCTTGCATATGCAGACATGTTTTTCAGTTTCCAAAAAGAAGACAACAGAAAAAAAAATGGGGCTAAGTGGAGTATGAAAATGAACAGGAAAGGATTGTTAACTGAGTTTGACGTTGGAGGTGACATTGCTAATTCTACTGCCTCTTCTGTCTTTATGAAATGCAAGGAATGACAGAATATCTGTCAAGGAGTGGCAGAATTCCCTGTCTTATCACAGATTTGTGCAAATTTAAAAGCTATGCAGAAGGTCATTGAACAAGAAGGGAAAACGAAGGGTAATGTATGCCAGGTAATAATTGGAGCCCCAAAGAAGTTTAGTGAGTTTCTATGATACAAAGGAAGGGACTAAGAAATCAGAAATTAAAAGTCACTTAGAGAGGTTGGGAATAACTCAGCTTAGAGGGTATGTGTGAGGTCTTGGGATACAACCCTGCCTGGCATACACTCACACCTACCACAACCAAGCACTCTCTCATTTTAAAAGAGTACACAATAGTCTGCAGGGCAGAGACTTTCAGAGGCCCTCTGTGGGAGGCTCCTAACTTGTTTCCTGTTTTCTTCTTCTTCAACGAGGATGTCCTTCCTTGTTGCCTTTCAGAGTGGGGATTGAGCATTTTAGCCAGTGTCCTCCCTCTTGATTAGTTTCTTTAGGTGTACAGATTTTAGTAGTTTATCCTATATTATATGTCTTTATGAGTGATTATATACTGTGTGTGTCTTTCTGCTTCTGGGATAGCTCACTCAGGATGATCCTTTCCAGATCCCACCATTTACCTGCAGACTATCAAAGCAGATGTTGAGACTTATGGCCAAACTTTGGGCAGAATTCAGGGAATCTCATGAAAGAAGTGGGAAATAATAGTAAGATCTGGAGAGGACAGGAGGTCCCCAAAGAGAGCAACAGAACAAAAAAAATTGAGCACAGGGGTCTTTCCTGAGACTCAGACTCCAACCAAGTACCATGCATGGAGATAACCTAGAGCCCCTGCACAGATGCAGCCCATGGCAGTTCAGGGTCCAAGTGGGTTCCATAGTAATGGGAAGAGGGACTGCTTCTGACATGAGCTGATTGGCCTGCTCTTTGATCACCTCCCCCTGAGGGGGGAGCAGCCTTACCAGGCCACAGAGGAAGACAATGCAGCCACTCCTGATGAGACCTAACAGACTAGGATCAGAAGGAAGAAAAAGAAACCCTCCCCTACCAGTGGACTTGGGGAGGGGAGTGTGTGGAGAAAGGGGAGGAAGAGTGGGATTGGGAGGGGAGGAGGGAGGAAACTAGATGGGGGATACAAAGTTAATAAAGTATAATTAAAAATAAAAAAAGAATTACTCACCCATAAAAAAAGGGTACACAATAAAAGGAAGCAAAAGGTTTGTTCAGAAAACGGAGATTTCTGTTTCCTGTTCCTCACACACACACATGCACATAGAGATAGAGTGATAGAGTTACTGTGCATGCTTGCTTGTGTATGTAAGGAACAATTTGTTCCCCACCCACCAATGAAACCTCCCCAAATAATATAAAAATATCAACAATCATTCAAAAAATAAGATGCAGTCTCTTTGCTCTGGCTCATTGGAATTTTGTCAAAAATTGGTGAAGGACACCTGCATTTATCTATGAAACTCCGTTGATGGGTTATCAACAACTGCACCCGCCCCTATATGTTGTGCAAAGTTTTTTTCTGTCAAGTTGAGCTAAGGGGAATTTAACAGAGGTACAAACTGGGTCCAGTTCTTCAGAAGCTCATGATCTCATCAATTAAAAAAAAGGGGGGGGAGGAACATGAAAGGACCCAGAACCGGAGTCCTAAAAGCTTCTGTGTGTGAATCCCAGAACTGTAGCACTAAACGTTCAAAGCAGCATTGAATGGCATTGAAGCGCAGTGGAAGACAGCATCATGCTATCACCGAGATAAGAGGGTGCACTGATCCAGAAAGCTTCCCCAGAGAACGCAAGCTGACCTTGGTCCTCAACAACGATGAGGGTCACAGATCAGTTGATCTTGAAGATATTTAGGCAAATATCTTCTAGGGCATACAATGTCTTTAGAACTTTGGTCAATGAAACTAGACAATTTCACCTCTCGCTTGATATCTAAATTGTATCTGACCTGGGACAGTTCAGGTGTAAAATGCTGCAAGTGTGACCGACTGAAATTTGAGAGTCAGGTGGCACAGTGCAGAGGCAGAGTTACAAACAATTTTTGGTTAGAAGACTTTTCAAACAGATTCCTTTGTTGATGCTCAATAAATGGTTTCCACTGACTGGAGAAATGATCAAGTTGTTCTTTTCAGAAGGTAGTTCCAGAGAGGGGCAATAGGCAGGCTGGAAGCTAACTGTTTGAGTGTCTCCTATCTGTGGCCAGTGAGCTCTCTGGAGATGTCAGAGCTAACCACAGCACCAATTCAGCCAGAACTGCAGAGAACTGAGTTGCCCACGTCACAAGAACTGCTCAGATCACCCTTTTAACAGCAGGTCTGCTTTCTCAGCTTCATCAGCTGGATATTATCATTAAACGTCCCAGATCAGTTAGGAAGTGGACTCCAAAATATTCCCTTTATTCAATCCACATCAATTACTCTATTTGTGAAATGGGACTAACAAAGCTGTGCGGAGGAACAATTATTAAAAGTGATTATGAAGAACGTTACAATATAAAGTGCTTGTTAAAACTGAGAAGCACTCTATAAACTCTTCCCAATTCCCCCCAGACTTTAAAACCCCCATTTGTAGAAATATCACAGGCTTGCCTAGACAGCAAGTATTTTGAAGTGTATGCTTCACCATTTAAATCTGTCATCTTGCAAAGTAGCTCATTATTTCAGAAATATGAGCATTTTAAAGGTGCTGCTGCAGTTCTCAATCACAAGTTTTCGCTGCCTTTATTCAAAATAAGCCACCTTGAAATTGGTCTCCGAATCCACATCTTTGCACATCAGTCTTAAACAGCAGTTATAGACACGTGTGTGTGTGTACACTTTTCATGTGATATCTGCGTGGTGTCTGTTTGAATTAGGCCAATTAGAACGCACTTCCCCCTTTAGAATTCCCATTTGGTGGAACAATAAATGGAAGAAATAATTTTCTCTGGTACACTTCATTGGAATGAGCTTTAGTGAGAAGTTAACTTAGCTAATTTGTTTACTTTGCATAATTATTATAATCAGCCACTAAGTACTACCAGTGAGTAAGTACTTATATCCTACAAAAACATAACATCACTTTTTATACGGTCTTTTTTAAAAAATCCAAATAACGCGTTTATTTTTTTTTTCTTCTTTTTCTATAATCACAGAAAGACACGGAGAATGAGAGAACTGGGTCCAGTTAAAAAATCATAAACACCAGTACATAAACTTTGATTTCCCTGTGAGCACATGGTACTGGGAAGAATTTGTGATGGGAATGTGAAAGAAACAGTATAGACATGGTACAGGAGGCAATGTGACTTCATCCTTAAGCTCTTTGACTCTGCATTCAAATTGCCTAGACACAATTCTTGTTCTAAAATTCATTGCACAACCTTGGGAATACCACCTAATCCCTCTGAGTCCTGATCCCCACATCTGTACAATGGAGGCAACGATAGTTCAAACCTGCTTATGTTGTGAGATCCAAATTAGATAAGAGTTGCACAGAACTTGGAGAAGTGCTTGGGTATGTAAGAAGTGCTAAGCCATGCTTATTTGGTTCAAGTAGGAATGATACAGACTTGACTGCAAGGATCCGAGGTAACCTTTGGGAGCAAACACTAAGGTCCAGTTTAAGTAGAAAGCCACCTGAAGTACACCTATCTATACCCAGCTGTCTTTACCCAGCTGTTCTCCCCATGGAAAGCAGTGGAAAAAAGGGAAGGCTGTCTAGTGCTCAGGAATCCCGAATTCTTCAGCTCCACTATATTCATCTTAACTTTACTATCTATACACAATTCTAGTTTCCTTATGGTGAGTTTTAGTCCTACAAATGTGCAAAAGGGAAAACCATCACTTTCTATAGGTTAATTGCATAATCAATGGAAAGAATGTGTGTGTGGCTTTGCCTGCTGAGAAAATGCTGTATCCTCCAACCTAATGACATTAATGCTAAATAGATGAGGCTGTGTCTATTTAACTGTAGACTAGATCTGTCTTCATGTAATCTACATCTGCAACTGAGAACAGAGCACAGGTTCCTGGAGCCAATTGTCTTAAAAGTATTTCCCATAAGCCTTGTCCTCCAAGATTAGAGTGTGACACAGAATGGGTAGGACCTTGACCCAAAAGACCCCACCTGCTGCTTTCCCTGCAGAGGTCTGACGTGAGTAAGAGAGTCCTCCTATTGGTGCTGTGCTAGCTAGACAGATGCTGTACTCCCTTGTTGCAACCGGGGCTGAATAGATACTTTAAACAGAGAAGAGCAGCTGAAATTTTGGAATATCCATACAAGGCATAGCTCTTATTTGTTATTCACTTATCTCTTTGTTGAATGTCCTCTCCAGAATGCTTGCCTCTGGCTATCCCAGGGATGTGTGTCCTGGCTCTGAGGATAAGAAAAGAACTAATCCATCATTTTATTCAACCAGTTTTTATGAAGTGCCTTCTATGTGTGAGGAGCTCTGCAAGACAGCAGGAATATATAGTGAGCAAAATCAAAAGATGGCCTGCCTATGTGAGCTGTTAATTTAGGAAAGATTTTTTGAATATTTTAATCATGAAGACTATACCAGAAGAGAAAACACAGATCTGATTTCAATGTTTCTTGAAGTTTATATTCCAGTGGGAGAAAGACTTTGTAGACTAAACTTGTAACCAAGTATTTGATAATAATAATTGTACATTATTATTATCCTCATGTGACTTAGGATAAAAAAACCACAGAAAGTTGCTTAGAGGAAATGACACTCTACCCAAACACTTAAAGCTAAATAAATCCAAATAAAGGGTCAGGACGAAAATGCTTGAGAAAAAAATGAGCAAAATCTTTGATATGAAAATATCACACTCTATCAAAAACCCATGAGAAGGCAATGTGGCTAGAGTATAAAGATGGTGGGAAGAAGGGAGAGGAAATCCAGATATAATAATGGACCGTTTCTAAATCTATAAGAACCTTATAGCCTTTATAGGCATACTGAAAATGATACCACAGAAATGGAAAACATTGAAGATCATAAAAACATGATTATGCAGTCCAATTTGTGTTTTGAAAGAGCATTCTGATAACTGGGAATGACACTAGACATGGAAGCAGCATCTATAGATTTACTACAGAATCCCAAGCTAGAGCCATTATTGTGTAAGAGATTCTTCAGAAGGGAGAGATACTTTCTTGAGCGGTGTAGCCATTGGTAAGATAGTCATGCTCCTGTAAATAATCCATACCAATGCTCAGGAGCTCTGAACCCCATTGAAGATGTTTTGTAAGAGTTGTTAGTAAACAAAACCCAAATACATCATATACATGTATGAAAGTGTCATAATCAATTCATTACTGTGTAATTATATGTAACTAATATATGCTAATAAAAACTCAAGTGAATCAACACTGATGGTGAAGCTGAGAGAAAAATAAGGTTAGGATTTATTTTAGGTGCTAGGAGGTCCAGACTTTATTTTCTGAGTGATTGGCAGTAAGAAAATAATAGAACAAGGATGAGAATCATATTCCCCATTTGCCCAAATAGTTCAAATTTTAATATGACGTCTGTTAAAGCAAAGGATGAATTTAACCTCTATTTTGAAGTTAGATCTCTGCATGGAGATGTCCAATAATTATACTAGAGTTTAGGGCAAAGTGACAGATGGACATAACAATTTGGAAGTGGTAAAAACTGAATTTGCCCCCAAATCATAAGTCACAAATTCTTTCTTCCTTTCTTTCTTTCTTTCTTTCTTTCTTTCTTTCTTTCTTTCTTTCTTTCTTTCTTTCTTTCTTTCTTTCTTCCTTCCTTCCTTCCTTCCTTTCTTTCTTCTTTCTTTCTTTCTTTCTTTCTTTCTTTCTTTCTTTCTCTCATTCCTTCCTTTCTTTTATTTTACTATTTATTTATTTTTATTTTTTAAGTACATTTTTTATTATCAGTTAAATTTTATTAATTTTGTATCCCAGCTGTATCACTCTCCCTCATTCCCAATCCCACCCTCCCTCCCTCATTTTCTCCCTGCCCCTTTCCAAGTCCACTGATAGAGGAGGACCTCCTCCCCTTTCATCTGACTCTGTTTTATCAGGTGTCTTCAGGACTGGCTGCAAAGTCCTCCTCTGTGGCCTAGCATGGCTGCTCCTCCCTTGGACGGTGGGGAGGTCAAAGAGCCTGCCATTGAGTTCATGTCAGAAATAATCCCTGTTCCTCTTACTAGGGTACCCACTTGAATACTGAGCTACCATGGGCTACATCCGAGCAGGGGTTCTAGGTTATATCCATACATGGTCCTTGGTTGGAGAAACAGTCTCATATAAGATCCCTGTGCCCAAATATATCTGGGCACAGGGGTTTTACACTTATTTATTTGGGGGGGGGGGTTTCTTGAGACAGGGTTTCTTTATGTAGCCTTAGTGGTCCTAGATGCACTTTGTAGACCAGGCTGGCCTTGAACTCACAGGGGTCCTCTTGCCTCTGTCTCCCAAGTGCTGAGATTACGGGTCTGCACCATCGTGCTCAGCCCAATATAATTTTTTTAAGAAATTACAACAGGGAGTCAATGGTTACAGTGCTAATCTTCTATACATCAAAAGGTAACCTCACTTTGAAACAGGGTCAGAGAAAATATGAGTTATGGTAAGGTCATGGTGAGGTTGTAGTAGTTTCTTATCTATCCACTATAATGAGGGCCTTGTAAAAACAGAAGACAATGGTGTAGTCAGATGAGGACAAGACATAGGCTGGGGAAGGAAGCCAGGTCTGAGGAACTGTCACTACATGCCAGGCAGCTCTTGAGGCTATAGGTTGATTATAGAGAGGAAGGATTCTCCTCTAGGGACTTCCACACATCCTAGCAGACAAGAGAATTTCAAATGGCCAGAGGGCGAGAGAATAAATATGTTTCTGTTGTTTTAAGTGACACTGTTTGCTGAAATTTACTAAGCACTCTTAAGAAACCATGACAGTAAGTCATTGGCTAATTGATGGCCACTGAAGCCAATGTGGAGGCATAATCACTCACAGGAACGACACAGAGCAGTGGGGGAGGTTGCAAATAGGAGAAGCACTAAGATTTATAGTCCAGGTTGAAGAGCGTGAAATAACAAAGGAGAAAGAGATTTCCCAAAGATGCTGGCATGGTTTGGGAAATGAAGTTACCTGGAGCTTGACTCGGGGGCCCAGCAACATGGTCTTTGACTCTCTGAGCACTGCAGGCAACCGAGGAATGACAGAAACCACATCTACTATCAACAAGCCTCCTCTGTGTGCCCTTAATGCATTGAGGTATAATGCATGAGGTGCACCTCACACTAGACAAGCCACTGTAAATACAGTCCTTAGATAGTGGTTCTCAACCTTCCGAGTGCTGCGACCCTTTAATACAGTTTAATTATGTTGTGCTGCCCCCCCACATAATTATTTTATTGCTATTTCGTAACTGTAATTTTGCTACTGTTACAAATAATAATGTAAATATTTTTGGAGTTAGAGGTTTAACAAAGGAGCCACTACCCACAGGTCGAGAACCACTGCCTTAAAGGGACTTTGCTTTCAACAATAAATTAAAAAAAATACAGAGTGGTAGGTGTCAGCGTTTCAAATACAAAGTTAGCTTGGGGAAATAAACATTTTTGTCATTTTTTTAGTTATGAAAAAATTATTCTCACTGGTCATCATACTGAGAATTCCTGCAGGCAAAGAAAAGTTACCAGCCCTTTAAAATTAAAAAATACTCTCAAATTAAAATAAATAAATAAACAAATGCCCTGGGCTGACTTTTATGGATTTCTGGCTTATTGTTCAGAGGAGAATCCAAATAATGGTATTTTTAAAACTTCCTTGGAGGATTCCAATAGATGGCATAAGAATAAGAACCATGAGAAGAAAGCTGTGTCCCAAGCTCCATGCCTCATCTTCAGTTTCTCATCAGCAGATTAGCTCTTTAATCTGTTTACAGACATGGTGAACTGACCCTCTTTCCCCTTCTCATAGTAAATCCAGGCTGTATGTGTGCACACCCGTATCACTTGTATGCCTGCTTGCTTATGTGATTATGTCTGCTTACAAGTGTATATTGTATGGGTTCATTCATCTATTGATTTATTTGGCAAACATTTATTAAGCATCTATAGGATCCTGGTATTTGGCAAAGCATTAAAAATGAGATTTAAGCCTTCACTCCATGAAACTCAGTCTGGGGTGGAAGAGATGAAAGTAGGCTGTGATAATGTGTGATGGTAAGTCTCTAATCAGGAATAAGCACAGGGTGTTATGGAAATGCAGAGGTCCTAAATCTGCTAAGAGGGTCAAGGAAGGATTAATAGATAAAGCAGTGTAGGTTTTTTTTTTTTTTTTTAATTCAGAGACAGGTAGTTGGTACAAAGAAAAAGGCCTTACAGCAGAGAAAACTGCATGAACAAAACAGTAACCTCTACTCTACACACCAAGCTTGCTGCACAGCTGGGGCTAAGCACAACTAACACCCATTGCCTCAGAGTGAAGATGGGAAATGAGCCTACTTTGGTATAGAAAAGTACAGTCCTGAACTACTTTACCTGCCATTGCATGGCGTTGAGGTTTTATTTTCTACACTGGTGCTCCTGAAACCTGGGGTGTGCCTTAGTCCACTCTGGGTGCAATAGAAGACACCACAAGCTGTGTGTTGCCCAAGAGTCATTTACTCCTCATAGTTCTGAGAGAACTTGAAGTCCACAAACAAGGTCCCTGTCCATCATTCTCTTCCAGATGAAGGCACTCTCCCTGGAACACAGGTAGCAGCCAACATCTAGCTATGTATTTCTCATAGAGACGAAGAATTTTAGTCTTTTCTTCCTTGTATTCAGTCATTTATCACCACCATCATGGCCTCATTTAAAGCTACTTACCTCCCAAAGACTTCTTCTCAAATTGTCATCACATTAAAGTCTACAGAATACATATATGTATTTTATACATATATATATATATATATATATATATATAAACACAGTATCTTTATATAATCCAAGCAGGCTTCAAAACTGCCATCCTCCTGTCTGAATATCCTGGGTTGCTGGAACTACAGACTTGTAACCACCACACCTGGACCAACATACACATTTCGAGGATGTATAAACAAGTATACATTTAAATTCTATGTGCATACACATCTATGCATATCCTAGTGTAAATGCATATATATGCAAATTCACAGATAGTAGCTCCAGTCTGAAACCTGAGACTGCACTTCTAACAAACGCATAAGTGATGCAGGAAGTGCTAGGGAGCAGAATTCATAACTGTAGGAGGGAGGTAACACCAGAAGACTCAGAATTTTTCTGTATCTTTTTAAATCTTCAAAATGGAAAAAAAACCTAAGCATAAAAGAACTCAAAGAATGTATACAGTCAAAGCCTGATTCTTGATATTTGATTTCACTTTATTGTATATTTATGAGTGTTTGTCTGAATGTATGTCTGTATACCATGTGTGCGCTGTGCCCAGAGAGGTCGGAAGAGGGCACCAGATTCCCTGGGACAGGAGTTACAGATGATTGTGAGATGCAGTGTAGATGCTGGGAATGAGACCATGGTCTTCTGGAAGAGCAGCCAGTGCTCTTAACCACTGAAAAGCATACTTCTTAATAATCTGCCATATTTCATTGATATATTTTTGCTTAAGCACTTAAATGTGAATTATGAACATAACATTTTACTACTAAGTGCTTAATCTTTCTTCCTACAGATCCAAAGGACCACTGATATCAGCAAAACATCCCTAAATAATGTGATTGGTATGTGTTCTAGAAAGGTAGTCCTGCGTGGAAAATGATGTTGTGAGAAGGTGGGTGACTGGAGCACAGTCAGAGGCTTACAGATGTTTCTGTGAACCCACAGAACATTCACAGATGTGTCTGTGAACATGCATGCAGAGGAATGTGTGTAAATCCACTTACCTGCACCTGTTCACATATGTACAAAGATAATCACTGTTGCTGTGTGTTTGTGTGGGTTTAAGCACATTGCTGCCTTCCAGTTATCCAAACTCTCAGGAGACAGCTGCTTTCTTTGCTCAGCTGGCATCTTGGGACACAGTATCTTCTACTTCCCCACTTGATGGAAAGCAGAGTGAGCTCTGGAAAGGAATTCGAAGCCATCCCTGACAGGGTAGCCTCATCATGCTCAGTACATACCAGCCTCAGTCTGAAGGTAATGTGACAACAAGACACAATGGTGTTAGGATCTAAAACCCCAAAAAGCAATGGGGATTTAGTCAGTCCCTGGGGAGCTGGCCATGTTCACAAAGTGTGCCCTATTAGAAGAGTATCGGCAGATGAGTTACAAGGGGAGATGGGCAAGCGTATGGGCTCAGACAGACCTTGCCTGGTAGTTTAACCCATCTGTACTTCCTGAAGGTCACAGGCAGCAAGACTGAGGTGCTCAAGGCTATGTAGGAAAAGAGCAGCATTAAACCAGGAGCAACTTATTGCTCAGCCATCCATACCTAGTACCCAGCCTTTCCAGGAGGTAATTGGAGAGTCTCCTCCTCTTTCGCAGTAAACTTTAGGAGTGGCCAGAGAACCAATCCAGGAGTTAAATTTTATTATCTAAATACTGTTAAATTGAGACTGATTCTGAAAGGTGGAAACTGTATTTACATTACACACAACAGCATATTACAGGCAGTGTCCTGGGTGGGGACTGGGAGGAGCCTACTTGTGACTGCTCACTACCCTCAAGGCCAGCTCTGTCCAGCACTTGGTATGGACCCATTACCCCACATGCAGTGAGGGAATTTAACGTGTGATTAAACACAGTCTTGCAAACAAAGATGGACATGGGCTTAAATTTCACTTTGCCACTTCTAGGTGAGAGACTTTGCAAAGTACTTGCATGAGGTACTTTTTGTTGCAGAAAGAGAGAGAGAGAACCAAAACCAGCTTACACAATGAAGTGTTTATATTGGCTAACAGTGCCAGAAGGAGAGTCCATAATAATAATAATAATAGGGGAAGAATGGCAGTAGAAGGCTGGATGAGGAAGTTGAGAGATCACATCTCCCACCCATGTACAAACTGAAGAAAGCAAGCTGACGGTGGGGTTACACTATAAATCCTTAAATCCTAACCTGCCATGGTGTACTCCCCCAAGCAAGGTTCCTCCTCCTAAACATTTACAACCTCTTGAACTAGCACTGCCCACGGAGGACCAAGTATGCAAATATATAAGCCTATTAAAAGACATTTCTTTTCCAAGTCATCACAACCTTCAGTCTCCAAACCACCTTTGCTTACTGGTAGATGTGCTGGAAGTTTGATAAACACTTGATGTATTGGCCTGCTGGCAGAATCAGCAAGATTTGATTGGAGAGTTCACTTATCCATTCCACAAATTCATTGTGCCTATCTTCTTGGAGGGAATCCAAAGGAAGGATGATATAAAAAGGAGCTTTTAACCTTTCCCTATTTGAGCCAGAATGACTCTTCCTTTGCCTAATGCATTATACAGTAGGATTGGGTTGTGTGTGTGTGTGTGTGTGTGTGTGTGTATCATATTGTTTTAAGTTCATTATCTGGGGTAAGATAGAAGAGAAGTAGTATCTGGACTGCTTGCTTACTTACTGCAACTCCGTCATGCGGCCTGTGGTCTTGATATAATCACAAAGACTCGTTCCTCTCAGCTGTTAGGGAGGTCAGACGAATGCTCTCCACTAAGCCCTGTGCTTTGTGGGTTGCAACGATACCCTAAACACTTTCACTTATGACAGTCCTCACAGCTTCCTCACACCCTGAATTTCCACAGGCTCCAGCCCCCTCCCTCCTTCACTGTGCAAGAGAGCCATCCCATAAGTCGCAGGACCTAGGATGCAGGGAGGCTAGCACTACTCCCTGTGAGCACCCTAGAGGGGGCGGGGTCAAGGAAACAAGGGGAAGGTAGGAGGTGCCTGACCCTTCGCACGCTGTTACTCCACCAGGGACCATTCCCTCTTCTCTGGCCAATGGTGCTGCAAGGGGGAACTAGTTCGACCCTTCTGTTTATATGGGTGTCATTGTCTCCAGGTCGCCTGCTTCCCCCTTAACGGCCATGAATGTTGGTGGAAGTCTCTGCTTTCTGCTGCCCCCTCTTCAGTGTGTGGCCTTACGAGCAGGGAGGAAGGGCATTTATTATACATTTCCCTTTTTGATTTATCCATAGGAATGATTTGGGAATGCTGGCACAGGTGAGATATGCTACCAGAGCAACTATTGATCAGCTTATTTGAGCACAAAACACAGGCATTGTTTAAAGAGCTACATGAGAAATAATTGCATCCAGGGGGGATTTCATGTACTTTCAATTTTACCATGACTGGAAGCAGATATTGGCCTGTTTGATCATTATAATAACAAGGCGCTCAGACTGCTTGAAATGGATTTTGTATCTGGACATACAGTTGAATTTTAAAAAGTGTAACTTTCACAAGTTGAAAAATAGGAATATTCTTTTCAAAAAAAAATATGTACCCTTGAAATTATTCATGAGAGCTGCACTTTGTATCTGTGATGGGGTTGTGATATGTAAGGAAGATTACTTTCTATAGAAATTTCATGAAGGGTCCCCTTCTATGCGTCAGCATAATGTTCAAGCTCGGGCCTTAAAACCTTCTTATTTCTAGCTATAGTACTGAAAGTGCTGGGCTCGCTGTTATGTTCTTACTGGATAATTGCATTTGCTGCCATTGGGACTGTAGAAGTCAGGCAAGAACATTCTGGGAAGGGGGCAGAGTTTTGACCTGAAGCATATGCATGAGGCATTTAGAATACAGCAAGCAGGTCAATTTCAGATGGCTATTTCTGGGAAAACTCACTGACCTCCAGGCAAAGAGACTTCAGTTTGAGTTCTAAACCTCAATTTTAACCTGGGGTAAAAGATTAACTCAGTAGAAATAGGTACAAACTTCTTAATACCAGGGTATATATATATATATATATATATATATATATATATATATATGTATATAGCCAGAAATATGTTTAATGGAAACCCTAAAAGCATTTTTCTTTAACATCAGAGACAACACAGAAATGTTCACAATTTTGATACTTATCTCTAAACAAGTGTAAAACTGTGCAATTAATGGGGTAGGCAGGAGTGTGATACAATTGCTATGTGAGATTGAAATCAAGAAACATTCCCATTATTTTTTTGACAGTTGCTATTTCACAAAACTCAAGACTATCCAGATGAAACAGATGAAAAAGCAAGACATTTTAACAAATTTGTGACGTTAGCAGTAAAATAAAGTTTTCTTACTACGAAAAAGTACAGTCATCAAAAGATGAGATAAAAAAGTAAAATCTACAAATAGCACTTTACCAAATAAAATACTTGATAACAGATGATAAAGACAGACAAGTATAGTCAACTGAACTCAAAGCCATGTGAAACAAAACAAGGTGCCATTTCTCATTAATTTGATAAAAATGAATTATTATAATCAATTTCGGAGACTAATTCAGATAAATATCAACACAATGTAGCAGGCAAATGGACCAGGGTAAAGACATCGGTGCTTGTGTATGTGAAGGGATATTTGTAGGGGAGTGAGCATACACATTCACCTGAAAGCACTCTAAACTCAGACAAGGAACTGCCACCTGGAATCTCATTGTACCAAAGAAGAGGGGAGGGGCGGAATTTGCTTAATATTTTGAACCACCCCATTTCCGTCTTCTACGATGCTTAAAAGAAAATAGTGTAAGAGGTAGCACCAGAATTCAGACCCATTCTCGATTTTGCTTCATTCGTGTTTTTTTTTTTCCATAGAGATTTATGTCATTATTTTTTATATTAGAAGTAATGTTATGTTGCTTGTAAGAAAGAAAGAAAGAAAGAAAGAAAGAAAGAAAGAAAGAAAGAAAGAAAACAACTTGGAAAAATAAATACAAAGAGGAGATAGAGAAAAGACAGTTACATCCATTTGTTACCCTTTGGTGTGAGAGCAAGTCGCCCTATAGTTTACCCAGCACAGAGAGCCACGCTTCTCAGGAGCTCCATGTCCTGCATGTTAGTTCCTGAGGGGATTTGCATGTGGCTTATCGTAAGCCGAGAGTGTGGAGCTACTGCAGACATGGATCGACGTCAGCATTTTGAGGGTCTGTACAAAAGCACATCCTAATGGTTGTCCCATCTACCTAGTTGTTCCAGCAATGGGTCTCTTTAAGCTTTTGCTTGTTTTGATTTGTATGATGACTATTTTATGTTCATCTCTTTCATTGTTCTTTTTAGTGCATTCTTAGAAGTAAGCACATATGCCCGGAAGTAGAGCTATATATTTTTTATATTATGTTCTCTTATTTAATACCTTGCTCTGTGTCTATGTGTATGTGCGTTTGTGTGTGCATGCGCAAATACATGTGCATACACTTTCCACAGTGCACATGCAGAGATCAGAGGGATAGCCTCTGGAAATCAGGTCTTTTTTTTTCTACCATGTTGAGTTCTGAGAGTCAATAGGGAACAAGGCCAGGGAACAAGTCTTACTCAGCGAGGTAGCTCACTAGACAGGAAATCTCTCTCTTTCTCTCATATCTATCTACCTACCTACTATCTATCTATCTATCTATCTATCTATCTATCTATCTATCTATCTTAGGGGCAGGGTCTAAATATGTAACTCTGTCTGGCCTGGAGAGCTTTCTATGTAGATCATGCTGGCTTTGAACTCAGAGATCCCACCTGCCTCTGCCTCTTAAGTACTGGGACTAAAGGCCTGAGACACTATACCCAGTAAGTAAATTGAATCTTAATATGTTGTTTAAAACCTAAAACAGCAACGAAGACCCTTCAACATTCATATTTCCTCACACAATCACCACGTCTCACCAAGACTTCACGGTTCTTCTTTTTCCTGATGATTTTACATGCCTCCTTATGCTCTAAGTTCAAAATCTGAGCGTAGATATATCTGGAGACTTTCAATCCCGATATGTTTGTTTGCTTGTTTTTACATTGCCATCCCTCCAATTTGATTCTTATAATTTGAAATATTTTAATTTCTGGCAAGCCTAAGTACTCCTTTTTATCTTTTTCCTCTAAAAAATGTTGGGTATTTCTCACATTATTAGGTTTCTTGATGGACTTTAAACATAATTTCATAACAGCTTAAATAGATAGTTTTTTTTCCTTTATTTTTATTTCATGTGTATAGGTGTTTTTTCCTATAGATAGATATAGAGAGAGAGAGAGACACAGAGACAGAGAGATTATTCATGTGCTTGCAGTACCCACTGGGGCCAGGAGAGGGCTTTGAATCTCTTAGGACTGAAATTACATATGGTTGTGAGCTACCTGGTGCTGGGGACCCACGTGTTGTCCACACTGCCCATCAGCTATATATGCATAGGGGTTCTAGGTCCAGCCTGTGCATGTTCTTTGATTAGTGATGCATCAATCTCTGTGAGCCCCCATGGGCCAAGGATAGTTTACTCTCCAGGTCTTCTTGTGATGTCCATGACCCCTCCAGTTCCTTTTATCCTTCTTCCCACTCTGCATCTGTTTTCACCAGCTGTTGGATGGATGAAGTCTCTCAAAGACAGTCATACTAGGCTCCTGTCTACAAACATAGATGAGTTTCATTATTAGTGACAGGGGTTGGCTCTCTTCCATGGAATGGGCTGCAACTTGGGACACTCAATGGTTTGCCATTCCCTCAATCTCTGTTCCATCTTTATCCCCACTTATTACTTTTTTATTTCAACATGGCCACCCTTTTAATTCTTGTTGGTTCTAAGTGGTCTATTCTCCACCTCCAGTAGATTAATTTTAGTTTTTAGGTAGACCTTACCTTCTTCAAGTAATAATGAATTTTTGTTAGCTCTTACAGAGTATGCTTTCAAAATCCTAAATTATTTTCAAGTGTATATGTTTTCTATGTGAACACCTTTTTAATAGAAAAGAGTCCTTACTTAGGTATTATATATTCATATCTCTTTCTAGCTATCTATGGGGATATACTATTGAGTTCACAGAAGAACAAATTGTGGGTACTGGTTAGTCTTAGTTTAGCTATTAGAAAAAGTTTGGCCATACCACAGTGTCCCCTGAAATTCATTGTGCTTATATCATTGTTTGTTTAATATAAAAAATGGGTATCTATTTTTCTTTTAAAATTCCAGCCCTTATTTCTATATATCTGATCCCAAGTTACTTATCAGATGAAACTCCTTTGTGATCAAATATTTTACCAATACATATAAAAAACCTTTGTCCTGTTTAATGCTATTTTTAATCTTTAAAATTTACTTAGTTGAAGGCATATTAATACCTTTTAGTTGTCTGGGTTTGGTTAAGTTACTGTAACTTTGTTTTTCTAATTTGAAAGGTTTTATACCATGTAGTTTGAGCATATTGTTTTCTCTTCCCCACCTCCGTATCCACCCGGCTTAATCACTGGATATGTAACTTTGTAAATTCTTGTACTTTTTACCTGGGAAAGCATTTAATTTTTTGCATCTTATGGTTTGGCTTCTGTGATGTAGCTGTGTCTGAGCCGCCAGTTTTTCTACATTGCCCTCCTATCCTCTGCTTTGACAAATTCATCCTCATCTGCCTGCACTTAGATCATCAGTTCTCAACCTGTGGGTCGCTTCTTCTTTGGGGGTCCAGTGACCCTTTCACAGGGGTCACATATCAGATATTCCGTATATCAGATATGTGCATTTCATTAACAGTAGCAAAATTACAGTTATGACATATCAAATAACTTTGTGATGGGGGTATCAACAATGTGAGGAATGGTGCTGAAAGGTTACCACATCAGGAAGGCTGAAAACCACTGTTTTAGGTGCAGTGATGCTATCCTTGAGTTTGCTTTCCTAGTCTTTTTGTTCATTTGTTTGTTTTTGTATTGGCTGCTTTGTTATATTTTCTATTTATACACAATGCCATTAAATATTTAAACATTTTAAATTTCAAAAAGATAAAATGAATAATTTAATAAATTTATTTTTTAAAATATCTTAATTATTTATGTAATTCTAGGTAGAGTCTACTTCAAAGACAAAAGATAAAGTAATTGGGAAATATTGCAAATGTGTTTAAAGCAATTATCTCCATGTTGGCTTTGCTTTTCTCTGTTTCTTATTGGTATTTGATAGTTTGACTGTGTTTTCTGGGTTTTTTTTTTTTAATTTATTAGGTCATGGTCACTCATGGAGCATGAGTTAATTATGTGTTAATCATCAGCAGAATCCCAATGAAATAGCACTTGTTAACTTTGTTGTAGATTTGTATGCGCTGAGGTTTACATGTGTTAATCACGTTACCTGGCTGCCCCAAATGGTGATGTTGTAGGGCTCAGAACACACGCCTGTGCCCCTTCGGGTCCACAAGCACACAGGGCACATGTGGCCCTTCACATTTCTGACCACGTGCCGAGTATCTCTCTCTTCTGCAAGTGGGGAGGCCCCAGGACTGAGTTCATATCAGCTCTTTTTTTTTCATGGTATTCATTTGAAACACAGTATTCTTTCATAGTTTCAAGATGGTGTCTTTTCTCTGTTGTTGTCTGTCATCATATTTTTCTCTTCTTATTTCTGTTCTCTACATTCAGGCTGTTTAGGTACCCTATGACATGTAAATATCATTCTTTAACTTCCTCTGTCTCTCACCAAAGATGTCATTTTCATCTCTTTCTTTTGCTTTTGACTTCTTGGAGAATTCTACACAAGCACTCCTTTTCTAACCCACTCACTTAATGCAATTTTAAACTGATGTTTGTTGCTATGTTTGAGGTTTTAATTCAATGAGTTTGATTCTGAGTTCTGTAGGAACCTCTACAGTCCTCATGACTTTCCCCTTTGATGTCATCATGGCTGCAATGATCCCTTTAATCATAACGACCATCCCTGCTTCCATTCATCACAGTCACCATGTTTTGTTTGGAAGTCATGTTATCGTTTTCAAAACAGGTTTTTCACTTATTTATTTATCTTAAAAAACAATGCTATTTGTCTGTAGACCTTGCTTTTTTTCCTCTTTCCTGTCTTTCTTTTCCCTTAGAAAGAGAAATAATTGACTTTATATGCTTGAAGAAAATAACCAACTCCCAATCTCTATATGATTGCCAGTGGAATGCACACACACGCGCGTGCGCGCACACACACACACACACACACACACACACAGAGAGAGAGAGAGAGAGAGAGAAAGAGAGAGAGAGAGAGAGAGAGAAACACAGAGAGAGAGGAACAAATAGATGCAAATAATGATTATGTGGATTATGGTGATAAAGAGGAGGAAAAGGAGAAGGAAAGAAGAAAGGAAACAAAAAAGGAAGGAATGAAAGAAAGAAACAAAAGGACAAATAAAGAAAAAGGAAGGAGGGAAAAAGGAAAAGCAAATAGTGTCTAAGTTGAATATTCCTTATCCAAAGTACTTATGTTAAGAAGTATTTTAAATTTACATCAGCCGCTCCTCTCTCCCCCAACTTCAATGTCTCTCGCGTCCGTCTCACTTCTCAAAATAATAGCCTCTTATTCTTTAGTTGTTATTGTTTTACACACGTATGTATGTACATATAAATTTATAAATATAACCTGCTCAGATAATTTAGTGTTTCTCATTTGTGTTTAGAATTAAAAAAAAATATTTTGAACCATTGCATATATGTAGTGCTGTCTTTTGGATTGTGATCCAAGTTCTAATAAAATTTCATTTATATTTTATATAGAGTTCATGCACAAATCCACAATGATTTACTGCACATACATTTTCATTCATATATATTAATTGTACAAAGAGGAACTTTATCACATTTTCATACATACCCATAAATGCTCACATTGTTTTGATTATACTCCTCCCTGTCATTGTGAGATTACTTCGTTCTTTCATTCCCTCAACCAATGATTTTCTTTTCTCTTTAATTTTTGCATGTGAGATAAAATGTGGTCCTTATCTTTATGATCCATTCATTTTCTTGCAAACAGCAAATGGATGATTTGACTGTAGTTTGTCACATTAGATAAGGTATGGAATCGCCACCTGTGATACCACATTTTTTACTCAAAAAGATTTCCAATTTTAGATCAGGGACATTTAAACTTTATTATCAACTGTTCCTTCAAGGAGGAAAGAGCTGACCCAACCAGAGATTTGTGTCACTTTCTCAGTTCCTATGTTCCTCAATAAGCAGGAAAAACCCTTATGTATAGGAGATTATAATTTATTGCAGCTTAGGCAGTCTAAGCAAGAGGATGATAAGAGAGCAGAGCTTCAGGGTCCTCTGCCTGCAGGTTCCTAAGTATTGTATCTGCATGGTGTAGAGACTGCGCCAGCCAGACACAGACATCAGCACTTCTGTCCTTTTGTAGGGTATGCAACTTGGAGCCATTCAATTGCCATTCATCCATTGTCCTGTTAGACAGCACATATGAGAGCTGAGCATGCTGCCTTGTCTTCTGCCTTATCCATTTGAGACATAGTCTCAGAATTTTCTATCACCATATTTTCCCCAGAGAGGAGCTACAGTTCATCTTCTAGACATCTTAGGTATACGGCCATGTATATTTCAGTCAGCAGAAATTCCTGTCGTGTTGTTGACATCCTTTTTTAAAAGATTTCTACAGCTATTCAAAGATACTTTGAAATTTGTGTTCACTGTATTTCAATAATTATAAACATCTCCTCCTTTGCCTCTTCTTTCATTTCTTAGAATCATTTGAAAAATAACTCCTCCTGATGCAAAGGTTGTCATTCTTTATCCATCTCAAAACACCCTGAAAATGTTCTTCCACTGATTATTGTGTTTGTTTGTGAATGCAAATGTATACATAAAATAATATAAAGGTAATATTGTTGAGCTTGACTAAATATAGTCTGGGCTTGGTGAGTTAGACATGGGGTTAGGAATATTGCTGTGAGTTCAGCAGGACAGTAGCTGAGTTATAAGATAATTATTCCTCTTCAATGGCTCTCACCATGACAACTCAGTCCTGAAATTCAACTATTATTCAGCTCAAATTATTGTCAAAGTTTAAAGCCTGGATTTTATTGACCTCCTTTTGATGTCTATGACATATAATCATCTGGGTATATGAAACCAGATTGTTAACTGCAAGAACAGCTCAAAAAATTCTTACTGTATACACCTGGACATTTCTCTTGTTAGGCCTGTGCAATGAGTCAGTCTCTGGGCTCTGCCATACACACACATCCACTCTGGGGCAGAAATTGAACATGGCATTCCTATCTCCTTTGCTATCAAGCTGCAAGTTTTTCAGAGACCAAATAGTCTACTCTGCTTTATAGTCAACATAGGCTGTCTTGGGACTTACATTTCAAATCCCTGCTCTATTGTTATAAGATTTAGACAACAAGAAGTGGAGGTGAAAGAGGCAGGAGAAAGTGGATGAGAAGAAAGGAAAAAGAAGGAAAACGAGGAGAGAACAGAAGAACAGGATGGCAAAGGAGAACGAAAAAAGAGACTTACGTGCAAGAAAACATTAGATTCAATGCTAAAACCATCTGATAACACGCCCCTCCCTTAGAATAGGTTGGGTAAGCAAAAATTCTATTCACACAGCCCATTGTCTGATTTTAAACCAGCTATAGAAATAAAAGTAAGAACAGTGTTGTTTTTAAATGTCAAATCCAAAGGAAACATTATTCCTCATTCATAGAACTAGTCAGCAACATTTAGCTTGACTATTGGTCCTGGTAGTGTTACATTAACAAAATCTCATTGACTAGGTCATGTAAAGAACATAATTATATTTAGACTCAGTTCTGGAGGATGGAAGACTAGGTGTCAGCAGCTGATTTCATCTGAGATCTTGCAAATGGCTACACTATCATGTATCCTCATTTTGTTCCCTTCCATCCCCAGGGCTGTGTTATAATGTCCTCTTCTTAAATACACACCAGTCATTCCAGATTAAGGCCCACTCAGACTCCATTTTATTTTAATTATCCCCTTAAAGACATTAATTTCAAATGAGTGACATTCTGAGTTCTGGTAGTTTAGCATATGAGTGTGATGATAGAAATATATCTCAACCCATAACAGCCAGTAAAAGAATTATAAGTCACTGTACTCAACACAGTTTTTTTTTTAATTTCATTGCAATTAGATGTTACTTATCATACAAGAGTACATAAACTGCATCTTGGCTTTAATAAATTTACAGACTTTTTGGTAAAACCAAGTCTACAAACAAAAATTAATAGAATTCAAATGTGTGGTGAGGGCTTTGACTTTTTTCCTGGCAACATAACACCCTGTCTGCCTACAGGAAGTCAATCGTATAGAAAGGATGTCCCTTAATATTTGTGTAAACCCGGGATGATTGACTGGAGCTTTGATTGCCAGTTACTCTAGGTTGTATGAAAAAAAACCATTGTGGAAACTTAAAGGGAACCAGTTCTGAGTCATTGAGAGAAAATGAAAGAATCAAGAAAGCTTTGATGAAGAAAGAAATGGATGGATGCCATTAGTCTAACAAAGATTAAATCAAGGCTTATTTAAGAAACCTTGTGGAAGTAATGACTAGCATGTATGTCATGCCCAGAAAGCTGTCATGAGTAGAGCTGTCAGTGTTTGTTCTTTAGGAACACAGGTTTAGAGACCGGAAGAGAAAAACCTAATTATAGACACACAGACATGCAGCAGGATATGGCTGAAGTGGAGACTATAAGAAAGAATGAAGAGTGAGAGAAATTAGTGATGACTATCCATATTTAAGGGTCCAGAAGAGGAAGACAAGTGAGTGAAGGGAGCACACAGTGGAGCTCTAGAAATACAGGGCAAGAAGAGAATCATAGTAGGCAGAGAGGAAAGGAGTATAAAGCCCAAGAAATAAGCCCCCAGGAAGCAGGTGAACTATAGATTACAGTCAATAGATATGGATGTGGTCTGGGTGTCCAGTGTTGCAGAAAGGCTCACAAGATCCAGAAGAGAGTGACACATCAGTGCTGATTCCTGGCTCTTACTTTCAGAGAAATAAGTAGGCAAGAAATCAGACTGGAAAGTAGTAAGATGCAAAGGGCCCTCGATACATGCAAGTAGCAGGGCTGAGTTTTAATAGTGAGTACTGATCTACAGTTAGAGTGAAAAGTAAGAGAATCAGGAGTTGATGGTTTTCTATAAGTCAGGGTTCCATGCAAGAAATATGAAATATGTGACTTCACTCAGTTCTCCTAACTGCCTGGGGTGTATGTTCATGAGAAAACCGGAGCTCAGAGTGTTATCCAGGTTTGAATAATTAGTAAATAGATAAAGTGAGAAAGAACTAAGTAATAGTCATCAGTGCTTGTATTCTTTTTGCTACTGTTGGAGGGTTTGTTTGTTTTGTTTTGTTTTCCCAGCATTTTTTATTTTTATTTATTATAATTTATTAACTTTGTATCCCAGCTGTAGCCCTCTCCCTCACTCCTTCCCAATCCCACCCTCATTCCCTCATCTCCTCCGAATGCCCCTCTCCAAGTCCACTGATAGGGGAGGTCCTTTCCCCCTTCCATCTGATCCTAGCCTATCAGGTCTCATCAGGACCAGCTGCATTGTTTTCCTCTGTGGCCTGGCAGGTTTTGAGAATGAGGAAGGCAGGATAATTAGAGTACTGAGTCAGAACTATCTGAGAGTTTTAAGAACCATTTCACAGAACATCCACGAAGGACTGTGTATGGCAGGAAGAACCTCGCCAGCTTTCGTCACGTGTTAGCTGAGAATGTGAAAGCTCTTGGCAACTTGCCATTGTGACATAATGTGCAGTAGTGGGGGAAGGTCCCACTGTTACGGTCAGTCTCAAAGAAGGCCCTAGGGCTCCTGATGTTCTGCCTGATGCTCTGGGGATAAAGATCTCTCCATATGATTCCCTTGTACTGTTTTAGCAGTTGGTGGGGCAGCTCCACACTCTAGTGCTCCACGCCCCCCTGTTCCTGCCTAGAAAGCAGCATGGAGCAATTAAGGAGTGGGCTCTGAGCCAGGCCACCTGCATGTCAGGCTTGGTTCAGAATCTCACCTGCTAGGTGACTTGTGGCATTACGAGACTCAATTAACCTCTCTGTGTCTCCATCCCTGCACTTTCTTATCTGCTGGGAATCGTTCTATGCAATAAAGTTGTCATGAGAACTAAATCTCTAGGTGCTTGCAAAAGCCTTGGGCATATGCTAAGTCACTTAGAGGCTAAGTGGATCATCCAGATTTTGTATTTGCCAATTGACAGGATATTTTAAAAGCACATGCTTTCCAACCATTCACTAATAATTTGGGGCATATTGTATTAAATTTCTATAGAATTATGTTTGGTGGGCGACAATAGAGAGGTGTGTGTGTGTGTGTGTGTGTGTGTGTGTGTGTGTGTGTATGCATATTCGTATGGAAGGTGTTCATGTGTCCATGCATGTGTAGTTCCATAGTAAAGGATCTATGTAGCTGTTTTGTTTGTTTGGTAGAGTAGGTTTTTTTTTTTCTGCCTTGTTTTTTGATAGAGTCTTTTTCAGGGTCCTACATCCCACCCACTTATTAGGCTGGCTGACCGGAGAACCCCAGAGGTCCTCTGTCTCCAGCTCTCCAGACTGGGATGATAGATCCATGTAACCATGCCCAGTTTTGTATATGGCTTCTGGGCATTGAAGTCAGGTCCTTTTGCTTGTATGGCGGCGGACAAAGTCATCTTCCCAGCACAGCCAAGAGATATGTATCCATACTTTTCCTATGAAAAAAAAAATACAGAGGGGTCAGAGAGGTCAGTGAGATTCACTTAGATAAGCCAAGCAAATAATTGGAGGAACTGGGCAGGGAGACCTTCTGCTTTTCCTCTAGAATATGTCAGCCTAGACTCTATCAGCCCAGAGGGATTGCTCCACAACCTCCCACTGCTTCCTTCTGCTGTCTTACTTGTTCTACTACAATTAAGTTCTGGCACTAACCAACCAGAGTCAGGAGAGACCACACAGGTTAAAGAGATCAACACACAACAGTGCCCTCGCTTCACACCAGCTGGCTTTCTCAGCCTTAAGATTTCACAATTTGCTAGAATGACTTACAGAGCTCTTGCAATTATATTTTCCCCTTTCTAAAACCCCTTTAGACTTTTGACCTCCACAACTGCAGGAGACTAGATCCATGCTCTTTTAGCTCATTGTGTTTATAATAATTTGCTACAGCAAAAATAATCAACAAATACAAATAGCACGTTGTGGTAGTTTGGAATACAGGAACTTCTAGAGAAAGACTGTCTAGGTTTGAGTTTTAATTTATTGACCGACTGTAGTTGACACACTCAGTGACTGTGCATTGTTAGTCATTCTTTTTGTTCCTCAGTGTCCCTGCTACATTACATGGGTATATATGTTCTAAAGGCAGAAATTTGGACATACAGTGCACAGAACAGCAAATAAGCCTTAGAGATATTATTCTTTGGCAAGCGAAATCTAAAACAGATGAAACTACTTAAGCAAAACACTAATAAAATTGTATCAATTCTCCTTGGGTATTCTGGTCTTGGCTAAAAATCTCTGCCCTTTGGCAGTCTAAACTATTGCAGTTTTGAAATCTGTATTCTGGTATTATTTAAAATCAACCAACCCAACTTCCCTTCCTCAGACAGTTACTGAGTGGGTGAAATCTCTGTCCTCAAAAACTGATACCTAACTGGACTTCATCTCTGACAAACAAACAAACAAACAAAAGAGCAAACAAAAAAAACCCACTTTTCCTGCCTTCACAATTTACTTTGTCTCGTTTGTTTATTAAACCAGGCTGGAAGGTTCATGGCCGGAAGGTTCTGGGTCATGTTCTGCTTGTCTTAGGAATCTCTTGGTGATGCATTGTTTTCTCTGGTAACCTCAGGTGAAATAGTTTCTGGGTGCTTTGTGATTCTGGAAAGGAAGGTACCTTTAATGTCACCTTGTTCTTGTTTAACAATCTCATTAGAAATGAAGAACATGAAGTTGCAAGAACAAGTCATAATAAAAACAGCCCTGACTCAATCCCAAGAAGCATTGTGTTAATCTTCCCTTTTTAAAATCTATTCTTAGTATATCTTGGTAAGAATGCATCAGTAAGCCTTCTAAAGGAGTGTACTAATGGATACTCTTTAAACTCTTAACCCCATTATGTTGACTGTGGAGGCATGAGCATAGGCACAGAGCCTTGACACCTAAGCAGAATATGTCATTCAAGCTCCTGAGCCATGAGTGATGTGGTGACAAGAAGTAGGTTGATTTGAGGGACAATTTAGGACTAAAGAAAAGTGAGGATCACAATATTTGATAATAGGCTTTTTAATTAAATTTTTATTTTTATATTAATTACAGTTTATTCACTTTAGACCCCTCCCACATTCCCTTCCAATCCCACTCACCCTCCCTCATCTCCTCCCATGCCCCACTCCAAGTCCACTAATAGGGGAGGTCCTCCTTCCCTTCCATCTTACCCTAGCTTATCAGGTCTCATCAGGACTGGCTTCATTGTCCTCCTCTGTGGCCTGGCATGGCAGCTCCCCCCTCAGGGGGAGGTGATCAAATAGTAGGTTTTTAACTAGGATTGAGTAAATTCCAACCTCTAGAATGTTCTTAAATTAGATTTTGACCATGGGACTCATTTCAGGATCTGCTGCTACATAGCCTGCTGTGTCTTAGTGAGATCTGATGCTGAGGCCACACACTGCTCTCAACCTGAGCAAGCTGCAGGTAGCATGGGAAGACGCAAGGGCATATTCAACAATGAATCTGCTGGTATTGTGGATAGCATGACCATGCAACTCCAGATTATCCCTACCTCTATTTCTTGTGAGGAATGTAGAGGTGATGTCTGACACATTCTCTCTCCAAATCCTTGCTGCAGCTTGTGGGCTGAAGACAAAGCAGGCTGTTATGGACACAAGGTCCTTCTCAAGTGGGTTTCCACATTCATCTACCCTCATTCCTTTTGCAACTTCTTCTAAGCCATCCTAAGTATCTTAACATCCTAAGAATTCTCCAGAATATCTACGTTTCTGTGATATCTGCCTGTGTTGTTGTACTATCCTGAAATACCCCTTGAAGACCAGATTTCTTTTATTCTCATGCATCTCAGATAGACCCAATTATCAAACGTCATGCAGCATCCTCCTGCCACCTCAAGCATGATGTCTCTCCTTTTCCATCCATGTAGACTCAGTGCCACCTTTTACCACATTCCCACGTTGCTGTTTGACCATGTTATGGTGGCATTAGAATAATTTTATCATAATTCTTTGAGCTTCCAAAGAGTAGATGATACGCTTGTTTCAATCTTGTGTAATCCCAGTTCTAAGTAAGCATAAGAGATTTTCCACATCACCACATAGTGTTATTGACTTTACTAACCTTCTGTTAGTGTTTGGTCATCAGAACAAATACCTGAGATATTTGCTGTAGTATATAGGCTTATTTTATTATTATTGTTATTTGACGTAATTTTAAAGGTTTCAGTCTAATGCTTATTGACTGCATGACTTCGGTGGAGACACAAGCATGCTCACCTCCATGAGCAGTAAGAGAGGGGAAGGAGGGTAGAATAGTCACACTATGCCATTTGAGACATAGTAGCTCAAAGATAATATACTAGACCACACCTGTCTGTTTCTGCTACCTCACAGCAGCACACTGAGCTGAGCAGGTCACTGAGCTGAGTTCTCTAACCTGAGAACCTTTGACATACAGTCAACAGTTGAGCCACAGCAAGATAAGGATAGCAAGATAAGGATAGCAAGGCCCACTGAGCACCTGCATCCAGATCTCTTATTACTCTGAGACAAGTTTTGTCAGTCCATTACTCTGACATTACCTTAACCAGGCTACTGGCAGCCTCCCCCTATTCTCCCCCAGACTTCCCATTTCACCCCTGTCTCCCTCTCTTTTCTCAGGCACCAGATATAACTGTTCCCAGGTCTGGCTCCCCTTTCAGGCTGCAGCCTGTTTTGGGGTATGTTTCTCTTCCTTGACTCCAAGCTTCACCCTCCTTTTATCTCCAGTTGCATGGCTGTTTGTTTCTTCCTTACACCTCCCCATTGGTTTTGTTTTGTTTTGTTTTGTTTCATATCTGTCTCTAAAACCACTCACCTACCAATAAGTTAAAGGTTCACAATTTTTGTTTTTGTTGTTGTCATTAGTGCAAATAACCCAGCCTAAAGCAGGCACAAATCTTGCAGACTGTCCAGGTAAAATGCCAGCAAGCATTCTATATAAAAGACATTTTCTTGGACATTTTCATCCATCTGATGGCTGCTGTAAAAGGAGCTGGACTCTGATAGGAAAATCCTCACCTAGCCAAAGTAATGGCTTGAGGGTCTCGACAGTGCTTCAGCCATGCTGCACTCCGATGTAGACTCAGGAAATTCAACAGAACCCACAAACGCTGCTCTGCAACTGTTATCAGCACTTTAAGCAGGGAATTAAGAGATTTCATGTGGTTAAAACACTTTTGTGGATGGGACGGTGAATGACACAATTTAAATCAGCTGAAAACTGCTTTGATTTCCATTCCCACAGGCACAGGCTTGGGGAAGGATGAAGAGACAGGCATCCAAGGTCCTCTCAGAGCTGATTGACAACTGTGCCTGTATCTAAAGACAGCCAGGCACTGTGGGCAGAGAGCCTGGTACCAGACTTCATTGATTTTCCTAATAGGTCATTCCCACCTGAGCTCATTGCTGGTCCTCTTATGAATATGCAGGCCCAGGGTAAATGGGAGGCCTGCATCATCTTTCAGAAAGCACTACCTGACTCCATATAAGCGTATGATTTTGCCTAAGACTCGATAATTCACTGAACTGACATCCTTCAGCATCCCTGCCGTCAATGCCTCTCAGAGAACACTGCTGCAATTAAACTAGAAAATTAGAGCTCTTAGCTGGACTCCCTGGAGGTGCATATGTAAAACAGAATAATAAATGATTGTCATTTCAGTTCAGAACATAGAATTAATCACGGCCAAAGAGAGAGTCCCGAGTCTTGCAGGAAGGACCATCAAGGGTCACCGGTCACCATCCCTTGCCGGAGATGAAAACGAAGGTCTCTGCTGTTACCTTGAAGCATTTGCGTGGCATGGCTGTTGTTGCCACAGGACCTGCAGAGAACACACCAACAGAAAAATTATTCCCCAGTACAGCTTCTTCTTTTTCTGTTGAAAAATTCAAAAGCCCAGCCTCAGGCAGTGGAAACACAATCCAGACAGCAGCTTGCTGAACATTCTTGTTCTTTCCAATCAGAAGGAAAGCAAAAGAGGAGTCCTAGAGACACGCGAGGGAGGCACAGCAGGCAAGGCAGAGGCTGTGAGGTTTCTGGGAGCTTCTTTTCCACTAGAACAACTGGGTCAGTAAGAGTTCATCTGTGGAGGCCTGTCAGGCAAAGGCAATGCAATGGCCACTGGGAACAAGAATGAGGAGACATTTTGACAGTCAGTTGGAGTGTGCAGCTATAGTCACCATGGGCTAGGGACCTTTGCTGTATAAGCAACTAAGGCCTTTTAGTGAATGTGAGGCCCTCAGCATCAGCTGGATAAAACACAGGATTCTGGCTTTGGCCGAATGAGAAAGCCTTCGACAATTCCTATTTACAGTGAGCTGGTATCAACTGGTCCAGGTTTAGGGCACTGCGTCCATTACTAAAGGACATTTTAGAGCTCTTGGTATTTAGTTAAATATATATATATTTTTTTTATCAAAGAAGAAGCCAGATTTTGTTTTTCCTCCAATTGATGCGTATGCAGTGTAAAGACAGTCCCCTGTACTCCCAGGTTTTCTGTTGAGTATAAATGACCTGAACACACAGGATCTATACAAACAAGCCCACCCTCTATCACTCAGTGTCATGGAGTGGATGTGCCCAGTTCTGCCTAGTCTATCAAGAATGGCTTCCCAAATGAGAAACTTGACTTCCTGCCACTGCTTATGAGGGGAGAGATAAGATAGGAGGCAGTCTACAGAAGGAGGGACTTCAATGGAAATAAATAGAGAGTACACTCAGAGATAAGAGAATACTATATATATATATATATATGTATACACAATACATATTTTAAATATATATATATATATCTTCAGAGAGAGAGAGGAGGGGATGATGCCACAGGTGGTAGAGAGTGGCATCCATAGCTCTCAGCTTGGGCACCTCCTGGAAGATCAATGTTCTCTCCCTTCCCTAGGGCATGTTCTCATTTCAGAAGCAGACTTGTTCCATACCAACCCTTGATCCCCATGTCACAGCTCCACCTCACCTTTGAAGATCAGAATCCTGAGTTAGGGAAACATGCTGGGTAGGCATAGAAAGTCACCCGAGGGCTTTTCGGCTCTCTCCTTCTGCAATCCAGTGCCTCTCCCCATTAAAAAAAAAAATGTTACCAAGTTAAACTAGATTTAAAAAAATGCAGTATAGAAAAGATGGTAGAGTGACTGCTCTGACCTGAGGAAAGGGGTCCTTGAGAAAAGAAGGTGGCAGTAATGGTAGACAAAACTTACACACACACACACAGACACACACACACACTCACACACACACACAGAATACCTTAAAACCATGACCCTCTGAGATCTATCCACAAAGAAAAGTGGTTCTAGATTGATCTGTTGGTTGTCATATAGTCTGAGAAATGTTGAGGGCAGAGATGTGAACACAGGCCTAAGGAGCTGCTTCGACTCTTCTAAAGCCTTGCTGCTGCTGACAGCCCAGGACTGACAAAAATCAAGTGATTCTATAATCCATAGATGTGGGTTTCTATGCCAGCTCCACCTTCTCTGAGCTTTGTGAGCACGGCAAGTGAATGAACTCTCTCTTTGCCCCTAATTTTCATCGATTGTATAAAGTCAACAGTAATCAATAATAAGAGTAGTGATATTATAACATTGCTTTCATGAGGAAAATACTACTATAAATTCTCTGACCAGTGAGAAAGCCTGTTGGGTTATTTTTTTTTTCAGTTTATTACATCAATCAGATCAAGCCTCTAATCTTATTTCTTATACATTCAAGACTATTTTCTAATCTTAAATGGTTTCTAAAATCTCTAATATCTAAAATTTATTCTAGCGGTTATAATAGAAGGAATAATGGTGGCTGCCAATGACTTGAGGCTGTGTGGTCATATTAAGTATGATAATGTGCTATCAACATAAAATTGACAACAGTAGGGATGTCAGAAGAATAAGCTGGTAAAAGAAAGGAGGACACAGAGAAGAAGTCTCTGTAACTGTGTGTTTGTCGATGCTCCTGGCACAAGGCGAACCGGAGGGAATCCAGTGTTTACAACAGGAAGCCACAGCAGCCTCACTAATCTCCCTCTGCCTGTGTGTCTGTTATCAAAGTTACTCATCTAGCTTACTGGGCTGAAACAGCAACACACCGAGATTTTGCTGATCTTAACTCCTTGGTATGAACTAGAGTTCGTGTGTAATGCAAACACAAAGCGTATGTTCATTTTCCAATAATCCTGAACTCGCCACAACAAACTCCTCATGCATCTCTCACCATCTCTTAAATGCTTAATCTCTCAATACAGTATTCAGGCTTGAGTCACCATCAATACGCATAATACAATACTTACAACCCAAATGCATGTGCTGCAATAAAATGATTATGAATCTTATCTAAAAGCAGACATTTGTGCATTCAGAAAATGAGCAAAATATGACTTGAAAGTATATTGTAAAAGCTGTATGTATCTCGAAACAATGCAAAGTTCAAACTTTATTCTTACTGAACTCAGTTCAATATCGAGAAATGTCATGCCAAGAGAGTCTAATTTTAGAACGTTTCCATCTCAGGGGGAAGCAGGGCCAGTCTGCAAAGAAGCACAGTGTGTTTTCTACTCCCGTGTTCAGTGCTGCCAACCTGACAGGAGCATGTTGGGGTTTAAGGAGTGGGATATAGAAAGAAAACATGCAAACAATTGTATCCAAGGGTTTCTTCAAACCAACACTATGTCACCGGCAGCTCCTCTCTCCAGGGAGGCAAGGAGGCAGCAGATGCTCTCCAGCTGGAGCCTGAACAAGAAGCACTAACAATGGAGCTGGCTGTTCAAACCCTGTTTTCACACCTCCCTATCTCCAGAGGGCAAGCGCTTCCTAAGGGAGGAACCCATTCTCTTCTTAATAAACCCGGTGCTTTATGCAGGAAATCAACACTTTGCGAATGGGCTCCTTTCCGAAATGTTCCGTGCCTCCGGCAGGAATAACTCACTAGCAAACCAGAAAACAGCTATTGACCACCTCTGGGGGAATTTTGGACAACCCACTTAGAATACATCAACTACAAATATTCATTAAACACCTACTGCCTAGAACAGAGCTCTGAAGCATACATAGGGAGACAGAGACCGTAGTACCCACTGCCCATAGGGAACTCACAAACTAGTAGCTGATGAATGCTTTCTCTTTAAAATTGTATGATCAGAGAGAATTTCTAGGTATTGTGTCAACTGTGCTGAGTAATTGCACTTGCCCAAGCTCAATAGACCTTTCTGTTAGCCACTTACACAAGAAATAATAAATAAATAAATGCTAATAATCGCCATTTATTAAGAATCTGCCACCCTAGTTCCTGGAAGAGTGATCCTGGCAGCATTTAAATTAAATTCTTATGTTCCTTCATCAGCTTGTGGTTATTGTGGGAATTCACTATCTTTTTTGTAGGAAAATCCTTATCTCTTTCAAGGATGAGGCAAGAGGTCCAAAGCCGGTCTCTGGTGCTCTAGTCAGCTTGAGTGAAGCAGGAGCCGTGTCCTCAGACATGACACCGAGAGAGCTTAAAACATTCATATAGGCTTTGGATCCCACGTCTACTTTCCGGTCTCATATCATCATATACAGTTCATGTGATCTTGTTCTAAAAGCTCCCGCCACTGTTAGACTAGAATGGGTGCCAAGGGCAATTTTGGGCAAACAATCTTCTCAAGGTCAGAAATCAGATGTTGGTGAAGACTCAGTGCTTGCTTACAGAAGACAGATTTGTTTAGCGTCTTTACTGCTAGGCTGGACTCATTAAGATATCACACAATAGGATGCATCCTTTTAAAAAAAAAATTCTATTACAGGCATCCCCATCATCTACAACTCATTATCTCAGGTACTGAAAAAAATATTTCTATTGCACCCCAAGAACATGTTTTGCGCTGGGGACCTTGATGCACTGCTTTGCTTTTGGATCCAATAATTAAATGCTCCTTGAATTCATTCTTGGCGCCATGGTCTGGCCATTAAATTTTGCCTCTGCACTAACCTGCTCAAACATCTCTTTCTGGTATAACAGAATTTAGTAGACCCGCGATACATTTAAAATGTCACATTATGTGCTATTTAGGATTTGTATTTTACATCTAAGTTGAAAAGGGACCTTTAAAAAATTACTAGTTCAACGTCTGATTTTACTAGCAATAAATTCCACCATGATTGTCAGGTCACTGAAAAAAAAATGTAAGTCCTAATTTAAGGCCATTTTTACTAAGGCTAGTATGAAATCAAATGATCTATCATGATTTGGCAAAAACAATGAGAATAACAGAAGGAAAATGGTTGTTTCTAATATAAGGGTATAAATTTGGGAATTAGAGACTTGAAAAAGCAGCTAGGCCACTGCCTCCTATTGTTTCTGCAGAGCACTGCTCTCTCCTCTTTTACCTTATAAAATGACATGTGACTTGTCCCTCAAAATGCCAAGAACAAGAGGAGCCTGTGCAAATGTGGCTCACCGTCTCTGGAAGAAGAAACTTCCGGTCTTAGAGAAAAACAGAAAATAATATGTGGGTTTATTAATGTTAAAGCTATGGCCTGGAGTAACTTACATAGCAACTGCGAAAGATACAGGGCTTGTTGAGCTTTTGGGCAATTTATCAAAAAAAAAAAAAAAAAATAGGCTTCCTTATTCTCTCTCCACCCACAAATAACTGCTTGGGTCCAAGTTGTTAGACAAATTCCTCTATATTCAAGAAAATTAGAGGCCACAGTATGGCTGCTAGTATTCCAATTGCTGCTCTCCAACAATGTGAAAGGGCTGGGAAATGGGCCAGGGAAGTCGAGTCTGAGAGCACATTACCTCCTTACACACACATTCACCCACACACAGACGCCATTTTTCTATGAAGCTAGATGGAAATGAGCAGGCAAACAGTTGATCTTAGCCAAAAGTCTGAGAAGTAATTAGAGCTTGAATACAAACCATTCCAGACTCATCCAGACTGAGTGGCTAGTATCACCTAATAAGTTCAGAGGAGATATATTGCTATTGATCAAAGACAAAAGATAGTTTATCTCATAAATTTGCCAGGCGGGAAGTTTTATAGTAAGTGATAATAAGCCATTCACCTCATCTTTACTGTATTCAGGTCCTGTTCACAGAACAGAATATGTGTAGGTGATTAAGACGAAATGCTTACCTTCAGAGAGCTAGTAATCTATCTTGGAGACAAACCCAATCAGTCACTTCCATAAGATACACAAAGAGCTATGACAAAGGAGCACAGGACACTTAGTAATGTTGAGGAGTTCCATGTCAGGAGTGAGAATGACAGAGGGGATTTCCAAACTGGGCCGTGCAAAGTAAGTGGGTATTCAAAAGGCAGGGAAGAATGAATGCTCCTAGGGGTAGGTTAGACAATGAGCAAAGCATATGGAAGAGCAGACATCTTGCAGTGGTGGCAGTCTAGGGAGCTCAGTCCTTTGAACAAACAACAGCATGTATGTTATGTCAAGACGCCTTACAGATGTGACTAACATCTATAAATTGATATATTTTTTTCTCACTGTTGTTTCGAAAGACATGATAAAAGAAACTTGGATGAAGAAAGATTTTGGTTCACACTTTAAAGAGGTACAAGTCACTATGGCCAGGAAGGCATGGTGGAGGTCATAGCTGCAGAAGCATGGAGCTGGAACTCCTCACATCAATATAGACCAAGATTCAGAGAGTAGAGAAGACGCAAGGCTGGACTATACACTTCAAGGTCACCAGTGACCCTCTCCACCTCTTACAGGTTTTTAAATCTTCTAAAACAGTCCTCAGTGTCCAAACACATAAGGCTCTGGGAAGCAATTCACATTTGGACCACAAAAAGATGACTTTAAGTGGCCTAAGTTAGAGAGTTCACTTTACACACTTATTACTTGAAGACCTTCAGAGTAAAAGTGGAGATTTTCTGGAGAAGAATGAAATTGGCTTCAAGACTCTATCTCAGGTATCCTATTTGAGTTTTCCAGTTTAGTAGCCACCCTGCAGATTCTAGACTTGCCATTTGGCACACCATGTCAGCTAGCGACTTATATAAGACAATTCCCCAATCACTGTTTCTCTTAAGGATGCTGGTTGTATCAGTAACTGTTACGCACCAGCTATATATGTGCCAGGGCACAAAGATATCAACATGTAAAAGTAATAAGAGTAGGGCCCTGCAGGAGACTGTGAAAAACTTTGTGTATCAAGCTCAGCAATGGGAATTTTATTCTACAAGTGAACAAAAGCACGGAAAGATTTTAGGGGAAGATTTCTAATACGTGGCACACATATTAGAAAACTCTCTGTGAACCATCCAAATAGAGGATAGGTGGAGTCTGGCAGAGTTGCTGGCCGTGAAAGATAGCTTCATAGACACATTATCTCCTTTGAGACAGATAAGCATAGGTAGTTTGGTAACTTGGGACTCCACTTGGTATAGGCTATGCACATAACTTCTCTTCTAACATCGCAGGTGGCAACATAGCTCTGCATCTGCCCATGCTACAGAAACATTCCACTTTGAACAATTAGAATATGTTTCTGTGCTCCAACATTAGATGGCTTTTTCTTTCATGGACAGATTCTAGTCAAGTATACTTTTGGATATATCTGGGAACAAAAGGTAGCGTGACAGTCTTGTCTACAAGGGCTTTGGGCGCACGTGCAAAGAGACAAATTGTGTCTTCTGAGTAAATTTCCAGGGATAATTCTTCATATATCATCCTCCACCTACGCATAATTTGGGTGTCATGAACATCAGATGCAATGTGGGAAGGAACCTGCACAGGGGAGGGAAAACTGTAAAACCTAAACCTGTCAATCAAAATAGTGAGCCCCACCCTTGCTATATGCCTAGGAACCAGCTCCTTCTTTTCTTGGGCGCCATAAAAGAATTCCCACCCAAGAACCTGGGATGCTTGAGCACCCCCCCTCAAGTAACCCACTGTTGCCTTATAGTATGCCTGTGTGCTTCTAAAGCTCCCTTAGTACTATGCAATCTGTGCCACCTCTTTTTCTATTCTTCGACTAGAACAACCTAGAAACATACTGAACACCTTCTCTCTAGTAATTACTGCAGGAGATCTCTTCAATGTTTAAATCTTATTTTTGTACTTTGTTCTAGGTAGGTATATGAGCAAGCCGGGCTATGCCAGTGACCAGAATCTCAGGTCATTCACCTCCCAAAGGACATGGATGCAAAACTGATAAACATATATACTTTGCCTGTAGTCTGTTTCCCCAGGTCTGTCAGCACTGCAATTGTCACCTTGCTGAGTGACACCCTTGGAAATTTATCACCATGTCACATTTGGCAGCTGCACCAGGAGCATCCTTTATTTATGTATGAGCTGAGCGCCGGGGAGCAGCGAGCCTCTGTCTTCAGATCTACAGGGCTGCTGATCTTGAGAGAGCAGCATATTTATTCACAACCATCCCGAACTGTGTGAGACCTTTACATACCTGTGAGTAAATAGACTCAGATTATTCATGTTTCTTGTGCATGTCCCATTCATTGCCTTCCCTAGAGGCTCTAGATAGTTCCAAAGGTGAGGAGGTGCCACCCAGCCAAGGGGGCAGCATCCATCACCAGGTGATTTGCTCACTCTCTTTTACCTAAAGGGCTTCAGCTAAACTGTTGATTGGGCACAGAACTGCCAGAAAAACGTTACTGCCTTCTCTCACACACCCTTGGGACAGACCCCTAGCAAGAAGCATCAGGATTTGAACAGAGAGGAAATTTAATATGTGCCCTTGACGTATATTGAACACAGCCTCATAAAGAGACAGCCAGACTGACTTTCCTGTCAGCCTTGCATGTTCATTGCTTCATGCTCCTAACCCAGAAAATGGACAAAATCTAATATGTTTCCTCACACTTCTCTCTAGCTTAGTAAGACTTCCATGTGATCACTGCACGTTAGGCGGAATGGATCCAAATTGGAGCCTCGCTTACAAAAAACTGAGACTCAGACTCTGTAGTCAGAAAATACTTCAGAATTCTTTCATCTTATATTTTTCTTCATTTTATCTCTCTGGAGAGATTTTTAATAGTTTTCTAAGCATTAACCCAACAAAAGACAGTTTTTTAAAAGGCAAATTCAAGCTTCTAGAATAATGTGGATGAAGTATTTGAAGAAGTTGCTCTGACCCCTCCAGTCCTGGAGAAAGGTCACACAGTTACCACAGTTTCTTCAAGGATTTAGTTGCCTGCTATTTTTACTTCAGGGCAAAGCTTCGAGGCCCAGTTCCAGTAGTCCCTTTAAATCACTGGAGAAAGAACGAGGCACTTTGAGCACAGGAAAGTCTTCAAATTAGAGGAATTTTGGCAGTTGCAGTCTGTGGTTAAAAATCTGAACCCTGGGCTAGCAAGATGGCTCATCTGATAGGGTGCCTGCAGGCAAGTATGACAACTTGGGCTCCACTCCACATAGTAAATGGATTGAAATGACTTTCATAAATTACTCTCTGACTAACCCACACTTCCTGTGGCCTGTGGATGTGAGCACAAGGACACATACTAAACAAATAAAAAATAAAAAGCTGGACCTGAGTTCTTGTCTAGAAAACAGACAAATAGGATCACAGTGCTTTGATGAAGGAGGGCAGGCATACCCATGTGACCCGGGATGGGTGGTAAACCTGCAGCCAGGCTCAAGGCCTGTCAGCATTTCAAGGAGAAGAGAAATGTGGGGCAGTGCAGAGACCCACAAATTCTACCTCTTGATCTTCAAAGTGTGAGCTTTACAGCCTATAATTTAGTCCCAGCTTTCTTTGCGGGAGGATTGTTAGCTGTGGAACTGCTGCTTTGTTGTATGGGACTTTTCTACATTGCTTTTGAGTGTCACCTGGAAGCAGCTTGTGAGTGATGCTAGAGAATGGTGGAGATATGTCACACTGGCTGGCAGTGCTCTGTTTGGAGATGGCCTTTTCTCCTATGTTGGAATCTTCACTTCCTCTCCTTAGATCTTTCCTCTGGCACAGCCCTTGCTTTAGCCATGCAAGCCTGCAAATACAAGGATGCAATTAATACCCATGCCCACCCTGCCAGGGAAGTAGAAGAGCCCCTCCTTCCTCAACCACTTACCTTCACACTCAATCAGCTTTCTTAGGATGCGTGAATGTGTGTATGTGGGTTTGTGTTCATGTATGGGGGGCACATATGTCACAGCATGTATGCAGAGCGCAGAGAACAACTTTGTGTAGTTGGTTCTCTCCTTCACCTTTGTTTTTTGATTCCTTTTTCAGGGATCGAATCCTGAGTTACAGGAACAAAAAGTACCTTTAGAAGGTGAGCCATGCCTCCAGTATCCTCAATAAGCTGTTTCGCTGTTTCTACAGAACTGTACTATAAATGCCTGTGGTCAGTGATTGTTACATTCACGTGTCACATAGGACCTAATCTTTAAGTATCATAAAACCATCTTGTGACCATACAAAAACCAGGCAAAAAAAAAAAAGAGAGATAATATATGTTGAAGATGGGTCATTAGTAATACAACATTGAAGAACTCCTTGCAAGTATAATTAGCTTAATGGTATCTTATGAAGTGTTTATACAGTATTCATCTGAGTATTTTTGTAATTGTAGCAGAAAAAAATTAAACTAATGGTTTTAAAATTCTACGCTATGATATCATCGCAGTAGGGGTTAACATTACTTAAAGGAGTTAACAATCCCTGCAAAGTTAAGGTCACGTGAGTTCATCCAAGGGAATAGTTTTACAGAAGGAACCTTTCATTCCATCTCAGAAGTGTCGCTATACTTGAGGACAGTGTGGAAATGGCATGAAAAATAAACAAAGCTCTCCATGGAGGCAGCCCTTACCCTGCCACACGCCACACACACCTGACCTCAGTCTTTGCCCAAGATTCACTCTTCTACAAATGAAGGAGCTGTGTGTCAGGTGATTGTGTGAAGAGTTAAGCATTGAAAAAAGACAAATTCTCTGCTCCATCTTTATCCCTGCACATCTTGTAGGCAAGGTAAATTTGGGGTCAAAGTTATGGTGGGTGGGTTGGTGTTCCCATCTGCACTAGGAGTTCTGTGTACTTACAGGGTGGCTGCTTCAGTCTTCATGACCCCTGCTACTTGAGGGAATGTCCAACCAATGCCTGGTGCAACCTGAGACCCACTCCATGGGAGAGAGCCAACCCCTGACACTATTAGTGATACTCTGCAATGCTTACAGACAGGAGCCTAACATAGCTGTCCTCTGAGAGGCTGCACCCAATAGCAATCAAAACAGATGCTGAGAGAGGCAGCCCACCATTCGGTGGAACATAGGGAGTCTTGTGGAAGATTAAAGACTAGAAAGACCCAGAGAACACACTTGAGGACAATGTGGAAATGGCTCCACAAAAAGATTAACAGAGCCAACTAACCTGGGCCTACAGGGGCTTATGGAGATTGATGCACCAACCAGGGATCATACATGGACTTGACCTAGGCCTCTTACACATACATATCTAATGGGTAACTTGGCTATCATGTGGTTTCTCTAGTAAGGAGATAGGGGGCTGTCTCTGATGTGAGTCTGTTGCTTACATTTCTTTCACTTCCTCCTGGTGGGGCTGCCTTGCCAGACCACAGGGCAAGAATACATGCTAAATAATGATGTGACTTGATGTGCTGGTGTGAGTTGGTGGAGAGGTTCCTCTTATCTGAGGTGTAAGGAAGGGGGAGCTAGGAAAAGAGGAAGGGAGTGGGAATGGGAAGAGAAGAGTGAGGGGACTGTAATCAGGAGGTATTAGCCCTCCATCCTGGGCAAAGTGTGTGTGTGTGGGGGGGAGATCTTAGAGTAGCCTGACTGGGCAAGATGCAGAGAAGCTCTGGCTGCCACCAAAGTCAGAGTTTTTTGCTTATTTGGAAGTTAATTCTGCATTGATAAACACATCTGGAGAAAAAGAAAAGAAAAGAAAAAGAAATAGAAACTGGAAAAGAATGTGTGGATATTTCATCCATTATCTCCTAAGCCTCTGTGGAATTTTCTTACTAGACATAAGAGAATTTTGATAGAGCTACAGGCCCCGTCCTACCACTGAGGTGTTTGCAGTCCACTGAAAAGGACTAATTTGCATGGGGAAGGTTACGGGGCAATAGTTTTCAACCTTTCTAATGCTTTCTAATTTCTAACCCTTTAATGCAGTTTCCCGTGCTGTGGTGACCCTCAACCATAAAATTACTTTTGTTGCTACTTCATAACTCTAATTTTGCTATTGTTATGAATCATAATGTAAATATCTGTGTTTACCAATGGCCTTAGACGATTCCTGTGCAAGGGTTGTTTGCAACCCGTAAGTTGAGAACCGCTGCTGTCGAGTGTGGCAGTTATGACCTGGGTGGCATTAAATACAATGGTGGAAACTACATAGAGCTTAAAGACATAACGAGGCTAGGAATGGTTGGAGCCTTAGTTAGGAAACAGGAAACTGTTTTTAGTACAAGAGTAGCCCTTGCTACTAAATGCTCTGCAGAGCATATCTACAAAGGTTTGATATAAGGAATAGAGACGTGGGAGGCCAACCCGGGAAGAGGCCACAGCTGTTTAATGCAAGGAGCCAGGAAATAACAGTGACTATTACAGTGACATGAGATCCAAGAGAGGATCTGTGCCAGGATATTTAGGAAAATAATTCTAGAAGAACATGGTGCATCTGTTTAGGTGATCTCTGAAGGAAACGTGTGCTTTATACAGGCCCTGGGGAGAGGGAGAGAGAGGGAGATCAAATATGCTATTGAAGCTGATGCCTTGGGCTAGTCAAGTGTCTAGCGTAAAGCTCAGTCAAGGTAATGAAACTCAGGAAAACAGTTTAGACGATTAGTACTCAGGGCACCTCAACACCTACATAACCCTAGAAACATTGGGAGAACAAACAATATTGAACACAAAGCTGTGCCAATGGCCAGTACTAATGACCAGCCCCAGAGAACTTCTACATGTAACTTCCAAGCTCTTCCTTTCTTTACATCCCTGCCACCGTCCTTCCAGCTAAATTGCCTCTCAATTATATGTGACATAAAATTTCAAGGCTCTTGATTCCCTGTTTTATAGTCAGACAAATAATGGTCTTAATTGCTCATGAAAGACCTATAAGAGTTTAAGAGGAAAAGCTGATAAAATGAGCACATTATCCAGTTTCCCTGGATTGCCCTATCTAAATAAAGGGGCCCGCTGGGTTGCAGCAGCTTTGACCCCTGATTTTAGCTTCCTCGTTCTTTCCTTTTCATCTCCTTGGTTGTAGCTTCAGGGGTTGATGGAGCAGAGAATATCACTTACCATTTAACATGCTGTTGTTGGGTTGAAACTGTCTTATTGCTTTGCAGGAAACGTTTTTAGATATTGCTATCTTTTTTTTTCCAGAGAAACTACAGTAATTCCTAGAGGGTTTCAGCAGATCAGTTTTACAGAAAGAATCAACCCTGTGGCATCTGTACCTTCTCATTTTCAAATGTCTGGCATTGTCCAGGATTTACAGAAAGGATACACGAATCTCTGACCATACTCCCTTTGCCCCCTCCTGGTCTCTAGCTCTGCTTCAAATGTGCAGAAAACATTTCTGGTCTTTCTTGATTGCTGTAATCTCTCACTCTCCAGTTTATTTCATTTGTGAGCGGGATCTGGGCTGATTTTATTAGCTTGCATTATTAAGTGTCACGTGTTTCCAGATGGTCTGCAGAGTCCGTCTGAGCTGAGGATGTGTCTGTCGCCGGGCCTTTGCTAATCATTCACAGGGGACACATGTTCTGCAGACTTCGCTCTCAATAACTGGCCTGTGTTTTTCCAAATGGATTTACATTTTTATGTGCGGCTGATGACGTCTCCAGAGACACATACTATGAACGTCTGGCTCTCTGTTATTACATGTACAAGTCATAAAGCTATGTAATAAGACTCATAAAAACATGCAAATAGTTCTTTCCTAGGGAGGGAAGAAACATGATCAGCCCCAAAATCGGGAGCTTGGAAAAGCTGAGTGCTCTGCTGAGAAATCACAAAGAAAGAGGAGAAAATATCCTCTGGGATGCCATAAATAATTAAATAAAGAAACAAACAAGCCACCTGACAGGTCAGGTACTTGGTGTGCCAGGAAGACTCGTTATTGGTGGTCAAGAGCTATTTCCTTTAATGTCTTGTGTCCAGCAATACAATGCTGCTCTGGCTCTCATCTGTTGAACTGTCTGCAAGTCCCTTCATTCATACGGCCCACCTCTGAGAACTTGAGCATGAGACCAGTATCTACACCTCTTTGCCCTCTTTAATTCCACCTTCATGCCTCCAGTCTACAACCCTTCCACAGCAACCCTCAGGTAAACTCAACACATTTCTTTTTTTCTACAAATATTTATTTTATTATGCCTATGACTGTTTTTACGTGCAAATATAACTGCATCTCATGAGTGTACTGGCCACAGAGGCAGGAAGAAGATGCCCCAGGACTGGGAGTGGTTGAGAACTGCCAGAGGCTTGGAAACAAGACCTGGTCCTTACCTCCTTAACTTCTCTCTAGCACCTTTCCCCTCAATACTTGTCTTTTTGTTGTGTGTGTATTTTAAAATCCACAAGGAGACCAACAGATAGCTGCAGAGAATGATGCACCAACCAAAGACCATGCATTGAGAGGACCTAGACACCCTGCTCAGATGTAGCCCATGGCAGCTCAGTCTCCATGTAGGTCCCCAGTAAGGAGAGCAGGGGCTGTCTCTGACATGGACTCTGTTGCCCACTCTTTGATCACTTTCCCCTGGCGGGGTAACCTTGCCGGGCCACAGAAGAAGAGGATGCAGGCAGTCTTGCTAAGAGTTAATAGGCTAGGGTCAGATGGTATGGGAAGAGGGCTCCCCCTTTCTGTGGACTAGGGAAGGGGGATGGAGAGAAGTAGGTTGGGTGGAACTGGGATGAGATGAGGAAGGAGGCTACAATCAAGATAGAAAGTGAATAAAATATAAAAAGTAAAATTAACAATAATATAAAAACTTAGAATGCAAAAAAATAGAAATTATAATTACATCATTTTCCTCCCTTCAAACCCTTCCATATATATCTCCTTGGTCTCTTTCACATTCATGGCGGCTTTTTACATTAATTGTTCTTACACATACACACACACACTCCTCGAGATAACTTGATCAGCTGCATAAAGTTATTTGGATTTATGTTTTCATGGCTGAACATTTAGTATTGGATAGCCAATTGGTGTGCTTTCCCCAGTGGAGAACTATCCTATTCTCCCACATTCTTTAGTTCCCTGTAGCTCTTTGTTTAGGACTGAGGCCTCATGGGCTTTCTCTGGTCCACTTTAGCAGGTTAATTGTTATTGTCCTTGTTCAGCTCATGTTTGGCGGTCATGCTGGTGAGACTGTATGGGCATAGCTTCTGACATTACTAGGAGGCATGATCTTGCAGTAAACTCCCTACTTCTCTGCCTCTTAACACCCTCCCCACCCTTCTTCCTCAATGTTTCCTGAGCATTCGGTATGGAAGTGTTTTGTGGATATATCCATTAGGACTGGGTGGGCTCCGTAATTCTGCACTTTGAGTAGTTGTGAACTTCTGTAATGGTCTCCATCAGTTGCAAAGAGAAGCTTCCTTGATGAGAGGTGAGGAGCACACTTATCTGTGGTTATAATAACAAAAATTTGAGTGTAGTTCGGGATTACGCTTGTTTAGTAAAGTGGCAGTTACAGGGTCTCCTCCAAGAACTTTGACTATCTCTGGGTTCCAGTGGTAGCCATGATTTCTCTTTTGTTGATAAGGTCTTAACTCTAATAGGGAGCTACTGGCTATCATCTAAATATGAATAACCTTACTGTTCTCTTAGGGTTATTGTGCCGTGATGGTCATTGTTGTGGTTCATAGGTATCAGAGCTGAGTAGGACTATTGGTTACTTCCCGCCTTTGTAAGTTTGGATAATGTTATCTGGTAGCATGAAAACTAGTCCTCAGGAAAGAGGCATTCAGGTCAGTTCCAACTCAGAGGCCTCTAGACCCTGTGTTTGAAGTACTTGGTGTCTTCAGCAAAATAGGGACTTAGCTTCCACCTCTGGGGGCCAACCAAGGGAAGACTAGTCTCCTGGACAACTATAACCAACAGTTCAAAATAGGGCTTCCTTGCCTGGTGTTTGGGTTTTTTATTAGGTGATGTTTGTCTCTTTGAAAGAACCTTTTCAGCCCATATGAGTAATTTTCATTTAAATCATATTTATATGTATATATAAACAGACTTGTATGCATTAAAGTTTAAGTAGATGGTTAATAATATGACTCCTTATGACTTTTTTCAGGTATCCTTGTTCTTATTTTTACCTTCCTTTTTCTGCATTTATCTCCCTCTGCACTCTCTAATTAAAGTCTCCCACCCCTTCTCTTGACCAGGAGCACAGAGTCTAAAGAACAATAGGCATTCTATAATTCTTTTAAAAAAATACGTAAAAGAATAAATAGAAAGGATGTTACATTTTCAGTTGCTCAGGTATCCTGCTTTTCTTCTAGAACAATAACCATGGGGACATCTGAGTTCCACCATGATCCAAAGAAGTATGGACCACTCTCTCACTCTGCCTGTGGTAACTTGCCTTGTCTACCCAATTGAGGTTGCAACAAAATCAAGAGGCCTTGAAATGGGGAGCAGCACATGGGTGGTGACAGGTTAGACATCACCCAGAGAACTGACTGTCTTGATATGTCCTCTCTTGAGCTTCTGTGCTGTCATACTCCCTTGGACTCTTGCTGTTCTGTCCTCTGTCATCCTCTTTTAAGAGCCCTTCAAGTTCTGGCTGACCTAAGTCTGTCCTGTAAATGTTCACAGTCTGTCTCAAGACAGACTTTTACTCTTTGAGTCTCAGACCAAAACATCCAACTACCTTGGCTTTGCCACATACCTCATTTCATGCAAAAGCAAACTTTTCCACACTGTTCTTTACCCGCAAATAAAATTAAGTAAAAAACAAAACAAAACAAACAAACAAAAAAAAAAAACAAAGCAAAATTCCTACACTGGATTCTCCATCTCAGACATGGGTCACCATCTTGAATACTTTCTCAGATAACTGAATCACCAGCCTTGATCACATTATCATCCCCATGATAGATCAGCCACCAAGTCCTTTTCTTGAAACCCCCCAAATGTCTCTTTCACTCTGCGTATTCCCTCCTGTCTCCCATTCCCTTGATTCAGCTTATCATCTCTATCCTTTGCTTGAACAACTGTCATTTCTTCCCATTGTCTCTTATAATTGCATTAAGTGCAAATCAACTTCTAGTCAAAACTAATAATATTTCTAAAATAAAAGTCCAAACATGCTGTGTCCCAACCTGACCACCAGTGTCTCTATATTGCTTTTGCATCAAGTGTAATAGCTCATATAGACTTCTCATTTCTTTCTTCTATCAGTTATCCTGGGCAAATGACCTTCCCTAGCCATGTCTCTGGCTTCCCTGTACTTTACTGTAATTTCTGTTCATACCTGCCCATCTTTGTGTTATTATCATATGTAACACAAACATTGCATACTTCACAAAATTTCCCATTCTTCCCTGAAACTGAGTAGTATTCCTTCTCTCTGCTTTCAGAACAAGAAGCCACTTGTCCTTATCTTTGTAGCACTCTGGGGCTGCTCAGCTCTTTAATCTCTGGGTGTGATCTGTTTCTACCTTCCTTGCTGAAAATTATTAGAAGCCCATGTTGCTCTGAGCTTTCACCACAGGCTTCATCCCTTGGCCTAGAAATCTACAATATTAAGCTCATCTAGATAAAAATGTCAAGTAAAGCTGACCATAGATAAATGGGCAAACCAAAATGGTACCTGTACTTTAAAGGTTATCTAGATCTGGGAGATACTAGCACAGGCTTGATTTCATATGGACAGAGGCAGGTGATAACTCCTGGGTGAGACTTTGACATGGAAACAGATGTTAAGCTTAATGCCTGAGGCTTGCTACTTGATCCTCAATACTATTACTGTGTGGACAGATTCCATGCCTATCAGTGAAATACCAATGAGAAAGTTACAAAAAAAAAAATGAGCTTGTAATTCTAAATGCTACAGGTAACTGGTGAAAGCCAACCTTTAGTTCATTGCAAAGAGCATGTTTACAATCTGTTGCTTCAACATTCTCCTAGTCCTTGATTAAGTGGATATTTTAGAACAATTTCTGGATAAAGGATGAGCAGATGTAACAGTGATTGCCAAGTTGTATCTTGAAAGGTGTATTTTGTGTCTGGATTAAACACTCTGGGGATGGTAGAGCTGAATGAGGAAGAGATATCACTCAGAAGATAAATACTTTGTCATTCAGACCAACCCTGTAGGACCCCATATGCCTTTTATCTTTCCTGAAACTTGGTTTCCTTTCCTATAAGCCTGTAATGGCCACACTCTCATCACAATAGGGATCCAATCACAAATTATACATTCAAGAACATATATTCAGTCCACAGAGGCGAGAATGTTGTATTTGAATCTAAAATGTTCTGCCTAGTTCATGTTTTGAATATTTGACCCCAAGCCAATAGAGCTGAATTGGAGGCCAGAAGCTTCTAGATTTAGAACCTAGCTGAAAGAGGGAGGTCACTGGGTTGGCCCCTTGTAGGTATATTATTTCTGAATATTTTTTGTATTATCACCAATCCTAGTTGGCCATGAAGTGAAAAGCTCTCTCAGGTTCCCACTAATTTTGAGGTCTGGGCAGTCAGAACATATCAGACAAAGCAAACTCTTCTGCCTGTTTCTCTCTGGTATGTTGTCGTAGAGAAGAATAAAGTAATCAGTATAGATCATGTAACTATTAGTTTTATTCTTCAGTGACTTCAGCAGTTTGTTAGAAGACAACATGTACACACCATGCCATCACTCGTGGGGAATGAAGTCTTTAGTGAAGAGGAAGACTGGCCCAAGACAAATAACATGGTAAGTCCATTACAGTGCACACCTGCCGCCTCAGGTTCTCCTTCTCACATGCCCATCTATCCCTAAATCTGACTTGTCAAGCATAATGTACAGTAAGTTTTGTTTCAAGTGCAACCAAAGAAAGCCTTTCTAGTGCCTTGATGCTATTCCCCCACCCCACCCTCATGGAAATAAGAGATAGTTTATTCTGATCTAAGTATGTGTGTGTGCCCATGTCTCAAGAACATGAATTCAGGTGGCTGAGTAGCATGTTCTTCTGTGGAAGTGTTATTTGAACTTTATATTAACAGAACAAAACAATGTCTTTTTTTAAAAAAAAATGTGGTTTTCTATCTATCTATCTATCTATCTATCTATCTATCTATCTATCTTTACAATTTATTCATTAAATGTCTTAAACCAAGGCACTTTCAAATGAGTCAATAAGGACAGGCAGTTGAGAAATTGCTCAGATCACACTGGCTTGTAGATATATCTGTGGGAAATTGTCTTAAGTGTTAATTGACATAGGAAGGACCATACCACTGAGAGTGGAGTCATTCCCTAGCCAGGTGGTCCTAAGCTAAGTAAGAAAAGCCAGGTCTTCAAGCAAACCATCACGCAGTATTCTTCTGTGGCTTCTGCTTCCAGTTCCTGCTGAGTCCCAATCTAGACTTCTCTTAACTGTGGATGGTAACCTGCATGCCAAACTAAACTGATTCATCCTAAGTGTCTTTTTGTTGGAGTGTTTTATGACAGCAAAAGAGAGAAAACTGGAACACAAAGGCTTTTTTCAGCTTCTTGGTTGCATCCATATGAGGAATGCTTGGAAACGTTTAACAACCAGCTTTCTAGAAGACAAAAATCACCTCAACTAGCAGTTGTTAGAAATTTCCACAGTGAACTACCTCTAACATGGCCAATTTCAAACTACCACATCTGTGTCACTGGAAAAGGATGCCCACACCTGGCTCGCATAAGGCAATGAGAGCCCATTGTAGCCTTCTCCTGCTTCAACTGTTTCAGTAAAGCTGCCTGCACCCCAGAGATTCGTATGTTTAAGTGAGCCATTTAGTCCAAACCATGCTTCCTTCTTTCCACTCACACTTCAGTGGCGTATGCCAGTGGATGTTTAAAATGATCTCACTGTGACTAAAGGTTCTTAATAAGATGAGTCTCATTTCTCCCTCAGCTCATCGTTTTTTCCTCAGCATGAGTTTTTCTCACAGGGTTCCTGATTTTGTCCACAGATGCATTTCTGGAACTCTCATAGCACCATGCTGCCAGATGATGTCTGCATTTTTGCTCCTGGCTGAGATCACACCCAGAGAGTTTCTGTCCTATGGTACTTTATTAAGGTGGCTGTGATGGTACACCTGGACTATGGTGTTAAAGTGACCATGTCTCCTTTTTTCATGGTATAAAATGAATGAATTCAGGACAGAGACCTTGTGTGCATCGTTTTCAAATCTTCAGAACCCAGGAATTAAGGCCAGCTTGATGATGCTGATAGAGGCTAGAAACTGCTCATGTTCTACCTGAAGCTCTCACTCTCCCTCGTCCCTCTCACAGCCTCACTTAGTCTCTGTGCTAGCCACCATTACTAAGGAAAGAACACAGAAGTGTCCCTTTCCACTGGCGGCTTGAAATATGGCCCAAGATTTCTCCAAATTGTTCTGGGGTCAATTGCAACTCTGTGACAGGTTTTGCAAACACAGAAACGTTCATGTTGCTTTTGATCATTTTCAGGTTTTGGAGGAGACGCAATGTGTACATGTCAACCATTAATTCAAGACTGACACCCAAGCAGGCAGAGGAACATTACATAGAAAAAGACTTTGAGAAGACCAACCAGGTAGTGCCTATGAAGAAAATGATCTGCTTTTAAGCAGGGGTTCTATATGCTCTACAGCCAGAGAATTCTGGGAATCTGAACTTATCCCATGTCTGGGGAGTGGCTATCCAGCTAGGACTTCATGCAAAATTCTTCCCCATTGGGGAACATTTAGTCCCAACAGTTGATGATTCTCTAGAATGTCACGTGTTTATAATTGACACTGGACTGGCAAGAATGTCTTTGCTTACAACCAGACACTGTGTAAGGACACTTTGCCATTGCAAAGCCAGGGCAGGAAGAGCAAAGAAGGCACGGGGGAACCTCTGGCCATAATATTGTGGTGTTAAAGGTGAAGAGAGATGGCTTACCTGTGGGCTTTACCTTGTGATCTCTGAGTCTTATATGGCATTATTTTCCCAGAGGAGATATGAACAAATGCCAATCCACCTAGGAGGGGTGCCAACATCAAACCAATGAAGTAATTTTACCTAAATCCACTTTGGTTAACCAGTGAGTTCATCTGGATTACTAACAAAAATGTAGGTGATCCCAGAACAGCTGCACCACCTTAAAGTCCCACCCTAGCATAGGTAACGACCTCATGAAAGCTTAGTTACTTGAGTCACATCTTTAGCAAAACACCCCTCTCCATGTACTCTTGTGCTACTCTCCAGACTACATGCAGCTACAAGACAGGCAGAAGGATTTGTGAAATCCCAGGTCATCATCTGGTGACTCTCCTTTTTTCCTACTAAGGAGAGGGAACAGTCTTGTTATCATCACCATAGGCAGAGCTATTACTCTACGTTTTTCTTATTATGCTCCAGTGATTAGAACTGCCAAGGTTATTCCTGCTTCATCAAAATGGCAATAGGATAGCCATATTATGCCAGGAGGAAAAGATACACTATAACACTTTTTCTTTCTAGCATTTTTAGGTCACAAGAAATAGACTCATAACTCCCATTATACCTACCATTTAACCCATTTGCTGAGCACCTACTATGAGCTAAATAAGGTCCCTGAGCTATAGTGAGGTAAGAGGGAGAAAGAATTTGAACAGCCAAGCTCATATAATTAGGTAAAAGATTGAAGCTAAAAATACACACTTCCATGATTGTTAATTGCTCAGCCCTAAATGTGACATCTACATCCCATCTCCACCCCAAGGCTTAATAAACAACATGGGAGAGGTGCCAGGAAAGATGCGAGAGCCTGAAGAAGATGGAGAGAGTGTCCAATCTTCTGGGCACCACATAGCATCATACTCATGAGGTAACAGCATTTCGTTATGTGCACAAGGTCAAGGCCATTAATATTCTGACTTAAATGGGAGAGGTCAATATGCAGTATCACCTTTAACTGAGGAGCTATTGATGGTTGATGGTCATTGAGGGTCAGGTAATCATTTTTATTCAGTGATAATGCCACTGGTAAGTTGCTCATGATCAAGTAAATAACCTCATGCCAAGACCCACACATAAACAACCCTAATTAAACTCAGTAGGTTATTTAAAAAATACATGAAAGCAAGAGGAAGATGTGTTGGGAAAGGGAAGGGATCCAGAGGTGGGGATAGAGGATAAGATAGGGGAATTTGGAACAAATGTGATCAAAACACAATATAGGCGTGTATGAAACTGTCAAAGAATAAAGTAAAATAGATATGGCAAAAGGAATACCCCACAGACCAGAGTTCCCAGATCATTTTCTGCAAATAGTCCTCAGAGTTCACCTCTGTAGGGATGTTAACATTTATCAGTTTGAATCTTTCCTTGTGCCAATCTATGTCATTTTGGATCTTCCCATAGCCCAAATGCTTGCAAAACAATTTACTAAAGATATTTGCTGCTTCTAGGCTTTTTGAGAAAATAGAAACTGAATTTACATTGCCATCTTCTTTTTCACAATGGAAAAGAAACTTATATTCAGTAATTTTATTCGTTAAATGAGTACATATCTAGCACCTGCCACTACTCAGTATTATCCCATGCCTTTGGAAAAGAAAAATGGGGGAAAATGAATTTCTGTCTCATTGGTGTTTACACTATAGGAAAATTGGGTATAGATAAACAACTTGAAGGCAGGCTGTATGAGCTATCATGAAATACTATGGTTTTATTTCAGCTACCTGCCAATCCCATGCAATCATACATCTCTATTTTACAAAATATAAACCTCACTGTCTCTCTGGTCTTTGCATTGAGTGTGGGATGTTTGCCTTAGACAGTTCCATGATGCTGCCAGAAGCAGCTGAGTGACCTCTGTTCAGATACCTCTATTCAGGTAAAGCCAGGACATTCTATTTAGCCACAGAATAGATTTTCTGGGCAAGCCAGTAGAAAGCAGAGTTGGGGTTTACTAAGAAGACATTTATTTTGATGGAGCATTAAGCATGAAGGAGCTGGGTACAAAGGCAGAGAAACACACAGGAAAAGAAGAACACTCAAGCTTGATTGCAGACTACTTAAGAGAGAATCCTATGTAAGTGTCTCTGCAGAAGCCACATATAAGAAGTCATACATAAGCCTCTGAAGTTACATCACAAAGGGTTAAATGAGATTGTACGATGATTCCCAAGGTACAGTGGATAGCATTGCAGCTATGGATAAAACCCTAAGTCACAAAGGTCAATGGTATGCTAAGAATGTAATCTTAAATTATTGATTGAATTTGTACTTGTGGGGGTGGGAGGGGAAGAGAGTGTGTGTGTTACAGCACATCAGCATATGTGTGGAGGCCAGAAGACACCCTGTGAAAGTCAGTTCTCTCTCTTTTAACTGCATGGGTCCCAGAAATGGAACCTCAGTCATAGCAAGCTCCTTTACTTGCTGAACTATCCTGCTGCCTCAGGGAAAATGTTTTTATTGTAAATTCTTGACTCTTAGCTGGCAAGTCTTCCACTAGACTTTAACACAAGTGAGTCTTTTTCCATCCCATATTCTTTAATGGTCCCATCTTTCTATTCTGCCTAGCTCTGATTCAGAACCCTTCTGCTGTTCTGACTTCATGTGGCCTGAAGCCACAGTAGTTGTAGCCCCTGCTGCACCTTCTCAATGAATCTCTTTTTTAATTTTTTTTCAATTTACTTATTTATTTTTATTTATTACAGTTTATTCACTTTGTATCCCAGCTGTAGCCCTTTCCCTCATTCCCTCCCAAACCCACCTTCCCTCCCTCTTCTCCTCCCATGACCCTCCCCAAGTCCACTGATAAGGGAGATAGCCCTCCCCTTCCCTCTGACCCTAGCCTATCAGGTTTCATCAGGATTGGCTCCATTGTATTCCTCTGTGGCCTGGCAAGGCTGCTCCCCTCCTCAGGAGGAGGTGATCAAAGAGCCAGCCACTGAGTTCATGTCAGAGACAGCCCCTGTTCCCCTTACTAGGGTACCCACTTGGACACTGAGCTGATGTGGGCTACATCTGTGCAGGGCTTCTAGGTTATCTCCATGCATGCCCCTTGATTGGAGTATAAGTCTCAGAAAAGACCCCTGAGCCCAGATATATTCTTTCTGTTGCCTCCTTGCAGAGTTCCTGTCCCCCTAGGTCTTTCATCTCCCCATTTTCTTCATAAAATTCACTGCACTCTGCCCAAAGTTTGGCTGTGAGTCTCATCATCTCCTTCAATACCCTGCTGGGTAAAGTCTTTCAGAAGTCCTTTGTGGTAGGCTCCTGTCCTTTTCCCTGTTTTCTCCCTCTTCTGACGTCTATCTCATTTAACTTTCTGTATGGATACAGAATTGTGGTACATTTATACAATGGAACACTACTTGGCAATTAAAAACAAGGAAATCATGAAATTTGCAGGCCAATGGTAGAAACTAGAAAATATCAGCCTGAGGTACCCCAGAAGCAGAAAGACACACATAGTATATGTTCACTTGTAAGTTGATATTAGACATATAATATAGGATAAACATCCTAAAATATGTACACCTAAAGAAGCTAAGCAAGGAGGAGGACCCTGGGTAAGTTGATCAATCCTCATTCAGAAAGACAAATGAATCTCTTATTACAGCTCCCTTTACCAATGTCCTTGCAAGCCGAACTCTAGACATGCCATCCTGATCTTGGGTCAAGGTATTTTACAAGGGTAATCTTCCACCTCATCCTCTGTCTTTCCATTGTTCTGGGCACACATGGGTCCTTCATCATAAGCCTAAAGAACTTCACAGCTCATTCCAAGTATTTCCCTAGAAGGTTTAGTTGTTTATCCATGTGGTACTAATACCAATGTACAGAGCACATTATTTGGCAGAGAACTAATGAAAGAATAGAGTACCTCGGTGCTCAATTTGTGATATCAGAGACACAGGGCACAGCACAGAGGGTCATTAATTTCTGGCCAGAGGACAAGGAGCTGTCATATTTCATAACTTTTGTGTATTATGTTCAGCCAGTCATTGGCCAAATATATTCCAACAGCTATTTTTATGAATTAAATCTCATTATAACACAGAAACTCCCACTCATTTACTGATCATGTCATCTCTGGCATCTTACACCCTCCAATAATAAAGTTAAAACATTGTCACAGAGGACGTATGGCCATGAAATATAAAATGTTCACTTTCTGGATCATAAAAACCAGAAAGTCTAGTGACCTCTAGTGTTGATTATGTCTGTCAAAGTTGGATTGATAAAATATTTTAAATGTATACAATTCATATAACTCCTTTCCAAGTTGACCGGAAAAAAAAAGATAGAAAATCATAACCACCTATACTCAGAGTGGTTACACTAAGGCATATGGAACCAGCCAAAAGAAAACCTGGGAGAATATTCATTTAACTTTTTGAGTTGTAATGTATCCTGGGAATTCTTGAGTGCAGTCAACATGACTTACTGAGCACTTAAGCGGGGGTGATTTTATCCTCACAATAATTCTTGTGTTTGTAAAGTATTGGTGCAGCATAAGACATGGCAGGAAGTAAGCCTTGAAGTAGAGTGCAACAGACAAGAAGTATCTTGAGTTGTGTTCTCAGGGCTGTGAACTGGGGGAAAGAGAAAGAAGTCTTTATGGGGAATGGGGGAAGCTGAGATCACAAGTCCTCAGCATAGCTCACAAAGAAATCTGAAGTTGGAATGTACTTCTAGGATTGTGCCCAGTGAAGTGCAGGTGGCCGACCTTTATGAGTATCCAGCTGCCAGCCCTTTCAGAAAAGATTACTATAAGAAAGAGATTCTCCACCATGGAGGACAAGTCTCAGAGAGGGCTGATAGTGGAAGCCTAAAGCTGTGGTCAGATGCTGTCCAGGAAAGGATATGGAAAGGAAAGAATTTCGTTCCTGGTACTGTTAACCTGGCTAAGAGTACGAGGCCGAGGAGGTCACAGACCCTTGCTATTTTGTAAACGGCATGCTGTCAAATTGCCTTCTAAATATTTACATTCATATCCATAGATCTTGGATACTTTGAATCTTGGTCAGAGGAACTTCTTTTTGCAGTTGTCAGCAGTCTATGGATAGATACATAACAGGACAAAATGTTCAGAATAAGAGACTTGATTGAGTGCTCATCCTTAAATGAGACATATACATTAACCCTTCAATTACTGTAGCTTGGATAACATCGAGGAAGAGGAAGCAGAAAGAATGCAAGGGTTGAGGATAGAGAAGAGTGCTGTAAAAATCCTGTCTTCCAGACATGATACAGTTGTTGTAGTTAGGATCTTACAGAAGTTGTGGTTACTGACACAGCCTAGCATAAGTTCAAGCTAGTCAAAATTCTGGCACAGATGGGAAATGATCTCCAGGCCCCATCTTCTACTGAGGAGCTATTGGTGGTGGCTATTTTCTGCGGTGGGGGCAGAAAAAAAATCTTTCTCTTTTTGAAGTTGTGGCCATTGGTAGTTTCCTACGCTGGAAGGCGGGTCCTACAATGTGCACACGCAACAGCAGCACTTAGTGGGCATTCCTCTGAAAAATGGCAAGAAGTTAGGAGAATGCATATTGGGGTGATACAGAGGGAGTTGGAGGGAAAAATCAGAGCTTGGTATGATCATATTTCATTGTATACATTCATGAAGCCCCCCCAAGTGTAGCTAATTTAAAAAAGCAGTGTCATTTATTTTACTTTAATATATTTATTTAATCTCCTGGTTGTTATTCTGTAACAACTTGTATAAACGGTGAATTTTGAATATGTGATAATTCTACCTAGATATAATATTATACATGTATAAAAACGTGCATGGTTCTTGCTAATAATATTTAATTCTGTTCATGAAATATTAAAAAAAAGAATAAGAAAAAAAAGTTCTGAAATTAATACCGCCAATGTTCACGGGAGGCTGAACTTCTGAAAAAGAATGATGGTGGCACAAAGCACAGGTGTTCTCACCCTGGAACGGAGGCCAGTCATCTCCACCCTTACTCTGCACCCAAACTCCTTACCCTCTACCAGCCCCTCTACTGCAGAGCTGTCATGTCCTGGACCCTCTTGATGGGGCTCAGCCTTTAGTCCCCATGTTCTTCTCAGTCCACAGCCACCATACTTGGCCATCTACTATTAAAATTAAGCAAAGGGGTGCTGTGAAAGACCTAAGTCAAAACCTGTTCCCCCCACCTCGTTCCTGTTCCATTTCAGCATCCATTCCTGAGTTATCAATGTCTATTGTCCCACACACGACTATAACTCTTCTCTTGTCTGCTGGTCCATTGGCACACGAAGTTCAAAAGCCTGGTGACAATGAAGCTCAGTGTTTAATTTTGCTAATCTTACTGCTACAACCCTGTCAGTTCTAGGAACCAGGACCTAACTGTCTAAAAGTATCAAGGGCTTAGTTGTACAAACAGAAAGCCCTAATTCCCCCAGGTGGTTTGTGGGGCCTGATGAGATACGCCATTCCTTCTTACACGTGTGGGCTCCCAGGCCCATGTATACACCTAGTTGGATGCTGCTCTCAAGAACTGCTGTGGCCTTACCCCATTAACACAGTTTCAAACCTTTTCATTTTGCTCACTAAGCGCTTGCTGCCCAGATGTTATCATCTGGGGAATTTGATCACCTTATTGTTATTGGTTTATCTGCCAGCCTTTCTCTTCAGAGACAGCCATTGATGAGTTCTGGGAGATGCTGGTCGTTTTTAATTTTTTTTTCTGGTACATCTCTTATTGCTCTAAGAAGCATAGCATCTTCCGGTTCTACCCATGAAGCATAGCCAGTTGGTGAGTTTTCCAGATTACATGGTGCTGCATAGTCTAACATGCTCCTCTTTGTGAGCCTTTTCAGCTCTCATATGCTGTAAGAATTTGTATGTCTGCCATTGTGATATAAGCCATAGCTTTCCTCAAGGTTCTCAGGGCCACCTTAACATGTTAGAATCAACTCTTAGAGGCTTTGCCAGGTTGCTAAGTATTCATCACAGTGAGTCCTTTGCCCATATCCATGCTCTGCCTCTCTAAGTTCAGCATGTTTAGCAACTGCTCCTTATATTTGTTACTCTCCTGGTCCCTGTGGGTCTATATTCCTCATAGGTATTGGCATGACTCCTATATTCTCTGAAGGTGTTTGATTGCTTTTGATGGTTTGCTTGGTTAGAATCAGTGATGGCTGGGGCACTAGTGAGGTCCTCTAGGTGTGACCCATGAGGACATTTCTAAAGGTGATTAACTGCAGGCGGGGGCAACACTGTCCTGAGTGTTTGTGACACCATTCTGTGGACTGAGGTTCTACACTAATGAGAAGGAGGGGAAAGTCAGATGAACACTTCCTTTCTTTTCTGGACCCAGGATCCTCTGAGAGGTGTAGCAGCCCAGCATCAGACTCACAACCAACACCATCACTTCTGCATGGCGTCCTCACCATCATCATGGACACTACTCTCTCAAATCATTAGCCAAACAAACCCTTCCTATAATGAGTTCTTTTGTATTGGGTATCTTCTTTCCTCAAAGAGAGAGATATGGAGGTCTAATAGAACATGACTAGTACCTCTCTGTCCGATTTTGGATAGAGATATTAGATGAAATCTGTCTCCAGGGAAGAAGTTGGTAACCTCAGACATGAGGTCTTTTTCAGCCCAAGGTGATACTTGGAGTGAGATCACAGCTGGGGGCCAGCAGCCAGCAGAGCTCAGCATTCCAGAGCAGCTGCAGTGGCGGGGAGCCCATTCTCCTTATATCAGAGAGAAATAGCACGTCCATGGCTTCCCTATGGGAAAACTCTGAAACTGGACTATTACAGCAGAAAATGAGTTTAGAGTTTATCCTTATGTTAAGTTGAAGAAACTGAGGCCTGGAAACCAGAGACATTCCCTTCCCCTCCCCCAATTGGACAGGTGGTGTGTCCTTGAAACCAGAAGCTAGACTAAGCCCTGAACCTGCTCCAAGGTGTTCTTCCTTTTGCTCTTGCCCTCATGTAACCCTGTGTGACGTCAGAGGTGGAAGACAAATATTGAGATGAAGAGGCCGGTGAGCCTAGGTCACCATTCAGTGAACTTCCGACACCCTGGGCAAGGAGAGATCAAGTCATTAGCATGCCTTTCCCTGATTGCACTCACACTACAGACAAGTCTGACAGTCCAGCCAGACATGCCTAATGGCAAACCCTGGGTTTCAGGGTGATGTTTCATGCCACCATAGGAAAAAAACCTTTCCTTTAAAGATGAATGAATGTGGCGATCTCATCCAATCTCCTTACTTAATAGGGACAATGGTTCATCCCCACGCCATACTTATATTACACTAGAGTGCAGAACAAAATCAAAGCTGGAGAAGGTAACTATGTCCCAACTACCCCAGGACACAGTAGCTGAGTGTATATGTGTGACTTCTGAAATCAGAGTCACAAGCAAAAAGCAGAATTTGGTAATACTGCACCCATGTGTCCATCTCCTACTGGCTAAATGTCCCTGGCAAGGCAGATGAATGGTTTCAAGAGACAGAGGGCAGACGAGAAGCAGAGAGCAAGTTCAGCCTTCACCACTGGCTCTCAACTAAGGTGTGTATGTATGTGTCCATCTGCAATGGGTGCCTGAGATGCAGTGTGTATGGGTGGGTGCCTGTGTGAGTGTGCACATGTGTGTGTGCTTCTATAGTGTGTGTGTCTCTGAAGTGTGTATGGGTGTGTGTGTATGTGCTTCTGCAGTGTGTGTGCTTCTCCAGTGTGTGTGTGAGCATATGCTTCTGCAGTGTGTGTTTTTGTGTGTGTGTGTTTCTGCACTGTGCACACACCACCTGTGTGTTTAAACACCCGCCAAAGTTCCCATCATTGCCTCTTCTCATTGAGTCATTCCATCTCACAGGGACAGCCCAAACCAGCCTCAGAAGCAGCGTAGACTTGCTCATATAGCGATGTCCAGGAATGGAAGGTCCCATATATTGCCCTATTATGACCTCCCCCAACTCAAACCCATCCTGGGACTTCAGCCAGTAACAACGAAAACTTGGAGACAGTTGTTTCAAGACAATAACATCTCAGACCCTGCTGACAACATGCATTTAGAGGCTAGCTGATTATGAAGAGCGAAGAAAGATCATTTGGAGGCAGCCCAGAGCCCAAGGCCTCCCTGGTAGGTGCTCGCAGAATGGTGGGATTTAGCCATATTAAGGGCCATCGCATCCATGCTTTCCCCTTAGAGAGGAATCGCGCTAGAGATCTAGAAATAATTAGCAATTACTTCAAAACATTAAGGTGATTAAGAAAAAAAAACCCCTCATTATTTAAGTTAGTTAAAGTACTAAAAGTCTGAGAACTGAATTCATGAGAAAAGAGAGGTGGAGGGTCGAGGCCTAGTGCTATAGGCCTAAAATACTTGTTATTCTGAAAGCTGAGGCAAGAGGATATGTAGTTCAAGTCCAGCCTGGTCACCCTAGTAAGAGTCAGTCTCAAAAGGAAAAGCAGGGTCTGAGGATAGAGCTCAATGGTAGACCTGTGCCTACTAGAACCCAGGTTCAATTCCTTATACTAAACAGAGCAGAGGCGAGCCATGTCTAGTCAGATCAGTTTGGCAAATAAGATTCCTGAGACTGATACTCCAACCAAGGACCATGCATGGAGATAACCTAGAACCCCTGCACAGATGTAGCCCATGGCAGCTCAGTCTCCAAGTGGGTTCCCTAGTAATGGGAACAAGGGCTGTCTCTGACATGAATTCAGTGGCTGGCTCTTTGATGGGGAGCAGTCTTACCAGGCCTCAGAGGAAGACAATGCAGCCAGTCCTGATGAGACCTGATAGGCTAGGGTCAGATGGAAGGGGAGGAGGACTGGAGGAGAGGCATGGGAGGAGAAGAGGGAGGGAAGATGGGATTGAGAGGCAGCGATGGAGGGCGCTATATCTGGTATACAAAGTGAATAAACTGCAATTAATATTGAAAAATAAAAAATAAAATAAAAAAAGATTTCTGGTGCTCACAAATGCGTCATTTCTGCAACAGTTTGAATGTCTGTGTCCTTCCAATCTCCAAAATTCCTAGTTAAAATCTAGTTACGTTCTTCCCAAGACACACCACAGAGAAAGAGCGGGGGGAGAATGGGCTTTAAGGAGGTCACTGGAAAGTGTGATTGAGTTCTCACAGATGGGATTCATAGCCCTGCTAAAGGGACCCAAAGAACTTGGTGCTGTCTTTCTACCATACAGGAGACAGTAGCAGAATAGCCATCTAGCATTTTAAGGAGGCTCTTTGGAATCCTATCATGCCAGCACTTGGTCTAACATTCTAGCACCAGATCTGTGAGAAATAAAATCTTGTTTAAATCACGTGATTTAGGAAACATTTGTTTAGGGTCCAGAAATAACCATGGCCGGCCCATAACCTGGGCATAGAGCCATGCAAGTATGACCAAGGGTCATTCGAAGCTCAGGGCTCTTGTACTAAGAAGAAAGCAGTATTTGCCACAGGTAGCCATACCTTTCTGGCAGTTTCTTATGTCTCCTTCTTAGAGTCATAAAGCACCATGGTGTGAAAGACTTTAAGACTTTGAAAGAATTTCCTCTATTGACAAATAAGACACTGGCTTCACAATATGACATCTTGCCAACATTGCTAAGGAAGTAGTTGGCAGAGTACCACTGAATCCCATTTTATTTGACCTCCAGGTCATCACGTTTAATCCATTGAGGGACACCATGTCGTTTAAGTGTCACTCTGGGGGAAGCTGACAGCCTGACAGGACTCGAAGGTAAAGCTGGAATTGTATGTATCTGTCACCAGCCTGCCTCTCACTTGAGACCCTCTGTGTCTTTGATGCTGGCTGCACCCTTCAGCTTGCCCATGCTACAACTATAATCTTCCTTGAGGACAGATTCTTTCCTTCCTTCCTTCCTTCCTTCCTTCCTTCCTTCCTTCCTTCCTTCCTTCCTTCCTTCCTTCTCCTTCTTTCTTTCCTTCTTTCCTTCCTTCCTTCCTTCCTTCCTTCCTTCCTTCCTTCCTTCCTTCCTCTCTCTCTCTCTCTCTCTCTCTCTCTCTCTCTCTCTCTCTTTCTTTCTTTCTTTCTTTCTTTTCCATCCAAATGAGGTTTTTGAAGGCAACTGGCCCAGGCCAAGTCATTTCCTGACTCCTTCTGTGGGAGAATCTCAGCGTCAGCCCTTTGCACCTGTTCACACAAGCTTCTCTCTGGGCAAAGCCAACATCTACTGTTTAGTGTTCATGCTTTCCCTGTGGTCTTGGCCAACTTCCACGCTATTCTGAAGCCACAATCTTTCAGACTGTGACCCTTTGGAGAGAACCCACCACCACCCCAGTGCAGAGAATACAAGCACCACAGAGCAGGCTGCTTGGCCTGACCCAGGCAGCAGCCCCTAGATGTGGTCCTGTGTGCTTACAGGCCTGCAGGGGTACCGCCAAGGAGATGGAGTAATCAACTCTCCCTCCCATGTGGCAACTGCACAGCAGTCGTGTCTAGAAAAGAAAAAATGCCATTACTGCCCATGGGAGAGTGTAATGACCCAAATTATGGCCTGTCAGATGAGGCAGTGCTTGGCCCAGGGAGTCTACTATAGCACGTATGCCTCACAGAGCAGGTGAGGGAAAGAAATGTGGCTCTGGATAGCTTGTGGGAGGTGCCTGGGCTCCACAGACCAGCTGCAGACATCTGTTTCTCTATTCTGCAACCGTGAAGGCCCTTCAGTTCTTCCTGCGAGACTGCAAGGATGGGACAGGGCCAGGATAGGGAAAGGCATGGCATGGCATGCATAACAGCTACCTTTTATGCGTGGTCATGTGGCTACTAAGGTGCCTGCGGACCAGAATGATTCACGGACTTCTCATTTGTTTTCTTTTCTCCTTTGTTTCATTTCTATGATTTTTCTTTTCTGTCCATCTCTCTGTCTGCCTATCTGTCCATCTGTCTGTTTGTCCATCCGTCTGTCTGTCTTTGTGCTTTTGTGGTGTATGAAATATATGTGTACATAAGTAACATATACATAGACATATATGAGTAGGTGAATTTACCTATGTTTGTGCATGTAGTGGCCAGAGGTCAGTGCCAGAAATGTTATTTTTTTTTTTTGCTTGCCACTTTGTATGTTTGGGAGAGAGAGAGAGTCTCACTGAAACTGAAACTCAAATTTCTGCTGTGCTGGCTGGCCAGGAAGCCAATGGGACCCATCTATCTCTGCCTCCATGCCTCTAACCTCAGGGACTATGGGTGTTTGATGCCATGTCTAGCTTTTACCAGAGTTCTGATTCAAAGCTCAGGTCCTCATGCCTGGCAGCAAGCATTTGAATTACTGAGTCATCTCTCCAACCCTAAGACTTCTTTTATGTATGCATTTTCACCTTTCAGCCTTTTTTTTTATTTTTACAGAGGATAAGAGTTCACACGGTGGAGTGAGTGAAGCATCGCGGAAATCCTGCTCAGACTGGAGTCAAGTAGGGATGATTCCCCATCAGGGTTCCATTCCTGAGCAACCCTGGCCAAGCCTATGCCCCAGGAGATCAACTGTCCCCTAATGGTACTCCCTGCAGTAGCTCTGAGAAAGGACGTAATTCGAATGCTGAGACACAGGTGAACACTAATGATGGTGGCTGTCTAAACAAGGGCTGATATTTCAGCTGGAAGTTGTAGGCAAGTCTGTTGTGAGTGACAGACACAGTTCAGGAATGTTATGTGGCCAAGCCTCAACAGTTAACCCATGTTGGTAAAGATATGTGGGTATAAGGGTTCTTCTATATTGCCAGAAAGTCTATAATAGGTAAAATCATTCTAGATAGACACCTGACCCTAGTACACCTGGCACTTGAACCCTTCCTGTGACTCAAAAATTAATTTCTAGTTAGCCCAAGGAACTCTTGTACATGTGAATTAGAAGACCTACAGAAAGATGCTTGTTGTAGCAAAACACTGGAAGCAGAGTAATGGTCCATGAACCAAATGTAATGTGTTTATGGAATGAAGTCTCCCATCCATCTCCTTGTCTATATAAAACCTAATTATGAGTTTTGCAAAAGTTTTGGAACACTGGGTTAGCATTTAAGCAACTCTGTAAAATGCAAATACAACCGTACATTATTTCATGCATGCATGTGTCTGCATTCAAAGCTATAAAATTAAGACCCTGAAATGATACTTGGAAAGTTCATAACGAAACTGACTTATTTTCGTTGGTATATATTTGCACCGACTTAACAGAACAGGTCCATTGCTAAGCCCAAGTTTAGTATCCAATGATGATTACTTTATAGAAAAAGAGTAAAAGAATCAAGCTGTTAGGATCTGCCACACCTTCATTAAGATTCATCAGTGACCTATAAACTTGGGCCCTCCCACTTTTGAAGGGAGGGGAAGCTATTGGTTTTATTAATTTTATTACTAAAAACCAGTTATCAAAGAGACTGCAGGATATCATCTTACTTAATGTTCTGTTTTCTTATGTCTCTCTAGAATCTCAGTATATATCATTTCTTTAATTTGATCATTTTGGCCAAGGAATAAAAATCTTTCAGAATTGCTTTCTAAAACATGCTCAGACACTATTCAAAAGTTTCTAGGGTTCAGATTCTTTATTTTATTTCTTAAATTAAAACATAATTATATCATTTTCTCCTTTCATTTCTTCAGTTTAACCCTTCACATGCACTACTTGCTTGCTCTAAAATTCATGGTCTCTATATTTTAATTTTTGTCATACATACACATGTACACAGGTGTGAGTGTGTAGCTACATAGCTACATATGTGTGTATGTGTGTGTGTGTGTGTGTGTGTATATGGTGTGTGTAAGTGTGTGTAAGAGAGAGAGAGGGGTTACTGAAAACCACCCAGATCAAAATGCAGAGGACATGTGCTCTTGTGGTGCCCATCCTCAAATGTTACATCTACAATACAACTGCAGACAATTCATGATAAGTGTCTGTCCTCCAGAAAACATCACCAGAGTTCTTCATTTTGTGAAAGTGAAAACAGATTCTCATAGCATGATGTGCTAAACATTCGAAAACTTCTTTATCTACATCTTCATTGTGACATTTCTTATATTATTGATATACTGAGAGAATTCTCAAAAGAATCAAGTCCTTCAAAGTTGCTCTAATTCTAGAGATTACTCTCATTTCTTTCTTTTTGTATTTTTTATTTTTATTAATTACAGTTTATTCACTTTGTATCCCCCCTGTAACTCCCTCCCTCCTCCCCCCAATCATTTACTTTTTATAGATCTACATAGAAAAACAGAATCTCTATGGTGAGTAATGTTATATCCATGATGTAGAAATAAATCATGTGGTTTGTTTCATCTTCATCCCCAGCACACAAAATAAAATTGAGGTAATAGAACTTAAATTATTGAACAAAAATTCTAATATGTGAAAGTATATTTTCCTTTTCATGGCTTATAAAACTAACTTGCCTCCTGGAGTATTTCCCATGTCTACTACAGAACATGGAAAACATCATAGATGGATGCTCAAGGAGCTTCAAAATATATTGAAAAGTTGCTTTGCTACCAAGAGCTAGCCCAAAAATGAAGCTTCCACTACTGTCCTAAGAGGTCTCTTGCAATCAGACATGTTCTTCTCTGGCTGACCCTGAGTGCAGTGCTTAGCCTTGCATCCTGAGCGTAACATTTTAGCTTTTTATGGTAGCCAACCATGCTTGGGGAGACTGTCCTGTAAAGGCCTGAATGATCATGGCTGCATTACGCTGTTGTGAGACTCTAATCTTGCATATACACCACAGGCAAACCAAGGAGACCAACACCAGAAGGCCTGCTAATGCTCCCATGCCCGCCCATTCCTTCAGATGATTCATGGCTGCATGTCTGATTGCATGCCGATTGATGCCCCAGCTCCCGCCTCTGAGAAAAAGGTATCGGACGGGTCTAATGCTCTTTGGGTGGATGACACCTAAATGAACATTGGTACAAAGTCCCAATTTATTTCTAATATCAGAGATCAGACCTCTACTCTTGCCTGATGCGAAACAAAAAGGGGGAACTGTAGAGAGCTGCGTAATGCCGAGCCTTAAAGATGGAGCTGGTTTCCGCCTTCCACCTTCCCGATGGTGAGTGCTCTCTGTCACGAACAACTCCACATTTGGCTAAGGCTGAGGATCTGGCTTGATTCCGTGTATGTGGACCTATCTGCATTGCCCATGAGGCACGCTGGGGTTGGCTACCCAGAGGCTATTTAAGCTGTGGGCTGGCTTTCCCCAGGGTCAGAAGATTGTTCAAGGTTCCTTAATAAACTGCATTGAGAAGAAAAAAAAAGAAAGAAAGAAAGAAAGAAAGAAAGAAAGAAAGAAAGAAAGAAAGAAAGAAAGAAAGAAAGAAAGAAAGAAAGAAGGAGAGGAGGACCTCCCCTATCAGTGGACTTGGGGAGAGGCATGCATGCAGAAAAGGGGGGAGGGTGGGACCGGGAGGGGAGGAGGGAGGGGCTTATGGGGGGATACAAAAGGAATAAAGTGTAATTAATAAAAGTTAAATAAAAAATTTAAAAAAAGAGGTCTCTTGCTTTGCTCCCTTGCTGGGTGGAGTCTTTCAGAGGATGTGTGTGTAGGCTCCCATCCTGTTCCCTCTCTTCAACTGCTTCCTGTGTCTATTTTATTTGTTCTTCTGAATGAGAATTAAGCATCCTCCCTAGGGTGTACTACTTGCTACACAATAACTACTTGTTATTTAGCTTCTTTAGGTCTGTAGATTGTAGTATGGTTATCCTGTATTATCTGGCTAATATCTGCTTGTAAGTGACTATATATCATGGGTGTCTTTCTGGTTCTGAGTTACCTCACTCAGGATGATCTTTTTTGTGCCATCCATTTGCTTGCAAATATCATGATTATATATATATATATATATATATATATATATATATATATATATCCTTTATATCTATATTGTATACACACACACATATATGTGGGTGTGTGTGTATATAAAGGATTTACACACACGAAATAGGTGTAATTTTTTAAAAAGGGAGTCTATATGGTATAACAATACGCTTTTCTTTTAGCTTCTTTTAGGGTTGGGAATGTAGCTCAGTTGGTAGAGTGATTGCCTGGCAGGCGTTAGGTCCTCAGTTCAATTCCCAGCACAGTCTAGAATGGCAGCACACCTGTCATCTTAGCACCAGAGAAGCAGAGGCAGGAGGATCAGATGCTCCAGGCCATCCTCAGCTATGCAGTGAATTTAAGGCTAGCCTGGGCTACAGAAGACCCCATTAAAACAGTAACAATAGAGGGCCAGGAATTTGGATCAAGCAGAGAGCACTTCTTACTGCACACACACACACACACACACACATATATATGTGAAATACAACTCAGATATATATATATATATATATCTGAGTTCTATTCCATAGTGTAAATGAACCACAATTTATCCATTTTTTAGTTGAGGAGCATCTAAGTTGTTTCCAAATTCTGACTATTACAAATAAAGCTGCTATGAACATAGCTGAACAAATGCCCTTGTTGTATGGTGGAGCATCTTTCAGTTATATGCTCAGAAGTGGAATAGCTGGGTCTTGGGGTAGCACTATTTCCAATTTTATGAGAAAGTGCGAGATGATTTCCAAAGTGGTTGTACAAGTTTGTACTCCAACCAACAATGGAGTGTTCTCCTTTTACCACATCCTTGCCAGCATGTGTCAGTTCAGTTTTTGATCTTAGCCATTTTGATAGGTATAAAATGGAACCTCAGAGTCCTTTTGATTTGCCTCAAATGACTAAGGAAGTTAAACATTTCTTTAAAGTGTTTCTCTGCCATTCAATATTCCTCTGTTGAGAATTCTCTGTTTAGCTCTGTACACAATTTTTTAGTTGGGTTATTTGGTTTGTTGGTGTTTAATTTCTTGAGTTCTTTATATATTTTGGATATTAGCCCTCTATCAGATATAGGGTTGGTGAAGATCTTTTCCTAGTCTGTAGGATCTAGTTTTGTTCTGTTTACAGTGCCCTTTGCTGTACAGAAGCTTTTCAGTATCATGAGGTTTCATTTATTACTTGTTGATCTTAGATCCTGAGCTCTTGACGTTCTGTTCAGGAAGTTGTCTCCTGTGCCAATGAGTTCAAGGCTCTTCCCCACTTTTCTGGAGGACAGAGTGCAGGGAGTCTCATCAAAGAATTGGGGAATAGGAGGATCTTGAGAGGACAGGAGCTGCACAAGGAGACCACAAAGCCAATGAATATGGGGCCTGCAGAAACTGATGCATTAAGGACCATGCATGGAGATGACTTAGAACCCCTGCTCAGATATAGCCTATAGGCAGGTCAGTCTTCATGTGGGTCTCCTAGTAAGAGGAGCAGGTGTGATCTCTGACATGGACTCTGTTACCACTCTTTTATCACTTCCCCTTGGTGGGGGTCCTTGCTAGGACACAGAGGAAGAGGATCCAGGCAGTCTTGAGGAGTCTTGGTAGGCTAGTGTCAGATAGTAGAGGAAGAGGGCTCCCCCTTTCCATGGTCTAGGAGAGGGGGAAGAAGGGTTAAGAGGGAGGGAGAGTGTGACATGGAGAAGATGAGGGAGGAAGCTACAATCAAGATATAAAATGAATATATTACAAAAGAAAACAAACAGATACATAAAGTGGCCTAAATATATAATAATGCATAAAAAATGTATTATTAAAGTCAAAACCTTCCTTGTATCAGGATAGATTTGTTGTTCTTTAATAGAAAGGTAATAATTGGAACAAGTCACTTAAGGATGTCACAGAGACAAGCCATCCATCCACCCATTCATCATTCATCCATTTATCCATATTATTATACAGGATCAGTATGGTCCTTAAAATGTTTATAGGGCAAATGTCTATATTTCTCCAAGGAATTTCACTATCTGTACCCACAGTTATTATCCTCAGTGTCACTTAAACAATCATCATTTTTGATATGTTCATCAGTGACAGTGATGGATCAGGGTTTTGGAAGGTTCTTCCTTGTGGGTGAGAATCACAGTAACCCCTAGTAGCCTGGGGCTGCAATTGTGTTTTTTCTTACATAGTTAAGCTCCCTGGTTCAAGGTCTGCTCTACTGAGTTTTTCATCACAGTCTTACTAAATCTCAGAGATACAGTTGTCCTAACCATGGTAATTAATGTTTTGGTATGTGTCCAAGTCAAGTCTATAACCATGGCTTGATAAGGAAGAGAAGATGGCTATCTATGATGCTACCATCATGTATCAGATGGAACACTAGAATTCCACGACTTTATATATCTCTCTAGTTCCAAGTTAGTCAGGATGACTTAATCTAACCATATCTCTTCTATTTGCTACATTTACATCAGGTTTATTTCATTGTTTTTTTGAACTCTCTGCTTGTCATCTCTTCCCACTAAGACATCAATTATTTGCAGTTATGGCTATTTCGTGTTGTTTATCTGATGCATTTATTTTAATTTAATTTTCTTCATACAATATATTTGTATATATATTCTTCCCCTTCTACAACTCCTTCCAGACCCTCTCCCAACCTCCCTACTCACCCAAATTCATGTTTGTTCTCTCTCTCCTCTCAAAAAAAAATGAAATAAAAAATGAAAATCAAACACACCCCAAAAACAAAAAACTCAAAAAAAGCCAAAACATGATGAAAAGTATACATAAAAAACATGGAGTTCATTTTGTTTTGGCCAAATACTCCTTTGCAAGAGACCTACCCAGGAGTTTGGTAGACATATCTTGTGGTGCTCTATTGGAGAAAATGGATTTTCCCTTTCCCAGGAAGTATCAGTTACAAATAGCTTCTCGGTTAGGAATGAGACGGTTCACTTCCCCTCTCCATGCTGGGACTTTGTTTAGTTTGAACCTGTGGCAGGTGTTGCACTTGTAACAGTCTCCGTGATTTCATATGTATTGAACTATAAAAAATGGCATAGAGAGAGGACATTCCTCATAAAGTTATAGAGGCAAGAAAATCAACATAAAAGTACCATCTGTTGTGGTATATCCATCCTATCCATGTTCTCAGTAGACTCGAAGTATAAATGTGAAAGATTACAAGGTGCAATTTATAGATGACCTTTTAACATGTATTCTCAAATTTACATTTGTGATCAATAAACTGATGTTTTAACGTTTTTGTCACCATTTCTCTGACTATCGTATCTATTTTCTTAGTGAATTTTCAGACAAAAGAAAGTGACTTAAAATATCAATCAAATAAGCATAGAATTATAGTTCTATCTATTCTCAGGGATAACCGTGACAGAATGTCTTTCTTGGAAATGGTGCTGTCATGATAAAAATCCATGGTGGGTGAGATTAAAACTGAACAGGGAAAAATAAGAGGAACAGAAAGACAAGGCCGGAAACAGAGATCAGATCACAGATGATAAGAACCCCAGGCACAGAGGAGGCCAAGGAGCTTGGCTGAATAATTCTTTCAATTTTGCCTCAAATTAAGTTCTTCTTGCTTGGAATCGACCAAGGAGATGTTTATGAAACATACTTGAGTCCCTGGAAGAACACTTTAGCAACTCCTATCCCACTCCCTGGGGTGGGAAACAAAATTTAGGACATTGGTTCCAGCAACAGGGACTTCCCATAATTAATTGTATGGACTTTTCTGCCACACTAGTAGAAGGAAAAGCAAAAGAACCACCCATTCTTAAGTTAAGGCAGTGCCAACCAGACTCTGGCCACAAGGTAAAGTATCTTTCAGGCACAGAAGATGAATATGGTGCAAATAAAGAGATGCTGTTTGTGGGTAGCAGCAAGAACTCAGCTAGTACAGGTAGCCAGAGGTACAAAGGATGTGTGGTGGCCACGGAGGGGGTAGTGCCAGAGGAAGCTGACATTTTAAATATGGAAGAATGTCATGACAATATATTTAAAAGTGCTGCATTATTGTAACTACACCAAACCAGCATGCTACTTATTATATTACTGAGTCAACTTGTAATTTCTGAGCTCTGCTCTATTTTGAGTTTGAACAAACTGCGTTCACTATAGAAAGCCTTGTGTATAAAAATATAGAGTGGCGTTTCAAAAAACAGCATTCAAATATTTTGCAAATTTGGGAAGCGTGTGCATTGTTCCCTTTTGGTTAGCCCTCGGGTAGGATGCTTAGGCTCACTCTTAGTCAATATTTGTGAAAAAGTAATACACGACACATATTTCAGAATCAACAGCAGCAATAGAGTGGGCTTTTATTTTATGTAACTAGCTCACTGCAAAGGGTCGTACAGAGCCTTGTCAATGTGCTAGCATTTTCAGTAAAATGGTACTGCAGAGGGACAGGGCAGGCTTTCCCTGTGTCTTCCAAGTGTATTTTCAGCTACACCAGAAGAGTTCCAGGCAGGGGGGAGAAAAGAAAGGACTGTGGAAATGCCTTGTGAGAGATGAGTCAATTTTAAGCAAATGGCTGTGTGGAAAGCCCCATCAGCTCCCTCGCAAATGGACAAGTCATAAACCTGCCTAATGACGTGGAACTCAAAATTACCTCCTTCATTTCGAAAATTTTTTTAATGTTGTCTCTCCAATAGGCAACATTAGCAAAGGCCCCCTTCACTCCTCCACATGGTTTCCCTGGCAGGCCAGTGTTCTCTGTAAGACAGGAGGGAAATGGGACTCGCAGTGAGAGAAGGGTCTGGGAGGAGAGAGTAGCCCTAGCTTATTTCTCCAACCTACCCAATCCACTACGCCAGTAAGATGCGTTAGGCGAACCCCAGAGAAAGAAGACTATATTTCAGCAGTCACTGCATCTTCCAACCATTTTCATCCCTTCCTCTTTTTGACACTGTCTAATAATATTTTCTTAATTGAACATTCTTTAATCTTATCATTTGAAAACAAATTTGATTTCAGCTGTCCTTCCGGTTAGCGACCTTTAATGGTTTTGCTCTAGGTAAAAGCCGGTCACTATGTTCTACCTTCCCACTCAGCGTCCTTGGTATCATTTCGCTCAGATGCTGCGTTTTTCTATCTGATAATATTGCCCTTTCAAACTTTCTCTGTAAGCAGCTTGAAAGGATTCATTTGGAGCAGAAGTTTCATTAATTTATTTAAATGCTTTTCTCAAACAAAGCAGGTTAGTTGTTTTAAAATGTCAAGGTCTGGGAACGGATTAAAAATATTCTGCAAAACACAACTGCCCAGGATCTTTCAGGGAAAGAAGACAGGGGTGTGTCAAGGCGGCAGACCGCACAGTCACGTGCTGTCCCTAAAGGCCTAATCAGTTTCATGTAAAGGAACAGGAAGCATGTGAACACTCCCTGCTCCGGGGTATGATGGAGATCCCAGTAACAAAGCGCGCGATGCTCCGACAGAGCTGTCTCTGCTGTGGGGAACAGCGAACATTAACCTGCTAAGAGCGATCTCCTCTCTAAGAATGTGGTTTGGGGCCAGATTGTTTTAGCATTGCACAGTGATTGGATTCTGTTTGTCCAGGTTGGACTGAGGTAAGTCCAGGATGGAGGGTACAGAATGCCCTCAGCCTGGTGGGGGATGAAATAGCAGGTGTGAGGTGTAAAAAGCCTGTATATGTGAAGAGGCACATATATGAGAAGGGGCAGTTTGAAAATACTGGCTGGCACCTGCCATCGAGGGTCGAGTGAAGTGCATCTTCTTTAAAAACAGGGCTTAATACTCTGCATTGCCAGTCACCCCGATGCTCCCGCCTTTCTGACTCTTCTACAAAATGCAAAGATTCATTATTTGTGTGAACAATATCTGAGTGTCACAGGACCCTCTGTAACCAGGCATCAACTTGAGTTTGATACTGGTTTAATTGACTATCCTTGTGTTCATATCTTATGCATATTACCAAGTGAAACAAGATCTTCCTCCATTTCAAAATCATGATACACATATCTATCCACCATTGTCATTTTTGTGACATCTGGGGGAGCCCTGCCCATTGCTGCTGGTCTGTCTACTACAATGCAGAGCCTGGAGCAAATGGCTGAAAACTAAAGTACAAGGGGTTCTTAGCCTTCTAGATTCTAGCACCACTGGATAACTCTCTAAGGTTTATATCACAATGATAGACTAAATTTGATGACACTCTAGAGACTCATTGAATATTCCCTGTAAAATAGGAGCCCCCTTAGACAAGTTCAACCTCACTGCTATTCAAGAACCCTATGCATCAGCCATGCAGCACCTCTCAGGCTCCTCTGTGTCGCCTGGAGGGTCCATTAGAGACTCCAACATCCTCACGAACAGACTTTCCACAAAACCGCTAATCTTGTACTCTTCCACTCTGGAATATTCCGCTACTTAAAGCTTTGGTTTAAAATCAATTATTTCTTTTCTGTCTCTTATTGAACTACCTGACCAGATTTCTTGTTCTTCATTCTTTCCTGCATTGAGCATTGATGGGCAAACCCTCTGCAAAGCTTCGTCAGAGAAGCCAGCATCAATAGAGCCAAAGGCAGGAGAGGAGGTTGGAGGAAACATTGCCAGTGACTCCTCAGGGGAGGCAGGAAAGGGTTTGCAAGCATGGTACTAGAATAAGCACAGAAAGACTCTTGCAAACTGTGAGATATTCACCTGGACTTTAAAGGGTATATTTTTTCATTAGGTTGAAATCTTTAAACTTACAGTGAACTCACTAAAATTTTATTCCCCTTCATCTGTATGATCAGCATAAGATCCCGGAGGCACTGAGGGGACCCATTGAGTTCACACACCTCTGGGAACACAGCTCTATCTGATTCTCCCTGATGTGTCAGAGCCTGCTGTCCATAGGTGTAGATGAATGGACTCTCTAGGCAGAACCAGAATAAGGATGCTCAACAATTTGCTGTCTTTAAACCTCTAGGAAGATGATGATCAGATTCTCTTCTAGAATGGATATTAATTAAGCCCTGGATCAGAGAGGAAGAATTAACCAAGAATGTGACTTTTTTTTAGAAGCATCTCCAGCTGCACCTTCAGCTCTAGGAGTTAATTCTTCTGAAGGGGAGTACCAAGCTTAGAGAAGGTAGTACTGCTACTGAGCATAGAGAAAGGAGTCCTACTACTGAGGAGGAAATCAGACTCCTTTGACAAGAGGCTGTCAGTCAACCTCAATCTCTCCAGAATACCAGCATTCTTATTTTAGAATGGCAGTCCCAAATATCTAGCATTGCCTGGGTCCCATTGCTATATCATGATCCTCATACACAGTGTAGGAAATAGGATGGAACATGCAGCATGGGTGGTATAAATCCACAGAAATGATAGGAAGAGGATGAGAAGGAGAATGGAGAGAGAGAGAGGGGGGACAAGAAAGGCAAAAAACAGAAAATGGAACAAGTGTCATAGGAACACTGCCTCCAGAAGTTCTATCTACTCTTTCGAGAATTATGGAATGCTATGCTTTACAAACTCATTGAAAGAAAGGCTAGAAGAGAGTATTGACCACATTCTTACTTCTTCCTTGTCAAATAATATTTTTTTTCAATTTTACTCTGGTTTAAATAACCAAAACCAGTTAAATACTAAAATACACCCCTTTGCTAACATTCATATTGTATATCCACTCTCCTTCTCAGTCTGCTAATCCAGTTTACCTTCCAAAGGCAGTTCAGAGCATACTTCTTCACTTTAGCCATCACTAATTGCTTAGCATTAAGTAGTTAATGCTTGTAAAAAAATTCTGGAGTAATTATCAACTGTGAAATTAACTTAGCAATTACCCACATGTACATAGATCAGTTCGTTGTTCTTGTAAAGTGTCATTAAGTATAGGATATACCTATGTGCAGGCTCAGCCCAGCTAATTCTTATTTATGTAGATTTATCCATATTCACAATTATCAATGTGTTTTGCTCTCACTGATGTCTTGGTTTTGGAAGATAAATAATTCAGTCATCCTATTTAAATGTTAAATTCGATGTCACGCCAAACTCTAATGACAGTCTAAAAGCTCCTCAGGCCACTGTCATACTTCACACCACCCTGGATCCTCACACATGAAGCCTAGTGTTTGCATTGTGAGCATGAATTGCCCTTTTCAGTTCAAAATATAGAAAATGTACAAAGTCTCAACCCTGTGAGCCTATTGAATATAAATAAGCCATCATTGTTTTTATATGACCCCAAACACATCCTATTCCCAAAGTGAAGATAAGTGTTATTCTAAAATTTGCATCTGACTTTTAAAGATCACAGTGAAGAATAAAGCAGAGGGTTAGAGGGGACTAGAGAGATTGTCCAGCCATTAAGGAAACTGCCTGTTCTTCCAGGGGACCAGGGTTCAATTCCTAGCACACACATGCTGGCTTACAACCATAAATAACTTCAGTTCTTGTCTCCACAGCTACACACACACATACACACATGATGCACAGATATACATGCAGGCAAAACTCCCATAGAAAAAAATAAAATAAATACAAAACAACATCGATTACAATTCAAAGAAGTGTCCTCCAAAAAATCTTTACGCTAAGAAGTTGGCATCTAAAGCCTGGAAGTATTGAAAAGTGGTGGAAACCTGGGTGAGAGCCAGGAGGAGGTGATAATTGGCTGTGTATTCTCAAAGGAGGTATGGATTTCTGCTCTCTAATCTTTCTCTGTTTTTTTCCTGGTCCCTGTGTTGGTCCACTTGCTCTACTGCATACTCCTACCACTGTGTGCAATCTTATCAGTAACACACCCAGAGCAACAAGCGAGCCAGTCATGGCTGGAAACCTCTAAAATTGTGAGCCAAAACAACACTTTGTTCTTCATAAGTTGACTGTATTGGATATTCATAATAGTAATAGAAAACTCAATAGCACACTGTCAGTTCAGACCAAGATAGATTACTCTGCTTTACCTGACTCTTAAAAATTACACAGCCTCAAGTTGCCTGGCCTCACAGGTTAACATTCTTACTTGGAAATTCATTTATTCTACTTTGTTCTTTTAGGAATATAAGTGGTATGGTAAAATGAAAGGAACAAATAAGTGCCAAATTCCTAAAAACAGCTGTCCAAGGGGTGAAACTGTCTCCCTTGTTTCTTACTGAACCATTTTTTCCAGTAACAAACAAAAATCTGATTCTTTTATCTCCTTCCTTCATATGGGAAAGACAGGAAGATAGCTCTATTATCTTTTATCTATTCATATACGCTTCAGTCAATAATTTGAAACACCCATTATGTGCAAAGCATTGTACTCCGTGACACAGACGAATGATGAGTGAAATGGACACAGTCTCTGAACTCAAAGGAACCTCATGCCAAAAAAGCCACATGTGTTATATAAAGAATTATGTAATTAATGGTTAGGTGTTAAGTAAAGGGTTATTTTAGTAAGAGCTTGACAGAAATCTTTAAACTATTCTATGCAGGGAACTAATGTTCATTACCAGGTTGACTACATTTAGAACCACTGAAGAGAAAAACTTCTGGGTAGTCTGTGGGGAGCGAAAGGGGGAAGACACACCTAATGTGGGCGGCATTCATGAGCATTCATGGCATTCAGCAGGACAAGTAGGGAAAAGGGGAAGACCCATAAAATACCCAACCATCAGCCATTCAGTTGCGTACTACCGCTAGTCAGAAAGCTTCTCTCTCTCCACAGGTTGGTCTTCCATCTGTCTTTCCAGTCATTTATTTCTTTGTTCATGCCAGGGAATTAGCTTGGCAATGTCCTCCTAGATTACCACAGGCACCCCCTAACAGACCGAAGGGGAGAGAAGTAAAAGGGGAAGATCTTTATAGGCAGAATCTCTCCATGAGACCAGCAACTACTGGGTGCGAATGCAACGATTCTAAGAAGGAAAGTGGTAGGTGAGAGGCAGAAGAGATGTCCCTCTAGGCTTAGCCCACAGCTGTTGGCTTTGATTTCTTTTTCATCCCTTTGATCAATCACCCCAAATCATTCACTAAGGCCAGCCATTATACAGGTAGCTGAGGGAACATCAAAGTCACTGCTAGTTCTTAGGGTCATTGTAGTATGTTTCCCATCACTTCAGAGAATGGAGGGTAAGGCTTGGGTTCAGTCCAAATGTGAGATTTTTGACATAACATTCTTGAAAAGGCAGGCACCGATTTTCACTTATCATCATCACTTCCAGGGCTTCCATTCGCTCTTCATTCCACCAGTCACATTTTGCTTCACAAATGACTAAACAGTTCATTAATGCCAGATTGTGGGGCTGTGAATTACATGCTAAACATATCTCAAATAAAGAAACACAAAGAAAGGCACAGTACTTTGTCCTTTTAAAAAGTTAAAAATAAATGGGTAAATGTTGAGAGTAGAGTGCTCATGGGGCAATAAGAAGACTACAGACTTTAGAGTCAGACAGGCTTCAACAACTCTACCATGGGTACACTCTGTGACCTTTACACAATTTTATTAACCTCCCTGAACTGCATTTGTTAATTTGAAAAATGAAGATAATATCCACCTGCCTCCTAGAATGGCTGAGAAGATTGAATGAGGTAATATTTTCGGACTCAGTGTATGTGCATTAGGAGAGTACGCACAGGGAAAGAGGGCCATGTGAGGAAAGGTGAGGCAGAAAGCATACCCAGGAAATTGTTCTCTGCAGAAGTTTACAAACTAATAACGGTATAGATGTGCAAACCAACTTTATAGTCACCATGTGAGATTCAACATTAGTACTGCAGGAAGAAATGATGAGTGCTTCAAAGCAGAAGCAGAAATGATGGAGGGAAAAGAACAGATTCCACACCGCAAGATTAAACCCATACCTGGTGTCTTTATTGTGTGAAGAACACGTGGCTTTGCTACTAAGAGAGAATCTTTTACTATGATTCTGCTAAGTGGACATAATATTAAACAACTCTTGATATCCAATGGTTAACTCATAAATTAAGAAAATTCTCAACCCTCACCAGGCAAGCTGTACTTGAAGTAAATGGAAACTAACACCAAGACCACAAAGGTCAAGATGCAGAGAATGAGAGAATGTGGAATGCTCTGCCCTAAGTGGAATATATGTATCTCCCCACAAGACGAAGGCTCAGAGATTATAGCAAAAGAGGGAGCAGAAATATTGTAAGAGCCAGAGGTGGTAGATGGCTACAAGGAAACAAACAAACAAAATCTTCTCTTCTGGGCACAGCAAGGAATCTCAACATATGAACCCAGAGGTTGTGACAGATTTTGAAAGTCCTGTACAAGCTTAAGGCAGAAATCCAAAAATCCCAGCATAGAGGAAAAGTGGGAATACAATCCCACCCTATCCAAGGAGCTATTTTCTTTCTTTCTTTCTTTCTTTCTTTCTTTCTTTCTTTCTTTCTTTCTTTCTTTCTTTCTTTCTTTCTTTCTCTCTTTCTCTCTTTCTCTCTTTCTCTCTTTCTCTCTTTCTCTTTTCTTTTAAATGCTTCTTCTTCTTCTTCTTCTTCTTCTTCTTCTTCTTCTTCTTCTTCTTCTTCTTCATCTTCTTCATCTTCTTTTTGAGGCAGGGTTTCTTTGTGTAGCCCTTGTCATCCTGGAACTTGCTCTGTGGATGAGGCTAGCTTGAATTCAGAGACTCATCTGCCTCTTCCTCCAAAATTCTGGGATTATAGGCATGTGCCACCACTGCCCACCTGGCCTAAAACTTGGTTCTTTAAGAGTTTTAGGGGGTGGGGTGCTCCAAGATGGCGGCAACCAGTGCACACCATATCTGAAGTAATATTTTCGGACTCAGTGTATGTGCATTAGGAGAGTACGCACACGTAGCAGCTTTATTTGTAATAGCCAGAAGCTGGAAACAACCCAGATGCCCCTCAACTGAAGAATGGATGCAGAAATTGTGGTACATCTATACAATGGAATATTACTCAGCTATGAAAAATAAGGAAAAGATCCGAAAATCCAAAACTGGTGAGTGGATGAGCAGCTGAAGCCAGAGCATCAACTTTGAGGCTTCCCAGGCTAAAGGGCACAACCCGTGAACTCCTTCCCCACCCCCCAGGGAGGACGTCTCCGATGTCTGAGAGTGGCAAACTATCAGCTGCATCTTCATGCCGGGAGCACATAAATCCAGGTACAGTTCACCTCCTTAAACTAACGACCAAACAGGGGACCCAAATCTGAGAATAGAAAACTGTGGGCCTTCTGTACTTCCCACACATGCCTGTGAGTGAGTGCACTTTCCATACCTGCCTGCTAGTGAGTGTGTGCAAGCCCTCTGTGCTTTCCACACATACCTCTAAGTGAGTGCTTCTGTGAAAGAGTGCATACAGAGCCCCAGATCCAGGGTCCCTCTATGCTAGCAGCCAGATATAGGGTCTCTCCCACCCACACCCCCACTGTGGGAAACATAGGGATCCCTGGGACAGCATTCTCAACATTGAAGCCCCTGTTCTGTGGGTCTCCCTGAGGAGAGCAGCCAAACAAATCCTGGAACCAAGATGGTGCAGCTCAGGCAGATCTGAGTGCCTGGAGCACGCTGTGACAGGCCTGTGGGTCACTGAGCCATTCAGAGCACCTGTGCCTGCACACTGTGCCTGTGCAAACCACCCCTGCACCACAACCTGTGCTTGCTTGCACTTCTCTCTCACACTCCATCCTTTCAGGCAGGCACACCTCCACTCATACTCCTGTACTTGCACACTTGCACCTATGACCTCCCTCCCTTAGCTGCATCTGAAACATCAACACCCACTCTCAAACCATTGGACCTCTCTCATCTTCCTGAAGAATACTCCAGACTCCAGAGACAGATGGACCCAGTCTGAAGTATAGGCTCTAAAAACAGCAAAGGCTACTGACCATTCAGATGGCTAGAGGCAGGCATAAGAACACATCCAACAAAAATCAGAATGTCGTGCTTCACCAACAACCCACAAAGTAATGAGGTGTTTTAATTCATCAGAAACACAGGAAAATGATTTTAAAGCTATGCTTAATGAGTTATTAGAGGCACATAAAGAGGAAATGAGTAGAAAAATAGATGACATCAGGAATCTACATTCAAACAGATGAAGGAAATGGTGCAAGACATGAAAACAGAATTAGAATCAATAAAAAAAAAACACAAACAGAGAAAACCCTGGAGCTGGAGAACATAGAGAAAAGATCAGGAACCACAAAAGGAAGCGTCACCAACAGAATACAGGAGATGGAAGAGAGACTCTCAGGCATTGAAGATACAATTGAAAAAACTGATACATCTCCCAAAGAAAAAATAATATCGGCAAAGTCCCAAACACAAAACATCCAAGAAATCAAAGGTTCCATGAAAAGACAAAATTTAAGAATAATAAGAATAGATGAAAAAGAAGATTCCAGGCTCCAAGGTCCAGAAAATATTTTCAAGAAAATCAGAGAAGAAAATTTTCCTAGCATAAAGAAAGAGATATCCTTAAACATACAAGAGGCTTATAGAACACCAATAGACTAGACCAGAAAAGAAACTTCTCATGCCATGTAATAGTTAAAACACTAAATCTACAGAACAAAGAAAAAATATTAAAATCAGCAAGGGGAAAAGGTAGACTTATCAGAATCACACCAGACTTCTCAACAGAAACCATGAAAGCTGGAGGGGCCTGGGCAGATGCCATGCAGACTCTAAGAGAACACAGATTTCAAACCAGACTGCTATACCCAGCAAAGCTTTCAATCAACATAGATGGAAAAAACAAAACTCCTGGGCATATATCCAAAAGAGGCTCAAGTACACAAAAAGGACATTTGCTCAACCATGTTTGTAGCAGCTTTATTTATAATAGCCAGAAGCTGGAAACAACCCAGATGCCCCTCAAATGAAGAATGGATGCAGAAATTGTGGTACATCTATACAATGGAATATTACTCAGCAATGAAAAATAAGGAAATCATGAAATTTGCAGGTAAATGGTGGGACCTGGAAAGGATCATCCTAAGTGAGTTGTCCCAGAAGCAAAAAGACACACATGGTATATACTCACTCATATAGACATACAACATAGGACAAACCCACTAAAATCTGTGCATCTAAAGAAACTAAGCAAGAGAGAGGACCCTACCTAAAACGGTCAATCCCCATCCTGAAAGGCAAAGAGGATGGACATCAGAAAAAGAAGAAAACAGGAAACAACCTAGGAACCTACCACAGAGGGCCTCTGAAAGCCTCTGCCCTACAGACTATCAAAGCAGATGCTGAGCCTGATGGGCAACTGTTGGGCAGAGTGAATGGAATTTTATGTAAGAACTGGGAAATAGTAAGAGCTGGAGAGGACAGGGCCTCCACAAACAGAGCAATAGAACAAGAAAATTTGAACACAGGGAACTTCCCAGAGACTCATACTCCAACCAAGGACTATTCATGGAGATAACCTAGAATCCCTGCACAGATGTAGCCCATGGAAGCTCAGTCTCCAAGTGGGTTACATAGTAATGTGAAGAGGGACTGCCTCTGACATAATCTGACTGGTCTGCTCTTTGATCACCTCCCCCTGGGGGGGGGGAGCAGCCTTACCAGGCCATAGTAGAAGACAATGCAGCCACTTTTGATGTGAACTGATGGACTAAGATCAGAAAGGAGAGGAGAACCTCCCCTATCAGTGGACTTGGGGAGTGGCATGCATGCAGAAAGGAGAGGGAAGGTGGGATCAGGAGGGGAGGAGGGAGGGGCTTATGGGGGATGCAGAATGAATAAAGTGTAATTGATGAAAAATTTAAAAAAAAAGAAAAAATATTCCATGAAAAAACTAAAATTAATAAACAGTATCTACACAGCAACCAGCCCTACAGAAGATACTAGAAGGAAAACTCCAATTTGATGAAATCAACTACCTCTAAGAAAATACAGGACATAGATAACATCACAACAAAAATCAAAAGAAAACAAACACACAAACATACTATCATCACCAACTCCACAATAAAAGGAACTAACGTCCATTTGTCACTACTATCTATCAACATCAATGGACTCAACTCTCCAATAAAAAGACACAGACTAACAGAATGATTGTGGAAACAGGATCCAACATTCTCCTGCATCCAAGAAACAAACCTTTGCAACAATGACAGATACTATGTCAGAGTAAAGGTCTGGAAAAAATGTTTTTCAAGCAAAAAGACACAGAAAACAAGCTGGAGTAGCTATCCTAATATATAATAAAATAGACTTTCAACCAAAATTAATCAAAGAATATGAGAAGGGGCACTTTATTCTCATCAAAGAAAAAGTCTGCCAGGAGGACATCACAATCCTGAACATCTATGCCCTAAATATAAGAGCACCTGCATTTGTAAATGAAACATTAAAGCTCAAATCACACATCAATCCCAACACCCTTAATAGTGGAAGACTTCAACACTCCACTCCCACCAAGGGACAGGTCATCTAGACAGAAGCTGAATAGAGAAATAAAGCTACTTACAGAGGCCCTAAATCAAATGGACCTAATAGATGTCTACAGCACTTCTCACCCAAATTCAAAAGAGTATACCTTCTTTTCAGCACCTCATGGAACCTTCTCCAAAATAGACCATATAGTTGATACAAAGCAAGCCTCAACAGATACAGGAAGATTGAAATAATCCCGTGTATTCTATCTGACCACCATGGACTAAAGCTGGACCTCAACAACAACAGAAATAGCAAAAAGCCTACACACACATGGAAACTGAACAACTCGCTACTCAATGACAGCTGGGTTAGGGAAGAAATAAAGAAAGAAATTAAAGACATCTTAGAATTCAATGAAAATGAAGGCACAACACACCCAAACTTATGGGACACAATGAAGGCAGTGTTAAGAGAACTAAGTGCCTTCAAGAAGAAATTTGAAGCATCTCATACAAGCAACTTAATGGCTCACCTGAAAGCCCTGGGGGGGGGGGGGAAGAAGCAGACACACCCAAGAGGAGTAGACAGCTGGAAATAATCAAACTCAGAGCTGAAACCAACAAATTAGAATCAAATAAAACAATTCAAAGAATTGATGAAACAAAGAGCTGGTTCTTTGAGAAAATCAACAAGATAAACAACCCTTAGCCAAACTAACTAAAAGGCAGAGAGAAACTATCCAAATCATCAAAATCAAAAATGAAAAGGGGGACATAACAACAGATACTGAGGAAATCCAAACAATGCATAGGTCTTACTACAAAAGCCTATATGCCACAAAATTTGAAAATCTAAAGGAAATGGACAATTTTCTTTTTTTATAATTAAATTTATTTATTTTTATTAATTAGTTTAATCACTTTGTATCCCCCCTATAAGGCTCTCCCTCTTCCCCTCCCAGTCCCATCCTCCCTCCCCCTTCTTCACGCATGCCCCTCCCCAAGTCCACTGATAGGGGAGGTCCTCCTCTCCTTCCTTCTGATCTTAGTCTATCAGATCCCATCAGGAATGGCTGCATTGTCATCTTCTGTGGCCTTGTAAGGCTGCTCTCCCCTCAGAGGGAGGTGATCAAAGAACAGGCCAATCTTGATAGATCCCATTTACCAAAATTAAATCAAGATCAGGTAGAAAGATTGACATGATAGTATACATGAGCAACTCCGGAGAACTCCTTCAGCGGATAAATGCCTTCAGCAAAGTAGCTGGATACAAAAACAACTAAACAAACAAACAAAAAACCAGTAGTCCTCATGTATACCAAAGACAAAAGGGCCGAGAAAGAAATTAGGGAAATAACACCCTTCACAATAGCCACAAAAACCATAAAGTACCTTGGTGTGACTTTAACCACACATATGAAACACCTATATGAAAAAAACTTCAAATCTCAGAAGAAAGAAAATGAAGAAGATATCAGAAGATAGAAAGATCTCCCATGTTCATGGATAGGTAGGAAAATGGTCATCTTACCAAAAGCAATCTACAGATTCAATGAAATTCCCATCAAAATTCCAACAAATTCTTTACAGAACTTGAAAGAACAATACTCAGTTTCATATGGAAAAACAAAAAAACTCAGAATTGCTAAAATAATCCTCTATAATGACAGATCTTCTGGAGGTATCTCCATCCTTGATCTCAATCTGTACAATAGAGCAACAATAGTAAAAACTGCACTGTACTGGCACAGAAATAGATTGGTGGATGAATGGATTTGAATGGAAGACCCAAAAACAAATCCACACACCTATTGATACTTGACTTTGGACAAAGAAGCCCAAATCATACAATGGAAAAAACATAGCATCTTCAACAAAGGGTGCTGGTCTAACTGGATGTCTACATGTAGAAAATGCAAATATATCCATATTTATCACCCTGCCCAAAATTAAAGTCTAAGTGGATCAAAGACCTCAACATAAAAGCAATCACACTAAAGCTGTTAGAAGAAAACATGGGGAAGAGCCTTGACCTCATTGGCACAGGAGACAACTTCCTAAACAGAACACCAATAGCACAGGCTCTAAGATCAACAATCAATAAATAGGACCTCATGAAACTGAAAAGCTTCTATAAAGCAAAGGACACTGTTGTCAGAACAAAATGACGGCCTACAGATTGGGAAAGGATCTTCACCAACCCTGTATCTGACAGAGGACTAATACCCAGGATGTATAAAGAACTTAAGAATTTAAATACCAACAAACCAAGTAATCCAATTAAAACATGGAGTACAGAGCTAAACGGAGAATTCTCAATAGAGGAATACCAAATGGAGAGAAACACTTAAAGAAATGCTCAATGTCCTTAGTCATCAGAGAAATGCAAATCAAAACAACCCTGAAATTTCACCTTACACCCATCAGAATGGCTAAGATCAAAAACTCAAGTGACAACTCATGCTGGAGAGGGTGTGGAGAAAGGGAAACTCTCCTCCTCTATTGCTGGTTGCAATGTAAACTTGTACAGCCACTTTGGAAATCAAACTGCTGCTTTCTCAGAAAATTGGGAATACTGCTACCCCAAGATCCAGCTATACCACTTCTAGGCATATATCCAAAATATGCTCAAGTATACAACAAGGACATTTGCTCAACCATATTCATAGCAGCTCTATTTGTAATAGCCAAAAGCTGGAAACAACCTAGATGTCCCTCAATGGAGGAATGGATACAGAAATTGTGGTACATTTACACAATGGAATACTACTCAGCAATTAAAAACAAGGAAATAATGAAATTCGCAGGCAAATGGTGGCAACTAGAAAAGATCATCTTGAGTGACCTAACCCAAAAGCAGAAAGACACACATGGCATATACTTACTCATAAGTGGATATTAGCCACATAATATAGGATAAACATACTGAACTCTATACTCCTAAAGAAACTAAACAACAAGGAAGACCCTAGGGAAGATGCTCAATCCTCATTCAGAAGGACAAATGCAGCAGACATCAGAAGCAGGAGAAGAAAGGGAATGGAAGAAGAGTCTACCACAGACAGCCTCTGAAAGACTCTACTGATTGAGGTATCAAAGCAGATGCTGACACTCATAGCCAAGCTTTGAGCAGAGTGCAGAGAATCTTATGAAAGAAGGGGGAGACAAAAAGAGGGGACAGGAGCTCCAAAAGGAGACCAACAGTGCCATAAAAACTGAGCCCTGGGGGCCCTGAAGAGAATGATGCCTAGCTAAGGGTAATGCATAGAGAGTACCTGGCTCATATGTGGCCTATAGACTCAGATTCCAAGTTGGGGCCATAGTAAGGGGAACAGGGACTTTCTCTGGCATGAACTCAGTGGCTGGCTCTCTGAGCACCTTCCCCTGGGGGATGCAGCCTTGCCAGGCCACAGAGGAAGACAATGCAATCAGTCCTGATGAGACCTGATAGGCTAGGATCAAATAGAAAGAGATGAGGACCTCCTCTATCAGTGGACTAGGGGAGGGGCATATGGGGAGATGAGGGAGGAAAAGTGGAATTGGGAGGGATGAAGTAGGGGGCCACAGCCAGGATATAAATTGAATAAATTATAATAAATGATAATAATAAAAAAGGAAAAAAAGAGGTTTATACAATATATTTTGATTATGTTCAGCAAAAGGCTATATACCCTTGGAGTGGGGGGGGGCTGTCCTTTCCTGCAGCTAAAATTACCAATAGTTCCATAGAAAGTGGTACCCAACTTCCATCTCCATGATGCTGTAGATTCTAGTATATCCATCATACTACAGGGGAATACCACAGACACAAAGTTGGGAGGGTAGGAAGGACGGTGAACATAAGATTTGGGGAGGGGTGAATATAATCAAAACACATTGTAAAATATTATAACAAAATAATAATCTGTTTTAAAAAGAACATATGAAGTTTGGAGAGGAAGTAGTAGTGGGAATAATGAAGAAATGGAGATGAGACAATAGGAGATAAATCTGATCAAAACATAGTAGATGTATGGAGGAAATTTTCATACAAAAATAATCAAAAGAAAGGGAAAAAAGACAATTCTTTTCAAAATGATTAAGTTAGACAAACTGATGTTTTGTTTCATTTTTTTTACCACCTACAGGAATAGTCTAGGTGGGAACTAATGCCTGCCTCCTATAGATTTACTCTCGTATACATACATGTTCAGCTATGTACAGCCGTCACAAAACATTATTCTCAGTCTGTGCAAAGTATCCTGCATTTGAGGGAGGAACAGGAAAAATTAAAAAGATCTGGTAAACAAAGAAGGGGCAGACGAATGGAATAATGAGAAGGAAATATAAAAATGGACTTTGATTTTTCTTTTCTTCACAACCTGGTACCTGACCAAACTTTTCTTTAGCATTGCTTTGATTTGCTTCAGGAAGTTAGTTCCCTACTGAAAAGCATGCAAGGCTATGTTTGACAGTTGTGTGTCAGGAATATTATAAATGAGACACTTACTGGACATGAAAAATGTGAAATCTTCTTCCAAGCAAGAGATGTTAGGATGTGTCTTTCCTATTCGATACCTCTCATCCTCAGTGTAAGTACCACTCTCCTTCATTTGGCCAATTAATGCTCCTTGTAAATTCCCTTCACAAAATAAGGGATGCCAAGCAGCATTCTGCCATGCAATGGGAAGACATTTGCATGTGCTTTGATTGACATGTGTCCAGCATTATATGCTTGTCTCCTATAATAGCACATACACATTTAGTATATGCCATGACCTTTTAGTAGTCACAGCAGATCTGTAAGGTAGTACTTTAATTTCTTCATTTTAAAGAAAAGAAACTGGGTTTAAGAGACTAGTAGATACTCACAAGTGGATCAAGCCAGCTAATTGCAATCTGAGGTGTTAAACATGGCTTGTTCTGACCTTAGAGTCAGCACATTATGACACTAAGACACTCTCTCTTTAATTGAGAAAAAGTGGAGTTATCCAAATGCACATTCCATGTGATTAAAAGAAACAGAAAAAAAAATCTGAAATAGAACTACCAGCTCTGTAGATAAAATATTTTGCCCTGATTCCTCTCACCCACTCAAAATGAAGAGCTGAAACTACCCACCACCTTATTAACTTCAAATGACCCCAGAAAGCATTTGGGACAAAAATGCAGCTACTCAGCAGTCTGGAGAAGGCACCAACACCATGAACCTTGATTTTTGCCTTCACTTTCAAAAAGAGGTCTTTTAAGTCCCTAAGAATCCAGGACATAATTTCGTGACATAAACTGTCATTGCAGAGAAAGGTTAAATAGCTTCCTAGCCCCTGTGTTGATGCCATCCATGGCTCAGAAAGAATTTGCTGTGTTTGGATTCTAAGCACGTTATAGAACCAAACTCAGGTTTTGTTGCCATTTCTATTTTATGGGTGAGAACAATGAACATAGGGATATTACATTTGGCCGGCCTAAGTGCAGATTCACAGACACTTCTCAGAGAAATAATAATACCAGAGAAATTAGAAAGCCTGGGGTGGGGGACAGGCAGTCAGGGCTGACCAATATCACAGGGACAACCCACCGCTACCTGCCTAACTTCTCTTTGTACCAGTGAGGCTTATCTTCTCTTCCATAGAGGTGATTGTCAGATTGCTCTAAAGCTTTGCTTTCTCCTCTATCTCTCCCCATTAGGTTGTGTCTTCATCTCCATGGTATTGCTGGTTGGCAGTAAAGTGTCTATTGTGTCACAGCCCAGGAGGTACTCAAGGTGAAAGAGAAAGCAGACACAGGATAGGGAGGGAAGGGGACAGAAAGAAAGAAGTGAAAGGAAGAAAAGAGAGAGGAAAGAGGAGAGGAAAGGAATGAAGGAATGAGATAAAAAGGAGGGGAAGAAGAAAGCAAGCAAGCAAGGAAGAAAGGTATATGGATAGAGAAGGACAGAGGAATAAAGCTAAAACGTAGAAGAAAAACGACGATGTGAAGGAGGAGGAGAGGAAACAAAATATGGAAAAAGGAAAGGAGGAGGGAGGATAAGTTTCTTATGGAATGAGTACAGCCTCCTTGAAGGAAAAAAACACTTGGTCCCTATTTCTTAACAGCAAGAAAAATTCTGAGCTCACTGCTATCTCACACTAGTGAAAATCTGGTTGACAACAGCTGGTCATTGGTTTTGTCTGGTCATCACCACATCCGGCTGGAGAGAACATCCTAAGGGGTCCCTGGATCTGGCAGCACCAGACTGGAAGAATAGGATCATCTCCTAAAGTTCCAAGGCAGAGAGGGTAGGCTTTCCATTCTGAGCAGGGAAGAGGCACCACAGTGGGAAGAGCCTTGGTCAAAGCAGGAGTGGAAATGGCTGACAGGCTTGGACCTCTTACTCTCTGCCTGGCAACCAACGCCTCCTGGTCATGCCAATTAAATTCCATTCCTCACTATCCTAAGCAAAGCCTGAGCCAGCAAAGCAGACCTGCTGATCCTCACGGAGGAAAGAGTGTTAATTGTAAATCTTCAAGCTGTGGAGATTCGACAGTATTAGTTGCAAAAAGATTAAATAAATAAATAAACCGGTTTTGAGGGGTATGTAAATGACAAACAGAACAATGAATTAATATGTAGCTCCGTGGAAAACACAGATCTGCCCCTCATTATGAAGGCTGATTTTGCTGTAACCAGGGGAAAAACGAATTGTTGGAAGTGTCTCCGAGAATGCTTTTGTATTAATGAGGGAAGTGATGTTGATTAATAGGCAGCCTCAAAGCTAAAGAGACAGCTCCCTCCCTGCTGTGTCCCTGTCATCTCTGGAACAAGTAGCCAACCAAGGCCCTCAGGCAGTGCACTAACTGTCCCCTGGGTCTGCTACTGGCTGGATCCTGGTGTCCAACCATACTCCTTTCAATTATATTGATAAACATGTTCAGAAACAATTGGCTTCTGTGAATTAGGCTGCATTAATACAAGAATCCAAACTTCTGGAGTGCCCCTGACCTTCACAGCTCACGAGCCTTCTCTTGTAACCCACAGCCCATCCAGGAAAGGATTTCTGAGTGTTAAGTGCCATAGCAGCATGTTTTTACCCTTACTGTCTTCTGACTCACCAACACTCTTGAACGTATTTAATATATTTCATGTCCGCATGGTTCTATGTAATATGCATTATATAACATACCTTTAGCATAATTAAGCAAGAGACTATAATTCTCATTTTATAGGACAGGAGTGTAAGTTCAGAGAAACTCCTTTATCAGTGTGTGAGAACTTGATCTTGTCTCTCATAGACTAGACATCTTTTCTTTAGTACAGTGGTTCTTGAGCTTCCTAATGCTGCAACACACAAACATATATATATATATATATATATATATGTTTGTGTGTGTCCTATCTACATGTACAACCGCCTGCCAGAAAAGGGCATCAGATCCCATTATAGATGGTTTTGAGACACCATGTGTTTGTTGGGAATTGAACTCAGGTCCTCTGGAAGAACAGATAGTATTCTCTGAACCATCTCTCGAGCCCTGGAGAGATGTACTTTTAATACATACAGTTCCTCATGTTGTGGTGATTCCCAGCGATGAAATTATCTTCTTTATAACTGTAATTTTGCTACTGCTATGAGTCAAAATGTAAATTTTTTGGAGATAGATGTTTGATAAAGGGATTGCGAGCCATAGGTTGAGGACCACTACTTTACTGGCTCTGAAGAAAGCATATGTTTAGGGGATGAAGCTCTAAACAACTCTGTTAGCCTCTGGGTCATACAAGCCTAGAGCTACCCAGAATGAAGAAAAGGTTCTCTAGTCTTATCTCCTGAATCCTAACAAAAAAAAAATCAGTCTTTTCTTCATGAAACTCAGGTGACATACTGGCCATGGTGGTTTGAATAAGAATGGACCCCATAGCCTCTTACGTTTGAATGTTTAGTCTACAGTTAATGGGACTGTTTGGGACAGATTAGAAGGTATGACCTTGTTGCATAAGTTGTGTCACTGGGGGAGGGCTTTGAGGTTTCAAAATCCCATGCCAGGACCAGTCTCTCTGTGTTGCCTGTGGATCAGAATGCAAATCTCCCAGCTTCTACTCCAGTGCCATGCTTGTCTGCTTCCCAGCATGATGATCATGATCTAACCATCTAAAACTGTAAGCAAAACCCTAACTAAATGCTTTCTTTTATGATAGCTGCATTTTCTATTGTTGGTGTCTCATCACAACAATAGAAAAGTAAGACCCTGGCATTGCTTTTGGCTTCTAGGGACAGAGAGGACTTGCTGTCAAGGATCAGAGGTCAGGGGCTAGGGGGTGGTTCTTTTGGTGAAGTCCTTGATACATGTGCATGAGGATCTGAGTTTGGATCTGCATGCCTATGTAAAAACCAGACAAGGAGGCACGCATCTTGGTGCTCAAGGCCACCAGATTGGGCAAACTGGCAAGCTCTATGTTCAGTGAGAGACATGTCTCAAACCTCTGGCCCCCAAACCCACATGCACAAATATATACACAGATAGCACTAAACACAAAAACACAAGATAATGGCAGACCTCATATGGTGCCCAACTCTGAGCACTTTGGCCTGTCTCCAGTTTCAGGTATACTTAAAAAAAATGGTATTCTCTGTAATCCACAGAACATAATTCTTGCCGAGAGAGAGACATTCTAAACAAGGAACTCTGTGGATATGTAAAAACCAGTGCTTTCACCAAGAGCACACAACCTTCAGACAAGCAGACTTAGTAAGCACAGAGCTTATATACAATTTAGTAGTCCATTTTGGGAAAGAAAATAAAGACACAAAAATACAATTTTGACTGTAAGTGAATATTTATAAAAACAAAATACAACATGTGGAGTTTTGTACTTTGTCAAAAAGCTGACAAATGCCATGAACAATCACGAAATCAAGGCAAATAACACACTTATATTAATCACTGTCTAACATACTTCTGGTAGCTTCCCTACATCCTTAGCTATTTATATGAACAGTTTTGTATCCTTTGAAGACACAGAAAAGAACCACCATGACCCAGTCACTCTGCCGGTTTCTCTTCACTGCCCACACACATCTGTTGTGAGGCACACGGAATACATTTGTAAGGTGGTGCACCCTGGCCATATGTATTCCTACCAGCACCAGGTAGCTCATTCCAGCAGACATAAGAGCATCCTACAATAGGATGACTGATCCACAAACTCCAACTTCTTGGGATTCTAATGTACTTTCCACTTAGCAGAAACATCAGTAGTTGCTCTATCATCCACAAAACAACAAAAGTGTTTGGAGCAATTGAAGAGAAAGCGTGTTTTTTGTTTGTTTGGTTTTGGTTTTTTTGTTGTTGTTTATTATATTTAAAATAACTTCGTTTTTTTTAATTAATAAAAGTGAGCATTTGATCATCAAAGTCACTAGTCTTTCCAGACTTTGAAAACGACTATGCAATGTGAAACTTTTATCTTAAGCTTCATTGTCTTCGTGATGAAACCACTTCTGGATCTCGGTCTCAGAAGTAGAAGCTGTGGGGAGCCCATGAAGAAAGCACATCTGGCATAGCTGAGATGACTTAAATTCTAAGACTGGAATCACTGCCCAAGAGAAAACGGACTCAGAGCTGTCTGGCTGAAAACGGGGACCTGAAAACAGCAGACCTGATGAACGCTCATAGCCTGAGATTCACACCTGCCTCTCCTAAAGCGATGCTTTGCCTAGCAAGGTCATCTGGTAGTATGTAAGAGACTTAGTCTGAACTTCCAATCTCTTTGTGGTAATGGGTGATTCCCATTGTGTGTGAAAGATGTGCATGCCCATACACCTCAACTCTACTGCTAACCACCACCCCTACATTCTGGGCAAGTGGCTGTCTGTCACACGAAGAAACATGTGGATATGTAATATAAAAGGAAGACATTAAAACAGAACAAAACGAACCCTTCAGGCACACAGAGGCATCCTCAGCCTACCCTGATGTTCATCATCATGAATTTGCACCTTTACTGAAAGCAGAGAATTTGGAGCTGGGGACATAGCTCAGTGGGCAAGGTACCAGTGTGAGTACCCGAGTTTGGATTCTCAGAACCAACGTAAAAAGGTGGGTGTGGCAGCATGTGCCTGGAATGCCAGTACTGGAACAAAAGGAGGGTGCTGGGTGCTCACCAGATAACAAACCCGTGAGTTCCAGGTTCAGTGAAAGACTTTGTCTCAAAAAGCAAGGGGAAAAGTGATAAAGGGAGACACCCTGCATTCACCTCTGGTGCCACGTATGCACACACATGCATAACACTGACACACACACACACACACAGAGAGAGAGAGAGAGAGAGAGAGAGAGAGAGAGGGAGGGAGGGAGAGAGGGGGAGAGAGAAAAGGGAGGGAGAGGAAGGGGGACGAAGGGAGAGAGGAAGGGGGATGGAGAGGATTTATAAAACTGAACATCTACTGATAAGGCTTCTCTTTAATTTTTGCCTTCAGTTACTTCCACCTGGTACATTAGATAAAACATAAATGCACACGGGACTGTACATTTAAAGCCTTGGCTATTTTAAGTTATAGATAATAGAAAAAGATTTTCCTGTATAATCTTAGCCTTATGTGATTTTCACCTTATTCACTGATTTCTGAATCTAGCACCTACATGAGATGTGACTTCACACTATTTTTGGTTCATTAAGTCAGGAAAGTAAATAATTTTCTTTTTAATAAGTAATTGCATGATAGACAGTTTAGTTCTATCACCAGGGGTTGGGGAGGAGCAGACTGGAAACAATAGCATGCAGCATTCTAATAAAGCTCTAGACACAAGAGGAAATTGGATCTCTAATCTTGAAATCGGATTGAACATGCTGGGGGGCAGGGAGAAACCACCATGCGATCTGGGATAACTCTTGTAAGGAAAGATGCCAAGCTCCCATCACAGGGCTTTCATTCAGGAATCTGTGCCTCTTTTACACATAGGAAGTTGCATATCACTCGGGAAAACTATGTTTGGTTCTATGTATTGAAAAGCCAAGTCTTTAATTTTTAATATCTACATCATTCAAATGAGAATGAGACAAGAAATTTTAAACAGACAAATAACAGCTACAAAGAATGTGGGACAGATGGTAGACATCATGGCGTGCACCCAATTGTCTGGTCAAATCCTGTTCATTGGCCACTCTGACAGAGCATTCCTAGCTTCCAAGTCCTCTCCTCTGGTTCTAGCAGATACTAAATGTAGCCTCCTCTTCATTTTAGTTGTGAATTCTTTTATTGTGATTGTTTAGATGTACATTTTTGCACTTACCATTTGATTTTATTCAGTCCAAGTGTTCATTCAGGACCTACAGTGTACCAAATATTATTCAGGGCATTGAAGACGGAACTGTGAGCAGATAGTGATTTCCTATTGTCTCAAATCATATGCCATTGCTAGTTTCATTAGGAGACAATGTTCCAGTATCAATAGCTTCATTATGGTTCAACTCAATGTTCGGGAACAAAACCATTAGTGGCAAGAATTTCTGCAGCTGAAATGCACCCTCCTTAGCTCTTAGGACAATGGACACATAGTAGACTCAGCCACTCAGTGGACACTTTCTTGACTCCTGCTCCACCTGTAAAACTGAAGATCAGTGTCAAAGGAGTCAGCAAATAGCTCCCATAAAGAAGCTGCATGAAGGGAATTTCCTACATCTTGTTTCTGATTTCACTTACCTTTTTTTTTTTTTTATGTATGATACACGTTCACTTTCTTACTGGCATGGTGATGGATTTCAATACCATTCATCATTCTGTGATTAAGAGTTTGAGTTATTTTTAACAGGATTTTTGACAGAAGACTGGTGTAATAATATGCAGAAAAACTAATATAAGTCACTTATACCAGAAACTTTTTCATTATTCTACTACTGTCACGATTGTGTCCAGTCAACTGGAATTTGTTTGGTTTTGATGGTTCTGGCCTTGAGCATGGTGTTCCTTCTAAAGGAATCATAAAATAATGTTTGGCTGAGAACATTTAGGTACTCTACGGTGCATTGGTAAGTTAACCTCTATTAACGTCGTGAGAGCCACCCACAGACACATATTTCTGTAAGAATCTGCCTGCTATAAAGACAGAAGGAGAAATGGTGGCTTCACAGTTACCAGAAAATTATAGTTTCTATAATAGTGTGGAGGGCTAGACAAAAGCCCTGGGGCTACAAGAAAGCTGCATCAGTGATCAGCTTCCACATATCATTAAGCTACATGGCTCCTGTCTCTCAGACATGCAGTGAGAATTAGGTCTTCTATTCCACAGATTGTTAAACGACAAAACAGATATAAAAGTACTTTATAAAGTGTAAATATTCAGAGGAAAAACTTTACAACTAAGGAAATAAAATTCTGAAAGAAAACAAAATGTGATTCATCCCGGGAATTCAAGGCAGAGTTCACAGATGGCTAAACCAAGGATTTCTAGGCCAATGGAGAAGTGGGGGCTCAATGAACTTCTTCTCGAATGAAATGAGAGCTCAGACTTGTAGTTCTACCCTGCAGGTATTTTAGGGCTTGCATGACCCCACAGAAAAGTGGAGACATTCCAAATGAAAAGAACATGCTGGCTTACCAAGAAAATAACTAGCTTTCTGATCCTGTCTCTATCACCATCCAGCAGTGCGCCTGGGCATGTTAGATCACTTAGAACCTCAGTGCCCATCTGCTAACAGGCAATAAAATTATCTGAAGAATAAACACAATCAAGTTTATAAGGTATCCGCACACAAACTGAACTTTTGAAATGTGGCTACTTTATTGTAGAGTCATCACACATAAAAACATGAGTTCTTATGTTGTGTAAGAGCATGAGATGTCACAAGAATACGAGTTGGATCGTTGTTGTTTCCACCTTTGTTTGTTTGTTTGTTTGTTTGTTTGCTTGAGACAGGGTTTCTCTGTGTAGACTTGGCTGTCCTGGACTCGCTTTGTAGACCAGACTAATCTTGAACTCATGGAGATATGCCTTCCAAGTGCTGGAATTACAGGCATGTGCCACCTTGCCCTGCTGTTGTTTTCATCTTAAAAGGGAAAAAAAACTGAGCTGTCCAAGGAAACATGCAGATGTAAATAATAATGCTATGTCACAAAGTTTATTTCTAATACTGATTCCTCCTACTACTATACTACCATTGTTCTTGGAATAGATCAAAGCTGCGGGTCTAGGACTGAGCAGTGTTTAAAATGTAATAACCAGACACCACCCTCCTACAGAAAACAGAAACATATGAGGTAGAAGTACAAGCTTCTTGGTGAGTTATTATTTGACCCTAATAGTAAAACAGTGGCCTGATGTTGTTTTGCAAGTGAACTTACTTTTCACCCTCTGGCATGCAATTTTCGTCTTAAATGTGTTATTGCTATATCTAACGAAAAAGTTTCAAACAGTAAGTTATCATGCATGTTAAGAACCAGGGGCTTCTAACCAATGTTACATCGTAACTAATGGCTGCAGAGTTGATGCTACCTGATACAAAACAGTGAAGGTACAATGTTGGTCCTGCCAAGTGGAAGTGATATTGAATCACTTGAGGATATTTAATATATGAATCATTTAAAAATAGTATATATGATAGCTGTTAGTATATGTAATAGCTAACGGATTGGCACTATTATGCCAGGAAATGTGTTGGTTTGTCTAAGCAATAAAATCACACTGATCAGGAACTAAAACTGGAACCACTACCACACTGTATGGGTGATAATCCAGTAGTGCCCCAAATCTGTCTGTCTTTTGCCAAAATACGTAGGTCCCAGATTCAGTAACTTAGAAGAGAGAAGTGTTTTTGCCTATAGTCACTCCTCCAAGTAAATACACAAGAGAAGGTTTTTGCTTTATTCATGATCATGAATAACGTTACAATCAACATATATGTGTAGATGCAGTGGAGGAGCCAGATTCTCCTACAGGTTAATTATGTCATTAAAACTATAGCCTTGAAAATGAAGAGACTGGCCTTATTTTGGTCCACCAGCACATCATCATGAGTTGTTGTTTTTTTCTTGCTCTCTCTGTAATTACTTCTTCCTGACTATCTACCATACAATATCAAGATCTAGCTACTAATGTGACATTTGCCCATACATTTAGTTCCTGATATTGAATCAGATGTATATACACTCTGTTATCATGTATACGAGTGAGAGTATATGTGTGTAGGTGTGTGCATGTGTGTGTGTGTGTGTGTGTGTGTGTGTGTGTGTGTAGAGATACGGGGGCCAGAGAAGAGGAAGAGAATACATATATACTTGTATACACTCAGCTAGCATTTCTGCTTCTTTGTTGCACTCTAAATACAGGACATGTTGGATGTAAGTGACATATCTAATGCTCCTCTGTGGCTCATTTCAAATTCTGATTCCAGGTGCCTTCAACTAAACAATACTGCCTCCATCACAGTAAGCCAAGGTCATCTAACTGGAGGGTGTTGACAGTTACAGCAGGGTGTTACCTATCACGCTTCTTAAGGAAATGGAGAAATATAGGCTCCATAAAGGGTTCTGGAATATAACAATGATTGAATGCCTTGTCCAAAGGTACAGATTAATGAACTGAAGTCAGCTTACAGGGGAGGTCTCTGGGAGCTTGTGTCATCCCAGGGGCTTCCTTCAACTTTGGCTCACTCAGCACTTTTGGATGTAAATTGCATAATAAAGAGAGAAGGTGTGTTGATCAAATTTTTGGATGACACAAGGGTGGGCTAGCTAGCAAATATGCTGAGTGATAGAACCAAGAATATGAGAGATTTGACAGGATGAATAATGAGATACAGCTAACAAGATGAAATTTAGCAGAGGTAGATATCAAATTTTCCCCTATTCAGTCCTGGCCAGGAAAACTATGCCAATGCCAAGAGGTCTCACTAGCCTGGAGGATTAGGCTGTCTATAGTGTAAGCTGTTTGTGGGCAAAAGCCCAAGATGCTTACTTCTTAGTTCAAAAGTCATCTCCCCAACATAGATTTTGAAAGCCTTGGATTAACAGCAGTCTTTGGGGGTAAAGACACTGAATTCAATATTAACCAGCATTACTATAACCATGTTTAAGTATTCATTAAGTACTTGGGCTTTATTATTCAATATATATTAAAGATAATCTTAATTTTTCCCCAGATTGAAAGCATACAGTTGAGCTTTGGAGTGCAATGTTAAAGACCGCACCTTAGATGTTAACTATAGTTTGATGATATAGTGAGGAAATATAACAAAATTCTATGTAGAACATGCTGAAGAGAATGATCATGAGAGATATTTTAGAATAGAAAGATAGCTTACTCAATAGAATATATTCTTAACAAGTATGAAGACTCACATTCAATCTCTAGGATCCTGGTAAAAATGCCAGGCAAGGTGGAAAGCACTTGTAATCCTAAGAAGACAAAGAGAGGTTCCTGGGGACTTGATGCCTAGCAAATCCAACCTAATTGGGAAGGCTCAGGCCAGTGAGAGACCCTGTCTCAAAGGTGGAAAGTTTGCCTGTTGGAGATGATACAAAAGGTTGGACTCTGCCCTGCATACCTATGTGCACACATGAATGGGAATCTGCACAGACGCGTTACTCCCACACATGACCTTGAATGTGAAAGCACATACATACACAACAATTTAGTAGGGTTTTTGTTGGAGAAAAATAAAACTCACACACATAAACATATGTATATATGTACACACACACATATAATGCACAGTTACTTCTTAGGTATACTGGGTTACCTCTGAGCAAACTCCCTAAATTTGAGTTCATGATCCATTTTCAGCCAAGTGACTTTGAGAAAGTCACTCAATCCTTCCTGCCTCATCTCTCTCACGTACAAAGTGTGAAAAGTAAAAATATCTCCCTGTAGGCTTGCTGTTGCAATTCTGTTTAGTGAAAACAAATGATGCCCATTTTACCCAGCTGCTGTGAAGATCAATCAAGGCAACACATACTTGTAGAGCATTTAAGAGTCACACACACAAAGGTGAATAAACATTCCCCAGGGAAATGGATAAATATTCCTCAGTGTCATCATTATAAAAAAGCACATTGTGGTGCTTAGAAATACCTGCAGATAGAGCACTTTGTAATGCAGCAGATGGCATCCCACATCCAAATGGCTATTCATTGGTCAAGGATGCTATAGAGGAAAATTTATGTCCGTGCAAATAGTACTTGTTATGTCTAGTTAAAATATGTTTTCTGACTAAGCAGGTCGAGGTCAGAGAATGCTTCAGTATGTCCCTAACATACACCCAGGTAAAGGCAAGACCTTTTTTTCAGGTCCATCACTCTAAGTGACCAGACTAGGCAGAAGTACTGCACTGAGTATCATGAAGGGCCTTGCAATCTCTGCCATTCTACAGCATCAAGACTGTAATGTTATAAATCTGTGAGTGATAATAATGCTGAAGTACATTATAACTGAGTTATCTAGAGCAAATGACCAAACCCCTTAACTTCTTGTGGTAAGTTACACAGAGCTCTATACCTACAACTCAGGGAACATCATGGAAGAGAGGGTGGAATGATTTTTAAGACCCTGATGACCAGGACATCTGCTGCAGTATACTGCCTTCTTTATATGGCAGGGAAACGGCACCCATAAAACTTCAACAATATGGTCACTTAAACAAGCCGACAAATTAGCAATACAAACTGACTTGCCAGCACAGATGGAGAAAATCTCTCAAGGGCCCACACCTCCATAGAGAGCTAGAGACAACTAGTGACTGGGGGGGGGGGGGGGTAGTCTTCTCTAGGGATTAAACTCTCCCTATAGGCTACCCAATGCCAAGTGGTCAGTCCTAAATGCATATACACATGATCAACACTAAGTTGGATTCACAGGTTGTATATATATACATCACTATATTCACATATATAATATAACATATATAATGTTACATATATATGTAACAATAATGATTTTAAGAGAGGTCATGAATTTGAGAGGGAGTTGGGGGATATGGGGGGAATTGGGGAGGAAGATGTTAGGGTGAAAGCAAGTAAATACAATACTCATGCATCAAATTCTCAAAAGAAAGGAAAGAAGGAAGGCAGAGGAAGGGAGAGGGAGGGAGGGAGAGAAAGGGAGGGAGGGGTGAATATACTTTACAGCGAAATCCAGAATCTTCAGATGAAAACTGAACTACTTCCACAGATTCAGCAGCAGGTTCCTCTCCTAATAGGTGAAACATCTGTTCTGATGCTGGGTACAGATTTATCTTTATCAAATACTGATTGGTCTCTGGCTCCTGCCAGCTGCTGCATCCTGGTGTGACCAGAACAAAGCAGGGCAGCTGTGAGGTGTCAAGAAGCCTCAGGAGGAAGGCGGAGAGAAAGCCAAGGAGAGCCAAGGAAGCACAAATGAGAGACGTGCTGGTCCCTGTCAAGAACAAGAGAAAAGTCAACTGTTTTCGGAGCTGGAGGAAACCAAATTGCAAACTAGGAAGATTCTCAGAGATCGCTCAGTCCATTCTCCTCTTTAAGTGTTAAAAGAAAGCTGTTTGAGAGGCTAGAGCTGTGGAAAAATTGGGTGCAGGTAGTATCGGTCCTGCAAACCAGGTTGTTTAGCTCTTGTTCCAGGGGTCTCCACCTAGACTGTGCCAAACCTATGTCTCCTCCATGGTCTCCCGTCCTGTAATGCTCCTCAGTGTGTTCACAGCAGGGGAATTTTAATCCAGCAACATGGCTGCTCTGGCAAGGGATCACATTCAAAGACCTAGGTCAGTGTGTTCAAGCTGAAATGCAGACACACCCGTGGTAAACACCTTTAATCCCTCTGGCTGGAATACATAGACACCTTTAGTACACACCATTAATCCCAAAAAATGATGGCTAATTGAGGGGCAGACAAGGTGATGAATCAGAAAAAGATTTGACAGAATGAGTCAGAGATAGGATACACCTAAGTCTCATGCAAGGAGTCTTTTCAGGAGAAGAGAAGCCAGTGAAAATCAGCACAGTAGAATAAGGGAGAGATAGCACAGTTCAGTGAGTGTGGTAGAGATGAGCAGAGGACAGTACAGTGTAGTACAATGCATGCGGTTCCATTGTTTGTGGTGCAGGCCGTTTGGTGCAGTTCATTTCGTGGAGTTCAGAGGCAGGTTTCCCAAGCAGAGCAATTCATTCAGAAGCTGAGAGAAGACCGATTGAATCAGACGGCTTGGAGAGGAGTTTTGAGCCGGACTAGCTGAGTTGAACCAGCCACCCGGAAAAGAACTAGAAAAGGTGAACTTATTCAGCAGTAAGTATCAGAGGCTGAAAACAGTCAAGGCCTAGATGAGCAGACAGAGGCTAGAAGCCGAAGCCTTCAAGGTTTGTTTTCACAGAAGACTAGATTGAAAGGAAACAAGACACTTTCAAGCCTAGGCCTAGGGATATTTACATAGAAATGTTTGGGGCTCATCCCAAGCCAAGTGTCAGTAAAGCTTGGGTACAGCTCTCATCTCACCTCCTCATCAAAGCAAATAAAAATGACATTTACAGTCCACCATGTCTCTTCCTGCTTCAGCTACTTCTTGGGAAAGAAGGATTGAGGGAGACTCCAGTGACACAATTAGAGAGCAACAACTATTGTTTGTTGTTAAATTTGTCAGGGAAGGGCTGTTCCAAAAGATCTGACAATTCCACATCATTCACTTGCTCTCCACTGCTGTCTTGTGAACACATAAAAGAGCAACTGTGACACCATCATATATGGCTGACTTCCCTTGTGTTGAATATAGGGTCATGACATGCCTCTTGAATGACCTAGAAACCTCAAAGGAGAAGCTAGAAAGCTAGATGGGACTGGTTTATACCTGCTTCCTCCTGTAGCCCATTTCCTCCAAATCCTTTCTTTTCTGTAGGCTGAGAACCTGGATATTCTTGGAAGGAAACTAAGTCATTAACACATATAAACGTGTCATGACCAAAACGTCCTAGGAGATTGGGAGGCTGTTGGGTGAGCTGTGCCTACCTGCTTAACTGCCAAACTGTACTCCTGCATGGCTTTCTAAAATTCCCTGAGAATCTGTGAATAGATTTTTTTTTTCTACTTGTAAACTTTTGCAACCTCTGCACCACTTAGAGTAAAATCCCATCTTTCCATGTGACCTAAACATCTGGTCATGCAGCTCCAATTCTCTCTTTGTAAATTTATTAGGCCACACACACACACAGAAAGAGAGAGAGGGAGAGAGAGAGAGAGCAAAATTATTACTTTAAAAAGAGAAAGTGCATTATTTTTGATATAAATAACTTCACAGCAACAGATATATTATACATATTTAAAAAAAGGCCCCCAGCTAATGATGTTCTTGGGAGCCTTCCAGAATCAAGCATTTAGTTGCTGCTGAGGCACAGCACTAATGGTCTAGTCTCCTGAATGAAGCCTAAACTAAGAATCCAGAGGCTGCTGGTGCATAGAAAGGTGACATATGGTTCACTACAGTTAGTTGATTGGGTAATTTTTCAAAATCTGCAGAAGTAAAAGGTTGCCACTCATTTATCAACCTGCCCAGTCTATGCTAACACATGGTTCGGTTCGAAGTCAACTACAAGCCACAAGGACAGTCTGCAGGCTATTGACATTGTCACGTTGATTATCACCTACAAAGGGAAGAACACATCTCTCTCCTGTAACGTATGCAGACGCATTGCTCTGTGTAATGTATGCAGGCACATTTCTCCAACATTACTTTAGTCTGAAAGGTGTACACAAGTTTAGACCTGTGTGCCAAAGAAACAGAAGAGTCAATGGTTTACCCTACAAGTTTAAAAGTGTTTGGCATTAGAAACAGATCATGTGGACTCTACAAAGCCAAACTAGTAAATCCTGTTGCCAGCTTGTCAACCCATCTTTGGCTTCAACATTACAGCAGCAGGCAATGGTAGAGCCAATGTCATTGGCTCCCTTCAACGTTACAACTCTTCACAGAGAGGGATGGTCCCCTGCAGTATAGGTAAAGAAGTATGAATTTCAGAACCACAGCTGCTCTTAATAGGCAGGTGTCTTGGTTTCATTTCCTGTTGCTATGATAAAATACCCTGTCAAAAGCAACTTAAAATGAGAATATGTTTATTTGACTCACAATTCCAAGTTATAGCCGATCACTGCAGAGAAATCAAAGCAGGAGCCTGAAAGCATCTAATCCCATCCACATTCAAGAGGAGAGAGAAAAATAAATATATGCCTGCATATTGCTCAGCTCACTATCTTTACTCTTATAAAGTCCAGGACTCAAACCCAGACAATGGTACCACCTATAGGGAACTGGGTAATGTGCAAAGGTCAATGTGCAAAGAATAAAGGACTGGAGGAATCAGCTCTAAAATGGGGCATCTGCATCTCACCTGTCCCCATAAGGCTCAAAAAGCCTTATGGATGAGAGGGTTAAAGATTGTGAAAGCCAGAGATAGGAGATGGCTGCAGAGAAACAGTATTTTCCAGAGATGGTAGGGCGATCACCCACATGAACTCAGAACAGCTTTGAGAGCATACACAACGTTTGTACAAGATCAAGCTGTACAAAATTCCAGCCTGGGATTTTGTAGTATCATTTTTGGTTGAGAAGCTATTGGCAATTGGTAAATGCAGGGAGAAAGAGAGTCAGTTTATTTCAAGGATATGGCCCCTAAGAGGTCGCTGAGTCTCTAGGAGATATGCTTACTCTCTTGCACGTACAGCCAGAGCTAACTGGATTTAGTGTTTTAAAAATAAGATGAATGAGAATACACATCTAGAGGAGAAAGTGATAAAGGGGAAAAGAGAGGATTGGAAGAAAGGGAATCTGGGGTAGGTTTGATCAAAACACATTATGCCATGTATGAAATGTCCAAACAAAATGTATATTTTGCTATGCAAAAATTCATTTCTAATGCTAAATCATCACTTTTGTACTGTTTTGTTTTTGTTTTTTGTTTTTTGTTTTTGTTTTTTGCTTAGTTTATTGTGTCTGGTTTACAATAAGCATCTGTTTTTTGAAAACATAAAAAAGGACAGGTGCCTACCACAGAGGACCTTTGAAAGACTCTACCCAGCAAGGTATCAAAGCACTCATAGCCAACTTTGGGCAGAGTGCAGGGAATCTTAGGAAAGAAGGGGGAGATAGAAAGGCCTGGAGAGGACAGGAGCTCCACAAGGAAAGCAGCAGAACCAAAATATCTGGGGACAGGGGGCTTTTCTGAGACTGATACTCCAAACAAGGAGCATGCATGGAGATAACCTAGAACCCCTGCACAGATGTAGCCCATGGCAGCTCAGTATCCAAGTGGTTTCCTTAGTAAGGGGAACAGGGACTGTTTCTGATATGAACTCAGTGGTTGGCTCTTTGATCACTTCCTCCTGATGAGGGAACAACCTTACCAGTCCACAGAGGAAGACAATGCAGCCAGTCCTGATAAGACCTGATAGACTAGGGTCAGAGGGAAGGGGAGGAGGACCTCCCCTATCAATGGACTTGGGGAGGGGCATGGGAGAAGATGAGGGAGGGAGGGTGGGATTGGGAGGGAATGAGAGAGGGGTTTAACAGCTGGGATAAAAAGTGAATAAACTGTAACTTACAAAAAAATATACAAATTAAAAAAAATCTCCCATAGACATGTCTACAGCCCAAGCTGATAAAATCTTTTATTGATACTCTTTCCTCAAGTGATTCTGGATTGTGTCAAGTTGACAACTAAAGCCAACCATCACAGTATGCATTCCTTTCTGGGTATTTTTATAGATATCTTCGGTACCTGTTTAATCCTTATTGCTCCCAGGACCTGCCACCTACAGAATGACAGTACAGGGAAGACCATATAGAAATGACCTGCAAGTTTTGCTTATAGTTGCAAAGTTGGAACCAAGAGCCCTCTTATCCATATTTGCACGCAATTTTCTGAATTCACTTTAATGGATATGACATTTCATTAATTCTGATTCATTGTGTACTCAAGCCAACATGCATGCAGTTTAGACCCATTTGCTGACAGAAAATGGAAGCTGAAAAATTTTAAGTCAGAGTAATAACTGAAGGTGTGTAATTACTCATTACCCAATCAGCTAGCAGGTTCAAGGGGGCAAGAATGGTTTGGAGATAAATTGCAACTTTTGTGAGTAAGTCTGACAGCCTGGGTTACTACGTGTGTTTCTTTTGATTAATGACACAAGGAAGAGAGGCTTAGAAAAGTTCTCAGTGATTATGCTACTCCTAGGCTGACCCTTCAAATGTTTCTACGAGTTACCAAGGAAAACATAAATTATGTGAGCAAAGTGTGAATTCTGTAAAAACACACAAAATGTTACATCCTCAACTCCTGTGCTCTAATTAAAAAGAAACTCAAAATGATAGACCCTAGGATAACACCAGGATGGGTGATTCCTTTCTGTGACAGATTTCAGCTTTCTCAGAAAATGCACTTACTAAAATGAAAAAAAAAATATAGCAAACACAGTTGGAAATATTTATCATTGGTTAACGTAATAGTCTGTCTTAGCAAAAGTACTTCATGAGTTATGACATTTCCAGTATCTTTCTAATCACTATTTCATACTGGTACAAATATAGTCAAAACAGTAATTCCAAATATATATAGATATGATTTTCAGAGGTAGAACAGCTATGTTCTTTGGCTTTCAGTCATGAAATGGATCCAAGAAAATCTCTTTTCAGGTGTCTGCCCTCCACACAAGCCTACTCAGATGCCAGTAAGAGGTAATAGTAAAATAATAGCAAGGCAACCACAAAACAAAAATTCTTTAAAAATAACTCTACAGAGTAGAACCTGACAGTGTCCAGTGAACTGACACATAAGGGGACTAAGATGCAGGGAGTCTTTTGGTCATCGGGTGATTTGGAAAGCATGTCAGCATGGTGACCACGAGAGAATTTTGTTCATAATAATTAGATGGGGCTCCACTGGAGGAAGAGGAGGAGGAAGACAAAAGGTCTGGATGTGATGACCATGACATTAGTGCATAGACCAGAGGTGACAACTCAGGTTACTGACACTCTACATGATTCTTCAGAAATGTTGGTGCCAGCCACATGCTGAGAATGATCGAAGGGAGCCCAAACCTGAAGACCTACCATGTATTCTTGATGAAAGCCTGAATTAGTGGGATGGCAGAGACAAGAGGGAGGTAGAGAAAGAAGCCATGCAATGGAGAATTGTCCTGATCTATGGATTAAGTAAATATGTGAGGTGAAAAGGGGAGATAATGGAAATAAGACTGGATATATTTATCATTCTAACCAGGAAGTCACTGACCTATAAAGAATAAAAATATCCAGAAGAGGAAGTTATAACACAGATGAGGGTCAAAAGTGGCCACCAAGTTGTAGTTCTGGATGATAGACAGACAATAATCAGTGTGGCAGGCATCACATGCACTCTCCTTGACACCGTTTCTGACACAAATCCCCCATCAACTGTGCAGGTAGATGGTCTTTGCTTTGCCCTTCTTTCCTACGCAGCCCTCATTCTAAACATGGGACTAGCATCAAGTAAGGATGGCAGCATCTATCCCCGGAGAACGCAAAGAGTCAGTCCCGTTAATATTCTACAGAATAAATCCGGCAGATATTATGGTGGGCAGAGGTGGCCTTGGAAGTCACAGAAGTTGGTTTGTAATGAATATAATCATGGAATTTGAGAGCTAGAAGACCCTTTGAGAAAACTCTGTAGGCTGTTTTTTTTTTTTTAATTGAGGACATATTTTAAAATTGAAATGTTATATGGACATGCGAATACATTTTTTTCTGTTTGGAGTTAGAGCTGAAGGGATCTGTTGGAACACAGGAGACAGCTACAAAATACTACACTGCTAACACAGATCCTTTATTTCTTACACACTGAAGCCTATACCTGGGAGCCAGAGAAACATAACTATGTTGGGACTGGAACACTGGGCTGAAGAATCCCATACAGGATGGCCAGACTTCTCCAGGAAAACAGGAGGGGCTTCAGTTCTACTCGTTCTACTCAGCATTACACCATTCTGGGGTGATATACTATAGAATATGTTTGAAAGTCTCCTTGAAATCCAATAAAAACTATACGGAGTACCCTTCACATAAGAGTATCCTTCACACACAGAGTTTCACACACACACAAAGGGAGAGATAGAGAGAAAGGGAAGGGGAGGGGATGAGAGAGACACAGAGAAAGACAGAGAGACAGGAGAGGAGAAGAAAAATGAAGAGAGGAGAGGAGAGAAGAGAAGAGAGGAAAGGAGAGGAGAGGAGAGGAAAAGAGAGGACAGAAGGGGAGGGGAGGGGAGGGGAGGGGAGGGGAGGGGAGGGGAGGGGAGGGGAGGGGAGGGGAGGGGAGGGGAGGGGAGGGGAGGGGAGGGGAGGGGAGGGGAGGGGAGGGGAGGGGAGGGGAGGGGAGGGGAGGGGAGGCAGGAAATCATCTTTGGAGAAGGGAGTTGCAAGCAATGGAAAGGACCCTTGACCTTCTGCTGCTACTGCTCTTCCAGTGCCGCAAAAGATGAGTCCAGCATATACAAGAGCTGCTGGCTACTTTGACCAGATTCAGCATCCCTCCTCTCATCTCCTTATCTATACCAAGTCTTTCTCAGCAATAAGCCTTCACATAGCCCTTGCTTGTTTCTCAGCAGATTCCTCCCCTGCATGGTACCTACTCCAAATTTTATGCCCAAAACTATTACGCAGAGACTCTCACTGCAGCCCTGGCTTTGGGGAAAGGTTGCCTGGGGCCTTCTCCTACTTTGAGAAGGAAAGGAAGATTCTAATTTGCTATGATGGGACATGAGCAATAAAATGTTCATTAACTTTAATTGTAAACACTTTAAGTCCCAATCATTGTAATGAAAGGATAAATTGAAAAATCAAGAGTTAAGTACCCTTTTAAAATTTCATATCTTCTATCTTCACCTGGCCTCTTAAACCAGACAAAGTCAGCTTCAATGTATAAAATGTTATCTACCCCTCAATGATCTCACCCAGCCTTCTTGACCTAATTCAGGCAGCTTCTCCATCCTTATTCATTGCAAGGTGTCCCCCACCCATGGCACCAAAGTTTCTCTCATGTCTTAATAAAGGCACTTTATTTATATTATAATATGCTTTATTTTTTCCAACTATACTTTCCTACCAATGGCCCGGCAATAGGGATTTAAGCTTAGCAATCTCTCCATGATGGCTGTTAATGAACTGAATTATTTAAGTAAAAGTCCTGACAATTCCATGAGGCTCCAGGATACATAAGTGTATTTAGTTTATATCTCAAACTGGATTGTCTAAGTACTGAAGAGCCTTGGTGATATTTCAACCATTTTGCTGTGTGCTCAACACTTCCAATAGTCGACCTAAATGCTAGCTTGATATGTACAGACAGCCTATGGGTAGCTGGACTAGGTCACCCATTTTCCACGTTCAGTTCTCTGTCTCCATCTAGGATGCTATTATAGTTCTTTATATACTAGGATTTGGGAAATGTCATGGACAAAATCTTCTCAGGAATGAAATGACTTGAAATAAAGGCTTAAATCTATGTTTCTAACCCAAAAGCATGCACACAAATCATCAAAAAATCATTCCGATCACTTTTCTATGGGCGAAGTTAAGTAGGAATGTACCCAGGAGCCAGGGTCTTAGCCTGCCAGGCAAATCAAATGGCACAAGGCACATAATTCCTGCTTTATTCTCACTGTGATTAGAATGGTAATTGAAAACTACCTCTCCATAGACTGCAATGTCTTCATTTGTGCAAATGATAACTATGACTCTTTTCTGCCCTGAAACTACTAAGATTAATTATCTACACTTCCTAAACTGAACGATTTCCTCCCCCCCCCCCAAAACTAGCTTATTTCTGTGCTTTTATATATGTTTCTATAACAGTAGATGCCGACATTGGCAGAATAAAAATTCTTCTATTTAAGAATCACATTTTAAAACAGGTGATGGCTTCTAAGTATATTAACAAGAGTATGCTGAGCCACAGTTCCACCTATCCCCTTTATTACATGTGGCTGGACAGAATAAGCCCAAAGAGAGATACTGAGTGAATTCTGGAGGGAGATGCCAGAAAAGAATTGCCATTTGTAGTATGCACATATGGTTGCTGGTGTACTGATTTGTCTCTGGAATGTAAAACAGAATCAAGAACACATGTGTATGTTTTCACATCCACAATAAAGGTCTCAGCTACAGAAGGATGTCTTCTTCATCAAAGGCAGAGGCCGTAGGAAGAGGCCCAGGTTTCATCACATCATTGTGAAGGTGCAGCTTAAGCTTGCAGGCTTTCAGCTGTGTGCATGCAAGTCCAGCCTGGTTGCAACCTTCCCTTCCTATCTGTCTGCCTGTAGACTTCACATTTCAGCCTCAGATGTGGTGACAGTCTCTGAGAACTGCTTACCCAGCCACATAATTATTCCCATATTAAATCCATACATTGGTAACTGTGGAAGATGGAGAAGAAGCAGGGAGCAATCCTGTTTCTGATGGTTCTATTTCTCCTCACAAGTGTCAAATGGACATTAACACATAATGCAGAATTCTAGGTTTGTGAGGGCCCCATCAATCTTTCTTTGCTTACAAATCATGCTAGATTTCTTTTTTTATTAATTTTTTACTTTTTTACACTAATTACATTCCAGCTATAGCCCCCTTTCTCATTCTCTCCCAATCCTACCCTCCCTCCCTCATTTCCTCCCATGCCCCTTTCCAAGTCTACTGATAGAGGAGGTCTTCCTCCCCTTCCCTCTGACCCTAGTTTATCAGGTCTCATAAGGACTGGCTTCAGTGTCCTCCTCTGTGGCCTGGTAAGGCTGCTCCTCCCTCAGGGCATGGGGGCCGGTGGTGGTCAAACAGCCAGCCACTGAGTTCATATCAGAGACAGTCCCTGTTCCCTTTACTAGGGGAACCAGTTGGATACTGAGTTGCCATGGGCAACATCTGAGCAGGGTTTCTAGGTTATCTCCATGAATGGACCTTGGTTGGAGTATCAATCTCAGAAAAGACTCCTGTGCTCAGATATTTTGATTCTGTTGCTCTCTTTGTAGAGCTCCTGTCCTCTCCAGGTCTTACTATCTCCCCCTTCTTTCCTAAGATTCCCTGCACTCTGCCCAAAGTTTGGTTATGAGTCTGAGCATCTGCTTTGAAAGATTGCTGGGTAGAGTCTAGATTTATTTTTTTTATTTTTTTTATCATACATAACATTGTCAAGCCTTTATTTTTTTTTCAATGCAGTTTATTCAGGAACCTTGAACAATCCTCGGACCCCGGGGAAAGCCAGCCCACAGCTTAAATAGCCTCTGGGTAGCCAACCCAGGCGTGCCACGGGGGCAATGCAGATAGGTCCACATACATGGAAGCAAGCCAGATCCTCGGCCTTAGCCAAATGTGGAGTTGTTCCTGACAGAGAGCACTCACCTTCGGGAAGGTGGAAGGCGGAAACCAGCTCCATCTTGACTGACAAATCTGACATGAGAACATCAAGTGAGCAAAAGAAAACAAAAATTTAAATTCTTCCTTCTTGATTAATATTTTAAAATTATTTTTCTTAGGCACTTGGGAGTTGGTTATGAATTTGAGTAGCAACTCTGTAATTGTTTTATTGTACATTCATGATCCATGTCTCCTAAATTCTGATGCTCTGTATCTCTGTATCTCTCTGTTTCTGTCTGTCTCTCTCCCTCTTTCTAACACACTCACACATACACACACATGCACACAGACATACACATACACACATGGAGTCAAACCAGATAGCCTACATCTAGGCCAGTCAAGAATGCTCAATGCTTGCACTTCCTAAATTTCCCAAATGTTTCAATACTTAGCCTGAGTCATTATTTCTTGCCCAATAGAGCTAACAAGATTGAACATATATAGTGTGTGTGTGAATGTATGTGTAAATATTTATGTATAATATACATATATATGTATACACATGCATCTGTATGCAAAGCTCCAAGGGTAGTATCCAGCATAGATGACACTTCCCTGACTTCTTTCCCCATCTTGAAAGCTCACCTATTGTTCCATTTCCTACCTGGAGACATTCCCAACAAAGCCACCCTGAAATGACTTCCTTCTCTATTCTACTGTAGCAAGCATGTTAACACCTTTGTGTTGTCTTCTCCAGGCACCCCACCAGCTAGATTTCATGTTTTTAGACAGGGAGCCAAGTATCATGCCTCCAAATTAATGAAAAAGACTTGCATTTGCCTCACGCTTCGCCTCTCATTGTGCTCCGCACCTACATTTCCTTAGTGGATTCCCACAGTGAGCACAGTCAACACTTGTGAGTACAATGAATGGCCACAGTCTGTAATCAAGCGACACTTTCAAAAGCATTAATCTTACTCTATTGCTGCTAGTCAGGAGCAATCTGAGTGGTCAGAAAAAAAAGAAAAAAAAAAAAGGTAGCGCTACCAACAGATGGAATGGTTATTATGTAAGAAATGCTGGTGATTTGGCCAACAACTAACGTGCACCACAAGTTACCGCTCATTCAGATTTTAAAGAAAAATAAATAATAGAAGGATTGAGTGGTGACTGCTTGTTGTGAGAGTGCTACAAAACCAGCACATGACCTGGGTCTGCTATCGGAAAGATCTGAGAAGCTACAGAGCAGAGTGTAAGCTCGCTGTCTTCAATATAAATGCCGTCTGCACAATAAGGACCGATTGCCAACTGCAGAAACTGTCAACAACTTTCAAGTCAAAGTAATATTGCCTTTGAAACACAGGAATGGGCAGATGGGTCTTTGTCATTGCATGCATGTAATGAAAGTCTCGAACAGTTTTTTTTTTTTAAACACAAATACATCTATGGAGAGGAAGATAGTTTTAAAATGTCATAAATGAGGCAAATTTAATTTGGGTTTTAATATACTAAATTATACATTCTATTCTAAACAAGTTTATAAATTGAACAAGTGTTTTTAAAGATAATTTGGGTCTTCAAAATCACAAATTAATCAAGATGAATCTCAAAAAAATAGCACATAGATGCTCAGATTATTATTACATTTTTAATTTACAGAAAAGGCCAGAATAGCATCTAGCTTTACAGACTCCTTTGCTTAAGACCTCAGGTCTTGGCAGAGTCTCCAGTACTCTTATTGGAAACTAGGACTCCAAGGCAAATTACCCTGACCTGAGGTGTGTAAGAAGGAATGAGTAGAAATACATTTCTAAAGCCACTTAGATGTGTTCATATCAAAGGCCATGGAAAATGGATTAACCTTGCATTTGAAAGAATTGTTTGTCAGAAATCAAAGGCTATATTTAAGAAAGAAACACAGAGTAGGAATGAATGGACAAGGAGTTTAGCCAAAGGAGATATGTAGAGCACAAATCTTGTTTAGCAGCCTATGGATGATAATAAAAGGAATTTGGTGATATCCCCATGTTTTATTTGACAATAAGTCCTTTGGCTCTAAAGACAACTTGATTAGAAATAGAAAATAGGCGGAAGTTGCAGGAGTAGACACAACACTAACAAGCAAATTCATCATGAAAACTATAATGGAATACAAGTGGAGGATTACTCCAATTTCTCTTAGAGATGAATGTGTTTTGAAATTTCTGGTCTCAGAACAAGAATGTGAAGTTTCTATTTGGGGGGGGGGATGTCTGTGACATTTTTAGCCTTATAGACAACTCTATGGAAAATGATTGGTCAAATGTTACATAGTGTCGTAAAAGGACTTGGACTAAAAATAGAAACTAGCCAGCTGCTCATTTAAAGTGCCCGAGGCATTCACCCTTGGAATTTGTTACTATCACATTAGAAACACGAGACTCCAGCACTATATCATAACAGAGTCTCAGTTTCACTTATTTTAGGTATAAAATACCCCCAACAACAGCAAAATAAAGAGAAAGTGGGTTTGTTCCAAGTTATAGTCCATCCTTACTTGAAGTCAAAGCAGGAACTCCAGCAGTGAGGCACATCCACTGTGAAAAATAATAGGAAGAAAATGAACATGTAAGTGCTTGGTATTCAGCCCACTTTCTTTGCTTCTACAGTCCAAGACTCAAGCCCAGGGAATGATGTATCACAATCTGTGGTCTTCCCCTGCAATTAAGGCAGTAAAGACAATCCCCTTCAGATATGCTGCTAGGCCAACCTGATGGAGACAACCTGATGGAAAAGGTTCTTTTCCCAAGTGATCCTACATTGTGTCAAGTTGATAATCAAAACTAGTTAATGGACAGAGAAAAAGAGCTGAAGAGTTTCAGCTGCCCAGAAACCTCCACAAATAAAAAGATCGATTTCCTATTCCCTTCCCCAGCTGGTATAACACAGCTTCATGATTTTACTATGAATATCAATATTAATATATGTAAAATAAAGATCCATTCATGCTATAGAGGATAAAATCTTTTATATAAAGTGATTTGTGTATGGATTTTCCTACTTAATATGCAGGATTGGTTTCTGCTCCCTGAGAAGGCTAGACCTCTTGCCAAGCCTAAAATACAAAAGGCAGATCTGAGTTCCCTCACAGAGAAAAATCTGTGTTGGGAAGATTATTTTTAATTCTCCTGAGTCTTAACTTTCTCTTTTACAAACACCCTTCATCACAGGCCATTGTCTGCCTAGGAAGTGCATTGTCTGTCATGGCAGACAGAGAACAAGGCCCATTCAGATATAGAAAACAATGTATATTCAAACTTCCATTGAATATAATCAAGAGGGCTTGTTTCACATCACAGCGTAATGATGCTGAAGCAACCAGGAGATCTCTGCAACATCATCTTAGGCCTACTCAAAATGCATGAGGTCTTGAAAATGCTTATTAGATAACCCAGTTTGACCTCTCAGCTTCTTCAGTGAGTTCTCCACTATAACTTGATGGAACAGTTGCTTTTGAATGAGCCCAGGATACCCATTAGGAATACAATGTTGTATGCTAGTGACAGGCTTGGCTGCTCAAATCTGTGTATCTCAAAGTATGTCAGGAACATTAGAGAGAAAGTGGGATGAAGTGAGGTTTAAATATAATATAGTTATTAATGGGCTTCATGCCTGTGAATAACAAGGTTGTCTGTCTGTAAAGTCCTTTTCTCAAATGATCCAAAGTTATCTAAGACCCTAAAAAGTCTACTCTAAAATGGTTCTCTCAATATTTCCACTAAATTCAGAGCCAGATCTCATCAGTGCAAGGAAATGCTGACCAAGCCATGTTCAAAAGAAAGAAAACATCCTGGCAAAAACAGAGCTTAGAAAGGTTTGGTGAACATGGCTCAAAAGGGCAGGTGCAATCTTGTTGAGATATGGGTTGTCTTTTGCTTCAATGTAAAATGTAAGGATAGACAATATATTAAAAACAAGGATACTTACCCCATCAAATAATTTCAGAGTAATATTATTCTGAACCAAAGGGATCAAAAGTCAATAGCATGTCCTTAAGTGACAGAGTTTGTAAAGTTGTATCCTATTAGTGTTAGTGGAGAACAAAATTAGGAATGTGTGTTTGTCAGGGTCCACCCTAGCAACAGATGAAGTGTTCAAGCTGAGTAACAAAAGCAGCAACTAATAAAGAACAGGGGCTGGTGATGGCTCAGTGAAGAGAGGTGATTGCTGCCAAGCCTGATGACCTGAGTTTGATCTCTGGGAACCATATTGTAGGATGAGAAAATCAAATCCTGCAGGTTATCCTCTGACCACCACAGTACCCTGTTGCACTTCCCATAAATACATAAATAAATAATATATTTTTAAATGAAAGTGTTCTGCAAGAGAATAGGCAGAATGTAGGGATGTAAAGAAGGTACACTTGACAGTGCAGTACCATGAGGCTGAAAATTTCTAGTCCCAAATTAGAGAGAGACTAGGTGGAGCTGTAGAGATGGCTCTAGGGTTAAGGGTACTGGCTGCTCTTCCAGAAGTTCTGACTTCAATTCCCTGCACCCACATGGTGGCTCACAACCATCCATAGTGAGATCTGGAGCCCTCTTCTGGCATGCAAGTGTGCATGCAGACAGAGCATTGTATACATAATAAATAAATAAATAAATAAATAAATAAATAAATAAATCTATTGAGAGAGAGAGAGAGAGACACTAGGGAATGGGGTTCACATTCTATACCCAGAAAAAGAAAAGCTGTGGACAAAGCTGTGAGTGGGGGCCAAGATCATTTTATTCAAGATCACCTAATCCAAAGTTACTCCAGAAGATTAAAGGCAAATGATATCTAAAACACACACTCACCTTCCTCTTGCAGAATTCCCCAGAAACACGCAAAAAGTGTGAGGAAGAGATTGCACCTGTAAGGACACAGGAAATGGTAAATGTACACATTATGGAAAGGCCACCTGTAAAACCCCCATATTATTATCATCATCGCCGTGATAATTCCAGTAATGAGGTGTGATAGCTAATCTCTGTTGTCAATCTGATGAGATCTATACTAATGCCTCTTGTCATGGCTATGGGGTATTATCTTAGTTTGATTAATTTAGGTGAGAAAATACACCCTTTATGGGTGACATCACTCATTTCTTGGACTGGACTCTGTGAAAGGAAAGTGGGTGGAGCATAGAGAACACGGAATTGTTCTCTTCTTCCTGATTGCAGATGCAATACAGAGCTGTTTCAAATTTCTACTCCTTGTCTTCTCCATCATAGTGGACTGTATCTTAATTTGGGTTACTATTGCTATGATGAAGCACCATAACCAAAAACAGACTTGGTGAGTTTATTTGGATTGTGCTTCCACATCCATCGTCCAACACTGAAGGAAATCAGGGCAGGAACTTAGACAGGGCAAGAACATGGAGACAGGATCTGATGCAGAGGCTGTGGAATGGTATTGTTTGCTGGCTTGCTCCCCATGGCTCATTCTGATTTAGAAAATGTTCTACAGCAGTGGCTCTCAATCTTCCTAATGCTGTGACCCTTTTATACAGTTCTCCATGTTGTGGTGACTCCCAACCATAACATTACTTTCTTGCTAGTTCACAACTGTAATTTTGCTACTGTTTTGCATTGTAATATAAATATCTGATATTCAGGATATCTGATATGGGACCCCCAAAGGCTCATAACCCACAGGTTGAGAAAAAGTATTCTACCAGCTTGCCTACAGCTAAATTTTATGGAGGCATTTTCTCAACTGGTGTTCCCTCCTCTCAGGTGACACCAGCTGTGTCGAACTGACATAAAATTAGCACAGACTTAGCATCTTAAATCATGAGCCAAAATAAATCTTTCATCTCTTAGGATGTTTTTATCAGACTGTTTTATATCACAGCAACAAGAAAAGCCACTAAGATACACGGATAACCCAAGCTAATGTACTGTACACATATTAACTCAATTTTACATGCTCATATGGCTGAGTTCTCACCTTCTCCCTAGCAGATTGATTTCACTGAAGTAGGTCGGAGCCTTCAGTACATGGAACCATATATTTATCAAACAGAAGAAATGCAGCTGCATACCAGGAGTGAACATTTTACAGAGAGAAATGCCTGCAGGATATCAGGCTGCAGTAAACATAGTCCATAATACAAGCTCTACTGTGCAGCACAGCTCTTCAAACCTCCAAGTAACCATTGCCTCTGTGGATAATATATTTTCTCACTTAGGCACAAGAACAATCTAACCAAGACCATTGTTTTCAAGTTCACAACTCTAAGCAATACGTTCCGGGCCACAGAGTTCCCAGAGGTCAATGAAAGACTGGCTGGTCCTATCGTGTGAAAATGCCACCCATGGGACGTAATGATGAGTAGAAAACAAGCCCACTGCATTGATGGGAAGTCAATCTTGGAATTTCCTTGCAGTACTATAGAAATTTAATCATGATGGCATATAATAAAGACATAAATAAAGCCCCAGCCTCCTCTAAAGCCTGGGACAGAACTAGGAAATCTCTAGAAAGGTGATATTGACAGGTGATGCTCACCTTCAGAACCCAACAAAGGTCTTTTAGGTAGACCAGCTGACTATACTTAGGCATCTGCAGTGAAACCATTTTAGTGATATATGATGGTATTTGAAGGGAGCTGATAAAGAGCTATGTGAACTAACATGACCAGTATTCTTATGACTATCTTCGCAAATGTTTTTGGGCTCTAAATTGTTCAGGAATGGTACCTACTTGATGATTAGTGATATGAAAAATTCCTCCTGCCTACAACAGAACCTGGGGAAACAGCTCAGAGAGGTGCCATTTATATTGTTCCCCAAATCCCAGGGCCATTTTTGGTCCTGTGTTCATGAATTTAATAGCCTGCATATTCAATGAGCTGCAGCAGATCATAAACTTGCTTTCAAATGAGAAAGATCATAATTGTTCTCCAAAGCAAATATTCAATTCTGAAATTAGACTTGCTTGACAATTTAGATGGATTTTTTCATTGCCCCATGCTTTCAGTTTCCATGAAAAGCCTTCTCATTCAGCCTCCAGAGACTCCCAGCTTTTGCCATATTGCCCCCAAAATTATTAACATTTTAATCTTGCTTTAATTAACTTTCGCTCCAATGGGATAACACTGACAGGATCTGAGATTGCAAACCAGAAGCTGAAAATCTGGCACACTTGATTAGTGGCTCAAAAGAATTGTGGAGACCAGGGGAGAGCTCCAGGCAAAGAGAACCACAGAGAGAGAAGGTATGAGAAAACTTCTGCCCCAGTCACCCTCTGACCCACTCAAGCACTATCTCTCATCTTTACAAATCAAAATGAGGCAAAATACCTGAGCAGAAAGTCATGTGATTTTCATTTGTCAAGATAGGGCAGCCAGGCATCACAAAGCTTTGGGGAGCTGAGGAAAGTAACATAGCTCCTCCAAACATATCAGTAATTAGAATATGTTTTGATTTAAATAGGAAAAGGGGGACTAGAGTCAGGGGGTCAAGGGGAGATAAATAAGGACAAAGTATTATGACATATACAGCTGATAGCTAGGATGAAATGTAACAGTAAAATCCACTACTTGTAAATGCCGACTAAGCACTAAATAAGTACACTAATACATACATACATACACACAATCACACAAGCACACATGTACACACACATACATACAGACATGTATAAATAAGAAAGACTGAAAACTCTTTCTACTACATAGGTTTCAGGGCATATGTGTGTCTTCTTGAGCGCTTTTTTTTTTTTTTTTTTTTTTTTTTCTCCTTGGAATCTTACTGTCAACGTGCCACATGGCTCCTTACTTGATTTTCTCCTTGTTTCCTCCCTTTATATTTACAGCCCCCTTGATAGTCTCATTAGGCTTCTGGCTTCAAGTACCATTTTAACATCGATAACTCTTAAACCTACACTTTCAATGTAGACATTTCTCCTATAACATTACCTTCACACCACCCCCAAAATGTTGCTTTGATTTCCTTCAAAGTGGTCTTCAAATGTCATTTCCTTGTAGAAGTTTACACCGAGTGTCAACTTAAAAATTACATTCCTCCTGCTGTACTCACATATCAGAACTAAGACAAGCACATTGGGGTGGCAAATCTCAATGGCCAACTTGGCAAATCTCAATGGGCAACTTGATGAGAATTGAGTCACCTTCAGCCATGCCTGTGGGGGATTCTCTTGGGTCAGGTCATTTGAGTTGGAATGCTTGCTCACTGTGGGAGACAGATCTCCTCAGGACAAGATTCTGGACTGTATAAAATGGAGAAAGTGAACTGAGCAAAGGAATTCATGGCTCTCTTCTTCCTGGCTATGGCTTCAACCTGAACAATGTCTTCAAACTCCTGCTACCTTGACTTCCTTGTCATGTGAACTCTACCCCAAACGATGAGCCGAATAAACCCTCCTTTGTGTTGCTTTCACCATGATATTATATTACACCAACCGGAGAAATAACTAAGACAGACATTTAATTTTTTCATTGGAGGTCCCATAGGTACCAAACTTACACAGTCACAGACATCTTTAAAACAACAAATGAGTTCAGTTTTACTTCTACACAAGAGCAATTAATTCTCTAAAAATAAAATTTTAAAAATCATCTCATTTACAATAGCACCTGACTATATTACCAGGGTGACTACTACAACCAAGGTGGAGCATAGCAAATGTTGATGAGACTGTGAAACAAAACTGGAGAGTAATATGTGGACCATTACACATTAAAAGTTATGATATGGATGGACCTTGAAAACCGTATTAAATGAGAAAAGCCAACTACAGCAGGTCATACGTTATGTTGTTTCATTAATAACAATATCCAGAGTAAGCAACACTATAGTTTGTGGTTTCTCAGAGTTTAGAGACTTGGGCATGGTTACTGACGACTCAGTGTTATAGGATCTTAGAGAAGATGAAATCATAACATGTTCTGGATAGCAATAATCAACCATCTGTTTAAATGAGTACATTTTATTACATATATTTATCAATAAGATTTTATTTTTAGAATTTAAGTTGTACCAGTGAAAGAGTTGAATTTCAATACCTTATAACACTTACTTCATTAACTGATATATACTGCATTTCTTATATCACATGCTAACAGATTGTATAAATCATTTGTGAATTGTTTAAAATACTGGCTTTTGCAGTCATTTTAACTAGAAAATAAGCTAGGCAAGAATGGGGAATCTTTGTATGTCTTTGTCACTTTGGTACAATTAGTGCTTGGAGCACAAGATGGGGCTAAGAAAGATTCCTAATATGTTAGCTTTCTTCAAGACTTCAATCTTAACTCAGGAGAAAACAACAGTGATCATGTTCCCCCATGACAAGAAGTTGAAAATTTCAGGCTATAAAAACTTAAAGATCTTAAAGATTTTGTTCGTTGAGTGTCTTCTAACTGGTGGTGGTAGGTTTAAATAGTTCAGGGCACCATGACTTCTACCCCGTGAATAGACGAGTATGCGGATATTTAACCAGCCTTATTATGTATCATATGCTAATTGCTGGATCTATTAGTGCATTTTTCAGCACTGTGACAAGGCACCTAAAAGAAACAACCTAGGTAAGGAAAGACTTATTTTGGCTCACTGTTTCAGGAATGCCACTTCATCGTGGCAGGGGAGGGAAAGCAGCTTTCATGACTTTCTCTAGGGAGCTAGGACATTGGAATATACCTTGCTCACATCATCATGAAATGCAAAGCAAAGAACAGGACAAAAATCAGGTCTGGACTAGAATCCACAAAGGCCACTCCTAGTTTGCCAGCTAGATCCCATGTCCCAAAGTCTTACAACCTCCAAAAGCAACATCAACCTCTGGAGTTCATACACTCACACTCATGTGCCTTTGGGGAACCCACAGTCCTAGGAATGTAGAGACAGCCTCAAAGGTTATTGCCAGTGGGCATTCCATCTTAAACCATAGGCCAGGCATCTTTCCTCTGCTTCAAAAAATCCTCACTTTATTTATCTTCTTGGTTTATTCTATTCACCTTTCAGGCTCCCCCTCCCCGCCCCATGTCCACAAAGCTTTCCATGCTGCTCAAGTCCACACTGCCAGCCTCTTATCTGACACCAAGCAATATGCATATGACATGTAAAACCTGAAATCAATATGTGTGTGCACATGTATATGCATGACTCCCTCCTCCAAAAGGATCATGCAACTAGCAGGAATTGCTATGCAGTGGGCCCCTAACTGAAATAGATGGTTAAAAGGCGGTTGACAATGGTGATTTGTATGTTTTGTGTTCAGACAATATAAGAAATCAGTCCTTTGACAGCAAAAGAAAAAGAAGAGAAAAATCTTCATGGTCTGCATAAAAGTGTAACTATTACAGGTGGCCCAATTCCCAGTTACTTTGTTCCTGACACCAGAGACCCGTTTTTCAATCAAACTCACAGCAGCTGAGGAGCTGGAAGGCTGGGCTGGCATCTGGGTCAGAGGTTCCCCATTAGTGCTGGCAGATTTTTCATAATCAAGACACTTCTGAAGGGCTGAACCCTATTCGGTGGCAAAGGTTAACGATTCAGTGTGCAGGGACTGCCGTGCAAGGCAGGGCATCAGACAGCTCAGAGAGAGCCGCCACCAGTGGACCTGTTCTTGCTGCTCCAGTTACATTCTTGAGTCTCTTGGACGCTTGCCTTCTTGCCAAGGAGTCACTCAGCAGAGAAGACTCATTAAGCAGGCTGCATTAATCCTGTTTTTCTAACCCTGGTTCATGTTGATGCATTTGACAGTCAACATTTTTTGAGCAGTCCCTCTGTACACTATTGAAGTTGATGATGCGCAAGCAAGAGAGTTGCAGAGTGAAGGGGTCACCTGCTGAGTTCAGGGTAGACTGGCAATTGGGAGAGTTTTGCATAACAATTATATCTTGCTTTCGGTGGCAAAATATTAGCAATATAGAAAAGACTGCTTACTTCACCTCCACATCATTCCCAGTAGTGTGGGCTGCTGCAGACCACAATTATTGGGCAAAATAAACTACAATTGTTTTTGATTAAAATTTGCTGGCATTCCTTAAGAAAACTGTTGTTTCCAAGCTGGAGGGAATTGTTTCATAAAACAAACCTCTCTATAATTCATAAGATTTTTATAGCCTACTGATGTTTTTCCCTTTCCAAGAACACTTCTGAGGGCATTAAATGAGCTGTTTGGTGACCCCACTGTTCTTTCAAATTCAACCTATTCTGAAGAGAACCATCGCATTTCATTCTTTGTCTTCTTTATCCCTCACACCCTTCCCTAGTATCTGTTAATAGCATCTCTCTCTCTTTACTTTTAGACATTACTTTATTAAGCTCTACTTAATCATTGATTGTGTTCAAAGTCAACTTAATTCCTCCATTTCTGCATCAGCATAGCCAGATATATGAACTTCTGCTATTTGCCTGAAGCTAGTGATATAGAAGTTTGCAAATTTAAATATAATTAGGGACATGAGTGATAAATATGATTTTCTTCAGAACACATACATTTTTTATTTACATTTTCAACTTGATCATATCTGGATGTAGTAGGTGTTGGGTAATGGTAGCATTAAATATATTCAATAGTTTACAGATTTAGTAACACAATGGTAAATTTAGTTTTCTTACTTAGACCATAGTATACAGAAAAGGGAAAAATGGAGTATAAAATCCAAGAGGCAGCAGTGGGACACAAAGTAACTGTTTCATGACAGGAAGAGGATGCAGCCAGCCCTGACGAGACCTGATAGGCTAGGGTCAGAGAGAACGGGAGGAGGTCCTCCCCTATCAGTGGACTAGGGAAGAAGAGGGAGGGTGGGTGGGACTGGGAGGAGGCGAGGGAGGGACTGCAGTGGGGATACAAAGTGAGTAAATTGTAATAAATAAATACATAAATAAATTAAAATTTAAAAAAGACTATTGTGCTATCTAAAAAGTTCCACACTCAATAGCATCTCTTATCTTAAGGAGCTAACTCCCATTCCTTCATTTAACAGATCTTCTGTTAGCCAATAAAAGTCTTAAATCCTTCGAGTTACATAGAATTTCCTTTTGTGTACAGAATGTATAGATACCATGTGAATATCACATTTTCATGTGGCTTAGTATACGGTTATCCATAGAAACAGAACGCACACAGTACATGCACACACAGTGGAGTTGAGGGTTTACTAGTTCTCCTTTTGTGGCATATACTTCTCAGTATATACTCATAGCTAAAGAAACATACACAGAGTATGCGAGGAAATGGAAACCATTCAAATGAGGATAAACAAATATCAGTTAATAAAGGAACTAAGCCATATAACTTTCTTTTCACAGGCTCTTAAAAGCATATAGGGAAAAATAAACATTTTCAAGTAAAAAAGAAAATGGAGGCTCTTGTGTGTCTCCATTGGATAATGTCAGTCCGGCAGAAGCCGGAAGTGGACTATCTCGTAGAAATGTGAAATATGGCCTTCTCCAGTTGCTTCAAAACCAGAAATGGTTATTGACTATGTCCTGAATTTTAGGACCTGATTGCTATAGATGTTAGGGATTGTTTTCTTATTCTCACTCCCTGGATCACGAATTGGAGTTCTATTTCTGTGTATGGCCTAACCATTGTCCATTTATAAAATCCCCTACAGGGATAGAGAGGGATGACAAGGAGAAAAGTTCTGCTGAGATTAAGACAGTGTGGGATCAATACTTAAATTCAACCTACCCTGTCTCAGAGCACTGTGATGTGAAAGGTCTCCAGGTACAGTTGGTACCCAGAGAGGAGAAATCGTAGCAGATAATAATGCTTTTAGCTGTTATTTGGTCTCAAGCCTTGATCTATGACTCCGGTAAGCAAGAGAAAAGAATTCTCATGCCAGGAAAACTTTTTAGCCAGCAAAACTGTCTACCTTCTTTATTTCCCAAACCCAAATCTGGAGTTTTTTTCACTCTTATCACTGTAATATAATAAAGGAGGGTGCAAGGCACGCTTGTAACATGAGATCAAAGGACAAAAAGAAAAAAGAAGAAAATATGTACCCCAGGGACTAAATAGCTTCTGAACTCACCAAGACTGCTCTCTCACATACCCTCACTTTCAAGAGGAGAAAAAATATATAAAGGTATACATTATAAAGGGCCATTGAAAGTCTGGCTGGATAGAACTCCCAGATGAACTAGACCTTATAATGAGGCAACATTGTTTTACTTTCCAACATGATAACTCAATAAAATCATCCAGCCTTGGGCCTGGGAAGATGGCTTTGCCTGTAAGTACCTGTCACACAAATGTAAAGACCTGAGTTTGGATCTCCAGCATTCACATAAAAACTACACATGATAGTGTGCTGCTATAACCCCAGCACTGGAGATAATAAAAGAAAGGAGCTTTAGCCCACGGGTGATCTCTGGGTTCGGTGAGACAGGCTGTCTCAAAAAACAAGACGGACTGGCATTTTCTCAGAAAATTGAGAATAGATCTACCTCAAGCTATACAACTCCTAGGCATATATTCAAAATATGTTCCACCATACAACAAGGACATTTGCTCAACTATGTTCATAGCAGCTTTATTCGTAATAGCCAGAAACTGGAAACAATACATATGTCCCTCAACCAAAGATGGATAAAGAAAATGTGGTACATTTGCATAATGCAATACTACTCAGCTATTAAAAACAAGGAGATCATAAGATTTGCAGGCAAATGGATAGAACTAGAAAATATCCTGAATGAGGTAACCCAGACCCAGAAAGACACACATGGCTCCTATCTTCTCTACTTCCAGTGTTTATCCTTTTTGCCCTTCTGAATGAGGATTAAGCATCTTCCCTATGGTCCTCCTTGCTGTTTAGCTTCTTTAGGGCTATAGATTTTGGTACATTTATCCTATATTATATGGCTAATATCCACTTATAAGTGAGTTTATATCATTTGTATTTTTCTGTTTCTGGGATACCTTACTCAGGATGATCTTTTCTAGTTCCCTTGGTTTGTCTGCAAATTTCATGATTTCCTTGTTTTTAATTGCTGAGTAGTATTCCATTGGGTAAATGTACCACAATGTCTATATCCATTCCTCCATTGAGGGACATCTAGGTTGTTTCCAGATTCTGGCTATTATGAATAGAGCTGCTACAAACATGGCAGGAGCCTTCCACAGAGGACCTCTGAAAGACTCTACCCACCAGGGTATCGAAGGAGATACTGAGACTCATAGGCAAACTTTAGGCAGAGTGCCGGAATGCTTATGGAAGAAGAGGGAGATAGAAAGACCTGAAGGAGACAGGAACTCCACAAGAAGAACAACAGAGCCAAAATATCTGGGCCCAGGGGGCCTGCAGAGACTGATACTCAACTAAGGACCATGCATGGAGAGGACCTAGACCTCCTGTTCAAAGAAAACCAGTTAGCTGCTCAGTTTCCTTGTGGATTCCCTAGTAAGGGAAGCAGGGGCTGTCTCTGACATGAACTGTGGCTGGCTTTTTGATCACCTCCCCCTTGCCAGGCCACAGAGGAAGATGATGCAGCCAGCCTTAACAAGACCTGATAAGCTAGTGTCAGATAGAAGGGGAGGAGGATCTCCTCTATCAAGAGACTAGGGAAAGGGCATAGAGGAAGAAGAGGGAGGGTGGGTGGGACTTCGAGGAGACAAGGGAAGGGGCTGCAGTGGGGATACAAAGTGAATAAACTGTAATAAATAAATATATAAATAAAATAAAATTTAAAATACACACATGGTATGTAATCACTTATAAGTAGATATTAGCCATATATTACAAGATATCACAATACATCTATAGACCCCAAGAAGATAAGTAAAGAGGAAGGCCCAAGAGAGGATGCTTGAATCTCACTCAGAAGGGGAAATAGAATAGACAGAAGAAGGAGGGAACAGGGTAGGAGGAGGGAGTGCAGGGGGAAATGAGGGTGGGGATTAGATGTGGAGAGTAGATGGGCAGGAGGTCAGAGGGTTTGGAGAAAGAATAGAAAGTGAGAGTGGGGGCATCACTGAGACAAGCTGAAGACATGCAGGGTAGGCTCCTAGGAGGATATAGAGGTGACCATAGCTAAGAATCCCAGTAGCAGAGGTTATGGAGATTCAAGAGGCCACCTTCTAGCCAGACAAGACTTCTAGTGGAGGGAAGGGAACATCAACCCACCCACAAAAACTTTGACCCAAAATTGACCCAGACTACAATATGTGTAGGAAGAAAGAGCAGAGATTGAAGGAAGGTTCAACCATTGCCTGCCCCAACCTGAGACCCACGGCATGGAAGAAAGCCAACCCCTGACACTGTAAATGATACTCTGCTATATTTGAAGACATGAATATAGCATAGTTGTCTTCTGAGAGGCTCCCCCAAAAAGAATTGAAACAGATGCTGAGAGTCACAGGCAAACATCAGTAGAGCATGGAAAGCCTTGTGGGAAAGTGGTGGGAAGAATAGAAGGACCCAAAGCGGACAGCAGCTCCACAAGAAGACCAACAGAGTCAACTAACCAGGGCCCATGGGTGCATTTAGAGACTGAAGCAACAACCAAGGACCATGCCTGGAGTGGATCTAGGCCCTCTACACACATGTAGCTGGTGGGCAGCTTAGTCCTCATATGGGTTCTCTAGTAAGGGGAGCAGGAGCTGCTTTTGACATAAACTCTGTTGCTTGCTTTTAGGTCACTTCCCTCTGGAAGAGCTGCTTTGCCAGGCATCAGTAGAAGAGGATGTGCTCAGTCCTGATGCGACTTGATGTGCCAGGGGTGGGTTGGTGGAGGAGGGGCTCCCATTTTCTGAGGAGTGGGGGGTGGCTATAAGAGAGAGAGAGAGAAACAGAGACAGAAAGAGGAAAAGGGTGAGGGAGAGAGAGAGAAGAGAGAAGGTCATAGTGGGAGGAGAGGAGGAAGAGGGTACAATTGGGATGTAAAGTGAATAACTTTTTTAAAAGTTAAAAATAGGATGGAGAACAATATAGAACACATTTCATGGATATCTGTCCTTCACATGCACATATGCATAGCTTAAAGAAAAGTCCAGACTTGTTCTAGCAGGGAATGTGGGATAAGCTTAAATATCTTCTCAAAATTGAATCTGCAAATTACTTTAGTAGTCTTTTCCATTTGTTACTTACAGGAGACACTTGCCCTAAATTGTTTTTCTATGAAAAGAATAGTTTGTTAAAGTTTTACAAAATTGCATTATGGGACTAAACTGACACTTATAATAAGCATTTCCCTGTTATGGGTATCAATGTTGTTTCACGTTTCCACTATAAAAATAATGCTGTGCTGAACACTCTAGCCTACTAAACATCATATAAATCTCTGCTGTTGTCTTGAAGAAAAGTTCTGGGAATACAGTTAGGTATCAAAACCTAGGGACACTTTATGACATATCGCTATTTTATTTGCTTGTTTGAATGATTATTTGTTTTGGGGTTTCTTGAAGCACAGGCTATCATCTAACTCAGTAGGTAGCCCCAAATAACCTTGAGCTTCTAATTCCCCTGCCTCCGTATCCCAATTGCTGGTGCTACCAGTGTGTGTAACCATGTCTGGCTCAAGAATATACATTCATTTTTAAAAGTTTCGTGTGTGTATGTGTGTGTGTGCATGTGTGTCATGCACAGATAAAGGTCAGAGGATAACTTTCAACACTTGATCCTCTCCTTCTACCTACCATGTGCGTCTCAGGGATTGAACTCAGGCCCTTGAGATTTGCCCCTGAGCCAGGTCACCAGCCCAGGAACTCATATTCTTTCTTTTTTTATTTCAGTGTATTCACTTTGTATCCCAGCTGTACCCCCCTCCCTCAGCCCCTTCCCAATCCCGCCTTCCTTTCTTCTTCTCTTCCCATGCCCCACCCCTAGTCCACTGATGGGGAGGTCCTCCTCCCCTTCCACCTGACCCTAGCCTATCAGGTCTCATCAGCACTGTCTGCATTGTCTTCCTCTGTGGCCTGGCAAGGCTGCCTCCCTCCCTCAGGGGGAGGTGAACTCAGCCACTGAGTTCATGACACATATTCTTAAGACCCTGAACATGTAATTCTAAAGTGCTCTTCAGAAACTATTATGGCAATAATGGAATGGAAAAGAAGTCAATTTGTTTCATCTTTTCTGTACTTTTTTTTTTTTGCTTTATACAATACTTAAATAAAACTATAGCATTTTAATAAATATAAATATCTTTGTTATTTATATTTCTTTAATAATGCATATGAACTTACACATTATTTCATACTAAAGAACTCAACATTTTATGTTGATTGACAAGGGAGTATTTAACTGAGTTTAATTAAAGTAGAATTAATTTTGTTATATGATGCAGAAATATAACAGTATTACATTTTCTAAAGATAAATCAATTGTTTTGATTTTAATACTCAAACAATTAACTTTTTCAAGAATCTAAAATACTATGAATTTAAATGTATCCTATTGATACTGCAAATTTCTTTTTTAACTTTTCATTTGTTTTTCTGTTCTATCTTTGATAACTTTTTCTTCTCGAAAGATAAGCCTCTTGGTTTTTAATCTTTGTGTATTTTTACAAATAGTAGATGTTACAAACATGTATTTTTTTAAACATTTTTAAACATCTGAACAGTCTTCTCTTGCTAGGTAAACTTCAGAGTAATTTCACCAATACTTCAAATAAACAGTCTGACTTCATGTGGAAGAACATGAAAAGTATAAATTAATTTACAGAAAGTCTGCATGGCTACAGATCAGTCTTATCTCTGAATATGGTGAGTCTTTGCATTTACAGAAAACATCTTTACATTGCCAAATGATGCTTTGTGCCAGTAAAGATCAGATCACCTTAGAGTTACAGAATTTCCCATTGTCCTATGATTGCCCCACTTGCTTAATAATCTGCACATCAGAAATGTGTATGACCAATAAGTGACTGTGATGCTGTCTCTGTGCCTCGCTGTAGGTACTTCCCTCTCACATTTTAGGCTTGCTGGTTTATTAGCATACATAGCCTCTAGTCCAGTGATTCTTAACCCTAGAAGCACATTGGATTTACTGGAGGAGATTTCAGACTGCTTGATCCCCAGGCTTCTGCACGACCTACTAAATGAAAATCTCTAAAGTAAAGGCTCTTGGCACCACTGGTTCTCACCACAGCCCTCTGGAGGGTTCTCATATGAAGCTAAGTTTGCAGTCTGCTGGCATTAGTGGTCAAGTGTTTAGGATAAAAATCAACTGGAAAGCTGGTTAAAAATGCAGATTTTCACAGCACCGATAACTTTCTTTTCTAGAGTTTCTCATTTGATATATCTTGAGTGGACATCCATCATCTGTATTTTTAACAAGCATTTTGACAAACATTGCTTTGATTAACATCTATCTAATACAGATAGGAGGCTGGAAAATGATTTGATTCCACTGCTTGCCTAAAGGAAAATTTATTACTGGATAATCAGAAACCATGGCTCATAGCCCTCCTACATGTTAGAAGCTGATGGTAAATTTGGAGGAAAAAAGAATATCTTCACACAAGCTTTTCTTATAGATATTCTCACATAAATACAAATGGTACTCTAATTCCTGTGGACATTCATTTACCACAACTATTTCCACCAAAGTTCTCCATTACAAAGGTTCTTCTTGGGTCTGTGTCTACCCCTCCTCCATAATTTTTACCCTTTGAGCAGGAGAAGAAAAAAGGTGGAAACTGGGTGGACCCATCAGCAGTTCCTTAAGCAAGCAGGATTTTTTGTTTGGATTTTGCTTCATGTGTGTGTGTGTGTGTGTGTGTGTGAATGTCATAGCTCTCATGTGGAGATCATAGAACAACTAATAGGTTCTATTTTTCTACTGTGTGTGTCCCAGTTACCTAAGTCAGGTTGTCAGGGTTGACATCAAGCACCTTTACCAACTGAACTATTTTAGTGGCCTGGTCAGCAGTTTTTGTCATCTATTTTCCATTAGTGCAGTCTTGCTGATTGTGTGGCTCCCCAAATATTTCCTCAAAGCTGTAGGACACTGTCTATCTTTCCATTGGCAAAAGAGCCAACCTCCATGGTGGTCGTGATTTCGATGCAGATACACACTGCCAGGAACCACACTCCTCTGAGACACCTGGAGCCTATGGACTTGTAAGCCTTTTCTCAAAAAGAATGGACGCTTTAATAAGAATCTCTGAGACTTAGGTCCTGACTTCTGCAAACATTACTTAGTATATTATAGAGAAATCACAAGTTATTGTCATCACAGACATTTATTGAAGGCCTCTCTGTACTAAACACAGTGTTACTTCATCATGAATGTTATTTTTTTATTGACAAGTCCTATATATTTACTGATGGCAAAATGAGAAAGCTGGGACCCTTGCCAAGCTATATTTCCACACAGCCATCACATGTCTCTGTGGCTTAGGGTATAGTACGTAGATGGGCAAGGGTCTCCTCATCCAGGTTCGGCTGCACGTTGAAACTCTCACCTGCCTGCTGCGCTAAATGGAGCGAGAAAGAAACCTATCTGAGCAATTCAGACAAAGTGGAATTTGTTTTGCTGCAAACGATTCAAATCATTAAATTCAACAAATACCCATTAAGCCTCTATTATGTGTAAGACTGTGCAACCCTTTGCAAGTGCCAACTATAAATTAGATTTGGTTTATGTGAAATCTTCTCTTGCTATTGCCAGGCTGCAGTGGTGTGTTTTCATTTGGGTTTTACTTGTCTGATCTTTTGAGAGAGAGAGGACACACACACAGAGAGAGAGAGAGAGAGAGAGAGAGAGAGATCCTCTAAGTTGTGTTAATATGACACACCAGTGATGGAGCAGTTGCAAGGACAAAGAACAGATGAAGAGTAGAAGAGGGAGCTGTTCACTCATGCAGCAGCATCAAGATCCATGGGGGATGACTTTCCACTGCCTGATCCCATCTAAACTGGTGGGATAATGTCCTTCCTGAGCTTTTTGCTATCTGGGCATGCCAATTTCTCATTACCCCAACATGGAGTCACTCCGTTTGTTCACCCTCAGTGCTCTTCATCCCCAGTACTCTATAAAGATTTGCAGATCCAGACAAGAGATGGGAGATAAGTAAGCTCCAGGCCCCCCGGATCTCTGTGTCCTGTCTGTGGTATGAGCAGTCCCTTGAGAAATGCCCACCAGTGGACGTGGTCAGTGCTTTCCCTTTAAAGTGGCAATAATAAGGAGATTAGTGTTTCATTAGATCTGCTATAATTCCTCTCTTGATCTCCCTTTTGAATATGTTCCATGGAGACCTGGGTTTCGACACTTAATATGCAGAAAGACAATAAGGAGCTTAAGATAGACACATCGCTAAGCCCCCTCTGAACCTGGGAAATCAAAATTGCAACAAATGCCTCCCAGTCCTCGGGAGTCTGAGGCATCAGTGGAGCCGCGCTGGCAAGGATGATTTGTTCAATATCCTCCTGCATACCCCATGGAGTCTGTAAATAAGGGGAGCTTGCACTCTGCCCCCTTCCATATCCACGAGATCAAGAAGCCAGACCCAGAAATGGTGCTGAGGGCATGCTGCATTGGCACCTTCATCTGAGCTCACTTTATCCAGGTGTTAGGAGCCAGAGAGATGAAATTTGGCTCAGGGAAGCCAATCATTGTGGAAAGAACACAGAATTCTTCGAGTCTGTTCATTTATTAATTCAATAGTTCTTTATATCCACTCTACCACCCTAAGCAAAGTTGGGTTGCCTTTCTACAGAGAGCAACATATCAGAGACCATCCATGCACTTCTCTCCTAAACGGTTAGTAACTAAATGTAGAGGGTCATTTTTTTTTTTTTATTAAAGAGCATCTGAATAAGGCCCCCAAATACCCTGGAATAAATTGGAGAAGAAGAAGAGTTTACTGTGCCAGATGACAAGAAAAACAAGCTTCTTGTTAAAGAGTTTGTTCTAACGGGGAAGGATGGATGGATCAGGTCAAATCACAAGAAAGAGAGCCTCTGGATAGTTTTTCTGTTACCCAGAATGGCAGCCAGACTGAACTTCCTGCTATAGACAACTAAAAAGGCTGGACTTCATGATTTGTCACAAAAAGAAAAGGCATTAAATAATTCAGCCAAGAGAAAAAAGAAGCTTTGAAATTAAAAGTGATCACTAAGGCCAGGTTTGGATTTAAACATTCACAAAATGAAAGAAATGTGAATCTCAGGTAGATCAACTTAGCCATAAGTAAAATTAAAGGATTGGTAGATGGGGGTGTGACATGGCTGAATCCTGAGAACAACACTAGCTAAAAGAGATCAGTCATAAAAAGCTATCTATTACTCATTTCTATGCATTATCCAGAATAGGCAAATATATGATAGCAAAGGATACATTAGTGGAGAACAGGATCTGGGAGTAAGGAGAATAGAGAGGAATTCAAAGACTCAGATAATGATGAGAACTACAAAACACTGAATACAATTTTAAAAAAATCACTGAATTGTATATTTTTAATGAGTGACTTGCTACATAATATGAAATTATATAGCAAAGCTGCTAATGATAACAAAATATATTGGGTGAGAGACAAAGGGAATGGCATATGGAGTTGGATTTAATGATAAAGGCTGAAAATTTAAACTCAATATTTAACATTGTAGAATCCTAAAAATAGAGCTCAAATGGAATTACCCCACATAGCTGGACAAGGTTACTTCCAGAAGACATAGGTTATGCAATGAAAATCACTGTCTAAAACATGGAATACCTCCCTATGAGGTATTAGCCAAAAAGGAAACAGAGGGTGTAAAAAACACAATATTGCCATTGCCCTTAGTTACCCAAATAATTATATGGTAACATCATGTTGCTGCTAAACACTTTGGTTTCAGAACACAAGAGACTTCAATCTCAAACTACATAGGAAACATCCTCCTTGTTGACAAGCTTCCATAGTCAAGGAAAGGTTCTATGGAAGCTCTCATAGGACAAAAGACATCAGTGGTTTGACCCAAAGCAGGACCATGAATGCTTCAGTACTGAGTGTCCAGGAAAGATGTGCCCACTGGTACAGTAGTGGCATGATTATTATGGAGTTACTGCTCTCTGACTGAATGTAAGCCTTTCACCACAGGAGGAAATCCCATGCCTGGTACCATAACCCTAGTCAAAAGTCCTTGGTTTGAGAGGTCCTGGGATGTACTGGTTGGTTTTGTCAACTTGACATAAATCTAAACCTATCTGAAGAGAAAGAATATTAGTTGAAAAAACACCTTCATAAGATTAACCTGGAGATGGTGCACACCTTTAAAGCCAATACTCAAGAAGGCAGATTTCTGTGAGTTTGAGGCCAGCCTAGTCTACAAAGCAAGTCCTGGACAGCAAAGGCTACACTGAGAAACCCTGTCTCAAAAGAAAAAAAAACAAAAAAACAAAAAAACAAAGCCTGTACATAAATCCGTAGGGAATACTCTTGGTTAATGATTGATGTGGAAGCGCCCCACCCACTATGGGTAGCGCTAATACCGGTGCAGACAGTCCTGGGATGCAGAAGAAAGTAGGCTTAGCAGAGTTATTAGAAGTAAGCCAGTAAGCGGCATTCCCACAGAGCTCTGTTTCCGTTCCTGCCTCCAGGTACAGGCTCGGGTTCCTTCCCCGACCTTCATCAGTGATGGACTGTTAGCGGAAAGTGTACAATGAAGTAAACCCTTTCTTACCCAAATTGCTTTTGTCGTGATGTTTATCGCAGCAATAGAAGCCCTAACTGAAACAGAGGCTCCCTGTTATTTTGGTGAAGGACATGACATCACATTGGCTCCTCGATGTTTCTGTTTGTAGCCATAGATTGGCACTGCTCTGAGCCTTGCTCAGAGAACCTTCTCTTCGTAGAGTGTAGCAGTCTGTCTTCAGTCATGTGTTGGCTGGTGACATCACCAGCCTCCAGTGAACAGTGCTAATTCGGTGTTCACATGGATAGCATTGGGTAAACTAAGTGAGTCACAAAACAAACCCAAACTTAGGTATCTAAGAAAGGGCCTGGTAGGGATGGAAGAGGGCTTGATAGAAATGGGAAGAAGGGAAGAGACAGTGAGAAGGAGAAGGGAATCAGAATGGATTATACACATGTGTGAAACTGTCAAAGAACAAAATTAATCAATAAAAAAAGCCTCAGCAAATGTCAAAGCCTTTCATATTGCTTTATAGACAGAGCAGAAAGCAAGTAACAAATCATGGTAAAAAGTTGACTAGGAAAAAACCTCATGATTGTAAATATAAAAGCATACTCCCAGGTCACTCAGACATGAATAAATTAATATATTTTTATATATATTAAAACATGTTGAAAGCCAGGTACTGATGCTGGAAGCCTTTCCATTGAGAAATGCTATTAGAACAATACTGATCAAGAAACCTGTGACTCTCCCCCTGAGGGGATGCAGCCTTACCAGGCCACAGAGGAAGACAATGCAGACAGTTCTGATGAGACCTGATAGGCTAGTGTCAGATGGAAGGGGAGGAGGACTTCCCTTATCAGTGGACTGGGGGAGGGGTATGGGAGGAGATGAGGGAGGGAGGGCAGATTCAGGAGGGGGAAAAAGGAGGGGCTACAGCTGGGATACAAAGTGAATAAATTGTAATAAAAAAAAGAAAAAAATACAAAAAAGAAACCTATGACCTCAAGTGTTTTGATTAGAAAAATAAAGGGTAGGGGAGGCAATGAACAAAGCATCTGTCCTGAAACGTAAAAAACATGAGATAACAAATATAAAATTAAACCCAAAGAAAGTAGAAGAGAGAAATAATAAAGATAAGAGAAGAAGAAATTAATAAAACAGAAAAGCAACCTACAATAGAAAAGATAAAACAAAAGCCAAATTTTGGCATCATGTGGAAAGTAATAAAATTAACAAACTTCTAGGAAGATTGGCCAGGATAAAAGGCAGAAAATGCATGAATAAACTATACTATGGATAAAACAAGGATTTAATTAAAGATTCTGTGATGAGATAAGGGGAGCTTATGAAGAGTCTATGCCAATACACGGGAATTTAGATGAAAATTTACTTGCCAAAATAAACAAAAATGTTAAAGTGAGCTCAGAGAGCATCCAAAGCAGAGCGGTGTCTGTGTGGGATATTTGCTGAGAGATTCTAGAAACACACAAGCAGGTGGTGTCCCCCCGGTCTATCCACTATGTAGAAGACATGGGAGGCTCCTCAATGCTACCCTGAAGTGCTCATCCCTAAACGAGATGCATAAGGCCTAACTGGAATATGTGTAATACAATAAAATGAAAGCAAAGGTTCACAAAGACATTACTGAAGCTTGGGCCAAGAGTGTGTGTTGGTATGTGTCAAGACAAAGAGGAAAAATGAGAGAGGAAGATTGGAAGATTCTGAATGTGCAGCTGAGACATTCAACTCGGTTTGGGACTAGATAGAAAACTATGAAGTTGTTGTATAATATGATCAGGCTTTTAGATTTAAGGGGCCAATGCAAAAATAGACGTGTGATAAGATCTGAAAATATTCAAAGATCAAGTATGGCAGCACTTTTGAAGGATATTATAATAGCAAGGATAAGTTGTGCCCATTGAGGGATAAGTGACAAGACTATTTATGAGGATAAAAAAACTGCTCTAGTGATTGGATTTGAGGCCTTCTATACAGGAACAAATTCATGCCTGGTATTCTAATATCATCAAAACTCATAGCTCAGGAAGTCCAGGCCCTACTTGGGAACCTACCATTGTTTTCCTAAATTTTCATATTGTCGAGCTAACTTCAAAATCTTTTTGTCTGTAGTGATAGATCTGTGCTGCTTCCCAAGTTAATCAGAGAAGCTTCATATTGCAGGGAGTAGTGAGACTCATAATTGTCCAAGGTGCCAAGAATAAGCAAGTAGATAGAACTAATGTATCAAACCAAATCTTTCTCCCACCAGGGTCATTAAACATCATGGAAGATGGAGAAGGAAGAATGTATGGTTCAAAGTGTATGGTGAAATGCTGTGAAATGCTCTCTCCCGGTCATGAAGATAACTGATACGCAAACATCAATTCACAACAGCTATGGTTAGATGTATAAGATAAAGCTATCAATGCTACAGCATACATGGAGGAGGAGCCCCTAGGCCTCACCCCTTTATAGGGACCTAGTGGCAAGTGATGACTGCTAGAAGAGGAAGAATCTCCTTCCTTTCAAGGAGTGGCCACTGGCAGGTTATCCATGCTCCAGTATGTGACCCCACATCCATGCATATATGGGCAGCATTAATTCAACTCAGTGAGCTTAAAGAGTTAATATATTTAAAGAAAATTTTAAATTGTGAGACAATACCTAATTAACCTTGAAGAGACAAAGAGAGAGTTAATAGTATGGAGGGTGTGCTAAACATGTCAACCCTAGGTGGGTAAGAATTTTCCAAACTGCAGATAATTAGCACATGGGCCACATGGAATACTCAAGATGGTTGATATGTGAGGACACTCCGCAGTCCCTCCTTCTGGCCAGCACCAAAGTCCACTGCACAGAACATGGGAAAATACAAAGATTTGAACTCTGGGATCATGGCCTTTCATCCTGGCTTTAACTGGGGCTATGAGTAAACAGGGTCTTTACTGAGCAAAGGTCTACTCTACTACCCTTTAAAGAACCATGCCATGTATGGTCAGCACCAAAGTGGGCTTATTCTAAGCATTGATGAAGCAGGTCCTGTCAGACATGTCACAGAACAAAGGAACGACCTCCTGGAAAGTCAATAGAGGAAGAACATCACTGAGGAAGCCAGGCCTCTGCTTCTCAAATGGCCCCACCGAGAAGCATCTCACTCTTTCCCATTAGAGGTCTGACTGATAACCACGTCATTCTATGTCAAGCGAACTCCCCCTATATCAGTCACAAGCTGCCTCTGAGGAGGCAAAGATTCTGCTTAGTCATGGAAATGAATGCATTATGAAGCAACCCTCTCTACTAAAGTTGATGTGTGTGGTGGCTCATCATAATTATCAACTTGATAGGATTTAGAAACATCATGAAAAAAAATTCTGCTATGTTTGTGAGAGATTCTGTTTATTAGGTTACTTGAGGTTTAGGAAGATCTACCCTGAATGTTAGTAGTATCATTCCTTAGGAGTACAGTCTCAGGATAAATAAAAACAAAACAAGATCATCTCAATGATTCATCTCTTTCTGCTTCCTGACTGGGTACAATGTAACCTGTTGCCTCCTGACCCTGTTGCCACACCTGACATGCCATTATGTACAACTGTATCTACTAGAAACCGTTCCTTCCCAAGGTGCTTTCATCAAGTGTGTTGTGGCAACAGGACAAATAACTAATACAATGATGTTACCCACAATCTTCTCAAGCCCTTTCTTAGATCTTCATGTGGTCTTCATGTTTACCACTGATATGTCTATCAGTGTCATGGCTAGGCGGTTGTGGTCCACACCTTTAATCCCAGAGCGCAGAGGCAGGCAGATATCTGAGTTAAAGGCCAGCCAGGTCTATAGAGTGAGTTCCAGGACAGCCAGGGATACACAGTAAACCCTGTCTTGAAACAAAACAAATAAACAAATGATCAGGGTCATGGCCTATGGAGATCTAGACTAGGCCAGGAGTTTCAGCTGTATATCCTTTGAATAAAGAACAAAATAAAGATAATGTTCATGGAGATCTAGAAGGAGCTAAGAGTCACAGCTATGTATCTTTTGAATGAAGAACAAGATAAAACTCCTGGTTCATGGAGATCTAGAATGAGCCAAGAGTCCCAGCTCTATATCCTTGAATGAAAAACAAGATAAGAGTTACTAACGCCTACCTTGAATCCTAGGTCATTCACTCATACTCTGTGAGATGCAAATGACTGTCACTAGACTCAACCACTGAAAACCATAAATTCTCTGAAGATAGATGAGCCTTAATGTGCCTGAGAGCCTGACAAAGGAGCTCTTCAGTTACCTACTTCTGAGCCGATATGGAAGAAGCATTCCAGCTAAATTTGCCACTAGAAAATAAGACTGTGTCTCTGTTTTGTATGAATGGCATCCTATCCAGTTTCACTAAAATGAAACAACTTTTCCTTCAGGACTGCTGATCACTGGGTTAGGCTTCTTTCTAAATTAGTCTTGAGTTAATACAGGAGGAAAGTTGAAAGCTGGCAGAGTATTTCCTATTCCATAAATAGCCCCAGGTTGCTACTCTCCTTTAATGCTTTCGCGTGCATTTGATGGGTGTTCTGGTCTCTTTTGCTCTCAGGCTCTCAGTGACCATTTCCTGAAGCTTTTCACCTCCCTAGTCCAGGTATCCGAGAGACCAAAACCCATCGAGATTAAGACATCTCACTTGCACATTTAAGAAATACAACTGTCAAAATGGTAAGTCACTAAGATAATTTGCATGGATCAAAGCAGGGCCTCTCCTCACAATAGGAGAGTTTGTGCTCGTGAACTGCAGCAGGAGGCAAGGCTCAGGAGATGATGGGTTTAACTTAGTTCAACATAGATCCTGCCTGTCGTGGCTAACAGAACCATTGGATTTTTTTTTTCTTGTTGTGTACAAACCAAACTGTTTCTTTCCTCATAACAGATATACATAGAACAAACTTTTTCCCTGGTATAACCAGTATTCTTGATTTGCATACACTGTATGACACTGTTGTGTCACAGCTTGATATGTTGGCATTGTATCCACTTTCTGGATACCCTGATTATCCAGAACAGAATTTTAAATATAAGTTAGAAGAAAGCCACTAAGAGCCGATTTACAAAAGACCTAAATAGTTCATTATATCTACCAAGCAACTTACATAAATAAATAAAGACATTAGTGTACCACGGCACTTACCAAGCTCCTACTATGTATCTTCACAAAAGATGCTGCCACCTAAGAGGGACCAGAGCAGAATCCCAGGGTGAAAATAATTGAATAATAATTGAGACAGTTGCATAGAGCCTCTAAGCACTGCTCTTAGCATTTACTGTTCGTTAATTTCATATATGTATAACATTCTCCAAACTACCCCATGGGTAGATTTCTGTTACTATCTGAAATCTTACTTAACAAAGAAATTAAGATAATTAAATGTACAGTTGTGGAGATTAAGCTATTAAGTGAGAGCTGCCACAGTTTGTAGTAGCTTAAGTGTCTATCTATAGTGTTCAGGAGAGTTATCTGAGGGAAATTGTTACCATTCGGGTGCCTGGTCTTCCCATTAGACTACTGGCTGGACCTAAAATCCTAGAATTCTGGGATCCTAGAATCTGCATTTTAACACAGTACATTGGCTGTTCAGCTAAAGCTCTACTACTCTTGGCACTTTGACAGTGTAGTAACTGGGCCATGAATGAGCCCACCAGAAACTCCATAGGAAGGGGTGAGTAGAAATGTTCTCAATTTGCTCTCTTCCCATACTTCCACAGTACCCATTGTTGAATAAATGAAATATTTGTTGAATAAATGAACTTATTCCCAGGGCACCAAAAAGTGTAAAAAGAAGTTTACTTTTAATACAGTTCAAAACCCACTCCATAATCTAAAAACTGGCTCACACTATTGAACAACTTCAGCAAATCTTCCATGCTACCTGCCAAGGTCATAGTTTCAATCTCACCTTCAATTATTGATAGATAGCCTGATAATTTGAGAAGAGAGAAACAGACTTTTTTCAAGATTTGGAAAAAGAAAATCCTTTTAATAAGAGATCCCATCCTGATTACATGGCTCTTATCAGGAAATCCCTTGAAAGCTGAATTCCAGAAGGCAACTATTAAAAATGTCATTGAAAAATTGGAAATTATCTGCTTACACAGCTTAGAACAGACCCAGGAGGGATTGTGTGTGTGGTGCAGAACAAGAAGTGAAGATTGTTCTTAAAGTCAGACTGGACTGGAGTTGTTTGAACTCCTTTGCCCCACAACTGAACTGTCTGCAGCATCCCAGCTCTGACTTCCGTTGCCCCTGCCCCCAGTAAGCATGACCCACAGAATGAATTCAGATGAGACCTATAGTACGGTGTATACAGGCAGAGTTTCTCTGACAGACTCATGGGAGCTGCTATGAAGGATGAGAATGGGCAATGGCCTAAGGGGTTATTGCAAAGCAAATACTTCAGAGGAAAGAGAGCGGGAGAATGGCCAGACACTATTGAGCTGATCTACATATTTAGGAAGGCTTTATACCATTTCCTCAGTTTCTAGAACAGACAGCTTTCCCAAGGGGTGGGGCGAAGGGACTCCAGTGTGAATGACTGGCCAGCTCATTTGATTAACTCCTAAGGAAAAGGACATCATTGTATCTTTGTCCATTACCTTGAGGCCTCTGTGTGATGGTAATGTTGTGAAAACGGCTCAGAGAAGACCAAGTAACTTGCCCTTTAAAGTCTACAGAAGACTGCAGCTTCTTTCAGTAGCATATCACCCTTTCTGGGAACTCACCCAATGCCCTGTTGTTTTCATGATTCCTCTCTGTGTTTTTGTGCCCCTAGCCCTCCATCTGTCACATCACAAGGCAACATGAACAAAAAATACTAGTGTACCTCTAGAATTTCAACTGCTGCTCTGCCCTGGTCAGTTAGTTTGGATGTAGCTCAGGCAATAGTTTGGTTCAGCACTGATTAAACTTCTTCATTTAACCCTGAACTATGAATGTGTTCGGGAGGCCTTTCAAATCCAAGAGCAATTGTGCATGTGGTGGGAAGTAAAGAGACATTTGTCTTTGTTTTTCCTTCTCTCCACCCTTGGTCTACTAATTAAGGAGTATCAGCTTTTATAGCCATGATGAGTGAATGCTCTTCCCGGCTTTCAAGCTGGCTTCAGAAAATTGCTATCTCCATAGCGTACATAAGAGACATGGACAGAACAAGCGAAGGTCAATAGAAAAATGACCTTGTTGCTCCTCTCATCTATCTGACTTGTCAACCAAATACTGAAATATTTGGTAAGGTAGACCCTCGCAGGATCCACTTGTCACAGAGTCATATTGGTTCTACCTGGTACACCTTCGGACATTTTGATGACAGAATATTGGCACACTATTTGTCTAATATCTTTAACAAATAGTGAGATTAAGACATAAGCCAGGAATTACTGTGATCCCTTGTTTCTCATTGTTAAACACAGAAACTACAATTTTAATATCTTGTTGAAAGAACCTTTTAAGCTAAATATGAATATGGCTTTATCAGGGATTAATGAACTGTATATTGTTAAGTCATCTTATCGGGGAAAATATTTGCCTTTGGGGCACTGAAAAGGAGCCACCTCCCTTGTATCAATATCTGACTGAAGGAAAATTCTATAAAACACATATACACTGATATTTTCTTTCTACTGAAATACGTATTTATCATATATGTATTCATCAACTCTCATGCCTGCTGTCAGATCTGGAAAATTAGCTTTTGCATCTACTAACTCCTCTGTGGGAAAGGGGTCCCTCGTGTGTTTAACAAAAGGGAGCTTTATTGTTTATGAGATTGAAAAATAAAGGTTGCCATGGCTTTAAGATCTGGTGATTGGTAATCAGTTTTCATAAATGACTGTGAATCACTTTTGTGCTAGCCGGGCTTTGTTTGGGATATGAGATAGCTGTTCTGTCTTACAAGGAAGGAATTATTAATGTTCCCTCCCTGGAGGGTTTCAATTTCCCCCGTACAAATAGCTGTATATCTACCAAGTGTATGTTCACCGTGCCTATCTATGAAATTTAAAATTATATGCTTTGTGTAAAACAGAATATATAATAGACTCTGAAATTGAATAAAACTTATTGGACTCATTTTTTATCCTTTGTGACATTTTTTCTAGTAAGAGAGTTCACACAAAAGGCATTGCCACCAAGGAGCCAGGAATGCAAAGTCCTGTCCAATTTAAATAATCACTCCTTTCTGTCATGTTTTACAAAGAAGTGTATTCAAACATGCTCTTTGAGCATTTCTATATTCTGCTCTTAGTTTTCACAAATATGAGCAGGCAAAGATCCCTTAGCCCTTTTGTAGGTTTTTGTTACTTGAAAAAAAAAATTCTGTCTTGGCAATTGTCTTATTATAAAAATAAGAGGGCTTTCTTCTGAGATAAATAGGACAGAGGGCCGACTCTCATGAGTATGTAACTCAGTTTCAAATTTCACATCCTCCTCTTCTCAACAAATGTGGTAAAGAGGTAAAGTCAAAGATAATAAGGGGTTCATGGCAAATCTGATCATGTCATTTGCCTTTGTGAAACCTTCCAATGTCACCCATCTTAGCATCTCCAAGCTTCTTAGCATGGCTTACAGACTCTGTAATCTATAGTCCTCCCATTTCTTAGGATCTATTTCTGTTCTCAGATCGTTTTCTCCCTCTCTCCCTCCCTTGCTTCCTCCCTCCTTTGCTCACTTCTTCCCTCTCTCCCTTTTTCCTTTTCTCCCTTCTTCTCCCCATGGGATTGAATTTAATACTGTTTACCTAACGCTATATAAATTATTGAATAGCGGCACAGTCTGAAGCTCTGCTGACAGAAAGAACACACCCACAGTGGGAATGTATGTTGATTCCCATGAAAGTGAAATAAAAAGGCCCAGCGTTCTCATTTGCCACCAAGAACCACTTGCTATTTTCAAGGAACAGTACTATGGGAATATTCAGCACCGATCTTCATTGCCACAGACTAGCTAGTTGGTAGTGGTATTAGACATTTCTAGCTTCTTAAGTCAGACCACATTGTTGAATCCACAGCACCATCCAAATGTGAACCTGCCACAGTGCGTCATCTTTCCATGCATCGGTCATGCCAGCATTGAGTGAGCTGATGTCAGAGGCTGCCTGACATAGTATGGACCAGTCATTTTTGCCTTCTTGGTTATTCGACACTCCTGTGGCACTATTACTCTAGTGGGCACTAATAAGTATTGTAAAACATCCCACGCTTTGTGGCACTTCCCATGTGTTTATTCATATATCACTGGCCCAGTTTTCTTTACTTCTGGCCTTCTAATTTGTATTTGCTGTTGCTCATGAGTCTGTAGACAGAAAATTTAGGGACATTTCTCTTTTGATAAAATGTGGCTCAGTGAAGTATTCAACACTCTTACAATGACGTTTTCTCCCGTTGTTTGTGAAGAAAGCATGAAGACTATAGTGTAGAGGTGTTATTTTTGGCTTTTGTGAATAAGTTGACAGATATGTAAATAAGATCAGGCCGCTTTTCCCTTCTTCAACAGCTTCGATGGGATCTTCCACCTGACAAATGGCATGAGCATGAGCTGAGGGAAATTCACAAATGCAACAATAGTGGGTACCACAGAGATTTGGACTATCTGCACATGAATTTGTGTCCTCCAGCCCTGTTCATTTTTCAACACACTTTCCTCCTGCAATAGCTGCATGGGTTTATCTGTCCAATCTATTGTGAGCTTGACAGGACTCAGATGACACAAGGTTGTAGCCACATGTTTGTTTGGTGCTCCGTTGTCAGGCATTCTATCTGTACCGAGCTCTATCTATACCAAATGCTTTATTGGAGATAGTGTTTCTTTTGGAATTTCATTCTGTTTCAGCTTGGAGCTGGTCTCATTTCCCTCATGGCATCTTTTTCATCTACTGATATACCCAACCCCCAACAACATGAGGTCTACTGGATGAGGTGAACAAGGTGGCAAAGCTATGAAAAAAAATTCTCCTGCTCTGGGCTCTGGCGATCTATTCTACTATTTTACACTGGGCAGCAGTGATATTACTCCATGTGCAATATGCTGTCAGTGGATCTGGAGCACTGGTTCCCAACCTTCCTAGTGCTGGGACCCTTTAATACAGTTCCTCATGTTGTGGTGACCTGCAGCCATCAAATTATTTTGAGTTGTAACTTCATAACTGGAATTTTGCTACCGTTGTGAATCGCATTGTAAATATCTGATAAGCAGGGGCATCTGATATGCGACCCCCGTAGGGGTCATGCCTCACAGGTGGAGAACCACTGGGCTATTGGGTCTTGCAAGCATTGCTGTGCTCCCTTCTCCAAAGCAAAAAGTAGTGTGTGATAATTTATCTTTCCTTTGCAAAGATGTTGTGCCAAGCCTTGGACAACAAGGTCTCTAAAACTGTAATGCGAAGACTATGGTATTGCTCTGCTGCAGAGCATGTATCAAGAATATGCATAATTTGTAAAACTGTACACACACACACACACCTTATTGAATGGGCACCAACACATTATAGATCTTTTAATGCAGATTTTTGTGTCACGTGCTGTGCTTGTATGAATATTATAATGATGCCCATGTAAAATATAATACCTAATTAAACTGAAATATTCACTGAAATTATAATTGCTTTTTTCTAATTGATAGAAATGTGCATTTTCTCAAATTAAAATGAAGGCATCTTAGGGATGCAAAGGTAAGTAAGTGAACATGCAAAAGTTAGTACTGTAACTCAAGAGGTAAAGTTAGAAAGAGGCTGAAAGGAAACACACCACAAATACATAATAATTGATTTTGAATTTTGCAGTAATGAACAAAAAGGAAAAGTTTTACACACACACACACACACACACACACACACGAAGCTCAAACTAATAATGTGAACTTCCAGGAACTATTGAGACATTTTCAGCAAATACATAGTGAATTTGATAAGCCAGCACATGGCAAACTGCTCCCTGCTCTCAACAGTGAGAAAAGCAATCAATAAAAGTCACCTGACATTAGAATTAAACATCCATCGATAATTTTGTAAATTTTAACAAGATTTGAGTGTTTGCCAAGGCCAGGATGTCTTGAATTAGTATACAAAATAGAAAATGATTTGTAGATGTGGAAATGATTAAAGACACCATCACTATTTCAGTTATATTTATCTCAAAAATTATGTGAAAAAAATATATAAGGCCTCCAGCTAAGCAACATAACAATTATACTTAGAATACCAAACACTTCTAACAGTATCAAATATAATATTGGTATAAAAGTTGAAAATCTCAATACTTTGGCTATATCATGCAGTATCAAGAGATGTGACACACTTAATATTTTGGTATATTTTTTCTCAAATTGACTTTCAAATTTTGGAACAAATTGCAGTTTGAAATCCATAAACATCAGAATTGTGACATAGACTTTTAAAAAGTCTTTACATTTCTCAAAGATAATTTTCACTTTGACAGAACAACAGCTTATGTACTCACCAGAGATGGTGTTATAACTATATTAAGTAAAATTGAAGTTGTTGCATTTTAAATCAAGGTTATGTGTTTCCACCATTGATGTAATACATATTGGTTTTTGGTTTCTTTTAGTTTTGTAGGTTTGTTTGTTTGTTTGTTTATGCACTATGAAACAGAGACTGACTCTGCCTCCAAAGTGCTGACATGACTGACAAGTGCCCTCATGTATAGCTGCATACATGTGGGAATATTTGTCTTCAGCTGTCTTGAAAAAAATATCCATCCCTCTATACTCTTGTGGTCAAAATCAAACCATTATCACATCCTAGATATGAATATTAGCATTGTTGGCATACTTCAGTAAGGTGAAAGGTCAGAAATTGTGGTGAACATCAAATCCCATTTGATTCAGGAGTCCTGTTCTTATAAAACCTGGGTAGAATTTGAAGGATATTAGATTATTGCAAGCTCAGTGAGGTAGTAGCCCCAGGCACAGCTGCCTTACCTGGGATGTTAATGATGATACCCTTGGGTACACGGCATACAGCCATTGGTTTGTCGATTGGCTCTGTTCCTGCTATTGCCAAGAAGACTCAGAAATGTTATGGATCCACATCATTTACAAAGGGTAGGCTCATACCCTTCTATTTTTTTAAAAATCAGGGGAGATGCTAACTCTCCTGCCTTCTTACATAGTATAGGCTGAGGAGTCCTGAGCCAGTACAGTCCAATAGAAGTAACACATGTGACATAGGATTACAAGCCCAGTTTACACGTTATAGCAGAAAATTATTAGTAAAAGAAAATGCTGTTAATTTTAATAGCACGATATTTAGTTTGATATTTCTAAAATATTATTTCAGCATGAAACAATAAAAAAGATCAGTGAGATTTTTTTTGTACAACATTTTCTCTACCTTTATGTTTTACACTTACAGAGCATCTCAATTCAGGTGCTAAATTCCCATCAGGATATAGCTGATAAAAAATTTACTATTGAAGAAGTAGATTCACATTCCCAAGATGTTCCAGACATGCCTTAAAAATTATAGATAACTAAGTCAGTAACCAAAAACAATGTTTGTTTTAAAAACTGTATCTATGTGAACAAAACTGTAGTATATTTAAAAAGAATTATTTTAACTTGGAAGTGTGCTATATGCTTCAAACTGAAGACTATTAAAGTTAACTAAATTCATTAACTCTCAAGTCAAGTCAGTATTATCAAAATAAAATCCAAAGAAGCAGTGTATTTGGAAAACAAATTTATCAATATAGAAAGCATTCTTCAGACTTTTCTCATACTTTTATAATCAATTTATATAATCCATAACCATACAGGTCACAGTTAAAATCCTTTCCATATTGATTCATGTTGAGACCATCTATAATATCATTATTATTAATTTGAATTATGAAAAATTTCAATTTGTATGTAAATTTGTATACTTGTGAACCAAGTTCATAGACTTTCATTTTCTTTAGCACTTCAAAGTTAGATTATATGCAGTAGGAACAATGGTGAGAAGTCCTAAATTGTGTTGTCATTTTTATCTTTGATTATTGAATATTTGTTAAATACTTTTCTGTTTCAGAAACACTGTAGTCTATTGAAATTAGACTGCATAATTCAGGAAACTTTTGAGCAACTTTTCCATGACTCAACAAAAAAGGATACAATTGTTTAGCCAATTAATTCCAAAGTTCCTTACCCTGGTATTTACTACAGTGTTTGTTTGTTTGTTTAATCTACATTAGGGACACTCCAATGGGTATTTGAAGTATAGGGGCAGGTCCAAGTCTTCACATAGGTACTGCTAATTTCATGAACTGATGTATATCTATTGCAGTTTTTCAAGACCAACTATATATTTAAAAAGGGAGAAATAATCACCAGGCATTTGTCAGGGCCCCCATAGTCCTCAGGCTAACAGGAAAACCATCTAACAACCATCTAGGTTGTTGCCTCTTAATATCATCTCATTTTCTATGTCCAATGGTCCTGAGGGTGGCTGCACCTGACCCTTTTCCTAATGTATCCATCAAGCCTTTCTAAGGAAGGATTTGGAAAGTCATGGCTATGTGTGTATGTCCTAATGTCACATGGTCCACCTTCTTAGAAATTTAACCATCTCTTTAAAATGCTGGGGTTTTTTTTTGGTTTTTTTTTTTTCAATGCAGTTTATTCAGGAACATTGAACAATCCTCGGACCCCGGGGAAAGCCAGCCCACAGCTTAAATAGCCTCTGGGTAGCCAACCCAGGCGTGCCACGGGGGCAATGCAGATAGGTCCACATACATGGAAGCAAGCCAGATCCTCGGCCTTAGCCAAATGTGGAGTTGTTCGTGACAGAGAGCACTCACCATCGGGAAGGTGGAAGGCGGAAACCAGCTCTATCTTTTATTTCTGGATGAAAGTTTTGTTAAGTATGTGATTATTGTGTAGTGATCAGCGTTTATAATAATCTTTTCATCCAACAATGTCATGTTCTTTGGGTTGGGGAGATGGCTCAGTAGTTTAAAGCATTTGCGGCTCGAGCAAGAATTCTGGAGTAGAACCCACGTAGATGGTAAACAGGGGTGGCTTTCTGATCATTCCAGTCTTGGAATGTAGAGAGAGGGAATCCCTGGGAAAATCTGGTTATTGACACTGGACAAATGGCCAACTCTGTTTTTAATTGAAAGACCCTGCTGCAAATAATAATGTGAAAGAGCCATTAAGGAATGTTTTAGATATTAACTTGTGTCATCCACATGCATGTTCACAGAAATGCATGCATATACACACATGTATACACACACAATGCTATACAAACATCCATACAACATGCATGTACACACATGCACACAACTACATGCATGCACATACATATCACCACACACACACACACACGTGGGCGTAAATACCTCATACATATGAAAAGAAGAAAAAGGGATAAGATGTTATTTGCTTATATTCATTCCCACTGCCCTTCCGTGTCCTTCCTCCTGGTCTCTTTCAGTTCCATAAATAGTCCCCTTCTATCATGTAGGTGCGTGTGCATGTGTGCATGCATGCAAGTGCGCATGTGTGTGTGTGAGATGTGTATCTGGATTGAGACTTCACATATAAGAGGTATCCTGTGATATTTGTCTTTGTGAGTCTGGCTTATTTCACTTAATATGATCAGCTCCAGTTTCACCCATTTGATTATAAATGACATGATGTCACTCTTCTTTAAGGCTGAATAAATTTCCCTGTAAGACATGGAGAGATGGCTCTGTGTATAGGAGCAGTTGCTCTGTAAGCATGAGGAGCTCAAATCCTCAGCACCCACATCCAAAGCTGGGCATTTCTGTGCATGCCTCTGGCCCCACCATGGTGGGGCTGGAGGTGGGATGGAGACAGGCAGACTCCAAATCTTTGCTGTTACCAGACTAGCTAAAATGGTGTGCTTTTCAGTTCAGTAAGAAACTGCCTCTAGGCAATAGAACAGGGAGCATTCTAGGAAGACACCCCCCATCCTCACATGCAAACCACACACATATACACACATACACACATTCAACCTCAAAGTTTCATGGGTTTTTAATGTATGTGTGGGTGTATGTGTGTCTGTGTGTGTTCATGTGTGTATATATGTGTGTGCTCATGTGTGTGGGGGGGGAATATACATAGATATAGAAGACATCATCCTCAGGAACATTGTCCACCTCCCTTGACGTGGAGTTTCTCATTGGCCTGAAATTCACCAATTAGGCTAAAAAGAGTGCACAAGGAGCTGCCTTCTATCTCTGCCTCCCAGCTCTGGGATTACACACGTGAGTCACCACACCAGGCATCCTTACTTGGGTCCTTACACTTGCAAGCTATTTACTAGCTTAGGCGACCCCCGAGAGTGGAATAGGAAAAATTAATGCTTTGAGACAATTGGCTTTCTGAGTAAGATACATTTGATGGCAAATACTAGAAACTGAGACTGGTTCCATGGCAATGGAGTCACAAGAGAATGCATTAGGAATCAGGAACTTCCGAGCTACAGTTTGAGCAAAACCTAGAGAGTAGCAGAGGGAAACAGAAGGCACCATCAGCTGGGGAGGAGGAGAAGCCACACAGGGCCTTGAGGCTGCCGGAGGAGGAGGTTTTCATACAGACGGCTTGTCAGCCAGATAAACCCACCACAATTCCCATGAGCTAATTTGTGCAAGTACTACACGGATACTTAATTTTTCCCAATTAACTTTTTTATGTTTTTCATTCATTATTTATGACAAATGTTGTTGCCAGATCTTTGATTCTTGTCTTCCCTCAAGGTTAGAATTTATTTCTTTAAATACACAAAAAGAAAAAAAAAAAAGAAGCTTGAAGTATGTCTTTTCTGATGAAGTCTCTGAAAAAGACATGGTAGCAAAAAACCTTTTGATGCTTCTCTGGCTGCCATTACATCAGATCTCTATAATTCATCATTATATGCCAATTTAAAGGGTCGGTAGTACAGTTAATGGCTTGTGCCCAAGATACGGATCCCTAGTGATGCCCTGTGTGGCTTTACATCCCTCAGCTGCAGTCAGATATTAGGCCAACTGGCAGCATCTCAGGGCTGCAGCTCCAGTTCTAAACACACAGAGCCCACTTAGGGGAACTGGTGGCTTATTATTTTCACATTGGATAAGAGTATGCCCAGCTAATCCTCGGTAAAACCTTGAACAACCTTCTCCCTCCAGCAGTTTTGGAAACCTTAAAGCTATCAAAACTCACAAGTGTTACCTTCAAGTTAATTTAAGTCAGTCAACCTAAGGCTCCATCTTTCCCTTCCTAACTCTGAGTACGAAAGAACGCCATTCCAGGTCACACACACTCTGGGTTCCCTTTCCACCAGGAACTTGTCCCCACCTTCTTGACTTACCTAAGCTGCGGATTCCTCCTGAGAAATCACTCTGCTTCTGCTGCATTTGGAAACAGTTTAATCATCCGTATGCATATTCCAACAGTTGCACAGTACTTCTGAGGGATTCCTCCACTACTTTTTCTATAACTTTCTTATTTCTTAATAGTACTTTTTTCATGAATTATTTTCTGTTGCTGTTACTATCATCGTCATCATCATTATCTCTTTGCTCCCAACAAAAAAAAAAAAAAAAAAAAATCTACAATGCTTGGCCCACAACTCTCTTATCTACACGGAGGGTTCCCAGGTCCAAATAGATGACCTTCCAACTCTCCTCCCCCCAACACATACTCACTCACATTTACACACACCCATGCTCACCTAGATACATTCTCATCTACTTCATCTTCCTTGTCTTCATATCATAAAACTGTTATTGCCAACAATCACTCCACTGCTGAAATGAAATTTAAATTAGACATTACCTCTGAGTACCACAATGTCTAGTCATGACCCTTCTCACATCAATACCTCCCACAATCAATCATCAAGGCCATGGAAACACTGATTATGATGTCTTCTACTCCTTTTAAGATCAATTCTATGTTTATTCTCTTCCTTGTTGTGCTTAAATACTACGGTTCTCCTTTAATTTCTTGCCCCAGGTAATGGGCATAACTGTCTTGCCAATCTGCAACCAGTTTAAGGTTCCTTCACTTAGCTGGGTGTGGTGATGCACACCTTTAATCCTAGAACTCAGGAGGCAAAGACAGACAAATCTCTGTGTTTGAGGCCAGTCTATGGAGTGATCCCCAGGACAGCCAGGGCTACATAGAGAGATCCTGTCTCCAAAAATAAATAATAAATGAAAAAGTAGGTAAGTAGATGTGTAAGTACATGAGTAAGCAAACATTCCATCACTTTTCTTTTTAGTTCTGGTAATGTATCCCTTCTCATCCCTTCTCCCCTCCATTCCTTTTCATAGATTTCTCTTTCCCTCTTCCCCCTGGTCACCCCTTCTTTCCCCTTCTCACCCACAACTCCCCTTGTATCTTCCTTTTCTCTTCAGTCACCATTTTGTTGTTCCCTATAAGACAGCCACTTATCCTGGGAATGTTCTCTCTAGAAGTCTCTGTCTTTTTCTTATTTATACTTAAGACAGCAACAAAATGCCTTGCAGAATGCTTTTCCTGGACCGTGAGTCAGTTTAAATCATGCAGGCAATTCACATACATTGCTTTAACAATATAAAAGATATTGCTTTATTAGTCAGGATGGCTGTAATTAAATAACATTGTGCATGGCATGGTTCATTGTTTGTCCCTGTCATCTGTTTACTTCCTTGGTTTTCTGGATCCTTCAAAGATTAGAGCAAACTACCCTCCTCATCTCATTTTCAATTCTACAAACTGGGCTGTTTATATGGATATACTTCCTGAGTACAATCAGCTCCTTAACAGCCCTTCCTGCACAAAGTTCCTTGAATCCTTCATATCTGCCTATTTTTTGCTTCTTAAGAAATCCTTTGATCACTTCCCCCTGAGAGGGGAGCAGAAGAGGCCACAGAAGAGGAAAATGCATCCACTTTTGATGAGAACTGATAGACTAAGATCAGAAAGAAGGAGAGGAGAACCTCCCCTATCAGTGGACTTGGGGAGGGGCATGCATGCAGAAAGGGGAGGGAGGGTGGGATTGGGAGGGGAGGAGGAAGGAGCTTATGGGGGGATACAAAATGAATAAAGTGTAATTAATAAAAAATTTTTAAAAAGTTAAAAATAAAAGAAATCCTGTCATCTGACAAAGGGCTAATATCCAAAATATATAAAAAACTCAAGAAGTTAAACAGAAACAAATCAAGTAATCCAATGAAAAAAATGGGGAACAGAGTTAAACAGAGAATTCTCAATAGAGGAATACCGAACAGCAGAGAAACACTTAGAGAAATGCTCAACATCCTTACCCATCAGGGAAACGCAAATCAAAATGACCCTGAGATTTTACCTTACACCAATCAGAATGGCTAAGATCAAAAACTCAAGTGACAACACATGCTGGAGAGGATGTGAGAACAGGGAAACTCACCCCCTTTGCAGGTGGGAATAAAAACTTGTACACCCACTTTGGAAATCAATCTGGTCCTTTCTCAGACAATTAGAAATAGTGCTTCCTCAAGGTCCAGCTATACCACTCAGGCATATATCCAAAAGATGGTCAAGTATATAATAAGGACATTTGATCAACCATATTTGTAGCAGCTTTATATGTAATAGCCAGAATCTGGAAACAACCCAGATGTCCCTCAACGGAGGAATGGATACAGAAATTGTGGTATGTTTACACAATGAAATGCTACTCAGCAATTAAAAACAAGGAAATCATGAAATTTGCAGGCAAATGGTGGGATCTAGAAAAGATCATCCCGAGTGAGCTACTCCAGAAACAGAAAGACACACATGGTATATACTCACTCATAAGTGGATATTAGACATATAATATAGGATAATCATACTAAAATCTATTCACCTAAAGAAGCTAATCAAGAAGGAGGACCGTGGGTAAGATGCTCAATCCTCATTCAGAGAGGTAAACAGGATAGACATTGAAGAAGGTGAAAACAAGGAACAAGATAGGAGTCAACCACAGAGGGCCTCTGAAAACTCTACCCAGCAGGGTAATAAAGTGGATGCTGAGACTTATAGCCAAACTTTGGACAGAGTGCAGGGAATCTTATGAAAGAAGGGGGAGACAGAAAGACCTGAAAGGATCTGGAGCTCCACAAAGAGAGCAAAAGACCCAAAAGATCTGGGCCCAGGGGTCTTTTTTGAGACTGATACTCCAACTAACAACAATGCATGGCGATAACCTAGAACCCCTGCACAGACGTAGTCTGTTGCAGCTCAGTCTCCAAATGGGCTCCCTTATAAGGGGAACAGGGGCTGTTTTTGACATGAACGCAGTGGCTGGCTCTTTGATCACCTCCCTCTGAGGGGGAGAGGGGCAGCCTAACCAGACCATAGAGGAAGACAATGAAAGACAGTCCTGATGAGGCCTGATAGGCTAGGATCAGATGGAAGGGGAGGAGGCCCTCCCCTACCAGCAGACTGGGGAAGGGATATGGGAGGAGATGAGGGAGGAAGGGGGGATTGGGAGGGGATGAGGATGGGTGCTACAGCTGGGATACAAAGTGAATAAATTGTAATTAATATAAAAAATAAATTGATATTTTAAAGAGGTTAAAAAATAAAGAAAACCTGTCCTTGTTTTCATATCAGGGGAATTCTAACTCAGTCTGAAGATTGTGCTCAGATATCCAACTCCAAGCAAGTCCAGTCCTTTTCTTAATGAATCCCCAACATTCAGCTCAAACTTTTTCTGAGCACAGAACTCTTCAATTCCATGTATGTGCCTGTGTATCCCACAGAGAAAATGCTTTCAAAGACAAATCCATCTATTTAGCTTCACATCCTTCTGACTTTGTACATGGAAGACAAAATTCAACAATCACCAGACAAGTGTGCTATGGTTCAAAATCCTTACTCAAAATTTTCATTATTTCCCCAGTTTTAGCTATCATTTTCTATGCCAATTGTCAGCGAATCACCCATTAAAATGTATGCACCATATATTTTACTTTAACCAGTTGGTATTTATAGACAAAACTGTCTAAACTGAATTGTTTATGTGTTCATGAGAAACAAGAAATTGCTAAAGGCAAAGTTAGTTGTTTTGACCATACATTTTTTTTTATTTTCTCCCACAGGAAGATGATGATGCTGTTCTATTTTAGAATAACACATAAGTCTAAGTAAGAATTTATTAGAAGAAATGTGTTTTGTATGTTGAATATTTCTTCTCATCCTATAAAAACCTACTACCATCTGAATGAAAAGTGTGAAAATGGAAGAGAAACAATGCAAAAGGTTGTTTTAGTTGTTACTCTAGAGTTTGATTAATGACTAATTGTCTTGAACATAATAATGTTGTCTCACTGGAATAATATAAAACCTTTAGATCGTTATTTACTGTATCTAAAAGGAAAGCATTTATATATTTAGTTTTGCTTCTCTTTTACAGTAATTTTATGTAAGGCTAGGTTCTTTGAATTATATCTTGTACTTGGTAATATCCCAGTACATGTTGCCAAGGATCTAACTTGAGTGTCCACTCCCTGGCATCTATATTGAATCCATAACATAGTATAGAAGCTAGGAAAGTGTGTTAAACGTCAGTAGAGAATTCTGCCTTCCTCCTCTATTTGTTAGGTACTTATGAGATACAAAGAAATGTATTTAAACTATTGGGATATGGTGACAAAAAAGGGTGACACCATCACTTTCTTCCTAGAGGTTCCAGCCTACAAATATAATAGGCCATTTAATAGAAATTACAGTTCACGTTTATAAGTGGCATTATAGGGGAAGTAGAGGGAACCATAATAGTCGCTATGAAGCATGGATTCTACTGAAAAATATTCACCATCCTTAAGGCAATACAGAATTCTTCAATGTACTTATCTAATACAGTTGATCCTAGAATTCAGTAGGCTCTCCCTAGCAGGAGGAGCAATTGGATTCAGTCTAACACCGTGGTTCCCAACCTTCCTAATGTTGCAATCCTTTAATACAGTTCTTCATGTTGTGGTGCCCTTCAGCCATAAAATTATTTTGTCGCTATCTCATTGTAAGGTTGCTACTGCTATGGATTATAATGCAAATACTGATATGCAGGATATCTGATATGCAACCCCTGCGAAAGAGTGTTTGACCCCCAAAGGAGTCATAACACACAGGTTGAGAACTCGACTGTTAGGCTGTTAGACTACACTGTTAGACTTGAACAGTTTGGCTTGCCACATATATCTAGGACACCATGACAGTTGTTAGACCTTAAAGAGATTCATTGTTCAATACTGTCAGGTGGAAAAATAGACATTGGAAAAAACATCCTTTGTCTTTCAAACCATTAGATACCAATAAATATGCTTAAATTCATTCTAAGAGTAGACATTAAAAAATAAGGTTTTTAAGACTGCTTACTGTCTGGCATTTAGTAAGTCCTCAACTTTATCTCTTGGATAAACAAAAGAATAAATTCATAGGCTCTTAGTCATTTCCTTGGATCATGGATAACACCTAAGGTTGGACTCAGGGCTGTATTATTATTTAGCCCTAAATATATACCAAAGTCTTAAACACCAACCTTTTGAAAAACTATTTTATGTGCATATGTGGTCATCTGAGTAATAATGGCACTCATAGGTTCATATATCTGAGTACTTAATCACTAGGAATCATACTACTTGAGAATTAAGATGTGTGGCTTGCCAGAAGAAATGTGTCACTGGGGGTGGGCTTTGAGCATTCATAAGTCCATGCCAGGCCCAGTCTCTCTTCCCACTGCCTGCAGATCCAGATGTAGAACTCTCCAGTACCATGTCTGCCTGTGTGCCACCATGCTCCCCGCCATGATGATAACAGACTAAGCCTCTGAAACTGTAAACAAGTCCCAATTAAATGCTTTCTTTTATAAGAGTTGCCACAGTTGTGCTGTCTCTTCACAGCAATAAAACACTGACAAACACAGTATATGTTTGATTTGTGTATGAGTCTATGGTCTCCACAGAGGACAGAAGAGAGTGTCAGATGAGCTGGACCTGGAGTCACAGGTATTTGTGAGCTATCTGACACAGGTGCTAGCATCCAAAGTCACCAGTTTCTTGTAAAAAGCAACAAATGCTCCTCCACTGAGCCATCTTTCCAGCCCCAACAACAACCAGTTTGGAAAGATTGAGACCCTTACAGAAGAGCCCCGTTGGGTCAGATGCAAATGGAGAGTCTGTACTTTGTTTTTAGACTTTCATGCAAAGTTGACCCCACCAGGTCCTTTAGCACTCTAGGTCTAGAGACAATACCCACCACATTCACAAATAGATAATGACCACCAAGAAGGCAAATGTGGTATGATTGCATTTACTTCATTTTTCACTCAAATTCAGTTCTCTCCAAACAACAACAACAAAAAAAAAATCTCAGGAATTCTGAAAAGGGCCTACTTTTTAATGCAAATATAGGAAAAAAAACTGTCAATGATATGAGACTTCTAAAATCCTAATCAGCTACTCCCTTGGTATAAAACTGCTCCGTTGAAAACTTGAGATGTGTCATTTTCAGTCTTTACTTGGCAAAAAGAATTGTGTTTTTGCCAAACCATTTAACAAGTGTTTGCAGCACTTCAATCTGTCATGGGTTATGTTTAATAAGGTGTGCGATTCCACAGCCACCAACCCCCAACCAGGCTGAGTGGAGTCTGTCACCTGCTGGGAGGTTACAATCACTCTTTCTAATAAGGACAGATAGAGGAAGGCTCAGTACCAACAACCAGGTGCCATTTGCAGTGGGAGGAAGAGAGACATATCAGAGATGGTTCTCTGAGACTAACACAGCAAATCAGTGTGACTGACATGCTTAACTGAATAGGTGACAAACCATACCCAAAGTAAGCCATGGTTAAATACCACCTGACCTCACTCTTCTCAAGTACAATGAAAATTAAAGGGCCAGTAGATAAAAGATCTTCAGAGGATCAGCATTCATCCTGAAGCTTCTGAATAAAACATCTTTACTGATGAGGGACCAAGGTAAAGAAAGGTCAAATGCACTGTCTAACACCCAAATCAAGGAAATAGTTGTGTCTAGCAATTTAGTCTCTAATCTAAAAAATGTTCTTCCTTAGAGCATTCCAAGTCTCCTAACTAAAAGCTCTTTAGTTACAGAACAGGTTATACAGTAGCCCCAAGGGGAGAGGATATAACCCATAGCAGCTGGCCACAAGAATGAACTGTCTTTTAAATCACAGTCTGCAATTCTTTTACGTTTCTGCAGATTTTGTATTCTACTTTGTGAAGCATCTGGTTGGCTTTATATCAAATCGGTTTTCCTCAGAATTGCTGGTCAAAACTCATGTTTTGCAAAGATGCCATGTTTGTTTTCTAGTTTTGCATATCCCCGGAGCTCTAGGTACCCAAATTCAAGTAGCATATCCTCTTGAATGAGGAAACAATCCTAGGTTCTCTGGCTGCCTTCACTGTGTCCTAGAGGAACTTTGTGTTAAGAGCCTTATCATATAAACATCATTACTTCACCTGAGGCATCCAAAAGGATTTCTTTGAGAAGTATTTAGAGTGGAACAATACCAAAATTAACCACTCTCTTTACACAATTCTTTTTAAAATTTCATTTATGAGAATTGTGTATGTGTGATGTTCTTGTGTGTGTGTGTGCACGTGTGTGTGTGTGTGTGTGTGTGTGTGTATGCACAACACAACACAGAACTCAGAGCATAACTGTGGAATCACCTCTTTCCTTCCACCTTTACATGGGTTCTGGAATTAGAGGTGAGGTCATCAAGCTGAGCCATCTTGACAGCTCTTATATCAGCCTTTGAAACCTTAACACTCCAAGTAAAAAGTTTGTCCTGTGTCCCATGTCATAAAACTTGTGTAACATCAGGTAAGTCCCTTAAGACTTCATATATAAATACATTGGCACCTTATCTTCTGAATATGTATGTAAGAAATGCAAAAACATGATGGCCCAAGGTGACTGTGAGTTGATTTGGAAACCAGAATTGGGTGGCTATTGTAGATTCTGGTTCCATTTAATAAGTCCAAACTTGTTGTCTTGGAAAAAAACAATATCTTGAAGTGGGAGTTAAGTTCCTTCTTTCAATATCAATTCATCTGTATCTCTTAAATGGATTGTATTACAACCATAGCCTGATATCTCTAATTACTTTAGATATAAAATATTAGACATCAAATGCACAGTAATAGGTATGACATCATGCTGAATATCTTATTTCTGTCACAGAGTTTTTATTCTGCAGCTTTATAATGTCTGCTGCATACACTGCTTATCCATGGCTACAAGTCAAGTAGGTATCCAACCTTTGCTGGAACACATCAAGATATAGCTTCTTTGATGGGTAATCTCATATGTCATCTTGAGTGGACCATGAAGTATTTAGATATATTGTCCAATGCTTTCTTGGGGATGTGTCTATGAGGATGTTTCTGGATGGGATTAGCATTTGGAGAGAATGAAGAAAGCAAATGGTTTATCCCAATGCATGTGAATCCCATCCAAAAAGTCGAAGCATGAGTAAAACAGAGGGGCTTTCTATCTTCCTCTCCCTCTCTTTCTCCCATGTACCATACTCCTATACTGCTCCTTTTTTATGAACTCAATCTCGAACTGGATCTTACATCATCCATTCCTCATTTCAAGTAGTTCAACTCACACTGCAGCTGTACCGCTGGCTCCCATTGGTCTCTAGTTTACAAAGTACGGATTCTGGGCTTTCCCAGGCTCTGCAATTGTATAACCATATGTATATACAGATCTGAAAGTGCCTGGAAATTACTGGTGACCAATAACTACAGCACTGCCACTGTCCCAGGTGCAATCACACAGCAAATGTATTTATTCCTCCTGTTTTGAAATGTTTGCTTTTAAATTGGAGTGTTTACTCGGCCTATGCTAACTTTCATAGCTGTCCCACAGCTGAATTTTATGGTATGACTACACATTGGTCCCACAGAGGAATTTATGCATGTTTCTTAAGTTCAATAAAATATTATTTATATGCACTTTTATGTATTGGTAAGATTGACATTGCCCTGGCTTGGTGCAGTTTATGATTTCTTATTTGCTGTTTTAATATAGGCTTGACTTGCTGGGATTTTTATTAGCAATGGGGAAAGACTTGGAGAAGGCTTTTAGAAATAAAAAGTTGTTATTTAAGACCTACTATAGTGCATAATTAAGTGCATAGCAGTGGAAGATGGCATGGTACACTTAATAGGTGAAATCAATTACAAAGACAATTCAACAAAAAGGTTTGGGATTCTACCCACAGTATTTGGTCTCAGAGGTCAGCTAATAATCCATCCTTAGTTGTATAACAATACCTGGAAGCCATGCTATCTAATGAAAGACTCAATGACCACGGTGCCAATTCTCTAATATTCCAATATTAAGAATAGCATAGTATCCCAAAGAAATTAGTTAGACAACAAAGTGCTCACAAGCCAAAAGGGGCCTGCCAATGTCCTTGATAGCTGAAAAGGAGGGTTTTACCTGGGGTCCTGTCCATAAGTCCATTCCCTTTGTTTCACCTAGAATATTTTTCTGCCATCAAGAATCCATTGCACAGTCCTACACTCCCCGACAGTCTTACTGCAAAAGGCTGGACCCATATATCTCTCCTATGTTTAGCATCTCGAACCAAAGACACAGAGGGAAATCCCACGTGCTCTGATACATGTAGTCTGTAACTAGAAATTCACATTGTATTTCTTCAGAAAAGATTCCCAGGGTACTAAGCCTGAGCTCATATTAGATTTTACAATTATGTATCAAGTGCCTAGTTATACCAGGCCCGGAGCCAGGCACAAGGTAATGAGATAGAGGCTCTGCCCTGGGAAGGCAGCCAGTCATAACTGGATCCTTTTTATGCAGTGTCACAGGTGCTGGGAAACATGTGGTTATGAGAAATTACAAGAGAGTCACTAACTCAAGGCTGGAGTTCAGAAATGACTTTCTAGAGAGAAAACTGTACTAAGTCTGGAGAAAGCTGAGAATGTAAATGAGACAAACTGAAGATTTCCTTAAACTTTCATCCAGTACCATCTTTACCTTCAAACTTGCTTTTCTAAAAGTAGTTTCATAGTTTAGAATATATATAATTATATATGTGTGCATATATTTAATATATGTTTTACATATAGGATTTTCTTTAGGTAACTATATATATGATATATATTATATATACATATATATTTGGTGATTTAACATATAACATTTGATATGTATCAAATGACATATATGGCTACTTAAAAGAACTTATATATATATACATATATATACATATAATACATTTCTATATATATGTATTATCTCATATATATTTTAAACCATGGGACTACATTCTTAGAAAAACAGAATTTAAGTTAAAGATGGGACTGGATAAGAAAGCCATATATGATATATGATATACACACACACACACACACGTCAAAGCTATAGGGCATATTGTCCTCATTCCTAGGGTTCTTGGTCAGGACTACCCCATGACACAAGTCAAGGAACCACCTGCTTGATGACACTGACCTCCTCTCTCTCTACCCCCCACCCCGTGTTTGGTCTATAGCATCTCACAGACAAACGGAGTGCCCTGCTGCAAGTGACAAATCTGACCAAGGATCTTTCCTTCCTTCCGGGGAGCAGGAAGATTCACTGGGAAAACATCTAGCTGTCTAAGAAGTCTGGAAATATGGAGAAAATACGTCAGTGCCTAGCTGTGAAGGGTTGCTCTCCAAACATCCAGGGAATGGTTACTGACCACAGACTGGATTCTCAATTCCATTGCCAATTCTGCATTGGAAGAAAAATCTCAATTTCTAGGTTTATAAATAAATTGAAAAAAAAACTGTATGTTCTCACTGAAACTGTGGTGCACATTTTTGTCCTCATTAAATGTGATTGCTGCAATAATGATATATACCCCAAACTCCTTTAGCTATTTAGGAGAAAACTTAGGCTCCAGCAAAACCTCAGAGCAAAGCATTAGGATCACTCCCCCTCCAACACACACTTTTTTTTTTCTTTTTTGCAAACCAATTATGGTGCTGAAGTGGGCGAAACATCCCAAGGAATCATCAAGAAGATCATATAGTAATTGGGCCAATTTATAGTAGGTAACTGAGAAATGCCTAAAATTGTCATTTCTCCTGGTTAGGGCTGAATAGGAAAGAATGTGATTAATAAATAGCTTAAGCAGCAAACAGAAGGTACTTACAATGCACGAATGCTCCGGGGAGATGAGGTATTGAGAAAATCATTACGATAAAGTACAGGCAGACGTTTTGCTTAAAGGAGCTGAAACAACTTTTCAAAACATCACATTAAGGGAATATTTGGGATGGAATTGCTTATTAAGATTTTCTTTAAGTGGCCATTCAATTATCAGGTCAAATTCTAGGTGCATTAAGGTGAAATTCAATCAAGGACAGTATTTTTGTGGATTTTTTTTTCCTCAAGGTGTACGAAAATCCAAGGGCCCAGAGTCAGGCTGTTTTTGAGCTCTCCTCCCATGTTCTGTCCAGAAGATAGTACTCAGCACCTTATGCAATACCATAATTCAAAGGGGCATTATTTGGTGGATGGTAGGCAGAGGCAGAATATGCCATTATCCTATTATCAATCTGGGATAGAAACTATGGCACCTACTAGCCTATTTTATATAAGATGTTCAGAAACACACCTCAGAGATGAACAGATGCCATCCTTCAGCAGGCTAGTGAAAGCCCTGAAATGGACAGACATCTGGCACTGACATTGAAAGGTCCTTAGTTTGGAAGCGTAAGGATGTGTGTCTTGGCTTTGTTGCAGTTATTCTTGTAATTTATTTTTCTTTTTCAGTTTCCATAGGAGATAGCCATTACTGTTGACTAGCCAGCATCTTTTCTGTCACCTTCCAGAAACAACAATCATCCTTCTTGGGAAGCCTGCTTGTCTTCCAGATTGCACTGAGGTGCTCCAAAACACAACAGTGCCTTTCCATGCCCGCCTTACAATGGCTGCAGGAAAACTTCACCCAAGCGTCACGCTTGGTGGTGCCTCCGTAGTCACAACATCGAGCTCGGGGAAAATGTTGCAACCCAAGCCACGCTCATCAGAAGTTTCCCTTTAGCTCTTACAGTGGGTGCTTCTGATGAAATATTACAAAGTGCAGATAAGGGCAGTCTGGAGCTGCCTGCACTTCCTCACCAAATCTAAGAGATGCGTCTGTAGTTGGAGTCCTGGGCGCCAGTTCCTTCTTTCTATTTCTTTCCTGTGTTGCTTTCCCTCAGAGTTTTGCTCTGCATCCCTGCTAGTTAATTCCCTACTAGACCCCTAGTTATAAGAGTCTTCACTGTCATCGCTTGAGTCAGTGTGTCATGTGCTAATACAAAACAGAAATATGTCTACAGCAAGGTGAAAAGGGAAGAGAGTTTAAAAATCCTGAAACCCGGGGGATAGCTGCAAGTGTGGAGCATGTTCGCCCTCAAATGTGATAACTGTGGATACATGAACGCTGACTGTGAAGAGCCTGTGCTGTCCTGCCCTTATATGTGAGGCTTAGAAAATAGAGCAAATGCAGAAGGAAGGAATGCACAGAGAACCACAGATATTTAACAGCGCAAACAGGTTTTAGGAGTCCAATTATTATAATGTACAAAGTTCATCCATAAAATGGTAGGCATTTCTCATTGATGAACATATTCAAGGAGGCACTAGATATCAACAAGGGTATATTTGAAGTGGTCTTAACACTGGGGTATATAGCTGATTCCAGATTCTAAAAGTCTAAAAAGAATTTAAGTCACGGATTTACGAGTATCAGACATGAAGCTAAATAATAAACATTTTTTTAAACGATCCAGGTCCATTCCTGTTAGTAATAATGGGAGCCCATAAGGAGCTCCTTATAAGGGAGCCTGTTTGGAAAGGAAAACAGTAGCTTCCAGAAGTCTAACTGTATATTGCCATTCCAGCTTAAAGTGCTGGGCTGGACATTCTGGGGTACAAGTAGCTCAGGCTGAAGAAAATCATAAACAATGCATCAGTTCCTGGACGTCACTTGTGTATCAATTTGTTAATGAGTTCCCTCAATTCCCACTTTCAAATCCATATTCTACGTTGCTCCTGGCATGAGTGCTCTTTCAAAATTGAAGACCATGATCCATTTACTCACCATTACATAAAACCTTCTAATGTCCCTTTAAGGACATCAAATCATTGTCTGTGAATTTTAAACCCACCTAGAAATCATCAATTTAACAGTCCCCCTTTACCGTACTCACTTTGGCCCCACACTGAGCTTCATGGAATTTCCCATGTGCTCCTTGTTATTTCTCTTTCTTTGCATAATAGTTTGAGTTCCTTGTTTCTACCCCAAATAACTTCGCAGCAGCAATCAGATTAGTAATGCTTGTTTACTGTTCAAAGATCAGTCAAACATCACTATTTAGGAATGTTTCTTGCTGTTTACACTCTTCTTTGTTTTCCAAGTGTGGTAGCTTCGACAAATGGACAACCTGTCACAGATTTAGGCACAGATTAATGATGGTATGATAGAGTTTTGGCTTTAAGTAATGGACACATGTAAAGGTTCCCTTTGAGGACTGAAAGCTACTCCAGCACAGTGGACGTGGACGGTAACCGTTACTACAGAGGGATTGCCCATCATCAAGGGAGCCAGATGTTCTGAAACCTGAGGGCACCGTCCACACTGAAATGTTGTTTTCACTGTCACTCACTCTGACAGAGCTGCTTCCAGCCTCAGGAACTTCACGTCTATACAGCAACATCCTGGAAAGAACAACTCCAAATAAAGAACACCGTAGCTGATCCCATCTGAGTCAGTCTTGAATCAATGGGTTGTAAAAGCCAAGACATTTTAAAGAATAAACAGAAACATTTGTTCCCATTCCACAAAAGTTGCTGAACATCATCTGTACCTAGAGCTGGTGGCTCGGTGTCTTTGTTGAATGTCATCCATGAATAGTATACCTAACAGCATCCCATCTCATCAAGAGTCAACAATGGAGGTAGAGATGCTGTTGTTCTCCTGGCTTTCATTTCACTTCATGCCATAGACCTATGAGACTCAAGTACCATTCTTTCTGTTTAGTGTTCAGTTTTTGTTTGTTTGTTTTGTTTTTGTTGATCAGTGTCTTGTTGTGTAGCTCTGTCTGGGACTTACTTGGAACACCTGGCTGGCTTCAAACTTGCTGCATCCTCTTGCCTCTGCCATATTGGCTGCAGGTGTGCACCTAAATCTCATCTTTAACTACATTTCTTTTTGTGTAGAAGTGCTAACTTCAACAGTAAGGATTAATGAAATTCAGGGTGTGGGCCAGATAGGTTGAGTTCTCTAGAGTTCCATGACTATATCAGATATGTAATGGATACCCAACCTTTTGACACTGCAACATTAGGTTGCCTTTTACAATGTTCGTGTTCAAGAGATGTGCAGCTGGGTTACAAAAAATATTACCAGAAACATAATTTAAGATATTAATTGCAGTCATTTGTTATATATGTGTGTCCTCAGCATACATATGGTGATCAAAGTTCAGATGCTTGGAGTCTTCCTTTTCCTTCCTTCTAGATCCCAAGGACTGAACTGAAGGCATGAGGCTAGATAGTACATACATTTTCCAGCTGAGCTATCTCACCAATCCATCACAATGTCTAAAGTAAATTTACCATTTGGAGGTCAGATTCATTCTGAGCTATCTTTGGATGCATGCAGCATACAGCCAGTGGGGTGCATGTTAAATGTGGCCACCCAGGAATATGGGATTACAAAACAGACAAAGGGAGCAGGTGAGAAAGATGGGAAAAAAGATTAGTTTCATAGTTATATGAGTTCCACCCAAGCTCTATTAAGCTTCATGTCCAGTTGAAGAGATGAACAACACACAAAAAATAATCTCAAATATGTTGATTGCCTTGGTACAGTGTTGCCTTCAGCCCACATAGTCACTTTACACATGCCAGACTCTCTTTTTGAACACCAGAATCTAAGCATTCCTTTCATAGATGCTGATGAGGAGCCAGAAACCTAGGTAGAGAAGGTAGGCCCATTATTTGAGCAATTTTTTATTGGGCTTTAACTGTATACATTTAAGGCAGACCTTCCATAAAATTCAATAAATGTAATGTTAAAAAATGAAAAGGCTTCAAATAATGAACTTGGGTTAAATCAGGCTCTGAGAGTCATTACAATCACTGTCATGAGGATGAATTAAGAAGGTTGTCTGTTCTCCAATTTAATAACACTTCTGACCGCCTCGTAAATTGTGTGATATATGTTCATTTGGCATCCAGTATTTGATTGGCTTGCTCCTCCAACCCTTCCTCATAAATTAATGTCATCATGAACATAGACAGGTTCTTTCCTCCTTTCTCTGCATCCTTTTTAAATAGCTATTAACCCTTACTCACCCTCAAGACACTATTAACCTAAAAAAAAGTAGGCAATTAAAAGACTCAAGAATCTCTTCAGTCATCAGCATATCTAGTTGCAAACTTTTCAGAAAACAAGATATACATGTTTTCTTTTCAAATGACCTCAAAGAATACTTAACATATCTTCCATGCGCTAGGTTCTGTTTTGGTTCCTAGTCATACAAGACAAGCCTAAGCATTGTGAAGGTTCACAACTAGTTAGAAAATCAAATACCATTCAGGAAAGAATTCTACTGACACCAGGTTTTAAAGGATATACTGTAGCTAATGTGAAGGAGACAGAACATTCAGACAGCAGGTTTAACTTGGCAGTCAGGTTAGAAGAGCAAAGAGTACTATGGAAAGATATTGGTAAGCAGCCAGGTGTGGTGGTGCATACCTGTAATCCCAGCACACTAGGGGGAAGAGGCAGGTAGATCTCTGTGAGTTCAAGGGCAGCCTGGTCTACAAAGTGAATCTAGGACAACTAAGGCTATGCAGAGAAACCCTGTCTCAAAAAGCAAACCAAAGAAAAACAGACCAAAAGATGTTGGTAAGCATCCAATTCAGTCTTTGTAAAGCCAAAAATTTGGTGAGAGGAGAATCTTTGGGAGCTATGAGAGTTCATGTCTAAATTACCACAAAAGAGGAGTCACCAGGGCAACGTATAAGCATTGAGTCAGGAGCAAGTTGTATACTCTTAGAGGAAAAGAAAAAAAGAGTGAGCATTGAGCATCACTTATCTAAAAAAAGGAATGCGTTTTAGAACAGTTTAAGCAGAAAGAACAAAATAAAGAAATTGTGAAAGATGTTGGTGAGGTATGAAACAGTCATGAAAAGAAAAGCAACATGAACCATTTGTTTAGATTTTATCATAAGAGTATTTTCTGAGCAGGGGAGTTTTCTGAACATGACCAGATTGCCATTTCTTAAAGTTTATAGTAGTTGTCCTGCAGAGACTGATACACAATGAAGGACCATGCATAGAGGACCTAAAAACCCCTGCTCAGATGTGGCCGATTGGCAGTTCAGTCTTCATGTGGATCTCTGTGTGAGGGGATCAGGTGATGCCTCTATCATGAGCTCAGTTGATTGCTTTCTGATCACTCGCCCCTGATGATGCAGCCTTGTCAGGCCATGGGGAGGAAGAGGATCCAAGCAGTCCTGATGAGACTTAACAAGCAATGAGCAGGTGGCAATAGGGGAGAATTCTCCTTTCAGTGGTCTAGGGGAGGGGGATGAGGAAAAGAGGGAGGAAGGGTAGGATGGAGGAGTTGAGGGAGGAGGCTTCAATCAGGATATATAATGAATAAATTGTGAAGAAAAAAATAAAAGTTTTAAGAAAGCAACTTAGAAAGAAAATCATAATAAACACTCATAGCAATAAAAAACAAAGAAACAAACAAAATAAAAAAAAAAACTTGTTTGAGACTCTGGAGTGATGGCTCAGTGGTTAATAGAACTGACTTCTCTTCCAGAGGACCCAAGTTCAGTTCCCAACACCCACATGGTAGCTTACAACCATCTGTAAATCTACTCCCAGAAGATATGATGTTTTCTTCTGGCCTCCATGAATACCAAATCACCATGCATTCAAATGATATACAGACATGCATGCAGTTTTCATGATAGTGGAATAAGAATTTAAGTTTGGTATGCCAGTTTTGTTGAAGCTATAACCTGAATAACAAATTATGATTACTTGGCTCTAGGAAATTACAAGGGAATGGAGAGAAAGTTTTTAGATATGAGAAGTTTACTGGTCAGATTTATATCACTATGCAAAATACCTAAGATTTTTACAAAGTCTTTTAAATGTCAGAAAGGCTTATTTTGGCTTCTGGCGTCAAGGTGTCAGCCCATGGTCACCTGACTCTATTGACTTTTGGTCTGTGGTATGGCAAAATAAAATGATAGCCAATAAAAAGAAAGAGATAAGAAAGAAGCCAGAGACCCAATGTGTCCTTCAAGGACAGGCCTCTAGTGATGTAACTTCCACCAGGTACCACCTACTAATGCCCTGCCACTTCTAATGGCACCAGAAGCTGACATTCAAAGTTTTAACATATGACACTTTCAGAGAAACTCCTCATCCAAACTACAGAACGAAGTACTTGTGAGGTGAATGAAATAGGGTATAATGGTTGGTTAAATGTGACAAGTATGAGAGTAAAAAAGTGTGAGTAATGATGCCCATATTATTCACTTGGGCAATGGACACAGAGGAGCCATTGTCTGAGGTGAGACACTGGGGGTGAGATTAGCAGTTGAGGTCTGTCTGTGATAAAGTTGAGAATTTCCTTGTGGAATTCTGGGGGAGGTGGGAATTTTAGTAGGAAGCAGTGAATATGCATCTCGAGGCTAAGAGATATCAGGACTCTGAGGACAGCTTGCTCCCAGTGCAATACCTCTCTTTATCTAGAATTATATGCTCAGGGCCTTGACTATGGAAGTGAGACAATGGTATCAAATAGGAAGAAAGCATGCAGCCAATAGCCAGAATCTGAAAGAGCTTTTAGTGCCTGCTTGAGAAAAATTGAGCCACTCAGGTTAAAAGTGTCTAAAGAAATCACAACATGAGAAAAGTTGATGGCACCATGGGAGGAGGGGTTATGAGTACTGCCATTTGGTTATAGTTTGAGGTCTATTTGTAGCTGGAAAGAAGATTGAGCAAATATTTTAGGGAAAACTGAGTGAAAGGTAGAGAGACTTCATTTTGTAAGTGATGTGGACCACAAGGACATGTTTAAATTGGAAAATATCACATGGTGTTTTGAGATCATATTTAAGCTGGGAAATGCCGTGTGATGTTGAGAGATCATTGGCGCCTGATGTAACAGAGAGAGCAGCAGAAGGAGAGGTGTGTGTGGAGTCGTGTTGCTTGCGGTGGGTATAGTCACCTGCGCTTGACTAGTCCTGGCCTCCCGAAAAACACAGGAAAATCAAAAAATAGTTCTCATGAAGAGGGCAAACCTGGCTTGGGAGAACCACATTCGTTCTCCAAACAAACACGCCATCACTACTCCATTCTAGACAGGAAAGAAGTCTCATCAGAAAAAAAAAGGCTGCCTTACAAATCAGCTTGTCTTCATGTGGGTTTCACACACAGTAAACAAAAGTGACTGGTAACCCACTATCCAAGTGAATTTTTCTGTTTTGTTCTTGGAGACAGGGTTTCTCTATGTAACCCTGGCTGTCCTAGAGCTCACTTTAAGACCAGGCTGGCCTTAAAACCAAGAGTTGCCTGCCTCTGCCACCCAAGTGCTGGGATTAAATACATGTGCCGCCACGCCTAGCTCCAAGTGACTTATTTTTAATAATGCAAAGTATTTTATTGTTATATAAGTTAGAAATACATAAAGATAAAAGCCCAAAAGAATAAAGTGCTTTGAAACATTTCAATTCCAGCCTCTGTTTGTTTTTGTTTTGTTGTTTTAATTTTTAAATTTTTAATTATTATTATTTATTACAATTAATTTACTTTGTATCCTGTCTGTGGCCCCCTCCCTCATCTCCTCCCAATCCCACCCTTCCTCCTTCTTCTCCTCCTATGCCCCTCCCTTAGACCACTGATAGGGGAGGTTCTCCTCCCTTTCTATCTGATCCTAGCCTTTCAGGTCTCATCAGGAGTGGCTGAATTGTCTTCCTCTATGGCCTGGCAAGGCTGTACCCCCCAGGGAAGGTGATCAAAGAGCCTGCCACTGAATTCATGCAAGAGACAGCCCCTGCTCCCCTTACTAGGGAACCCACTTGGAGACAGAGTCTATGAGCCACACCTGAGCAAGGGTTTTAGGTCCTCTCCATTCATGGTCCTTGGTTGGGGTATCAGTCTCTGCAGGGCCCCCAGGGCCCAGGTTTTTTTGTTTGTTTGTTTGTTTGTTTTATTTTGTTTTGTTTTGTTTTGTTTTTCGGCTCTGTTGATCCCCTTTTCAAGCTCATGTCCCCTACACGTCTTTCTATCTCCCCCTTCTTTTATAAAAAGCAGCCTACCACAGATGGCCTCTGAAAGGCTCTACTGATGAAGGTATGGAAGCAGAGGCTGAGACTCATAGCCAAACTTTGGGCAGAGCGCACAGAATTTTATTCAAATGACTTTTAAGGGCACAGCTTCATTAGTCTCCTGAATCTGAACTTGAGCATGAGGCCCTGGAGGGAGCATTTCAATAAGGTACTGGACTTCTTCGCGTTGTGTGATGTCATTGTACTGAAAATAGAAGACCAAGGCCACGACTGTTAGCCATACGTCAAAGACTATCTGTCCACAGGAATTAATGAGACAATGCTTATCTACTGTAGACTGAAGAGAAGTCCTGGTATGGTAATGTTATGCTTGATGTTGTTCTCAGAGACCAGTAATGCATTCAGCCTCTTTAAGATCTTGTGAATAAAGACTTCTATTGAGACAAGACTAAAAGCATACACGAAAGACAGGACTAAGAACAAATGACAACTTGGTGCAATAAAATTATACAACCTGGTGACAAGAATCATATCCTTAAAACAGAAGCGTGGAGAGAGAACCATAGTATCACTATTACATGAGGGCCTGTGAAGGGGCTAATAATTACCCAGCTCACAAGCTAACAAGTTAATGCAGCTCGGTTTCACATACACTTGCTTAAGTGGGGGTCAAAAGGACTTTGCTCCTTAGAATCGGAAGCAGTAGCCAGACCATTTGCCAACCCCACATCAGAAGCCTCTACCTCTGTAGTGAAAAAAAACCAGTTTTCTATCTTAGAGGAGGTATGACCTTGACCTTCAGAGTTGCTTCCTGCAAACAAACCTTGACAAATAGCCCAGATAAGGAGTGGCCAGCTCCTTGCAACTGGCATAGCCAGCAAGATCTGTGGGCACACAAGAGAGGCATGAGGGAGTTTAGCACAGCACTGGCCCTGTTCCACTAGTGCTGGCCTATAGATCTGCAATGCAGCAACTTAGTATGTAATTTTTTTCTCTTTTAAACAAGGGGGTCTTGTTCCAATGACTAAGGGGGACCATTAGGGCTCACTCCTGTTCACAGATGTCACTCTGAAGGTGCCTTTATTAAATAAATCTCCTTAATGAGTCCTTAGTGAGCGTACTATGATAAGTAGGTCAAACCTGGGTGAGAAAGAGAGAGAGAAGATTTAGTTATTTTTTTTTTCATCCTTTTCAGAGCACTGCCTGGTTTTGTAATGTTGAAATCAGAATATTTCAGCCTGAGGAAGAAACTTTCGCTACTTCTCAAAGAGCTCACAATCTGCCACATAAATCAGAGTGATGTGGTGAGTTGTGATAAGCACGGTCACCCATGTGCAGTCCCATCAAGTCCTTTGTCCTCCCCGGGAGAAGAGGAAAGGCGGCTTTATGTCATCTCACAATATCAAATTATCTGCTATTTTTTAATATTGAACATCTTAAAGTCATATCTGGGGTTGTTCTGTGAAAAGTGAGCCAATGAATAATTTAGAATGGTATCTTTGCACCTTTTCCTGCATATAAAAAATGTAATCTGACTTAATTGTATGTTGCCATGATAACATTAAAAAAGTCCCTAAGGGATAACTGGGACATGCCCAGCTTAATGAAAAGTCAAAGGACATTACTTGAATTTATATGCACTCAATTCTCGTGGTCACGCTGCATATTGTCTAGGTTCTGGTGCTGGCCTCCCTCTCTGGAGAACATGGAGTGCCTAGAGGTGTCTGTGGTGCCTTGACATTGCTCAAACAGCTAATTAACTGCTTATCATAAATTTCTCATTTGGAAATCAAGAGGCTTATGGAAATCTGTTGGAATCACAAGTTGGGATCCATGCAGCTTCACTGTTTATTAAAGTCAGAATCCTTTAGATAGTGACAGTTTTTTTGCTTTAGTTTTGGTTTTGGTGCACACGCACGCGTGTGTGTGTGTGTGTGTGTGAGTGTGTGTGTATGTGTGTGTATGTGTGTGTGTGTTTCCTTGGTCCTAGGGTATCCATAACTTTGAAAGCCACGCCAGGCATTGAAACAATGGCATTTACAACAACAAAGTGATATTCCTAAAGGAAAACCATGCAATAGAAGCAAAAATTACCAAGGTAAAACATGTCTTTATTGTGAGAAACTCCACTCAGAGCTCGTAGAGTCAGATGGAGGAGGTTGCCAGTGCCATTTTTGGTGGAGAGCTAGGTGCTGTAGTAGACAATCAAGTCAAAAATCTAGGCATAAACTGGAGGCTAGTGTCAGGCAGTCCACGTCATGAGGGTTCAATGAACAAAGAAAAGGGTGAGAATGCACATTCAGAATGTCAAAGAGACTTGGTTGAACAGTACTTGAACAATGGAAATCCCCTTAGTTTCAGCTCAAAAACCATTGCTTCTAGAATGTGCATCCCTCAGGAAACAGTCCCTCCTGTCTCAGCAATGAGCCAGTACTTTTACCAGGCGCTGTCATGTACTGACATAGCATTGGGTTTGAAGGCTGCTTAACTTTCCTTTCATGCTTCCTCTCACTTTCCCCTCCCTCTCTGAAAACTCCTGCCTCATATACTAGTCTTCCCTTTTATAGCCATATTCTGGTCCTGTCCTCTCTTCTCTTCTAGTTCCTCTCCTATCTGTATGCTTTCCTTTTATCTGCCTACCTGAAATATGCCTGTTCATTAGGCACAAGTCAATTGCTAGCTCCTTTAGAAGTTGCTTCTAGCAATTTCTGATTGCCATTCCCTCCACCAGAATTCTTTATTCCTTCATCTTTGTAATTATGAGGTTTTTTTTTCTCATCACAGATTATAATACCTAAAATGATTTTGACTTTGTTTAAGCATTCATGTTAATTTCTCCCTAGCTCACCGGGTTATAGCTATTTTTTGAGCTTAAATACCATCTTTTCCTTCTTCTTCTGACAAAATGGAAGACAGTACTCTAAACTCAGCATATGCCATATATATATAAAAGGGATATATATGTATATCCCTTTTTCAGTGTCACAGTGTTGATTTTGACTTGAGTTCCTCTTTGTTCTTGGGGCATGTAAATGTCTCCTCATCTTTCCCAGGTAACAGTCACAGTAAGTCCCAACTTAGTCTCTACAAATGATGGAGTGAGGTCTTAGATTAGACAAATGAATAGATATAACACCACCAAATTGAAAAAAAGACTCAAACCTGCACCCAAATCTGATTTCCCTGTTATCTTGATTAGAGACAAGGAACTTCACTGCTAGGTCAATAAGGAAAATCCAGTACAGTGGTCTAGCCCTCAGGCGCCATTGGCTTTCCAACAACCAAATGTTCTTAGAATCATGACAACTATGAGGTATTTCTGGCTCTCCTGGACCCATGGCTTTGGACAACCCTAGCTATAATGAAACCTCACAGGTAATTGCCCCGTATGGCCATCTGCTTCTAGAATATTTCATTGGCGACTCAGTCCCAGAGAAAAATTGAGCTCAATTTGGAACCTTTGTGGTCAGAGTTCTTTGTTACAAAGAAGTGAAGTTCTGGCTTGTTTTTCTTGAGTGTGGTGGTGCTGTTTGGGAAGGTTGTAAAAACCTTTAGGGCATGGTGCATCATTGGAAAAAGTAGGTAATGAGGCTGGCCTTGAGGTTTTACTTCCTGTTTCGTCTTACTTTCTGTTCCTTCTCCACTCACTGACTGCACATGTAATGTGACCAGCTACTTCCCATCCCTGTCATCATGAAATTCTACCACAATGGACTCTATCACCTCAAACTGAAAGCCAACCTTTCTTCCCTTGAGTTGTTTTTTTCCAGGTGTTTAGTCACAGCATTGAAAAAAGTAACTTATTCCAATGAGGATCCTCTTGCACAGGTGACAGCCTGAGGTACGTCTCCTTACTTGTCTCCTTTGTGAATGTTGCATACATATGTGCATGCTCACACATTGTCACAAGTAAATCGTATGTACCTTAACTCTTTCCCTAAATAAGGGTAACAGAGAGGAGAGTGGAACAAATATCAAAATTGATAAAGTTAAATTTCTGAAGGATTTGAGTTCATGGCAAGACTGATTTTCCCCCAAAGCACCACTGTTTTCACAGGAGGACTTGGGTACCTTGGATGGCAAGTTCTAATGAGTTTGTGGTGAGGACAGAGAAAAAAATAGCTCTCTCTGGGGGCACAAGAAGTCTTCACTTCTCCATGTCAGCTCAAATTAGACACAAGTGTGACTTCTGAGAACTGGTGACAGCAAAGCTGATTGCATTGAGTAGCAGGTCCAAACCATAACAATAAAGTCCAGTGACAACACTGTGTGTTCACAAATATTCCTCCCTCAGCAAACCCAGAAAGTAGACATCATAATTTCCCTCATTTTCTGGATATGGAAATAGACTCATGGGGATTAGGCAATTTTTGCAGATTTGCAGAGTGGTGGGAATATCCATTTTACAGTGGAAACCTCACTCTGATGATGTCCATGGTCTGTCTTTCCTTCCAGGATGCAGTCCTGTCTCTTATTTGGAACCTCCAACTAAGAGCCAAATCTTGCAGCCTAACAATTGCCAGTAGCTCTTCACCTTCTCAACAGGCCTAGTGCCAGCTGCTGAGGCAAGAACACGTAGCAGCATCTTAGTCATCTTCGTTCCTTTATATAGATATTTGTGTTTGAAAAGCATTGACAATATCACTAGTAAGACACCCGCGGCGGTAGAAGAGAGGGATGGGAGCCTACCACAGATCTCCTCTGAAAGACTCCACCCAGCAGGGGATCAAAGCAGACTCATAGCCAAGCTTTGGGCAGAGAGCAGGGAATCCTATGGAAGAGCAGGGAGATATGATACAGAGGGGACAGGAGTCTCACAAGGAGACCAACAAAGCCAAAATGCTAGGCCCAGAGGGAACTTCAAAGACTGATAGATACATCAACCAAAGACCATGCATAGAGAGGACTTAGAACCCCTGCTCAGATATAACCCATAGACAGCTCAGTCTTCATGTGGGTTCCCTAGTAAGCAGAGTAGAGACAGTCTCAGACATGAACTCAGTGTCTGCTCCTTGATCAATTCTCCCTGGTGGAATAACATAGCCAGCCCACATAGGAAGAGGATCCAGACAGTCCTAATGAGACCTGATAGGCTGGGATCAGACAGTAGGGGAGGAGGATTTCCCCTATCAGTGGACTAGGGGAGAGGGATAGGGGAGGAAGAGGGAGGGAGGGTGGGACCAGAGAGATCAGAGAGGGGGCTACAACTAGAATACAAAGTGAATAAATTGTAAATAATATTAAGAAGAAGAAGAAGAAAAGGAGGAGGAGGAAGAGGAGGAGGAGGAAGTGGAGGAGGAAGAGAAGAAGAAGAAGAAGAAGAAGAAGAAGAAGAAGAAGAAGAAGAAGAGGAGGAGGAGGAGGAGGAGGAGGAGGAGGAGGAGGAGGAGGAGGAGGAGGAGGAGGAGGAGGAGGAAGAGGAAGAGGAGGAGGAGGAGGAGGAGGAAGAGGAAGAGGAAGAAGAAGAAGAAGAAGAAGAATGCAATAACCCAAACCAGGGTCTTCTGCTACCCAGTAAATGTTTAATCACAGAATTTAATTCTGCTTATTTCAGTTACTCTTTGCATAGATATGTACCCAGGAGCAAATCAGGCACCTCTTAGAGGAAGTCTGTGAAAGTGGAACTTAGATGGAAGCTCTATAGAAGGTAACAAAACAGATGTAAAGAGTTATGAAATGTTCCCCAAAGGCTCATGTTACAGGGATGGTCCCTAGCCTGTGGCATACCAGGAGACATTCAGAATTTAGGAGGTGGAGCTGAGTGGGAACATTAGGGCATTGATAGTAGGCCCTCAGTGAAGTAGTGAAGCCCTGAACTCCTCTTTCCATTTTGCACCTTGAGCAGTTTTGCTCTGCCATGAATTTTACACCATGGTAAGTTGAATTCCCAGAGACTCAAACATTATGAACAAATTTAAGTTTAATATTCTGGCTACATATTAGGCTTTAATAAATATTAGTACCCTTTACATTTGCCAATATAAATTTTAACTAGATTGTTGATTCAGGATTAAGCTACTGTGATATCTATAATATTAAAATTAACTTCAAATAACTTATAACTCAGTGTGTTACATAAAGCAAAATGATAATCTATACAAATTTTTAGATGCTGTTAATTAACACATATTTTGAGGTAGGGTCTTATGTATCCCAACCTAGTGACAACGTCACTATGCAGCAGAAGATAACTTTGGGACTTTGATATGCCTACTTATGCAGTGCTGGAGATCCAGCACCAGACTTCATGCATGACAGGCAAGCACTCTACCAACAGGACTGCATCTTCAGGCCTGCTCTGTCTTTTAACAGAACACAAAGATTGGAGCGCCTGGAATATGAGCTGGTCCACGAGGAGTAGACTAACTTTGAAACCATGATCCAAGGAAGTCTCTTTTGAAAACCCATACCAGGTATAGAATAATGACCTAATGCAAGGAAGTCAATTGCAATATGGTAGATCTATGGTAGAATTGTATAAATGCACTTAAAAAAAAAAGACCTCTGGGCATTCCTACTAGGCAATGCTAACACTTCACAATGTGATTCACTTCCATGAGTATGTATGTATCTATATAGATAGCTGTGTCCATTCAGTGGCACCATCAAGTCTATTTCATACTCTGAGTTCCAGTCAAGTGTGCTTTATGCCATCACTTTTGATGTTACTCCTAAGGCTCCAGATTCAAGTCTTTCTCAACAGTAAAATGTTCCAGAAGTTTTTGAGGATGTTCTTGGAGAAGCCTCCTGATAGCCATGACAATCAAGTGCAGCTTATACCCCACAATGCTGTCACCTATCCTCTGAGCCCTATTCACAGATCCAGTCCATCCACAGACAAGGGTATCTCTGGCCATAGAACAGGAAAATGGAGCTGCCAAAGAATGGAAGTTTTAATGCCTTGTGCTTGCCCCATTTTTCTGGAACTTGATCATGAATCCAACCAAACTTGTTCTTCCAAGAGCCTCCAGCCAACACAAGGCTGGGAAGGAGGAGGCAAGAAGAACATCTTACAAGTAAATCCTAGTTATCTATCCTCTCAGGATTATTTGCTTGACTGAAGCAAGCAGTGGACTTTCTTCTTAGACATATTTCCTGTCCTTTGGGTACAGGAACTGCTGAGATATGATTTTACTCTTGGATACTCAGAGATGTTTTGTTTCCTTTTGGCCCTTGTTTATTTTCTCTTTCCACTTCTCCCTCAGGAATCTGGGGTAGAAAATATGATATATGTGTGTACTCTCAATGTGGTCCTAGAAATAATATGTATGCATGTGTTGTTTCTCCTGAAAGGGTGAGTGAATTTCCTTACCTCAATCTGATGTGATTGGCTGCGGTTGCAGTCGTAGAGAGAGTCTAAGGGAGACTGTCAGGTCAGGTAGAGAACATGCTAGAATAACCAAGGCTTCTAAGGTGGAAAAAAAAAAACAATTTTGACACATTGGAGAATGTATCTCTGTGTGGATACTGCCGAAGTTGCCAAGCCCTCTTCCCACAGTGACAGCAGCCTCCCTCAAACCTCCAGACGCCCTGTCTTTCTGTCACATTGTGAAGAGCCAGCCCAGAGCTATATTTTGGTCTTTCTGTCAGAGAAGACTTAAGAAGTAGGAATCCCTGCCTGAGTTGCCGGCATTGTTGATGATGCTTTCGGGTATTACACAGAGGTCCTATCTAACGCAGATGGAAACAGGTGGGAGGAGGGTACTAGTTTTACCTACCCCTTCTGCGGGTAGCTCTCTGATCTTCATGTGAATATTGGTAATGTTTTTATGCCCCAAATTTGTCTCGATTTAGAAAATCAACTGACTTTATTTTAGCTTGAGATGGGAAATGAGCAGGGAGTAAAATCTTTATGTGTAAGCAGGAAAGTTAACACTAGAGCTAGTGTGGAGGTAGGAAGGCAAATCCATTTAGCCTTTCTTCTGTGCATTAGGGACCCTTGTGAGAAACTTGCAAGCAACCCAGAGAGAGAGAGAGAGAGAGAGAGAGAGCAGACAGCAGGGAGTGAACAAAGCAGATACTTAGTGCATATAGATAATATCCAACTCCAGTATCAGGGAGTGTGTGGCCAGGGAGGGCATCTCCTAGGAAACCATCAGATTATACCGGGAGAGACAGGCTTTAACATAAAAAGAGCTACAGGGGAAACAACGCACCTCGGCTAGGAACAAACTGTGTTCTGCAACGCTCCAGTCATTCCTTGTACAACAAATAGGTCTGCATTGCTCCTGTGGATATAGCTACACCCAGGGCGGGGACTCCGCTGCTTCGGAGTCTCTGTAAGAATAGCATTCTCACCTACTAGGGAAATAGGAAAAGCAGAGAGCTGACCACTCACCTTTCCAGTCCACCTTTGGGCTAGGGGCACTATCTGTAATAACAGTGCTACTGAAAAGGCATGAAACTTAGAAAGAGATTTCCTATCGGCTGAGCTGCTGCTACCTGTGGGGTCCTGGCAGCTACTGACAGATAAAAACACTCTTGGGGAAGGGAGGATTGATGACAAGTTAAGAACACTTGTTGTTCTTCCAGGGAATAGAATTTGGTTCCTAGCATACACCCTGGGTAGCTCAGAACTACCTGAGATTCCAGCTCCAGGAGACAGGCACACTCTTCTAGCACCCTCAGTACCCCCCACACATATACACATGAGTAAAAATAAAAATATGCAAGAAGGAGCACCTTGGGTAAGATGTTCAATCCTAATCCTAAAACAGGAGAGACATTGGAAGAGGGAGAAAACAGGGAACAGGACAGGAGCCACCAGAGGGCCTCTGAAAGACTCCACCCAGCAGGGTATCAAAGCAGATGCAGAGGCTCATAGCCAAACTTTGGGCAGAGTACAGGGAATCGTATGGAAGAAGGGGAGTAAGTAAGACCTGGAGAAGACAGGAGCTCCACAAGGAGAGTAACAGAACCAAGAAATCTGGGCCAGGGGGTCTTTTCTGAGACTGATACTCCAATCAAGGACTGTGAAAGGATATAACCTAGAACCCCTGCACAGATGTAGCCTATGGTAGCTCAGTCTCCACGTGGGTGTCCTAGTAAGGGGAACAGGGACTGTCTCTGACATGAACTCAGTGGCTGGCTTTTTTATCACCCCTAAGTGGAAAGCAGCCTTACCAGGCCACAGAGGAAGACAATGCAGCCAGTCCTGATGAGAGCCAATAATCTAGGGTCAGAAGGAAGGGGAGGAGAACCTCCCCTATCAGTGGACTTGGAGAGGGGCATAGGAGGAGATGAAGGAGGAAGGGAGGGTATGTTTGGGAGGAAATGAGGGAGGGGACTACATCTGGGATACAAAGTGAATAAACTGTAATTAATATTAAAAAAAATTTAAATACATCTTAGCATGTAAATCATTCTTTGTCTACTACCCTCCCTCATTGTATTTCCTTTCCTTCACTTCTTTCACACACACACAAACACTCACACACTGTGGGGAAAGAGGGTCTGCTCCACTCATCTTGTTTGTAGACTCACTTCCAGAATTCATTCATTCTTTTTTTTTTTTAATGAAATAAGATTAGAAACTAGGGAGCTGACTCATGGGTTAAGAGCACTGGCTATACTTCCAGGGACCTGGGTTCAATTTTCTACATCCTCATTGTGGCTGACAACCATTTGTAACCCCGGTTCTAGGAGATTTGATACCCTCTTCTGGCTTTTGCAGATATCAAGCATGCATGTATGCACAGATATATATGCATGCAAAGCCTCTATACACATACAATAATATTTATAAATAAATAAATAAATGACTGAGTTTCATTTAGGATATGCCTTCATTCTTCCGTCTGCCTCCATGGCCATGGGTAGGCATGGGTAGGAGGGCCTGTCATTTCCAAGCAGAGGCTCCCTGGGCAAAAGCAGCCTCCATGCATAGCACCAAGTCCCACACTGATGGCCATGGATCACACAGAGAACATAAACTGTTAGTACTCTCACTGATAACGTGAAACTATTGGTTGCCTAGCAACAGATAGGGATAGCGCAATCATAAATAAATATACTTCGGGAATAATTTTCTGAATCTTGTCATTTAGCCATTTAACAAATAAAAGCTTCAGGGGATAATGAGATTCCAAGGTTGCTGTCCCTTTCCTGAACATGTTGCTTCGATCTGGTCAGGGACATATTTCATCTCAATGTTTCTCTTGCCCAAAAGTGTCCCTTGAGGATGAACATGCAGTCCAGCACTGGTAATGGAGGACACCAAGCTGTCCTAGCTGATTTGGATCCAGAGCTGGCCTGTGGTCTGGTGACCAGAATTCTCTGGATTCATGTGATTCTCTAGATTCATCCCTTCATGACAAGGGATGTTTTACCAAGTGATGTGGAGGGAATTAAAAGGACAAATTCTTATCATGTACAGAAAAAGGAATGTTAAGAGATGTGACTGTCTTTGGTTGGGGAGATGGCTCAGTGGGTGAAGTTCCAGTTGTACAAGGCTGGGGGCCTGGGTTCAGATTACCAGAACCCACAGAAAACCAGACAGAGAAAAAGTACCATGCATGTTTTCGCACACCCACTGGGAAATGGGAGGCAGAGATAGGAAAGTCCTTGGAAGCTTGCCAGCTGCCTAGTCTGGCACACACAGTTTTGAACTACCTCTACGTTGCCGGACATGCACAGCTGTGCTCTCACAAATATGTGTGTGCAAGACAGACAGGAAGAGGGGCGGGGCAGAGAAAGAGTCAGAGATTTTTGAAAAGAAATGTAATTTTCTTAAATGAAGAGGCTATACACATAAACCAATCAGCATATTCCGGTGGAAGGACATGTATTTGTTTCAGGACATTCATTATCACTCATTACGGGAGAATAAAAAGGCAATGATTTAAGATGGGACAGATCTAGCCAAGTCCTAGAGTAGTGGCCCAGCATCTAAAAGTCAAGCCTTAACTTAGAGGATTGTTCTGAAAGATGTTGCTTCAAACTGTTGCAAGGAATATACAAGCTAAGCAACACAGGGTGCCTTCCAGTGAGCATGCACAACAGGTGCTTGATAAACAGGCCCTCCGCTGATTCCACTAGACAGAAACACTCTTGGTTGGGTTCCAGAGAAAGCAGCTTTAGGTGCTGCAACATGCTCCAGCAGCACTGAGAGAGAGCTCTACCTCGGCTTCCTTGCAAATGCAAACCAATGGTCCAGTATCACTCACTGCTAATGCTCCATGATACCAGCAGGAAAGGAGCTGCACTCAGTACTACAAAACTCTGCAAACTTGAAGCCACCCCCCCTACACACACACACTCACACTTTCTCTCTCTTCCTCCCTCCTTCCAGCTGTTAACGTTACTTTTGATTCAACCCCCGCCCCACGCATCCTCCACCCCACCGGCTCACTTGTCCACTGTCTCTCATTCCGCTTCCACCTTCAGCCTTCATCCCACACGCTCTGACCTTCCCTTCCCCTCCTCTTGCTAAATTTAGAGGAGAGCTGTCTCCCTGGTGTGAGAGGTTGGGGGCTGTGGCAGCGGGGTACTGAGCCGATCTCGAGTTGGCTGTTGGCAGTGAGGGAAGGACAAATGTCAGGAAGACCTGCTGGCTGGTCACCCTCCCTTAGCCTTCCCCCAACCCACCCCACATCAGCTCCTCAACAGTCTCTTGACAGGCAGGGGAAGGGGAAGAGGGCACGGCACGAGGGCCTTTGAAGTTTGGCTGCCTGTCACTGCAGCTCAAAGAGACCGAGGGCTTGTCAGAGCACAAGTCGCTAGGGCTCTCTGCCTTTCCCAATTAATTCAGTTGGCTCCAGAAGGAAAAGATTGTGATCTGCCCGGAGCTGAGTCACAGGCTCAGCTCGCTGGTGCGACACTGGCACGTCTTAAATCCTCAAGCGCTGGACCACAGCCATGGCACAAAAGTTTACTCTGTCCTCTTGGGGTAACTTTTTCTAAGCGCTGGCCCCAAAGGAAGTGTGCAAAGATTTCCTTCTCTTGGTCTGATCCTTGGTCTAAGTGCTTGATGGTCAAAATCAGGAATCCTGATCCTAGCTCTTCTTCCTTCTTCGGGTTTACTTTTTCCTATCCCCCAAGTCTCCCTGAAACCTTCCACCAGTCATTCCTAACAGGGTAATTAATCGCATGCAACTTCTGGTAATATATGAAAGAAAAAGCGTAGCTCCTCTGAAAGTTGGATTAAAAGGGTAGAATGAACAAGAACAAAGAACAGTATGTGTGCTTAGAAATACCATAAAGAACCTCATTGCTTTGTAGGCTGCCCTAATTACTTTTCTCATCGCTGTAACAAAATACCCGATAAAAATAATCGAGGAGGTTTGCTCTGGCTCACAGTTTGAGGGTCTAGCATATTTTTTTTTCAGGCTGCAGGATCCTGAAGCAGTTGTCACGTGGCATCTACAGATTAAAAAAAAAATAGGGGCAGGTGAATTCTTTGACTCAATTCACTTTCTCCTTTTCATTCAAAAATGAAAGGAGAATGAAAAGTGCTTATAATTTCCAGCAACACAGGTACAGTCCTCAGAAAAAGAACAGGGACCCTAAAACAAATACCCTCACTATTTTGCACACTCTTCATCTTTATAATTGTTTTCAGTTTTAATTTGAAGTGCCCCCACTCCCCTCAGTCAGTCCAGGGGATACTCACATTCATCTGTGTCTATTCTACCTTCTGTTTCCCCTTCTGGAGCTGCCTCAGAGCTGGCCTCAAGAGCTGCCTCTGGAGCTGGCACAAGCACCTAGTGGCCAAATCTATATATTTCAAGCATTTTCTCAATGAACACACAGCAGAATGGGGCAGGGGTGGGCTTAGGGTCAGGAAGAACCTTATTCTTGATCCTGGAATGGTATCAAATTGGCATCCAAAATGGGTGAGAGATAAGAAAGGAGAATATTATGTGTTAAAACTAGTCATGCCTTCAGCAACACCAAAGATTCATGGGAAAGACTTAAGGCAGAGTATCTGTGAGAAGAACATGGCATTTGTGTTCGAAAAGAATGTGATCATCTTAAGGGTAACAGTGTGCTGGGGTGGGCAGGGGGCACTGGTGCAGAATTTAGAAGTCTCAAGTTCTGGTGTGTGCCTTATTTATTGTCAATCAGCTGAGTGGTTCTCAGTGAGTCCCTTCACCTCTTTGAGCCCTGGTCTCTCAATCTGTAAAAATATGGACCATGAATGCCAAATGAGTCTCACAGGAACGATATGGGGACCAACTTCAGTGGCAGACGGGGAAGAGCTTTGTAAGGTGTGATTTGGAAGCCGTGGTTGTACAGATTGTACTAGCAAGACAGCATAAGGGCGCACAGAAAGAGTCTGAAGGAGAAGTAAGCCCTTAAAGTCATAGGCTGAAAGACAACGTGAAGTCAAGGAGCCAGGTGTGCTCTGGGTGGACGATACTGGATGAGTGATGGCTTTTGTGGAATGCCAGTACATGGAGCATGTTAGACACAGTCCTGACTCTAACCTTGAATCACTAGCATTGTTTCATTTGAACTTAGACTAGTCTAGTGAAGGACTGTTTACTTGTGTAGTGTGCCATACCCAACTCTTTTAAAGAAACACAATGTCAATAGAGTCACTGCCTCCTGAAGACGGTGGGCTTACAGAGCACATTCAGTTGACAGTGTATCTCAGTTTCCTGAGCCAGGACTAGCTGAAGTTATCAAAGGATCTGGGTCGTTCCTCTATACCAAAAGTCTTACTTCCAGCTGGAGATCCAGGTCTTGATAGCTGATCAATCAATAGTAAGTAATTTTGTTCTTTCTCCTGTCTCATGGCTTCCTTGTTTGGTCTTCCTAACATATATTTATTTCAACTTGGTGTTACTTATGTCAAAACCAGCTCTTACATGGGAGAGTCATTCACTGGTTCATTATGGCTGAATATGCAGTATTCTTCAGACAGAGCAAGACACAGAGTGATGAGGAAGAGTGTGTAAGCTTTACCTGCTTAATTAAGCAAATGACTCCTGCTCAGAGAAACAAACGCAAACTACATCCACCATGTCTGAGAGAAGAAGAGAAAGAGTGTCTAGAGATGACCTCAGCGGAGGACACTGGCGACAGGTTCCATTGTGTCAGCCACAGTGGGGTAGAAGCTGCCAGACCAACTGCTTTGTCCTGGAGTTCTTATCATACTGTCATGAGAGGTGGCAACTGTCCTTAACACTCAGACTACAGGGATCTGCACCCTCCAGGACATGTGGAAGCACGCTCTGACTTTATGTCCTCATGTAGAGCAATGGCAATGAATATTTAAAGGTATGGTGTCATAAAACTGTGGGATATGAGGAAAACACAAGCCTTTAAGGCCTGCTTGCTACACATTGCACCAGAACACGCACATTTACTGCTCCCCAACTGCTTCTTAACTCACTCACACAAATGCCACGCCCGCACACTGGCACCGTGCCCTTCACCCTGGAAGTTTAAAAGTCACAGAGAAGACATCTAAAGGGTAGAAAAGAGTGAGGCAGAGGCTTGGCTGCCTCTGCGAGATCTGAGCGAGCCCGCGGGAGCCAGCACTGCACAGCTGCCCGAAGCTTCAATGAAGTGCCGGTGAGCACACAGGAAAAAGATCTGGCCAGGCAGTGGACAGTGTCTGGACACAAAGACAACAAAGATTTCCTGTTCCATTCTCATGTTTAAGTTAATTCTCATTACAGTGCTTAGGAGAATATTTTCAACTGGAGTTGTATGACCAATGCTCAGGATTTATTTCTACATTTATATATTAAACTACCAATCTTATAACTACAGTATTTGCTGGTACATAGACACACATTATGTGTGTGCATACTTCTTCAAACACTCTGACATCTGTCATGTTCGATAATGTATATATTTCAAGTGACATTTTCGTTTCATCCTGATGCTGGCTATGCCATATCTGAACATCCCATGGGTAATGTTTCGATGGGACTAAAGTCCTATAGAAGAATTTTAATTCAGAACAAGGCTGTTCTGGCAAGAGATACATCCAAAGATATTCCAGGTCTGGGTGAGCCAGCAGGAATACAGACACACCCTTAATCCAGGAGACAGCAGCAAGCAGATCTGATTTCAAGGCCAGCCTGGTATAGAACAAGTTTCAGGTAAAGAAAAGCCTGGGTTCAGGAGTGGTGGTACACACCTTTAAACAATGAAGGTAAAGTTAGTTTCTACAAGGAAGCACCTCATGCTTGAAAGTGATGTCTAATTGAGTGGCAGAAAAGTGACAAATCAGAGAAAGAGTTGGCAGAATAGGATACACCCAGAAGAGAGAGAAAAGGGAAACTACTTAAAGGGCAATACAAACAAAGAGAGGAGGCAGTTTTACTGGGACAGTAATAGGGAGACAGGTTGCAGAGAGAGAACTCAGTGTAAAGACCAAATGAGCCAGAGAATGGGAAGGAGCCAGGAGATTAGAGCAGATTGCTTAAGACAGTTTTGAGGCCAAGTAGAACAATTCAGTGGATGAGGGAAAAGCCAGATTGGTGTAGTCAGCTGGGAGAGGAGTTTGAGCCAGAAGAGCTGAGTTGAACCTGCCAGCCCAGAGCTCAGCCAGAAGAAAGGGTGAACATATTAAGCAGTAAGTCTCAGAGGCTGAAAACTAGGTTAGATTGTACGGAGGCTGGAAGCTTCCAGGAGGAGGCCTAGGTTAGCAGAAGGAGGCAGTAAGCCTCCAAGACAACAATTGAAACAGAAGGAATTAAAGTTCCTTTTGCAAGCTCTGAGAGGAAAGCAATGTTTCTTGCAAACTTCCCAAGTTCTTGGTCATACCAGGACTACCTGTGACACCCTTCATTTTGGACACTTCTGTTATGAGTATAGCCATAGTATTCTCTGGTCACTGAAACCTAAATCAGGACATTCCTAGAATCTAGATTAGACCAACCTTGTCATCAACTAATTTCCACAGAGCTACAGAATATAAATGAGAATTTAAAACTGCATCCCACCTACCCCCCACCCCCAGCAGCCATTAAGCTGACAGGAAACATCACCCTTGGCCATGAAGTAGAGCTTTATGTCCTTGAGCTTTATGTCCTTGCAAGTCACAACGCAATGACCTTGTATGGGAATAGAAGTACAGGGCCACCATGTCACCCAGCAGCTGTGAGAATAGCCATCCTCTTAAGGACTATGAACTTCCCATGCCAGGAAAACTCTGCTGCCACACACGTACACACACCACGCCAGTGATGATGAAGCAGCAGCCAGAGGGAGACTCTGGAGGAATCATATTTTATTTTCTAAATCCTTTAGAGCTTCACCTAGTAACACCCAACAGTTGTCTCTGAGGGAGGACATAAATGAGTGAACGTGCAGGTAGATATGAGAAGTGCTAATTTTCTTACTTTCTAGGACCACAACGGCTTTTTCTTTCTAGATTTGAATCTTCTGGTTTCTCCTCTGTGAATACAGAAGGGCCATGCTCCCTAGAAGATTCCTGAACCAGGAAAGAATGCAGTCTGGTAGCTGGAATCCCTTCATATGACAGGCACATACATGCCCCATATGGCTATGGAACTCTCAAAGCTGTTCACCCTCTTCTCTTTGCTTCCCAAGTCAAGAGTCTTACCTCATCTTGCAGACAACTACACAGAATCCAAGCAAAGCAGCCAACTTTAAAGTCACTCTCCTAAACAATCTGCATGCAGGTGGCTTTGAGATCCTCCTTCATCATCTCCTTCTTCCTCCCTCTTGCTTTTGCATAATCAAGCTGCTCACTAATGCTCCTTCAAAGGTATAGTCTACATCCAAGGACTACAGAACAGCTACACATGCTTGGGCTGTGTGCTGTCAGGGATCTGTAGAGAGACAGAAATGCAGGCAGAGAGAGAAAGCCTTGAGAGCAGGCAGGCACACACCAAGCATTGAGAGCCCAGGCTTTTATGAGTAATCCTTGTCCTCTGGCACCCTTCATTGTCCCTGTCCTTTCTCTGCCCTGCTCAGTGCACAGACCCAGAAAGGAAAGCTGTCAGAGTAGACAGGCCTGGGCAGTGAGGAGGCAGCAGCAAAAACATCTCCCTGCTACTGATGTCTTAATAACCGCCAAGTTTTCAAGGAAACTTCCAACCACAAGGAAACTTCCAGACAAAATTGACTTACAGTGAAAAGCATTTACCTTGCAGTTCTTCTCCATATGTGCCTCATGAAAGCACCGTGAGCCTTTGCCTTCTGCCTTTCTGCCTTGAGTTGAAATCTTGTCAGCTTGTAAAGCAGGATGGAAGATTTACTGGTAAAGGAAAAAAAAGTGTCAGTCATCTTTCTAATTACCTCAGAACTTGCTAAGGAGGTACCTGATTCTTAGCCTGAACCCCCAAAATACCTAGTAGATCCATTAGTCTCTCTTTTCAGACAGTTCTGAGCTGACTTCATTGGGGCTATGGGCCCTCCATGGTCATGGTCGCCTCAGGATCTATACTCAATTATACTTGAGTAAGAAAAGGGCCAGATCTCATTGGGAGGACACTTAGGGACTGAAGTAACAAGATGGCTGGGGTGGACTGAAGAAAGCAGAGATATGCCTTCCTTCCCTGGGACCTTTTTCACCACAGCCTTCCTCTACCAAGGCCCTTCAGAGTCTGTCTTTCTATATCAAATCTTAAAGGCTTCTAACAGTTCAGTTCACAGACAACTATCATCCAGAAAATGGGTCTAGCTCTCCCAGACACAGAGGATCTCTCTTTTTCCTGAATTGAGTTCTGAGACTCAGGTTCTGGCTCAAAAGGTCTCTGGCCAGAAAGCGAATTCATCACTACTCTGTCTCCCTGCTCCACTTGGTGGACTGACCATAGGTGTCACACACAAACAGAGAGGCAGGTCTGTGCTTTAGACCTGTACAGAACAAGGGGTGCATGACCTTCCTCAGCACTACCCATGGAAGCTGGTGCCATTGTAACAGCCCCATTTCCTGATCTGCTAGTTATTGAAGTACACAGCTTCCTGGCAGTGACAGGAGAGAGGACCACAGTATTTTTCATCTACATCCAGGACTCAATGAGTAAAGAGCTTGGTTCATGGGCAGGAGGAGCCAGTTGGAATTCTTAGAGCGCATGTGAAGCCAGAGATAACAACATATCTACCTACCAGGTGTATCTAGAGAGATACAAGAGAACCTAGGAAGCTCACAGCAGGCTAGCCTGATTTACATAGCACTAAACTGCAGCAAAGAGACCCTGTCTCAAATCGTGTAGAGAATGAAGACCAAGACCTGAAGTTGTTATCTGGCTTCTACTACAGAAGCTGCATACTTGGACTCTTACACCTGAATGTGTACACACGTGTATATGCGCTCAACCCCCTCGCCCTCAGGAAGTATAAAAACGAACATTGTCCAGATCTGGAATAGGCTTAAGGGGCTGCCATGGCCTAGACACTCCAATTCAGAGCAAAAAGCATCATAGGGTTAAAGTCAGGGGCAACAAATGAAGGGGGTGGGGCGGGCTGGACAACTACAAAGTGGCAGGAGGGAAAGCTATCTCCGAGACTAGACACATGGTAGCCTGGGGTAAACAGTGAGCGCTGGAAAGCAGAGAACCCTGCAGACCATGGTAGGATGTTGAGGTTAGATCCAATTGTGGGGATCTCTTCCCAACTCTGGATTCAGTGACTTCATGGTGAGAGGTCACCAAGAGCAGCCTGCAGTGGGGGCAGTTCAGTGTTCAGACCAGGGAAAACTGGAAAAACAGGGCTTCCTTTCTGGTTGCTGAAAGCTCATAGCTTCCCAGGCCCGCCATACGGAAGGGCCAGGGCTCTAGTGTGGATACGGCCTACATTCAAAAATTTTTGTTCAATTGTTTCCTCAGTGAAGTGCTGCTGGGAGTGGAGAATGGTAAAGGACGGGGATGTTTAGGTAGTAAAGGTGGAACCATCATGAGTGGGTTGGCGCCTTACTTGTGGGAATGAGTTACAATTTTCTCTCCCTACAGATGCCTCCTTCCCCTATACCGTAGGCCTTCCCTATGCCTAAGGCCTTCACCAGACACCCAATAGAAACCAGCAATGTGTTCTTAAACTCCCTAAACCATAAGGCAAAATTAACCTTTTTCATTCATCAACTCCTCAGTCTCAGGTATTCAATTACAGCAACAACACCGGAGAAAGAGAAAGTCCATGAAATATGCATATATGTAGAATGGCTTACAGGCAGTTGTCTAGCTAGTGCAACTCTTGTTGTCTACCAACAAACAGTTTGAGAATTCAGTAGTTGTTCAGTCCATGAGGCTGGATGTCTTAGCTGATCTTCAGAATACATCACAATCCCGTAGAAGTTGGATATAATGCTGGTGAAGAAATGGATTTGCCAGAGCGAGAGCAAGTAGGCAAAGAGAGCATGCGTCCTTCTTTCATGTCCTTATGCAGGCTGCCAGGAAAAGGTGCGCCCCAGATTGAAGGTAGGTCTTCCCACTCCAAAAGATCTAAATTCAAATTATTTAGTGAAGAAAAATTCTCTCACAGATGTGGGCACTGCAAGCATGAGGCTGAGAGAGCAAATTAGGAGTGGCTTGAGACTTTAAATTCTCAGGACCATCCCCACTACCAGTATCCAGTCACTAGGGTTTTAGGTGATTTCAGATGTACTTAAGTAGTTCAGATGTAGTTACAACAACCAAGAATAGCCATGACGGTGTGTTGTTAACAGCAATAGAGAAGTGGCTAGGCATCCTCTGTCCTCCACATGTGTACCACAGGCATGCACCCACAGGTCCTGTCTCTACAGGAATTCAGAAAACACTCAACCTGGAACCTTAGAATGGAGAAGAAAGGAGCCTGTGGATCTAAGGCAGGAAAGAAGGCTCAGGTAATAAAGCTCCCAGAAACACATGTTGCATTTGGCGGAACCATTCATAATCTCTTGCTAACGTACCCTGACTTCAGTCACAGGCTTCCCAGACAGCTGGGTGCCTCCCCCTAACCCCCAGAATGGATGCCGAGGTGACCTTGGTGTGTATCTGTCTCCACACCCTGCTCAGGCTCCACCTCTGGCTTTGGGAAGGCCATATGTGTAATCCACAGACATTCCTTCTGCCATTCTCTCTAGATTCCTAGTTCTTCAGGAAGACAAAAGCACAACCCCAAAGCTATTTTCTCAAGAACTAAATTCTCATCAGGGACCCTTGAGCCAGACATTGTAGAAAAACTGCATCCCTCCTGATAAACCGAGAGAAGGCATTTGTGGGCTTGTTTCTGGCTGGATTTTACTCAGATTCCCTCAGACACCCACCACCCCTGACTGGCACCTCTTGTGGTGCTGCAAACCTTCCAGACCCTTCCCTGAGCATGGGGCTCATTCTCTGCAGAGCACTGGCAGGCAGCAGTTACATTATGTATCTGCTCAGCGTTCAGGCAAGAAACCATTATGTTCACGGATCATTATTGACACCCTGACATTTGTCACCTCCTTTCATAGCAGTTAAATCTTGCTTTATCTGTAAATGTCACCATGTCATTTATTCATGAAAGGGGTCACATTCCTGAAATAGCATGCTTCAGTTTAAAAGGGGAGCCTAGCTTTATTCGCAGCAGGTAATCCTCAAACAAACTTTACTGCTGATAAATGCGTTTTTATTGGAGTTTCTTGGCCTCAAATGACATCCTCAAATGTAGAATGCAGCTCTGTGTTTGTGGAAATAAAATCTGAATGTTGAACAAGAGAGAAAACTGTTGAGACTAGAAAACACGGAGCTTTTCTGTGGCCATATGTACTGAGTTGGGTATAAGCAGATTTGAACATTTTGAGAGCAAGCCATGATTTTAATAAAATTGTTATGCTTCGGGAAACATGGCCTTTTTGAATCATTTATGTCACCAAAACTTCAATGAGATCAGGGGGCTTTTAACCTTCCTGAGTGGATCCCTTTGTTAAGAACCTTAAAAAAGGGGTTCCCATCCCTCTTGCCCAAGAACATGGGGTGGGAGAGGTAATTCACTCAACCCCAAAGCTTATGTTTGGAGCAGGGGAAGCATTTCTTCCCTTTGCAATGTTTACCCAAAGTTCACTTTCAAAAGGCCTATAACTGCATAATTTATAGTCCAACACAGACACTTTTCTGAGAGAGGGGAAAGAAGCATCAACAGTAATTAACAGGTATTAATTGATCTATATCTACCTGAAAACCACACAAAACAGGACATATTGCCACTTAAACTTTAAGGCCCTGTCAGCTGCATCATTAAAAAACTTCCCCTTCGCCAGCAGCTAATTAAGAATTACCTGGAAAAGGCTTTTCTTTGTGTGCAGTGGGGGCCGCTTCAGCTATCTGGCTGGAATTCTTTTTTTTTTTTTCCTAACCCACTAGTTCTAAAAGTGAGACCATGAACTGAAATGGCCTGAAGAAGGTTGTTAAAAATGTAAGTACTCCCTCCCTCCCTTGGATCTCGGTTCAGAATCAGGCACCTGCATTTTAATACACCTCCCAGGTACTTTTTTACACACATGCTGAAATCTTAGCGCCAGCAGCTCTGCTCCAGATCTTTTGTTCTCTGTAGCTACCCTTGTGCTCTGGTCACACTGTGGTTAATAGGATGTGGGTGTTCTTCAGTGTAAGCAAATACAGAGGCACTGACACTTCCTGCATAAAGCTATTCACACACCCCAAGCTCCTCCCAGGAGCGGGCTACACATGTAAATATGTAATATGAGTGGAGGAGGTGGGAGAGAATGGTAAGATGACATCGAGGTCCTTGCAAAAGGTGATCGAATGCAATTAAAGCTGCTCATTCTTAGCAAAGGAAAAGTGCCTGGTAGAAAGACTTCCCCAGGTGCTAATGAGATCCGTTGTGAGTGTGATAGAGGTGGCAGTTTCAAATGTCACAGCAAAAAGCTGAGCTCCTGTTTGTAAGCACAGGGCAGGGCCATGGTCCTACGGCTAGCACCAACTCAGACAATGACTTCATTAGCTTGAAGGGGTCATCAGTGTCCAGCCTGGCAACAGTGGAATGGCCTTACATGGCTTTTAACAGTGGAATGGCAGTATGGACAGCCACTAAAAAGGACTGGACTGTTAACCAACAAAACACAGGCTGTTGGATGGTACATTTGATAGGAGGGGGGAAGGGAACATTGACCTAAATGTTTTCCCTTTTTTAAAAAAAATACTAGGGTCTTCCTGGTTGTTTAACTTCTTTAGGAGTATAGATTTTAATGTGTGTATCCTATATTATATGTCTAATAACCGCTTATGAGTGCGTACATATCATGTGTGTCTGTTTCTGGGATACCTCACTCAAGATGATCTTTTCCAGTTCCCAACATTTGCCTGTGCTACCTCAAGATCCAGCTATACTACTCTTAGACATATATCCAAAATATGCTCAACTATACAACAAGGACATTTGCTCAACCATTTTTGTAGCAGCTCTATTCATAATAGCCAGAATCTGGAAACAACCTAGATGTCCTTATGTCCTTCAGTGGAGGAATGGTATAGACATTGTGGTACATTTACCCAATGGAATACTACTCAGCAATTAAAAACAAGGAAATTTGCTGGCAAATGGTGGGAACTTAAAATACTATAACAAGCATATAAAACAATTTTAACCCTTATTGTTCCTTCCCAGTTCCTCTGGACTCTTCCTTCTTCTTCTAAAAAACTCCTACTGCTGTTTTCATCTTTGTATGTGGATTTTTCTGTTTGATGATGATGGTGGTATTAGTGGTAGTCAGGTGTGTGCTTGCATTGTGTGTGTGTGTGTGTGTGTGTGTGTGTGTGTGTGTATCACTGAGTTTAATTAAGATTGCTTGCATAAGTATGGAGCCATTTACCGACATGTGAACAACCTACATGTTGCTACAACATGGAAGAAAATAGACTCCCCCTCTCTTCCACCATTCATTAATTTCCAGTATATCCTCAGGGAGGAGTAGAATTTCAAAAGCCCTCCCGTTCCCATGATGGAAGGTTGACAGGATTCATTTTGAAGAACTCTTCTTCAGGTAACTAAAATTGCTATGAACTCACAAGGGCAACAGGCCTGTCATTCCCAGCATTCCTTCCCATTCTCCAGTTCGTAGAAGTTTCCTGAGCCTTTGGTGAGGTGTGTCACATGCTAGACCTGTGAAACAAAGGGACAAGTGTGGTAACAGTTGCTAATTTTAGGGCACTGTAACCATATTTCATCAGGTCATTTGTAGAAACCAGAATTTCTCCTCAAGCCCCCAAGCAAAAGGCCTCTGAAAGACTAGTCCTGTGGCTTCTCTCTATCTCAACACAGTCACTACAGACCTATGTAGGGCTGAACCTAAAACTCATAGGTAAGCCTCACTCCACCATTACCTCCATGTCTGTTCTCTTTAGCCTACGGAGGAAAAACCTGCGTAAATTCTTAATTGAGTCAGAGCTGCTGAAGTGTCCTGGACCCCCGTATTTCATAAGCATCTCCCATCATCTCTGAGCATGAGTCAACCTTCATCCTGGGTTCCATCCAGGCTCGGAGCCACCGCTGACAGTCACAGCTCAAGGACAGAGTCATCATAGGCCCTGAAGTGCCAACCATGGCCTTAGTAGATGGAAAGCTCTGGACCTCTCCATTTGTCCTTCTGTACTTGAGCAGCCATGGTCCCTTCTGTGACCTTCTCACACGTCTGTTTCAACCTCCCTTTCCATTAAACTTAGAAAATTCACTTTGAACTAATCCTATCTGCCCAGAGACCGTCACTGCAATGAACTTTAAGGCAAGGAAAAAAAATTTGGGATCAATTTCGCAGTGAAAATCAGGTTATCCCAACTCTCTAAAGACCTGCTCATTGCTTCCATCAGCTTACCTACTTCTGCCAACCTCAGAAGCCCTCGTGTTTAATAGGGCATAGTTTCTGATCTGGAAGAGGCTCCACTGCAACTATGATGGCGAAGTAGTTATCTTGGGGATCTCCAAAAGTTCAGAAGACTATCAATTCAGACCTTAAAGACCCCATATTCTCTGCTCCAGGAGTCTACATTAGCTACATGGCATATGTAATATACAATATAATATATAATAATATATACATATAACATACATATTTAATAAATAATACATATAATGATCTGAATGAATGCCCTCATCTTGCTAAGCCTGTTTCTTAACAAATAAAGAGGCTATTGACCTACACAACTCGCCATTAAAACTAGTGCCAATACACATGTCAAGCACTACGCACAGTGGGACCAGCACACAGTAGGCACGCACATGAATAACTTTTCTTCAACTGTGGTCTTCTGTTCCCACGTGAGAGGAGGATTTTCCTAACTGCAAACTGGCGCATCCTTAACTTGCTCGAAGTCCATAAGAGAGTAGATTAACCCCTGGCTCCCTCAGGTTCCCCATCTGTGGACAGTAATTGCTGTCCCTCGAGCTACCCAGCTCTAGTTATCATTGAAAGCAAAGCATGCAGCACATTTCAGGATGTCTGGGAGCTGGACGGAAGACAGTTTCTTGAGAGGTACGGGGTGGGGGTACTATTATGACCACAGGATTGAAAAGACAGCTCTATTTTCTACTCTGTCTTTCTATTAAATTGAACTTCAGGCCTGGAAATTAATATCCCCGCTGCGTTTTCGTGAGGTGGCTCTATTTTTACAAGCACCACAGACTCAAGCCCTAACCTGTTATGCTGTGGCCTTTCACTGGGCTTGTGCATCAGGGAATCGTAATTCAGGGCCAGCCTCAGCTATGGAAACCTCCATAGGCCTTTTATGACATGAGTGCTATTGAATATTCTATAAAGTCTCCTTGGAAAACTGGCCCACATTTCTTTATAATCTCCCCAGACTGTTTCTGAAGTCTCTCTATAGATTTTTTTACTCTGAAAATCCATAGTGTTTCTTAATAAGGATTCGAGGATCTTGGAGAGGCTAAGGCTGGACTGGGTCTCCAGGGGAGGCTGAGGTGGGGCAGCCAAAGCTATTCTGTTGCTGTTAAGCCCATGGATGAAGAGCCTGAGCCCAGGAGCCTGTCAGCAGGATGCAGTCACTTCCAGGCAGTGGAGATGAAAGGAGGAATTTAGGAGCTGAGTGGTACCCACCCCTTCTCACCACCGGATTCCAAGTCTCCTAACCTTGAGAAAGAAAAGACCAGTGGCTAGGACAGGGAACATGCTGCTTTTTCAAAACCTTTAATTCTCTAACTTTTCTTCTCTTATAAGAGACCCTCCCTATTTCCCGCATTCCTACATCACCTCTCTGCTTGCATGAAACACAGCATCGCTATGTACAGAAAGTGCCCATCTGAATAACATTCTGGACTAGGATTGCTCTCACAATGCGTAGTCTTGTTGGAAAATGGTGGAGAACTTGGCAAAGACTCACCTTTCTCTCTGACATGGAGAAAAAGTGATTCAAGGTCTGGCTTATTTTCCTTGCTAGTAGTATTCCCAAGAAGTCCAGTGTGCCACGTGTCCACATCTGACGGAATTCTTTCTCTTTTCTGAAATATAAACGCAGTATAAACCTCTGGCCAGCAGAGCTGCAGAAAGCGCTGCATGGCTTTGTGTCTTTCCTTGCCTGGCTTCCTTCTTCCTGCCTCCTCCACCTCTGTGAGCTTGGACTTATGTTCTCCAATTAACGTGGCCAAGCTTCTATCCCAAGCACAAGAACTTTCCAAAGGACCTAGGTGCTCATACCTGTGACTTTGCTGAAAGCAATAATTAGTTAAATTGGTAATTGGCCCATTAGGGGCACAGATGCCTCAGGAATAGAACTTCTGTGAGCTTTATTTCTGTGTGATACCATTCTCCTTAACCACAGGGCTTGGTATTGGATAGGGATTCTGTGTGGAGCTGTGGTCTAATTGAGTATATTACAACCAGAAATGAACCTGTAATTCCTACTCCATCCCTTCCTCCAAAAAACGGTTTTCATTTTCTTTTCCAAAGAGTAAGCTGAGAGTTACATCTCCTGAAGTAACTGCATTTTGAAGAAACCCTATAAAGCATCATACACCCATCCTTCAAACTTTTACAATTTCAAAACTCTTTCACAGGCTGTACTTCAGATGATTCTCGTAACAAGTCTCCAAAACAAGGATGTGGACAGGGTTTCAGTGCAGTGGACATTCAACACACAGGCCAAACTCACACAGTCTGTTCCTTGACTTTCTTGGCACTTTCTCAATGAAATCAGGCAGAGTTTCCAGCCAAGGGACTCAATGGCACCAGACTTAAGTGCTTATTATTCAGTAGAAAGACTGTTCTTAACCAGATGATACATGTCTCCTGTACATAGTCTACAGATAATACCCATAATCCAGTATTATCAATGGATCACTTTCCTGGGAATGAAGGGCCTGCAGCCAGGCCTGAGATAAAGGCAGTTTTGTAACAGTCCCAATGGGAACCGTAATTGTCTACCTTCAACTGTGCTTGTGGGGTCTCTGTGCTGCAAGCTGTATCCAAGGGTACTACCAAGGCAAGAAAGGGAAAGGATCAAAGAGTCACATATCTCTTATCCAGGAAAAAAAAACTGCTCTGACAAAGGTATCACAGAGGCTTCCTGGAGGAATCACTGCAGGAAACTAAGATCTGAGAGAGGGGAAGGAGTTCAGCTCAGCACAGGTGTGATGTCCACTTGACCTTGTCCACATTGTCATGTCAGATCATCAGAGCAATAAGTCCCCTCATTTTACAAAATGCCTAGCTTCACAGCTGTTCTAGCCTTCTATCCCTGGGACTATCTATAGACCCAGCAGGGATTCTGAGACCTTCCTCAGAGGTTCTCCCTTACCATCTGGGGAGGAGGCTAGAGTTAATCAAAGGAGGAAGAGAAGAGAAAAGGCAAGAGGAAAAGCCTGCAGGACAGACTGAAAGAGGTAGAAACACACTTCACCTAAATCTGAGATTCTGTTCCCCACCCAACTGCAGGCCAAAAGGAGAACCTGGAAAGCAGACTCAGAAACATCCTCCAAAGCACAATGATCCACAACCACTCTTTTATCTCCTCCCACCATCACCAAGTTCATGTCTGACCTCAAAGGGCCACCAAGGTCCAAAGCAGCATCCTTTTCTTCCCATGATTATTATGGGTAAGGGGACATTGACAGAGCAAGGCACAGATTAGAACTGTCCTCCTCCAAAGTCACACAGATCTCTTTTCAAGAGTGGGTCCAAGGTGAAGACAGAGGCTTTTGGCATTCCCCTTACATGCTCTCTGCTTTCCTCCTTTAGTTGTTCAATCGCACTTGGTGTCTCCACATGAATTTTAGTGTTAATCATTCATCATGTAACTACCCTCCTTAGACTGTGTTCAATGTGTTCTTCTCCCCTCCTCTCCAGGGGCCCTTAAAGAGACCACAGTCTGAAAAGAAGAGATGTATGAGTAAGTCCATGTGACAGTAAAATCAAGAACAGTCACGTGGAAGAAAATAGCTGACTCTGCCTGGAAGACTGGGGCTAAGACTTTGCAGAGGAGCTGGCAAAGGACAGGCAGGAGTTTGCTGCAGCTGAGGCAAGAGTACCCCAGGGACACTTGTTCATATGGATGCACACACGTGGGAAGAACCAGACCCAAGGCAGTGGCTAGAAAATCAGGTGTGTGGTGGGGTGTGGGGGTCTAATATGTGGATGCAATGCTGATGAGCAAAGCTCATATTATCTTCAGGGGCCATGCCTTTTACACCTCTGGCCTTCTCTAGCAGATATTACCTAACCTAGAAATCATGTGCTCCCCTATTTCTCTTTCTCTCTCACTTTTTAGAAACGGTTGCTTGAACATGTTAAAGAACTAAATGCCTTAGGAGGCATCAGATTAAAAATAGTGATAATAATCACAATTCATCACTAAAAAGAAGCCCTCCCTCTCCTGCATAGGTGAGTCTTGGTAGGAGAGTGGAGAACAAGCCTGTGCTGAGGCATGTTCACATGCACTCATGACCTATGTGCCCCCATTAGTGCCCAAGGCCATTTTCCATGCCTACTTAAGACAAGGAATGGCTATGCACCTTAAATTCCTGTCTGACTCTGGAATGGAAACAGAGAAAGACAGACAGACTGACTAGCTTATCAATAAGTCAGACAGGCCAACCACAAAGATACAAAAAAGAAAGGGGGCCAGGAGATGTAGAAAGAGAAAGCCAAAGTAGACAGAAGGAAGACCAGTGTTCTGATATCAGAGAGGCAAACAGGGAACAGAAATGGACAGAAATGAGCAGACTTACTTTTCATTTTTAATTGATTTTTATACTTCATTTAGCATACAAAATAATGAGTTTGACATTTCACATACACACACGCATCTTAGTACATTGCTCTAATTCAACCCAGGTAGCCCTCCCCTCTCCTTCCTCCTCATTTAACATCCCTTCTCTGACTTAAAGTGGTCCCCCTTTCCATTTCACCTCTCTCTCCCTCTTGCTATGTCTCTGTCTCTCTCTCTTTCACTCACTCACACACACACAGAAAGACAGGGGTTAAATTTAGATGTTACATGCAAGAGGAAGCCTGCAATGTTTTCTCTTTGCCCTTCAGTTATCCCCTCTTGTTCCTTTCCCTGACCTATGGCCTTTTCCTCTGCCATCACGGCCCCCACTGCCATATCATATATTCACATACATGATAAATGTACAAGAATATATACCACATGCACATGAGAGAGTTACTGAAAAATAAAGTAGCATGTTCCAATAAGACAGAAATGTTTGAAGATTTTAACTGATGAATAAACACAGGAGTGAAAGAAGCATTAGGAAAAAGAGGATCACTCACTACCAAAGTTTTGACCACCAAAGAAGAACGTGCAAAATGAACATGAGAAAGATTTGGTTGGTACCATGCTAACTGACTTAGCACCTCTATCCAAGCAGGCCCCACCCAGAGGGTCAAAGTGGTATCAGGCTCTGAAGCCAATGACTTGCCAAGCTCACTACCCTCCCAGATTGCTAAGGAAGTCTTGGAAGGGTCTGGCAGTCCTATTGGCAGGTTAGAGAGTAAACAGACCCACTTCCATGGAAAGCTCGCTCCTCTTACCTTGAAAAACTGCATGCTTGCATTTTTCTACCATCTGTCAGAAATCTCTCTCTGGCTTACCGACATGACAGGTTTGAACTTTTTCAGCACACACTCTTCTTAATGTTCTTTCTCCAAAGGCCTGAGCTCTCTGCAGCCCTAATGTCTGGGCATTTATCCCCACCCTCTGCCTGCACCTGCAGACACAGACTCCCAGGCCACCCTGTGTCAGATCAGCATCTTGTGACAGGGCCTCTCACTGAATGATCCTTGCACGTGCCAGTGGTCACAACCGAGAGATCCTGAATGAACTGCCCTGGTTCTTCCCTGAAGGGCCTTTGAGAGACACAAGGATCAAAAGTAAGAACAATAAACACAGTGGCATGAAGACAGGAAAGGACAGAAAACCTCATATTTTCACTAACAAACACATTGCTCCCCGCACGGTAGACGTGTCTCCTACTTTCCGTTCAGTTTCTGTGATAAAATGTCCTGACAGAAAGCAACTCGGTAGAAGAAGGTGTTTATGTGGCTTATATTTTCCAGTTATAGTCCATCATTTCAATGAAGTCAAGGCAAGAACTCAAGTAGCGAGTCACCACACATCCTCAGTCAAGAGCAGAGAGAAACAAATGGATCCTTGCTGACTGCTTCTCTCTGCTTTCGGCTTTCTCCTATTCTGTGTAATTCAGGGTGCCCTGCCTAGGGAATAATGTCCCCCTCCATGGGCTGGGCCCTCTTATCTAGGGTAGCAATCAAGACAGCCCCTCGCAGATGTGCCCATAGGCCACTTTCTTGTAGACTTTCTTCTCAGGTGATTCTAAGGTGATGGCAACCTGACATTTAATGAGCACAATGTCAAGTATATGTGTATATATACATATATGTATAAACATTGAATTTGGAGCACAAACTTAAACCCAGAAGCATATGGGGGACCACTGAAATTAAAAAAATATCAGTTAGTGTGTCCATACCCTATAGAATACAGAAGGGATAGTACCGTCTTGTTGAGTGACTTTTCCTAAGGAGACATGAACAGACATTTATTCACCCCAGTTAGGGCACTAACAACCTACCAAAGGAACAACCCCGGAGCCTAGCTTAGTGAACACTGAGTTTACTGGAATTACTTAGAGAAGCATGGGTAAGGGGTCACTTACAGGAGCATGGGTGACTCAAAAGCAGCTACATCACTGAAAAGTCCATGTCAGCCTGAGCACACAGCTCATGAGAGCTGCACCCTGGATCTCTCAGCAGTGCTTGCAGGTAGCTGGACCTTCCCTTTCGAGGAATCTCCCGCCATCCAACAATTGCCACTGCAGATATGACTTTAGGGAGGACCTTATGACTCCGGAAACATTAAAGAGCGTCTTGGTGCTTGTTAACATTTCTGATCCTCTGGACCTTGCATGTTTCATTTATCTCCAGAGTCTAACGAGTCTCGGTGTTTTAGTTTGGAAGAAAAGTCTATACAACAGGCCTCCATGCTGTTATCCACGGACTTACCGTTGTGTCTAAAAGTAAAAGCATACTGAGCATGTTTTGCCTGATCCCACATCAAATAAAGAATTGCAAACCCGAAACCAAGAAGTAGCGTACAGTGGAACAACAACAACAAGAGAACTTGCCAGGAATAGCGCAGCGGCTTGAATGAGAATGCCTCAAAAGTTCTGCTATTAGAATACTCAGTCCCCAGGGAGTGGAACTGCTTGGAGAGGTTTAGGAGGTGAGGCCTTGCTGGAGAAAGCCTGTCGCTGGGGATGGGCTTTGAGAGCATAAAGCCTTACCTTACTTCCAGTTTACCAGACTCTCTGCTCAGCACTTGCAGTTGAGGATGTGAGCTTTCATCTTGCTGCTCAAGCTGCTATGCTTGCCTGCCACCAAGCCTCCCCTGCCCCCCTTCACGGTGGATTCCTATTGCTCCGGAATCCTAAGTCAAAACAAACTTGTCCTTCTATAACTTGCCTTGGGCGTGGCTTTTCATCACAGCAATGAAAAGTTAACAAATGAGGTGGTGTAGGGTGGGAGCTGAATAGTGTGGATTTCATGATAGAAGGTCCCATCTTGAGAAGATTGGTTCTACTGAAGACCAAGAGCTTCCAGGGCTAAGGAGGGACTGCAAGTTCTGCGGAGCAGGTAGGAAGAGCAAAGCTCAAGGAGGCCATAAAGCCAAGAATAGAGGCGAGGGTGGCAGGCACCATCTTCATTGTTTACCGTGAGCAGAGACACTTCAGCTAAAATGGTGCGCTGACTGCTCTTAGGAAGCAGAGCTGGGAACAGGACACATCTCTCCAAGAGTTCTAGAAAGTATGTGTGCACAGAGGCAGCTGTACTCTGTGAGTGGGAATACACCTCCATGGGCAGCCCCTTTCCCAGATATATCAGAGAGGCAGGGTACCCTGGAACCTGTGGGAGAGGAGACTAGAAAAACAGCTGTTCAGAAGGCAGGCTGGCACCCCCAGCACTGCAAGCTTCCTGCCTGCAGCCTCAGCTTCACCAGCCTAAGACCTGGCCTCCCATCTCTTGAGACCTAAAGAACGAAAACTCACGTATGGCCAGAAGCAGGGAAATCACCCAACAAGCCTTGGGCATGCTACTGGATTTGGGCAGCTCCTCTGCTGAATTTTAACGAAGTAATTAAAAGCTAGATAATAGCGATGGGGCTCTGCTGAGCAACACTCGCAGACCTAACCTCTTTGATACGTTCCTGCATCAGGAAGCAACTCTGTCACTAGATGGCTTCATTAATATTCCAGCCAGATCCCGGCTCTTAAAGTGATCTATGCCAAAGTTTGTTAGTCTTTTAAATTACCTGCTGAGGCCCCCTGGAACAGAGAATGAGGAAGAGAGACATTCCATGCAAAAGGCAATGTCACAGAGGACACAGGGAAGACAGCCCCAATGTGACTGTGTGTGATTCCTTTCCAAAAAGTAGCCCAGGTAAATTCTTTTAAAGAAATTGTTATAGGGTCACTCATCGGGAGACACAGACTTGGATAGAAAACATCCCCTGCTTGGCAACCCACAGGAACAAGACCCCCATGTTTTCAAGGATACCTCTCTTTCAGGGTCGGCTTTTGGTGAATAGTCTGTGAGTAGGCAGAATAACCACAAAAAGTCTGATGTTTGGACTCCATCGGGCCCAAAGCCTTGTGCTCAGAGCCCCAGTCTTAGCCCACAGAGGCTCACTTTGTCCTTGGAGCACTGAGAAGGGCTGGCTCTTCTTGTTGTGCACCTGTTCTGTTCACTCTTGTCTCTCCTTGTCTCCTTGTTCTCTGGGGCCCTTTTGAAATCTACCCCAGTCCAAAGATTCTCATCTAATCTCAAACACACAGAGTGGAAAACATGGAATGTATCCTTAGCCATCTTTTCTCCACCTCCAGGATGATCATCTTGAAGAGTCCTTGGAAAAGGAGATCGGGCTTCTTTTTGAGTGTTTCTAAAGACAGTTAGCTCACTTCTTCACAAGTTCAGTGCAAGGCATTTAGTACTATAAAAACTTTCTGCTACTTAGGAGAACTCTACTCCTGATCCCTTAAATCGATTGAAAATTACAACTTGCTAGAGTAGTATGAGGGAGCATTATAACAACTGTCCAGTGTGAATTTTGGTCACGATAGTTGTTATGTGAAGAGGGCATGACCATACACACAAACACACACATACATACTCACACAAACATACAAAAACACATGCATAAATGCACACACAAACACATGCATAAACACATTCACATATATACACATACATACATAAACATAGACATGTATATACATACACAAAACACACAGATACATACATACAAGAAAATACACATATACACATACATACACAATACACACACACAAACACATATGTGGAGAACAAGTATAAACTGGTAAAAACTGAAGAGTCTCAGTGGGTGATCTAATGTCAGTTTCCTTCTTCAGACACTGAACATTACCTATGCCATATATTAACACACGTAGAATTCAGGCAAAGAAATTATGGGAACGCCCTATATTTCTCTATCCTGAAAAATCAGTGGTTATTTTAAAATAAGACTTAAAAAACATAGTAGTTATCTCTTGAAAGATGAGTATATGCCATGAACTATTTCAACACTTTTTAATATTTTAACTCAGTTAAATCTGACAGCCGTCATGGAGAGTTTCTCGTGTATGTTTCTCATTCTACACGCAGTAGAATCAAAGTACAAGCAGACTACGTTACCTTCCCCAGATTACATAGCTAACAGGTAATAGAACTGAGATTAGCACCCAAGCTATCTGGTACGAGAGCAGATAGCAGTGTCCTGCTTGGGTACCACTTTGCCTTAGGATGCTGTATCTGACATTAGGAAGGGGAAGAAAGCCCAATCAGCCTTAACAGACACTGTGACTGTTCTTTTAGCACTATCAAGGCAGGATTCTGCCACCATGTGCTTTCCCATGCTCTGTCTCCTTGGAGCTTCACGTCAGCCCTGTGAGGGATTTACTTCTTATATTTCCCAGAGGAGCACACTGGGAGGCTGGCTCCTTGACCCCAAATCACAGACTACTCACCCAAGGACTCTATGGCTTTCCTAGATTCATCAGGAACTGACCCAGCTAGTAGATGCTGAGCTTTTGTTAATTCCAACGGGCTCTTTCCTGAGGCTGAGATGTCCATTTCAGAGGCTACCTGGAAGAAGATGGGTTCAGTCCCTTTAGCCATCAGCATAGGCTGCACACGGGAGCAGCAAGGAGCAATGTCTGGATCCCAGCCCTGCAACAAACCGGGGGATCGGCTTCCTTCTAAGAGTGCAGGTCAGCACAAGCAGGCTGTTGTGCAAACACATGTGCCCTGAGGCCCCTGTAATGTCAAACACAAGTGGCTCACACTGTCCGTTGCCTGCCTCTATCTCATCCCAAACAGAGGGTAACAAGTAATGCACGCAGATGAGGAGGGCTTACCCAAATTTAGGAGGGTTTAGGAAGCCTCCAAGGGAGCTCATGAAACTTTCTACCAGGCAACAGCGACAGCGTCACAGAATTCTATCATCAGACTCCCCCCCCACACACACACACACACACTTTTTTTTGACAAGAGAAGATTTTTCTCAATTTTTATATTTTACTTTAAAAAACATAAATGTCTTGGGAAAGGGTTATTTTATTTCTCATGCCTCTATGAAATCAAGTAAAGGGATCTACTGATAGCCAAGGTTGGCTGGATAAAACATCACAGTGGTCCTCATATTTTCTGGGTGATGAAAAAGAAAAGCACACATAAAAGGCAAGGAAGAGGGTGTTTAATTACACAGTCAGACTCAATTCCAGAAAGGAAAATTCTGTGAAGAAATTTCTGTGTCTCCCTCGCCCCACTGAACTCATGTACTATTAATGTGACAGTATTTGGAGATGGGACATTTGGGGAGATAATGGGATGATGAGTGTAGAATCCTGATGACATTAGTGCCTAGAAGAAGAAACAAAAGATTTTGCCTTGTAGAAACGCACATGCCCTGAGGCCTCTGTAATGTTAAACAGAAGCAGCGTGTAATGTGCTCTCTGTGCTGACCATGTAAGGACACAAGATTAAGGCCATCTGCAAACCAGGAAGAGTCCTCACAAGAACTGGTCACACTGGTGCCCTGATTCTAAACATCTTCATCTCATACTCCTGAGTTTTTTTGTTATTTAAGTCACCTGGGCTATGATAATCTCTTAGAACAGCTTAGAGAGACACAGTCAGTCAATGAATTTTTTTCTAGGAAAACTCTCAAGGGCCACATTGCTAAGTGTTAGGGTACCTATACCATCTCTCTTTGAGTTAATTTTGCCCTGGGATGGTCCAGGCCTACCCTTTCTATGACTGTTTCTCTACTCTGAATCTTCAGTGCTCCTAGAGAAACTCCAATATTTGAAAATAGTAGGCAAGTTATCTTTGTCCTTTCTTATGAGGAAACTAACCCTATCAGGAGGGTCCAGCTCTCACATCACATTATCTTCCATACTCAATTTACCTATATTTTTATTTCAATTCAATAAGATACATCATACATTTTTCAGCTACCTACTCTGAGCAAGTCATCAAATCAGGTGTTAACGGAAAAGAGAAAAAAATCAGATTCAGCCAGTGTTCGCTAAAGTCTCTTCTAGGAAAGTAATTTTGGTTTCTATCAGCCTGTCTTCAGCCATCAAATTCTCCTCCTACCCAAGACTCTGTGGAATCCTGTGTACAGCTATGTAACAGCTATCCCCCAAGTCTCATTGACCGAAACATTTGGTTTCTCCCTCACAGGCTTGTAACTAGGTCTGGATTCAGCAGCTCTCACCCAGGCTCATCTGGGCTTGGGTCCAGATTAAGAACTGAGTTCAGACCTGTCTCATATGTATCCTGATTCTCCATGGTACTAGAGTTATCCAGGGCATGTTGCTAACACGGAGCAAATACTCTGTTGATATAGGATATGCTAGCCATGCCAGCATCGGTTTGGTATATGCCCCTCCTCCGGCTGGAAGTACTCCAAGTCACATTAATATGTAATTTTGTTATAAAAAAAGGAAATAATTAAAGTCAATTATCTGTCCGTCACTTAGTAATAACTAATTTACTACTTGAGACAAGGCTCTGAAACCTTAGATGCCCCTGACAGAGTGGGGCCTGAGTCCAGAACATGGATGTGAATCAATAAGCACCACTTCTCTTCCATTGTGGCCTGGCACAACAAAGGGCCATTGTAACTAGAAAGCAGCTGTGGACACAAAGGGAAACATCCTTCATTGTGTCTCTCTGGCTTTCTTCCAGGCCCCAGTGTAACACATGGTGTAATCTGAAGCCGCCTTCACTCAGAAGTAAGGTGAATTATCTTTATAGTAAGTCTGGCAGTAGGGTGATTGGGGCAAGACCCATGGAGCCAGCCCACCACCCCCATTTGTCCTCTTCACTATCACCAGGCTGTGGTTTTATGGCCTCTAGAAAAAACTAGACCCATATGGTCCTCATGATCACAGCCTTACGGTGATACCTGCCATTTTCTTTTTGTTTCTTTAATTTTTTATTTCACGAGTATGAGTGTTTTACCTGCATATGTGTGTGTGAGTGTGTGTGTGTGTGTGTGTGTGTGTGTGTGCGTGCGTGCCATGTGCCTGGTGCCTGGTGCCTGCAGAGGCCAGACTAGGACATATGAGCCCCTAAAACTGAAGTTAGAGACAGTTGTGAGCTGCCATGTGCATGCTCAGAATCAGACCTACAGAGCACCCTCTGTGCCTTTAACCATTGAGCCATCTGACTGGCCCCGATACCTGAAAGGCTCCCTATGTTGCCAAACACTATGCGAAATATTCTGGGTTACTACAGTCCCCTGAAGATCCAGGGGGATGGGCATTTAGCCTCCGTAATTTCCCCAAGGCTATATATATCATGGGGCCTTGCAGGTGGCAAAATATAAAGGTAAATGAGACACGGCTCTTTTGTGAGTCTTCACACTGTTAATTCCAATGCTAGGGTCTCGGTTTCGCCATCTTTCAGTAGCTGACAGGACTGCAGTGAAAAGTGAGGAGAGCTTTGTGCACAGCTGGATTTTATATACCCAGGAGAAACACACAGGAGAGCCTGGCCTATGGTTTCGGTTCCTGCGTGTGTCTCCCATGTCTCTTGTAGTGGCGCGGCTGAGCTTCAGAGCGCCTCGGGGATTGGTAAAACTCAGTATGCAGCCTCTGGGCCCCAGGGAGAATTCACCCTTAAGCCTGACAGCGAGCTCTTTTGACTGGGAAAGGGCAGACCTCCTCTGGCCTTTCACTCCAGAAAGAGAGAGTTGCTCCCCCCTTTGCCGTGATTGCATAAGATCCTCGTGAGTACTGTGGTGGGGACTGCTGCTGTCCCATTAAACAAAGGCTGTGGCTCTTCCCCACATATCCCTGAGTGAGTATGCAATTCAGATTTTGGGGAGCCTAGACTAGAGTGCTTAGAAGAGAAGGGGCTTGAGTGACGAGACCCTAGTCTTCTCTGATGGCCTGTCTTCCAGTCCTGATTTAACAACTGTCTGTAACTCCGGTTTCAGGAAACTGGAAGAAGCCTCTTCTCCCACCCCTTCCCAGAGGCAGTGTTCCAATAATCAAGGGTCTCCGAACAGCAAAGCTGTCCTAAGGCACTCTTCTGCCCTCTGGTGTTAATGCTGATGATAGCAGCCTTTTATTACAGGTGACGTTGGAGAATGGACTGGTTGCTACAAAACCACCTGGCAAGTGTCCTAAAAACACACAGGATCTCAGCAAACAAGGACAACAAAAGGAAACTTGAGCCCGGGTTAGGCCAAGGCTGCCTCTAGGTCATTCCTTCTGCCCAGCTTGTTCCAAATCCTGTGTGACATTCAGTCGAGTACCCACTTGAGGCAAGAAGGATGGCATGATGTTACTAGGAATAAAAAAGTCCCCGGCAAATGGATGCAATCACAGATGCCCACATCTGCAGCGGTGAGGAAAATACGGAGGGCTGCCAGATACGCTTCCGATTTCCCTTTTTCAAACATTTCCTGCAGTGCAAGATGAGTAACGCTAGAGGGAGCCACTGAGTTTTCCTTCTCCAGAAAGTCCTCACTGTAGGCCATTTCAAAATCCTTTTTTGGAAAACAAAACAAAGAAAGAAAGACATAAGCACCAAATGCAAACTGGGACCATGCGCGGTTCTTCCTAGAACACTGGCAGATGCTCTTTATTGAGCTGAAAAGGAAAAATGTCTCACTGTGCTTTCATGCATCTACCTCTTCGGCTTCCGGAAGTTTCACTCACCCCTTGCTTTTCTCACCACCTCTATTCCCACAAGGGAAAAGCATCTTTAGTCTTTTCCAGAAAGTTCACTGATTAATAAAGCTCCATTTTGCTTATAGGCCTTCTCTGATGCCCCTGAAAGTCCCCTCTCCTACTTCTTCCTAGGCCACACCGATCTCCTTTCCACTGGCTCTTGATCAGCCACTGCCAGTGAGACTAGATTCAAGACTTAGTCCCTTCAGAAAGAAGTGTCAGCAACTCAAGTGTAGACATCCTAGCAGGCAAGTCTTTCCCCAAACCTCACTCCCTTCAACATAGTGTGTGGAACCCAAGGCACGTGCTTAGTCACTGTTGTTCAACAGTGCCATACCATCTCCCAGGCTCAGCCCAGACACTTGGCACCAACGCCAGGATTACCAGAACTAGACTTCCTATCATATGCCACGCACAGAATCAGAGTGCGAATGTTCCCTAGAAAATGCAGCCACATCCTGCCCGTCTCTCGACAGACAGCCGGAAGTAAACTATGAAATAGCCACCACATAAGGGGGAGGGGAGGCAGAGAAGGAGAAGAGTGTGTGCTCAAGATAGACGTGACTCTGCTGTACAATGAAGAAAGCTGCACAGTCTTGGAAGCAAGAGCCTTTGCCATAGAGCCACACCCAGCTGCCCTCACTTTATGCTCCCAACCTTGCCATCTTTCTCCCAAGTCCCAGATAATGTATTCCCTCATATCTGAAGCTGCTGAACTCAGGGATGCCATCCTGAAAGCCAATGGCTTCCGAGAGGGAAATAGGAGCCTCAAGTGGTCAAGAGGTGCTCCTTTGAGGCACTCAGTGTATTGTAAGGTCCCTAAGTTGGGAACTGAGAAAAGCTTAGGTGCTTACACACACCAGGCTTCCCCCTGTTGGATCAATCAGCAGACATTGTAATGAGTAATCTAATGAGCCATAATTTCTGTCTTTGTGAAACACCCAGTTTTAATGGGGTGGCAGGGCTTACACTGAAGAATTAAGCCAAGAATGACATGCTGTCGTGGGGTAGACTGCAGGGGTACAGAAAGTAATAAGTATTCCCATGAAGGAAAAACATTACCTGTGACCAAAGGCTTCTAAAGCTAGCAAAGCCTTCAAAGACTCCTAAGTGAGACAAGCATCCATTCACATAGAGAAAAGGATTAGGAAACTGTAAATTGCGATACCACATATATATGGGGACAGTGATAAGATCTGCCAACCATACGTTTAAAGCAATGGCAGAATGGGCCATTCAGTCCTCCTGTATGAAACAACGCTGTCTACTTGGGCTTGATATTAGTTTAAAGTAAAATAAAACCATTTCCCGCTTGATTACAGTTAGACTCGGAACAGGATTTCCAGTGTGACCCTCAGTAGTGTTTAAAGTAGTGGAAAAGAGCAGAGAAGGCATTGCATAAAATAAATGTTTCCGATCTCAGTCCAGTTACTGCTGAACGCAGCAGCCGATTGGAAAGGTAGGGTCGCCCCTGGCATTCTCAGTCATAAGAAATTTAACGATGGATGAAAATGGATAGAATCAAGATGCTCTGATAGGAGCAGGAAGCTTCAATATCTCGGAAAATTGGGATCCTCATAACCAGTTTTACACTGGCTGGATTATAGCTAAATAGGATTTTAAGTCTATTGTAAATGAAAGGAAATCTAATTTAACTAGGCCACATCATTTTTACTAAGATGCGATAAATGCTAATTTCCTACCTCGGGCACCAGTAGCTTGGCTTGTGGTAGCTGTTTGCTGGGTGCTCAAGTCTGAAAGATCTCAAAATTGGCCTTTTGCAGTCCTAAGGCCAAGCAGAAATCGACACTTTCAGGATGATGAGGACAATGAAAGGGAACAATCAAAAGCCTTCCCTAGTTTGTCCCTGGACCTCATAACTATAGGCCCAGGGGCATTCAGCCAAGATTTAGACATTGTTTAGATACCAACTTTACCCTGACCAGAGCTACAAAATAGAATCCTGAGAGCCAGCCTTTAAGGTATCTCCCTCTTGACTTTTTAGTATACACATGTATGCCACATGCATATGAAAATATCCAAAGGGGAATTTCAAGTACCTGCGTGAAAATCGATGGAAGAGGCGGGCATGGTAGACAGCAAACAGAGATGATGGTTGGTGCTTATGCTGCGGCAAGCGATGGGAAGGGTGCGTGCTTACACTGCCACATACAAAGCCATGCATCGCTCTGTGTTACCGAAATGCCCTCAAGCTCTCCAATTTTAGACTCACTCTTTTCTTTCATTTAACATCCAAATAGAATAATTGTGGCCTCTGTTTCATTACACTACCGAACTACTTCCTTGGGAACGAAAGCATGTTGTGGTTTGCCTCTAGTCCCCAGGGCACTTGCAAGCAACCAACGATGCTAGATGGTAGCAGCTGGCCGACTTTCCTGAACACTCTAGGCCATTTTAAGAAATTAGAATGCTGGGAAAAGAAAACATGATGCCTGTGTGTCCCCAGATCCTAATCCCTTAAAATTTATGCACATGGACACCGTATCTTCTCTCCTTGCCTTATTGCCGAAACCTGCCCCTCTCTTACAACAGAATGTTTCACACTGATTTGTCTATTCCTACCTCCCAAGTCCACAATCCTTACCCTCAAACCAGCTACCAAGTCACTATGGTTATAACCACAGCTAACACCCCCACCAGACGCTTCTCTTCCTTCCTGTTTCCATCCTTCCAGTGTTCATATGGCATGAGGAGCACTGCCATCGCCACAAAGCACAGAGAGCTCACATGAATTAGTCTAGACTTAAGGAACTGGTAAGTGGAGGTTAAGATTCAGACAGGGGAGTCTCCTTGCAGCATCATGGTCTTTACTGTCCCTGTTAAAGTGAATTAATTATGTCAACTTGGGTAGGCTCTAGTGCTCAGTTTGTTTGTTTGTTTGTTTTTCAAACACCAGTCCAGATGTTTCTCTGAAAGTAAGTCTGAAAATAGGCAAATCCTTTGAGTGACCACCTGGGTATGCCTGCTAACAGCTCTCTAACAAGTGACCGCATCTGACTAGATCAATGGTTCTCAATCTGTGGGTTGTGACCCCTTTGAGAGCCATGTACCTTTCACAGGAACCACAGGTCAGATATCCTACACATCAGATTTTTACATTGGGATTCATGACAGTAGGAAAGTTACAGTAATGAAGTAGCAACAAGATGATCTTATAGTTAGGGGTCACCACAACATCAGCATCAGGTGGCAGCATCGGGAAGATTGAGAACCACTGAGCTAGACGAAGGGCTTCAAAGCAAAGAATTATCTCTTCTGATATGGAAGAAATGTCCAGGAGACAACAGCGCAGAAACCCTGCATGAGTTTTCTGCCTTCTCCCATGTAGTACCTAGGCTCAAGACTGCAGTATCAGCTCTTTCTTCCGACTTGCCAGCTTTCCCTAAACACCACATGCCCTCCGTCATCCTTTATCCAGAGCATCTTCTATCCCCATTTCCCTCTCTTTCTCATTCTTGAAGTTGCCATATCCATGAATGACTTAATATAACTCTTAGAAAGTTTATCAAAATTTGAAAGGACTCGCCTTGAATTTTGGCAGGCATTTTATACATGCATTTGTGGCTATTTGACTTGAAACTCATTCCAAACCCTGGACATGAAATGTCTCTCCATTAGATGTTCATTTTCTATGCAGTATTTTATCTTAACCTTTTTGTAAAGCATTACTATACTGTTTCATTTGGGTTAATTTCTAGGTAGTTTACATATTTATGGCTCTCTTACTGTCTAGTGTTACATTCTAGTTCATTGCCGCTAAAGCAGAGGCACATTGTTGGCTTATAAACTGACGTTCCACCTCAGGACACTGCTCAGCTGTCTTACCAGTCCTAATACCAATCATGAGAAAACTTAACATTCTTTTTTATTTGGAAAAAGTAATCATACCCCGTGCACAACTTTTCCCCTCTTGATTGTAGTCATGCCGTTCGTATTTCATCCTATGATTTTAACCTTTCTTTTCAAAACCTAACACCTCAAGAATGATTATGGGTCTGTATGTGGGTGATAACTGGCATGCATAGTTTTCCAGCTTCCCCCTGTGATCCTGATATGTTCGCTCAGCTCTTCCCTCATGATGGACCACTGCTCTATTTAGCAGCGCCCGTGAGCTCAGCGCAGGAAAACAAAGAACTTGTATCAGGCACAGGCTTTGCCTCTGAATCACTTACTGTCTCAGTGGGGAAACAAAACATATACTGGAAACCATCAGAATATTAAGTACTAAATTTTCTGGGAAATTATACACATGGAAGAACATTAAGATAAACGCTGTAGGAGACAGTAGGAAACGAAGAACAACTTGGTCATGTGTGAAGGATTCCTTGTGATTATTAGGCCTGAATTTTATAGAGGACAGTAAATAAAATGAGGTTTGGCTTGGAGCCTTTGGAAGTGGGTTGAAGCAGGCAGGCATTTCTACTGAGGCTTCTAGTTTGTATTTCAGCTAAGTACCACAAGCAAAAAAAAAAAAAAAAAAAAAAACCATAAGATAGACAAAGTAAAGGCTTCAATTATTAAAAATTGAGTGGCTCTGGTATCATCTTATAAATTACATAATTACAAATTACATGAGTCTCCAAAATACATGACTCATTACATCTATTTTTATGAGTGTGCAGGGATGTATGTGTGTGTGCATGTATCTTTGTGTGCATATGTATATGCATGTATGTGTGTGTGTGTATAGGTATGTACATATGTGTGTATGTGTGTGAATGTGTATGTGTGGGTCACAGACTCATTGATGGTTCCATGTTTCTTTTGCTTTAATTTTTCAACTCCATGCATATGCACTGTAATCACATTTTTTCATCCCCTTCTTCTTCACATGCCTCCCTGCTCAATCTCAAATTCAGTCTCTTGATCTATAAGTAGATATATTGGTAGATAGATGGGTAGGCAGATAGGTAGATACATACATACATACATACATATATACATACATACCTGCATGCATACATACATGATAGGTTGATAGATTAGGTAGATACATAGATGATAGGTAGAAGATGATAGATACATACATACATACATACATACATAGATAATAGATATACACACATATATGCATTTATATATAAATAAAAACATAAGTAGAAACTGCTGCACCCATTTAGTGTTGCTCACATATGTTTTTAGGGCTGACCATTTTTACTCTGCCATCAAAAGCATATGACTTTATTAAAATACATACTGGGATAAGCCCAGTGCAAATGCATTGAATTCTGGGATCTCCTACTTGATTCTCAGTGAGTGAACTGCTGAGCAGTAACAGCAGAGACATCTCTAGACCCTAACTGCAGTAGTGGGCAGGGCAGCCAATGGGGCCGAGCAGAGTTAGATGATTTGAGCCATCTTTGGAACACTTTGGGTAATTCAATTTACTGTGCTGCTTCTGATGATAATGCTGTGAGGAAACCCCCCACAGACCATGAAGCTGTGCTGAAATGTCAGCTTTTAGTTGAGACTGCTGCTGTTTTGCTTGCTGTATTTCATCATGAATCTCTTAGGCTGCATTTCTGGAAATGCCAAAGAGTACCCATCCCACTGGTGATGGTTATTATTGTTAGATGACAGGATCCAGAACCACCTAGGAGGAAACCTCTGGCTGTGATTGTGGAGGTCTCTAGACTGGGTTAACTGAGGTGGAATCCACTCTCACTATGGGTAGTATCATTTCATGAGCTGGGTCCCAATGAACTATAAGGGAGACAGTGAGGTGCCTATCTATCATTGCTCTCTGCCTCCTCACTGCAGAACAACATGACCATCTGCCCCTACCAACAGGCCTTCCCTGCAGAATGGACTGTGGGCTTATTAAACTGTAAGCTACAACAATTCTTTCTTTTTCTTAAACTGCATCTGCCAGGTATTTTTGTCATGATAACAAAAGTACAACAAAAACACTGAGTTCCCTAGCAAAAACCCTCACAATTCAGATCTGTGGGATTCAATTTCATCCCTAATGCCCTTTTACTTTGTTAAAGTGAAACAAATAACATTAATGTGCATAATTTAAAATAATGAAATTTGCCAGATGATGGTGGTCTTTAGTTCCAGCATTCAGGAGGCAGAGGCAGGGGAATCTCTGAGTTCAAGGCCAGTCTGGTCTACAGAGTGAGTTCCTGGACAATAAGGGCTACCCAGAGAAATCCTGTCTTGAAAATCCAATCAACCAACCAACCAAACAAACAAACAAACAAACAAACAAAATGCTCTAATGGCAATATGAATAAGAAATTTAAATGAATGTAATTTATAAAAAATTAACATGTGCCTTAGTAAGTCACTGTTTGGGCAAGCCTACTCAGGAATATACAGGACACTTCCACGCTGCCTGCAAGCAGAACCTTCATAGACACACATTACTGTAAGTGTACTCTACTGGGCCACTTGGATGTGTTGTTCTTCATCGTCGCCTATACTCCTACCAATAATGTTATTTTCCAAAATGGAGGACAACACTTGGTAAAATTCTGACCATAAAAGAATAAAAATGCCCCTCAATCTCCATAGTGACTATACTGAAAAACTCACGAAAGGTTAAAACATAGTAAAATGAGCTTTGAGTGCATATTATGAATCCTGTTTGCCTCCAGACTCAAATAATTATAAAAGTTCATTTTAATCTGCCTGATATCTTACATGTTATTTGAGAAGCTCACAAGAACCACAGTATTACCGAATTTTCAGACTATTTTATCCATTGACCTTCTAATAATCTACTTCATGTCTGCCAAGTGCTGGTAATACTCACCCAATTATTTTTTTTTCTGTTTCTTTTTTCTTTTCTTTTTCTTTTTCTTTTTTTTTTTTTTTTTTTTTTTTTGAGACATGTATAGCCTTGACTGTTCTGGAGTTACTTTGTAGACCAGGATGGCCTCAAAATCACAGGGATTCATGTGCCTCTGTCTCCCCTAGTGCTGGGATTACAGGTGTATGCCACTAGGCCTTGCTTATCCAATTATCTTGATAAACAATATTTCTGCATCTTAAGTTTCTAAGACACCCCTTAAAATAGGGCAATAAATGTTCTATACAAAAATTTGTCTTGATACTTGTTTGCTACTTACTAAATGGCTCACACCATTAGTATGTTTCCAGCATGGTACTGGATAATTGATGAGATCACCAAGTGTACCATTCATCAGGAGGAATGGAACACACATGATCATCAATAGACAAGCTAATGTAATGTGTACGAGATTCTGCACATAAAAGGAATTTTAAGCTACAGGAGCTTTATAGGATGAACACATCAATTCTGTGAACCATCAGAGAAGACATCTTGGAAAGCATACTTTGGGCATTTCAAGATGGGCAGGATACAAACAAATGGTGACAGTGAAGGGCTATCCAGGAGGAGGGCATGTTCAGAGAGAAAAAAAAAAGTCTCTGAGGTCTGTTTGGGAGAAAACACAATCATAAACTCAGGTTTCTCAGGCAAAGGCCTGTCTTTTTTTTTTTTTTTTTTTTTTTTTTTTTTTTTTTTTTTTTTTTTTTTTTTTTTCTTATTCCTTGTAAAAGGTCCCTGAACACTCTATGGGCCTTTCTTTTTCTTATCACTATAGAGAAGGAGCCATGATAAACCTACCCATCATTCAGATTCCAATGATGCAAATTTCTCAGATTCTTTTATACAAAAGGTTTCCTAAGCAGTCGTGCTTTCAGGTACATTCTGATGACAAGTGGACCTCAAGTACTCCAGGGACTTAGGCTTTTCATCACAGGGACCAAGGGTCCTTTGGTCCCCTGGGACCCTTCTCCTTCATTTTCCTTATCAGTCCTATGCAGTGGAATTTTAATCTCAATCTCCTAGCTCTAACACAGTGGTTCTCAACCTTCCTAATGCTATGAACCTTTAATACAGTTCCTTATACTATGGTGACTATCCCCCAACCACATAATTTTCTTGTTGCTACTTTATACCTATAATTTTGAAACCGTTATGGATTGTAATGTAAATAATTTTGGAGATAAAATTTTGCCAAAGGGGTTGTGACCCACAGCTTGAGAACCACTGCTCTAGCACAATAGGACTTTCCTTCCTCTGGGTCTACAGAGGTCTGCTCCTTACACCCCACACTGCGCACTCAGACATGTACATAGCTTACCCCAGTTCCTCCTCCCATAGGAAGCAGAGAACCCACCATGCAGGGGCCATGGGCAATCATGGGTTTCTCTCTGGGTTCATGCACCTGTTGTCACCTGTATAAACTATTCATGTAAGAGTGCTACCTTTGACATGTCCAATCATCGTGAAAGGCTCTACTTATCAAAGGAAGCAAGATGAAATTCCCACCTATTGATGAAGGAGTTTAGCAAAAGAATGCTGGTGTCCACAGTAAATACAGGGGGTAGGTAGATGGGTCTGGGAATCAAAACTCCAACACTCTTCAGGGAAGCAAAGATTGTGTGTTCCTACAGAACTGATGGACAGATAAACTGTTTTCTACCAGCTAGTAGAATTGACCTGCTCCTATCCTGTGCTAAATTTTTACTTCCTAAATGGCAGGGAAGCCAAATATAAATAATATCCAAAATAGGAACTATAGGAACTTTTAATGTGTGTGTGTGTGTGTGTGTGTGTGTGTGTGTGTGTGTGTGTGTGTGTTTGGAATAGTGTATGTTCGTGGAGGTCAGAGAGAAACTTGAAGGTGTTGCTTCTCTCTTTGTGAGTCCTAGAGATTGAACTTGGGTTTTCCATCTTGGTAATAACTGCCTTTACATGCTGAACTACCTCTCTAGCTCAGAAATAGGAAATCAGAGGCTGGGTATATAGCTCTTCTGGAGCCAATAGACAAGTCTGTGCACTCAGGGAACTACCATCCTGTGTGTTTCATCCTCAAGAAGATATGATTCTTCTAGTCCAAGGTGGTCACAGGCAGAAAATAGACTGGACTCAAGAGCCACAACTATGCATTTTTTAAAGATTATAAATTGTTTAGGAATGTCTCAAATACATCTCTGAAAGATTCCATAGGAACTATGCAGGTAAACTAACCAGCTCCCTCTGCAAGTCCTTCTCTGTATGTGACCGTCAATCTTAATGTCAACCTCATGGAATTTACACTGATCGAGAGGACAAAACTCAAGGTCTGTCTATGAAGTCTGAGTATGATGGGAAGACTCACCCTGAAGCTGGCCAGCAAGATCCCATGGCTGAGGATCTCAACCAAATGAAAAGCAGAGCGAGTGGAGCACCAGTGTTCGTCTTTTCTGCTTTTTGAACACAGACTCACTCTCCTGCACCATGCCTTCCCTGCTGTGATGGACAACACCCTCAACCTGTGTAGCAAGTTGGTACCCTCTCCCGGATTCTGTTTTACTCTGCTCTGTTTGTCAGCAGTAAGAAAAGTAACCAGTGCACTATAGCAAGTTCAGTTGTGGGGTGCCAGGTCCCTCAGTGTTGCCCAGCTTTTCCTAATTAATCACCTCTGTGGTCCAGTATCTGAGCCTAAGAAAATACTCAGCAAGGCAAGGACAGAGAGCCATTTTTATCCTTAACTGCTAGAATGCATTATTGGACTTATAAAGCTGGTGATTTGATGCTGAGTACAATATTCATATATAAGGGGTTAATGTGAATCTTCATTTTACTGTATTTTATTTTGTCATATTTGGCTGGTATCTCTCAGATGCCTCTTTTCAAGTGAGAGACAGAAAAGGAGTAGATCTGGAGGAGAGGGGAGAAGAGGCAGAGAAGAACTGGGAGGAATAGAGAGAGGAGATACTATAATCAGGATATATTGTATGAGAAAATAATCTATTTTAAATAAAATGAAAAATATAAAATAAAATAAATATTTAAAAACACTTGGGCTAGATATCTTATAAATAGTTACAGAAAATACAGATATAAGAGAATTGCATCTCCCAAGCAAATTGTGTCTTGAGATAGGATTTTGCTAAATACTCCAAGGTGACTTGGCTTCATAATCCCCGTGCCTCAGCATTCTGAGAATTAAAATTATAGGTGTGTACCATCACCCTTGCCTCTTAAACAAATTTTAGGAATTTATGACTTGGTATTTTTTTACTTTATTAATATTCTAGTTAGCATATAAAGCAATGGGATTTATTATGACATGTTTATAAACAAATATATATCAATATACCAACATATATACACATATACCAACATATGTATACATATATATCATCATACATTGTTCTTATTCACCTTAGCTGCCTGTCTTCAACCCTACTCCTCCTTTTCTTCTTTCCCTAAATAGCCATAAGTCCTCTCTTCTGCTTCTGCTTTCATATCACATATATTCCATTATCTTCTCTTTTTATCTTTTCCCACTTCACTTCCTACTCTCACTTTGTACCTCTCTGCCTCTGTTTAATTTTAACCCTGGACTCCTAATAATAAAAAGCATGCAATATTTGTTTTGAGTCTGGTTTATTTTACTTAACATAATGATTCCACATGTGTTTATTTTCCTGAAAATGTCACAATTTCATTTCTCTTTACATCTAAATAAAATTCCATCGTACATATGAACCATATCATCTTTATTCATTCGTCCATTGATGGACCCCAAGATATCCACAACTCAGCAAAATTAAGTAGTCCCTCAATAAACAGGTACTATTTAATGGTTGGTATCTCTTAGGAGCCTCTTTTCAAGTGAAAGACAGAAAAGGAGTGGATCTGGAGGAGAGGGGAAAGGAGGTGGAGAGGAACTGGGAGGAGTAGAGGTAGGGGTAACTATCATCAGGGTACATACAGATATGCACACATGAGGAGGAGTGTCTGTAACATGCTAAGATTCTTTTGGATCATGTGGTAATTTTATGGTTTGTTTTTTATGTTGCTTTCCTTAAATTCACTTATTTATGTGATGGGAGAGGGAAGCATGTCCATGGCATGCAGGTATGTTGAGGTCCAAGAACAACTTGTGCAAAAGTTGGTTCACCCATTCCAGCAAATGGGCTCTGGATAAATTCAGGTCGTCAGCCTTGGCAGGAAGCACCACTACCTTCTGAGCCATCTTGTGAAAGCCAACTGTCAGTTGGTTTTTGTGAAAGCCCCAATACTGATTTGCATAATAGATACACTAGTTTATATCCCTACCTGCAACGTAGAAGTTTTTCTTTCCTCAAACCCACAACAGCATTTATTGCTTACTTTGTTAATGATAGCCATTCTGACAAAAGGAATCTCAGTGTAGTTCTGATTTCATTTTATTTCATTTCTATAGAGTAGGAGGAATATTTGCTAGCAACACATCTGGCAACATGCTTAATATTTGTAATAGATTAAAAAAAAAACAAAATTCAAACGAGTCAGTTAGGAGAGTTCACATCTCTAACTTCAGTAATTTGAGAAGCTGAGGTAGAAGACTCAACATTAGTTTGAGGTCAGTATGTCTCAATAATAATAACAACAACAACTGAAAATCAACTAATCCAACCAGAAAGTGTAATTCAATATTTTATTTTAGTGTTGCAGGGAGAGGTGGTGTATGTGTTCACGTAGGTGTATGCAAGTGTGTGCAGGTAACCGGGCATATATGTATTCATGCATGTCGAGTGCAGTGGCCAAGGACTGACATCAGGCATTTTCTATCCCTCCCCACCTTGTATTTTGAGGCAGGCTCTCTCACTGAACCTGAATATCACTCACTTGGCTAAGCCTGTGACCTTCAAAGATGCATCTGCTTCTACCTTCCTCCACAGCACTGTGGTTAGAGATGCTTGCTGTCATGCTCCTTACTAATGGGGTGATGGGAATCAAACTCAGATCTTTATGCTTGCACTTTTCTGCCTGGGCTGTCTCTTCAACACCCTGAACTAGGAACAACACACACTCTTTATCTGAATAAATCCGAAAGACAGCAACATAAAGAGAAAAATATCAAGTTCTCTGGAATCCTATTCAGATGAACGGCGTCAACTTGCCTTTGCTGATATGTATTCACACACATACTTTACATCTGCATCATATAAACAATGTTATAATGAGGCTACATCTATAACCACAAAGCTGAGGTTCTTAAAATGATGTTTTATAGGCATATTTTCATGTAAGCACACAAATAATGAACTTATTTGAGACATTTTGTAGAATTTCATCAGGTTGATAAAATACTCTTGCGAGTACAAACACTGCTACAGATGAAAGGCTCTCGCATAATACTTTGCAACATGCGCAATGATTTCTCTGAGGTTCATTTCTGGAAACAGAATTGCTGGATGAAAAGTTATGCATGTTTTAATTGTTAGTATGCACTGCAAAATTGCCATCAGAAGACTGTACAATGTGTACTTTCACAACAGAAGTTGAAATGCCTCTCTGATCACACCATTATCAACAAGAGCAGCTTTTAAACCTATCAATACAATATGTGAAAGGTTATAATCATTGTTGCTTTCAGGTAGAGCTTGATTTGTTTCATGTGTTTATTGGCTTTTTTGTCACAGGATAAATTAGCTTTTCATGTATTTTGCTCATTTTTCTCTCAAGTTGTTCTTAGTTTTGCTATTGATTTGTAGGAATCCTTTACATAGTGAAAGCATTAATGTGTGTGCCTTGTGTGTAATAATAACACAAGAAATATTAGTAAAGAGAAAAATAATGAATGTCACAGTTTGCCACGTGGAAATTCTGAACTCTGAAGTCAGATTTGTGTTCTTGTCCCTTGTGGATTCTTGCTTTACGCCAAGCAGTGAAAAGCTTTTGTCTACTTAGAAGATTAAATTAAAATATTCTTCTTATAATAATGATTTTAATTAATATTTAATCCATTTGAGCTTTATTAATGTGTGAAATAGATTTCTTGCTAACTCAAGACAATTCTTATTCAATATCTTTGACTAAATAATCAACATTTTCTTCATTGATTAGAAGTGATTAACTCTATCATACACAATATCCCATCATATATTAGACTTTGTTCATGATTTTTTTGTTTTTATCAACTTAAATACCTATCATTATGCCCAAACATTATTACCATTATACTTGCTTCATAGCAAACTTTAATCCACAGTAGCACAGATTCCCTCTCCCTCCCCAAATAGCCTGTCCATTAACATTCACATTCTTCTTCAAGAATAAGTAATCCATTTATCATTTAAAGAAAAAAAAAAAAAAACAGGCTCTGATTCTGTAACCCTGGTTAGCTTGGAACTTACTATGAAGCCCAGGCTGGCCTCAAACTTACAGCAAACCTCCTCCCTAGGAATACTTGTATGCTGGGCTTATCTCCACAAGCCACAATAACCAGAATATCAATATTCCTTAAAGTTAACATTTTTATTGAATTAACATCAAATTTACAGACTGTTTTGGCCAGAATTGACATCTTTATTATATCTTCTACTGTAGAAGACACATAAATCAAAAATCAACTTTCAACATTGCTTTGCACAGCTCTGAACGTGTTCTCCATTTTTAAGCTAATTACAATAAAGTCTAATTATTACCATTAAATTATTATATCCATTTGACACCAAAGATTGAGTGTTAATTATAAAACAAATTAATTCCACATTGACATTTGTTTCAGGTTATTGGATGACAGCTTTGTTAAAATGTGACATCTGATTGAAGACAGGTTCGCCTAATAATTAAAATATTTGTGACTCTCCACTAATGGATAAATTTTTCCCAACCAGTGTGGGACTACATTGGGACTCATATTTCTGGGTAGAAGTATTCATAGTATGAATAATGAAAAATAATATAGTGTTTGCACAAACTCATAATTGGTAAAATGTTGAGTAAAATCCGATTAGCTTGCTTGGTGTTTTTAGAAAACTTGGGCTTTGGAGAATGCTGTTAATACATAAAGCTGATTAGCATAGCCCAAAGTTGAGGCCACTCTAAAGCCTTGCTAACCCCCTCTCTGAATAATACAAACTGATTGATCAAAATGAGAGAAACATTTCTAAAATATAAACTGAATGCCAGTGTTCTACTCTAGGAAAACCTACTACATAAATAACTTTGCCTGACATAGGAAAAACTCATATTTGGGAAGCTAGACGTGTGTGTTAGAATAAAGCTATGTGACATCCTCAATTAAAGATTATCCTTAAGTACCTAACACTCTCCTCATTGCCTGTTATCTGTAGCCAACAGGTAAGAATATGTGGCCAAATGCCAGAATGCATGGTATAGCTTTCAAGTTTCATGGGGCTTTAGGATAGAAAAGGCCAGGGGGTAGAGAGGCTTAAGAAAGATTTTGCAAGCAGGGGCCCAGGCACATATAGTTTTGGTAGTAAAAATAAACAAGGAAAAAATATGGGATCAATGAATTCTGGTTCTCAATCTAGTCTAACCTCAGCCAAACAACAGAGGAAGAAATAATATTCTCTCAAAAAAAGAAATAATAACACTACCGAGTAAAGATACCTGACATGAGAGAAGATGCAAATAGAATTAAAGCACAGTTATTGGATAACACCAAACACAGACTCAGCCATTCATTTATTCAGGAAATGAGAAGCAGTTCACAGAACTGTCATGACAGAAGAAAAGACTCGGGGAAAAATAATACACAGACAAGCAAGCACTGGTGAGCTACATCATTTTAACAGCTATGATGGGAGCTGGCAAAATGGCTCAACAGACAGGGGGGCTTAATACAGTGTGTGTGGGGAGGTCTGTGTGTGTCTGTGTTTGTGCGTATGGCTCAGTTTCTGAGTGTCTAATGTTTAAATAGCTACTCAGATTGTTTTTTTTTTTTTTCAGTAGATGACTACCCTGAGGAAGAGCCTTCCATACAGAGAGATCCATAATGGTAAATACCCCCAGGCCAGAGCATCAACAGGATCCACTGTAGCCATTGCATGCCAGAACCGGCTATCTAGAAACGGTAGAAAATGAAACTAGGGAAGCAGTGTTAGTCAAGAGTGCATAAATCTTCATAAGTTTTAGTAAGAGTTTAAATTTGTTCCAAACATGATCAGAGTCTTCTGCTGGCTTTTGAGAAAAACAAGCAAGCAAAAGAAGATGATCTGATAATGTTTCTGTAAAAGCAATATTTTTCTATGCTGTTGATGTATTGAGAGTGATTAAGAGGGAAGCGAGGTAGCGGAATGGAGGCCAGTTTGAAGTTCAGCCAAACAGAAAAGTGGTTTGGGGTTAGGTGGTAGACATTAAAGTGGTAAGAGGTAGAATTTTTCTCTATCTTTAAATTAAAACCTACTTGAACTGCTGATGGACAGGACACATCAAAGGCATGGGTTAAGCAACTGGAGAAATAGCCCTAATCCATCATGTCATTTTTAACTTTCCAGGTCTCTGAATTCTCCAAGTGGTTCTCAATCTTCCCAATGCTGAGAACCTTTAATACAGCTTCTCATGTTGTGGTGACCCCCAATCATAAAATGATTTTCATTGCTACTTCATAACTGTAATTTTGCTACTGTTCTGAATCAGAATGTAGATATCTGATATTTCCCATGGGCTTAGACCATCCTCATGAAAGAGTCATCTGACCCCTAGAGGAGTCATAAGCCACAGGTTGAGAAGCAGCACTCTAGATCCTCTGGAAATCACTGATCATCAGCAAAGTCCGTGTTGTCTTCCATCTTTCCCATGAGCATTACCCGTGTCTTCTTGCTCTAAGCAATGCCTTCCCTCTGAAGGACATTCTTGCTATAACATCCACCATGTGTTTACTTCCCCATACTCTCCACGTGTCTGACCCTGGAAGAATCCCCATGATATCAGTTGCTACTTCTCACTTATTTAAACGCAAGATACTCAGAAACTAAAGCCATATGAAGAGCAAGGGCAGACCCATGCTTGTTTGCAAAATTCTCCTGAGAATGACAGCAAACTTGAAAGTTATTCAGAGATCTTAGAAGCACATTGCCAGGCTTGACTTTACTTGTAGTTAGCATTGTGTTTAAAAATTGTATGTTTGTGTATGTGTCTGTATGTGCACAGGAGATCAGGTGCCCTCAGAGACCAGAAGAATTCGTTGAATGCCCTGATTTCAGAGTTAGGTGGTTGTGAGCCACCTAATCTGGGTGCTGGTAGCCCAACTTGGATCACCTTTAAGAGCAGACTCTTAACCACTGAGCCATCTCTTCAGTGATGGAATCTCCAAGATTTCATGATCACAGAATTTTATCTATAAAACCTGATCTTGAAGACCTAGTTATTCACCTGTGAGGAAGAACTGTTATCATAGAAGTAGTAGAGGGTAAGAGCCTAATCACATTTTTTTTTCTTAACGATGGTGAATCAGTTGTACTATGACAAGTAGTCACATGCACACACAGTCGTGACTCCTTGCAGGGAGTTTTCCTTAAGGGGCTTTTTTTTTAACTGTGTCATTCTCCACAGCCAAGAAAGATCTACACTGAGAAAACATGGAAGAAGTGGGACCTCCCTAACATATCTCGCTCTCCAGAGAGCCTCACTGCACATACGTGGTCTGGTTGTGTTAGCTGCAAGCAAAGGAAAAACTGGGGCCCCACAACTTCTTCTTGTTACACCTAGGCTTAGGAATCCCCTGCTTCTGATAACGTGCTTCGTGTGCTTAACTAAAGGACAGCCAACACTCGTTAGGCATTCTCACAGTAAGTGCTATGTAACCCATCCATCCATAGCTGTCCTCATAGTCTAGCTGCTTCTCTGACTGACCTGTTAAGCCATGGCATTCTTGGGAGAACCTGTGATCCAGGAAGACTTGTCTACAACACATAAAGAGAAAGCGCAGTGGGTTGTGTGCAAACCCTTACAACTATCACCTACCCCAAACTGCATTTTCAGCCTTTATCAAATAACCCTCCAGCACTGAAGAACCACTTTTCTAAGTAGTCTTCATGGTGTCTTCACATGATCTTCGTCTATGGAAGTTTACCGTTCCATCTAAGCATCCTCTATACTTACTATCAAGTTTAAAAGGAGCTTTAACAGAAAAATATCAGAGTTTTCTTACCTTTATAACCAAGTTCTAAAGTTTAGTATCTGCAGGACAAATAGATAGACAACAAGCTCACACAGAGGTAGATTTCATTTTAAACCTTGAATCCACAAAGTCAATGTACTAGAAATTCAAGTATGATTCTATGTCAAGCTTTCAGGCAGAATTTCTTCCAGGGAAACATGAAAATTTTCTTTTAAGGTATTAAACTAAGTGATTGTAGCCCACTACATAATTTTTGATGCCAAATGATTTTCAGTCTTAATCGCACCTGTGAAATACTTCCAACATCTAAAATAGTGTGTGATCAAAAGATGGGCTCTATTGTGTAAGCAAGTGGACACAGAACATTTAACCACAACATTTTTTTTGTATATAACTAGCACTATTACTGTAATCAAATGGAGCACTAGAAAAAAAATTGCATCAAATAGTTGTCTCCTATTATAGGTGGGAGTGGAAATTGACAAGGTGATCCTTATATTTGCAAAACTTAAAATAACTAGGTCCTAGATAAATAAAAAGAATTAAGTTAGAAGACTGACATTACCTTAACCAAGTCTCAAACTTAACAGTCGTCAAGTTGGGTTAAGAAAGCAATAACCAAAAACATACAGGCCTATTGAATGGGACAGAGTCCAGAATATGTTTATGCATGTATGTGGAACTGTCTTGTCATAAAAGCTGCAAGGCATGTCAATCTAAAATGATAATCTTTTCATAAGCTGGCCCTGGGCCAAGTGGATATTCATTTGGGGAAAATGCAAGCTTTGTCCCTCACTTCACTTCATCTATAACAAATAACTGAAGATGAATTTGAGTGAAATGCAAAAGCTAACACTTTCAAGCTTACAGGAGAAATGCAGAGAAAGGCATTTGTAATGTTGCAGTAGCCAACGATTTCTGGAGTAGCATGCCAAAGTCCTAAACCACAAGAGGAAAAGTAAGAGATGAATTGGATTACATCAACAACTGTTTATGATCTTCTCTTTGGAAAAACATCATCAAGAAAGCAAAATGACAAAATATTGCAATGAACATTCTAATAAAGATTTGGCATCTAGTAGTCTCTAGAATATATATATTCTAATATATATATTCTAATATATATATATATATATATATATTCTAATCCTCTAATCCAAGAAGACTAATAACTCAAAGTTTGAAAATGGACATTAGAAGAGGCACTTAACAAAGATATATACATAACAAGCACATGAAAAAAAAATGCCCAATGCTACTAGAAAGGGGAAAAAAGCAATTTAAACGAAACCAGATACTATCATACAGTTATTGGGATGGTGAAAATTATAAATATTTACAACAGAAATGTTGACAAGGATGTAAGAATCTTATTCATTGCTGATGGGGGAGTTAAGCAGTTAAAGAATATTAGAAAACAGTTTGTCAATGTGTTTGTCACTGTGACTAAAACACCTAACATGACAATTGGTGGGAGTATGGCTCTGGGCTCATCATTCTGGAGGACTCATTCTGTTACCCAGGGTGGGAAGTTATTTGTCTGGACTGAGTGTTTCTAGGTTCTTGGGATCTTGTTTTAAAAAAAAAATGGAAGAAAAATGTACAAGTAGCAAAGGGATATATAGAAGCAAAACAAAAATACAGTCCTGATATATTTCTATAGAGTTGCAGCAACCTGCTAGGAATAAGCCACTGTTTGCAGCCTCCTTTAGTGGGTCCAGGAGGAGGCGGAGTTAAGTGGAATATGAGTTTTATCAGTTTTGATCAATTGATAGGCTTCAGTTATAAGCATCTCTTCTTTTCCATGATGCACCATATTTTCAGTCACGTCCACATTGATTTTAATCATATCCACACTGAATCATGCAGAGTCATCCTATGGAAACAAAAGGCTTTTCTCTAAAACTTCACTCAAAGCACAGAGTTTACCTTAATGTCATCTACCCCAGACTGGTCCTGGCTGTATCAGCTCATTTCTCCTACTTTTAAGACTTATTTCAGAATGCATTTTGTTACAAAGGCTAAGTTACAAGCAGGTTGCTAGTGAGGTATATCTATTGTTTGAAAGGGGTTCCATGTGCTCCCGGAAGCAGGTAGGGGGCCCAGGTTGCTAGGTTCATTGTTAGGAAATAAATTTGCATCTCAAACCAACAAGGAAGCACTGGTTTCTCAGCTGTGCTTGCCTGTCCCAACTCCTTGACGAATTTGTTCATTGCACACAATTGAACCCATCATCAGGAAATGTGACACTTCAAGTTTTAAAAAATGAGTTTAAAATATCCCAGGACTGGTGAATTCTAGGGATCAAGGGTTGTTGTAGGCTATAACAAAGGATAAGCCGGGAATCTGGCATTGTATCAGAGCCTATTTAATTTAACCTAAGTTCAAACTATTTAAGAGTATCCCCCTATACCTGGCTGGGGTAGGGTGGTTAACAACAGAAGATGGCCAGCTGTCCTGCAGTCAGAAAGCTGTCTAGAGTTGGGCAAGGAACCAACTTGTATTTCCAGACAACATATTAAAAATGTTGAAGTATTATAAATAATTTAAGTAGCTGAGACTCATTAACTTTAACATATTCTTTACAAGTGCTCCATGAAATACTAATATATTAGCTCTTTTGTTTCCTTGCCTTCTATTGTTTTAGCTTAATGAAGCTCTGGCTGTTATTGAGAGCAGCGTTGTTTGTGATGGAAAATAGGATTCTTGGGTAGCAAACCAGAACTTTTACCCCACAGTATTAGAAGATGAAGAATATAAATTGTTTAGAGCCTCCTGTCAGTTTTCAATCTGGTCAAATGCTGTCTAAAACTCTTGTTATCCTAGGACAGTACTGATCTGTCCAACTATCTAGGCTATAATGGTCACATGTTTGATGAGTGGGCTGCCTCTGAAAGTGGAACAATTTTGACAGCAATCCATGATCTGAAATAAGCCCCCAAGTGTCCTGAATAAGGTGTGTTGGCCTCCCCTTAGCCCTTCTCTTCAACCGTTAAGTTGGCATGATGATTTGGACACAAACTACATATGGTGCTCAAAGTTCAGGTGACTATTGAAAGCCGTTTTGAATGGCATCTTTGTTTTCAGGTGGAAAACTGCAAAGGTTGGGAATTGGAGTGTGTGTTCACTACAAATGTAAAAGAAAAGGAGTACAATGAGGAGCCAGAAAGAGGGAGAGAAGATAGAATGTCAAGGGTATTCGGATGCTCTTGTAATGGCTGACACTTTCTCATATTCTGTTCATTGCTTCCTCTACCCTTTGCTCTTGAGCTTCCCCTCCCTAACCTTCACATCTGACTCATAACTGCCCAGAAAACAGCTGTGAAGACTTATCTCACCCTTAGCACCTAGGTGTTTAACAAAGGTCCAAATCCTATGGCCTTTCATTCATTTGTCACATTCACTACATAATTCACTACATCACTTTCTGAAAGGCTCTAAGATTCAGCTCTTGCCAAGCACAGAAGATCCCCATGTCATCTTACTTGATCAGTTTCGCTCACAGGCAGTTCCTGCTTTTAGGTGTAAACAGTTCAGTTGTGCTGATCTTTAAAGCATCATTAAAACTGTATCAATATCACAATATATCTTAAATCATGTCCCAATCTAGGTATGTATAAAACCGGATTATATGTCTCTATGATTTTCTTATTCTGCACTTCATATTAATCACCCAATTATCATTTATATAAATCTGAGCCAAACAAATAAAGGCTGAGGAATAATTCAATTACAAAATTTCTTCATAGAATGCAGTTCCCCCCCCAACAAAAATCTCTCTCTCTCTCTCTCTCTCTCTCTCTCTCACACACACACACACACACACACACACACACACAAACCACTCAAAACACCATTAACCTTTGTACATCCTGCCACTACAGGATATAAACAGGACACTGGAGACAGTGTGCATGGATAGTGAGGCTCAGCCCTTACCTCGGGGCCTCCCTGGAATTCTCTATTTCACAACCAGACTTTAGGTTTTGGCCATGTGTTTCTTGTGTATTCTGTAAACTTGTTCTGTGACATCTGCTCCTCAAATGGAGAAGTCGTGCCCTGGCCATATTTTGATCAGTTAAGAAAAATTAAGGCATAATCAGATGCTTTAGTTCTTGTAAATGTAGGATATTGTTTCTTTGAAACAATTCTCTTCGGTTTAAGTAAGTCAAACTGCTGATGTGTTTTCAATTTTTTCTTTAAAATGGAGAGTGATCTGAAAGAAAGTTCATGAGTGAAGATGGCTAAGGTGATGTAAATTATATACTTGATCTGATTATTTTATCATACCACCTATATTTCAGGAAGGTAATGTAAGAAACAGGAGACAATTACTATTAAATAGAGAGTTTTTCTTGTTTTCTACATGACTGAATCTTCTGATCTTTCCATTATAGGCTCCTTCAGAGGCAAATGACTATATGCATGATTTTGCAAAATATTAAGCTCAGGGCTATATAAAGAGAAAAGTCAATAAATGTTTATTGACTATGAGTGTTGTGCCTACCATGGTGATTGGTTATGGATCTGTGTGAACAAAGTAAAAATCTCTAACCTTGGGCATCTTACAACGAAGATGAAGAAATATAGTCATCTAAGTAATTATAATTCCATTTGACAAAGGATATTTAAAACAAAAGTAGAAAACACAGAATGGTGCCTAACCAAGATGGACTTAAAATCCAGAAAACATGAGTACCCACTTCAGAGGGAGAGGGGAGAAATGAACATAAAAATGTGAGACAAAAAGCTAAATACCGAGAGCCTTCCAGGTTATAGTAAGAAGTTATATTTCAGTTTGAGAGAATGGAAAATTACTATAAAAATCTTTAAACAGAAAGCTAGGCATTGTTAGATTTTTTTTGTAACATTCTGTGTAGAGTATGAAGATGAATTGAAAGAAAGGGCAGTCTGGGGCATGGTGTGCAGAGAAGGCAGCAGCCTGTTTTGGGGATTGGCAGTAAAGATAGAGGGAAAGAAATTGACATTTCAAAATGCTTATGATCGATAGTACATGATGACCAGCCAAACGTAAGAAAGAAAAAGAAAAAAAGAGAAGGATTTGAGACTGAACAAACCTAGAAATAGTGTACATGCAATATTTAACACTAATGGATGGTTCTAACAAGTGCCTGAATATACAAATCTGAAGGATTAGTGTGAGGTTGGAGTCCTGAACATTATCTCTTTTAGGTGGTGAATAAAATGAATGTGACTGCCAGGAAGATGTGGGGGATATGTAGTGTAAGGAGACAAGAGAGTATCAGCACGGAAGGGACCTCATGGAGGAAAAAGTAATTGCGAATAAAATAGAAAAGAACTGGCTGGCGGGCAGGAGGAGAGCAAAGGAATATAGCAGCATGCACAGCTAACAGTGCCCGTCATAGGCAATGCCTGCCAGGTGTCAATAGTGGACAGCCTACTGGGAATGACAACTGAAGCCTAAGAAGATGCCCCGCACCCCAGATAGTGCTCCACGGGTGATCCCAAAAAGCAAAACTCCCAACCACATATTTTTAATTCCCTTGGCATGCCAGCTTGTTTTATGCCAACTTGACCCAGGCTAGGGTCATTTAGGAAAAGAACAATCGGTTGAGAAAGGGCTCCTGCTAGATTAGCCTGTGAGCAAGGATGTGGTGCATCTTCTTGATTAGATAATGATGTTGGGAGGGGAGCAAGTCACTGTGGGCAGTGCTGCCCCTGGGCTATGCTGGTGGACCAGGCGAGGTGTAAGAAAGCTGGGTGACCACAAAGGAATTTTGCACCTCATGGAATTTTCTCCAAAATTGGCCATATACTTGGTCACAAAGCAAGCCTCAACAGATAAAAGAAAATTGAATTAACCCATTGAATCTTATCAGATCACCATGGATTAAAGCTGGATTTTTAACAACAACAGAAATAAACAATTCCCTACTCAATGACCACTGGGTCAAGGACGAAATAAAGAAATAAAAAACTTTCTAAAATTCAATGAAAATGAAGGCACAACCTATGGAAACTGTGCAAAGGGGAAAGTTCATAGCACTAAGAAACTGGAAAGTTCTCATAGTAGCAATTAAAAAGCACACCTAAAAGCTGTAGAACAAAAAGAAGCAAATAGACATTAGAGGAGTAGATGGCATGAAATAATCAAACTCGGGGCTGAAATCAATAACTTAAGAAACAAAGAGAACAATGCCAAGAATCAATGAAGCCAAGAGCTGGTTCTTTGAGAAAATCAACAAGACAGACAAACCCCTAGCCAAACTAACTAAAAGGCAGAGAGACACCATCCAAGTCAACAAAATCAGAAGCAAAAAGGGGGGGGGGGGAGCAGAGCAACATCTCTAAGGAAATCCAAAGAATCTTCGGGCTTATTTCAAAAACCTGTGTTCCATAAATTTGGAAAAACTGAAAGAAATAGATAATTTCCTTGATAGAATTCATGCCCCCAAATTAAATAAAGAACAGCTAAACAGTATAAAGAGTCCTGAGACAAGGACTATGCATGGAGATAACCTAAGACCCCTGCACAGATGTAGCCCATGGCAGTTTAGTATCTATGTGGGTTCCATTGTAATAGGAACAGGGACTGTCTCTGACATGAACTGATTGGCCTGCTCTTTAATTACCTCCCCCCGAGGGGGAAGCAGCATTACCAGGCCACAGAAGACAATGCAGCCACTCCTGATGAGACCTAGTTGACTAGGATCAGAAGGAAGGAAAAGAAGACCTCCCCTATCAGTGGACTTGGGGAGGGGCATGCATGCAGAGGGTGGAGGAAGGGAAGGATTGGGATGGGAGGAGGGAGGGAACCACAGGGGGGATACAAAGTGAATAAAGTGTAATTAATAAAGGAAAAAAAAAGAGTCCTATAATGCCTAAGGAAATAGAAGCAGTAATAAAAAGTCTCCCAGGCAGTGCTCTTAACCACTGAAGAAAGATTTACCCTGCCTACTAGATGTGCACGGATAAAGATAGAGCAGAAATTGAGGGAATGCACAAACAATGCCTGGCCCAACCGAAGATCTACCCTATTGGAGAGTGCCAGCCCCTGACACTATGTGAGATACTCTGCTAAGCTTGCAGACAGGAGCCTGTCAGCCTTGTCCTCTGAGAAGCTCTACCCAGCAGTGCCTCAAAACAGGTGCTGAGACTCAGAGCCAAACATGCATAGGGAGTCTTGGGGATAATGGGAGGAAAGGGAAAAGGACCCAGAAGTGACAGAAGCTCCACATGAAGAGTGACTAAGCCAACAAACCAGGGCCCAGAGGGCTTTGCTGAGACTGAAGCACCAACCAAGGACCATGCATGAACTGAACCTAGACCCCCTACAAAGATGTAGCAGATGGGCATCTTAGTCTTCAATGGGTCTTCTAGGAAGGGAAATGGAGACTACATTGGACAGAGACTCAGTTACTAGCTTTTAGATCATTTTCCCCTGGCAGGACTGCCCTGACAAGCCATACGGGAAGAGATTCAGTCCTGAAGCAACTCGATGAGCTGGGGTGGATGGTCGAGAGAGGTTCCCTTTTCTGAGGAAAAGGGGAAAGAGAACACAGAGGAAGAGAGGGTGGACCTGGGAGAAGGAAAGAAGGGGCTACAAGGATGCAAAGTCAATAAAATAAATAAATGAAAACAAGTTCCCCACCCAAAAAAGCCCAGAGACAGACAGTTTTAGTGCAGAAATTCTACCAGACTTTCAAAGAAGACCTAATACCAATACTCCCCAAACTATTCCACAAATTAGAAACAGAAGGAACATTGCCAAACTCATTCTATGAAGACTTTGATATCTAAACCACACAAAGGCTTAACAAAGAGAATTTCAGACCAATTTCTCTTACGAACATGAACGCAAAAATATTCAATAAAATCCTCACAAACCAAATCCAAGAACACATCAAATACATCATCCACCATGATCAAATAGGTTTTATACCAGGGGTGCAGAAATGGTTCCATATATGAAAATCCATCAATGTAATCCACCATATAAGCAAACTGAAATTAAAAACAACATGATCATCTCATTAGATGCATAAAAAGCCTTTGACAAAATCAAACACCCCTTCATGATCAAAGTCTTGAAGAGAACAGGGATGCAAACCTAAGCATAAGAAAGGCTATGCACAGCAAGCCTATAGTCAACATCAAATTAAATGGAGAGAAACTCAAATCAATTCCACTAAAACTAGGGATAAGGCAAGGGTGCCTACTCTCTTCATAACTCTTCAATGAACTTGAAATTCTAGTTAGAGCGATAAGACAACTAAATGAAAGAGGATACAAGTTGAAAAGGAAGAAGCTTAAGTATCCCTGTTTGCAGATGATATGAAAATTTACTAAGCTACCCCCCCCAAAATTCTAACAGAGAACTCCTACAGCTGATAAACACCTTCAGCAAAGTGTTACGATACAAAATTAACTTAAAAAACTCAGTAGCCATCCTCTACACAAACAGCAAACAAGCTGAGAAAGAAATTAAGAAAACTACACCATTACAATAGGCACAAATAATATAAAGTATCTTGGGTAACTCTAACCAAGGAAGTGAAATATCTGTATGGCAAGAACTTCAAGTCTGAAAAAAGAAATTAAAGAAGATACCAGAAAATGAAAAGATCACCCATGCTCATGGATTGGTAGACTTAAGATAGTAAAAATAGCCATCAAAAGCTATGTATAGATTCAATGAAATTCCCGCCATAATACCAACAAAATTCTTTTCAGATGGTGAAAGAACAATTCTCAACTTCATATGGAAAAACACAAATCCTATAGTGAAAGAATCCTATACAATTAAGGAACTTCTTGAGGTATTTCCACCCCTGACTTCAAACTATACTACACAGCAATAGTACTAAAAATGGCATGGTATTGGTACAGAAACAGACAGGTTGGTCAATGGCATTGGATTGAAGACCCAGATATAAACCCACACACCTAGAGACACTTGATTTTAGACAAAGAAGTCAAAACCATACAATGGAGAACAGAAAGCACCTCCAACAAATGGTGCTGATCTATCTGGATATACACATGTAGAAAAATACAAATAGATCCATACTTATCACCCTGCATAAATGTCAAGTCCACATAGATCAAAGACCTCAACATAAAACCAGAAACACTAAATCTATTAGAAAAGAAAGTGGGAATCAGCCTTGAACTTATTGGCACAAGAGACAACTTCCTGAATTGAACACTAACAACTAAGATCAACAATTAATAAATGGGACCTCCTGAAACTGAAAAGCTTCTGTAAAGCAAAGAACACTGTTATCAGATCAAGATGGCAGCCTAGAGATTAGGAAAAGATTTTTACCAACCCTATATCTGACAAAGGGATAATTCCCAAAATATATAAAGAACTCAAGAAATTAAACACCAACAAATAATAACCAAAATAATCAGTTAAAAAATTTTGTACAGAGCTAAACAGAGAATTTGAGACAGAGGAATCTCAAATGGCAGAGAAACACTTGAACAAATGCTCAATGACATTAGTTATCGGAGAAATTCAAGTCAAAACATTTCTGAGATTCCATCTTACATCCATCAGAATGGCAAGGATAAAAATCGCAAGTGACAGTACAGGCTGGTGAAGATGTGAAGAAAAGGGTTCTCTATTGCTGGTGAGAGTGCAAACTTGTACAACCACTTTGGAAATAAATCTGGTGCTTTCTCAGGAAATTGGGAATAGCTCTACCTCAAGACACAGCTTTACCACTCCTGGGAATATACTCAAAGATGCTCTATCATACAGCAAGGACATTCATTCATCTATGTTTATAGCAGCTATATTCATAATAGCCAAAAACTGGAAACAACCCAGATGGTCCTCAACCAAAGAATGGATAAAGAAACTGTGGTACATTTAACACAATGGACTACTACTTAGGTATTAAAAGCAAGGAATCTGGAAATTTGCAGGCAAATAAATGCAACTAGAAAAGATCATCCTGAGTGAGGTAACCCAGACCTAGAAAGACACACATGGTATGTACTCACTTATACATGGATATGCCTTATAGTACAGGATAACCATAATATAATTCACAGACCCAAAGAAGCTAAGTAACAATGAGGACCCAAGCGAGCTCTCCTCTGAAAGGCTCTACACAGCAATGAATAGGAACAGATACTAAGACTAATAATAGCCAAACAGCTGGTAGAGTGCAGGGAGCCTTGTGAAAGAGTAGGGAGAAGGACAGAACAACCTGGAGGGGACAGGAGCTCCACAAGAAGACCAACAGAGCCAACTAACCTGGGCCCAGGTGAAGCTTGCAGAGACTGAAGGACCTACCAAGGACCATTCATAGACTGGACATAGGCCTTCTACACAGATATAGCAAATGGGCAGCTTGCTGTTCATGTGGATTCCCTAGTAAGGGGAGTGAGGGGCTGTCTCTAACAAGGACTCTGTTGCATGCCTTTTGATCCTCTGCTTCCCCCTGGTGGGCTGCCCTGCCACTTAGGAAGAGGATGGACTCAGTCATGATGTGACTTGGATATGCTAGTGGGGTTGGTAGGAGGCTTCCCCTTTTCCAAGGGGAAGGGTAGGAGGGATGAGGGAAGAGAGATTGGGGGGAGAGGAATAGGGGAAGTGGAAGGGAGGGTGGGACTCTGAGGAAAGGAGGGAAGGGGCAATGATTGGGATGTAAATTGAATAAATAAATATTTTTTTAAAAAAGGAGGAGTTGCTGTGTTTTCACAAACATTACTAAAATTCCATTGGCTCTGAAAAAATACTTACAAAGCATACATAAAACAGTATGTGCTAAATGTTAAGCATAATTCTTGGGTATCATAAACACTCAATTATTTATAAGTGTTATAGTTCTGCAATATTGATAATGAAGACAGTACTTGTTCTCCTTTGATCATGTGCCCAAGCACGTACACACACACACACACACACACACACACACACACCTGCTCTCTCTCTCCCTAATACACACACACACACACCTAAATCTTGGAAAATAAAATGCACAATATTCCCTCCAAAGTCTACTGATGTGAAGACCAGTCTGTCGTGGAAAAATGGGTAAGTGCATAGAGAGATGATTCATAGAATGTAGAATAGCTAATAGAGTTCCTGAGTATATTTGAACTGCTATAAGAAAAATGCTTTAGATTAGGTAGTTAATAGACAATTAGAAATTGAATTTATTTCTCACCATTCTTTACACTGTGTTTCAAGACTATATTGACAGATGCTGAGTACCTGCCCTGACTCTCCTGTCCCTGTGCAAGGAAAAGGCAGAAATTAGGACAGCAGCTCTGTGAAGCCCTCTCCATAAGGCATCAATCTCCTCACTATGCAAAACCTTATAACCCTCCAGGCCCACCTTCCAACACCATTACCCTGGGAATTCGATTTCAACATACAAATTTGAAGACACACAGCATGCAAGCCCACAGATGCTTAAAGGGACATCCAGCTGCGAGATAATTAATTTCAATTAAGATAAAGACTTTTAAAATAAATGATCTTAGTGAAGATCAAAAAGTTTGATGTTACAGGATTTTTGCTGGATCAAGGGAACCAGATATTCTCATAAGCTGGTAGAAGCAGAGAAATGGCACCTAATCAGTTCAGATGGCAATTTGATGATACATACTCCACTGTAAATGACACGTGACCTTTAATTTGGCATTTCTGTGTGTTTAGTGTTCTATATATTAGTAAATATATAGAAGCAAATAACATAGACATCATTGAAAGATCAGTGATAATGTGCAGATTTATAAGTAATCTATTGCCAGTAGATTGCCTTTCATATAGATTGTGGCAAATAAGACAAATGTTTTTTTGTTTTTTTTTTTAAGTGGATTCATAGAATTAAAGAAGTTTCAAGACTGTCTCATTATCCAGGGGAAGCAGTTAGGGTTATAGGCTGTACTTATAACCCTAGCTACTTGGAAGTCAGAGGTAGGAAGGTAATTTGAGGGCAGATCCTAGGCCAGTAAAAGGGACATAGCAAATATGCCCATCAAAATAAAGTGTGGTGTTATGTTAAGTGAATAAAGAGGATTGCATGTGAGTGCTGTCTTAGGAATGGGAAGTAGTATATGTCTGGACACCTGACAGGCATGACCATAATGACTTCAATGTATTTATTAAGTAAAACCAAATTCTCCTTGTTTTGCAATTCAATAGCATATCCAAATATCCTCACCTCTAAAAATGCATGCCAAATAAATTAACCTCAAATAGAAAAAAAAGAAAAGCTGCATAAAGTACTGCTCTTGGTAAATGATAAAAAAAAAAGTAGAATGCTAGGCTTAGTTGGTAAAATGCTTACTGAGAAAGCATGAGAGTCTACCTGAGTTTGTATAACCAGTACCCATGTAAATACAGACATGATGACACATGCCTGCCTTCCTAGCACTGAGGAGACACAGAAGGAGGATCCTGAGGCTTTCTCGCCAGTTAGCCTAGCTCCTTGGTGAGTTCTATGTTCAAGGAGAAAGAGAGAAGGAAGATGGGAGAGAGAGAGAGCAGAAAGAATCATTAAGGATGACAGCAGATGTTGACCTCTGGCACTCATATGTATATACACATGTGCACCTCTCTACATGCACACACACACACATAAATTAGAATCATATAAGAAAGGCCCATGGCAGTTCAGTATCCATGTGGGTTCCATTGTAATAGGAACAGGGACTGTCTCTGACATGAACTGATTGGCCTGTTCTTTAATTACCTCCCCCTGAAGGGGAAGCAGAATTACCAGGCCACAGAAGAGGACAAGGCAGCCACTTCTGATGAGACCTAATTGACTAGGATCAGAAGGAAGGAAAAGAAGTCCTCTCCTATCAGTGGACTTGGGGAGGAGCATGCATGCAGAGGGTGGAGGAAGGGAGGGATTGGGAAGGGATGAGGGAGAGAACCACAGGGGGGATACAAAGTGAATAAAGTGTAAAATTTAAATAAAGAAAAAAGAAAGGTCAGCTACCTGTACACCAAAATCATGTGCTTTTTAAGCACAGAATAATGTCTATTCCAGGCAGAAAGTATCTTTAACCCACTCACTGTTTCATTAGCTGAATGAAGAAAACTCTAAAGTCCTAGGGATGACACAGCTTGGTACCTTCACCATTGCATTCAAGGGAGCAACCTAGACACAGCATTTGCAATCAAAAAATAAATGGATCTTTTCTGGATTACTGAAGACCCTGACATTTTGAGCTTACCAAATCACTAGTATCTGCTCAATAAGATGCAAATCAATGCTCCTTGTTGTAGAATGGTTAAGGAAAGTACAAGTTAGACATTACCCTGACATCTGTGACCTACATGATTGAGAAATAGAAGATAATGTGTGCAGAGCGGCGTAAAGCAAACTACCCTGAAGGTATCATTAGTCAGCAGCTGCCATTAGAAGTCAGGAAATAATGAGTGTTTTGAATTGCTGTTTTAATGTTTCTTGCTTTATACTTTTCACTGTAGAAACACATACGGCAAAATTCTAGGGCACAGTCTCATTAAGCATCCAGCCATTTATGACACCTATGGGTTGGGCAAGTCTCTCAGCATTATTGTCAAAAATCTTCTCATCCCTCATAATTAGTTCCATTCCTCAGACTTTCAATAAAGTAACTGTATAAACTTGTCTTTTGTTTTTTTTTTTTCTCCTTCAAAGGTAAGTGGAACCATCCATAATGTTACCTAACTAGAAGGCAGTTTTATTTATGATGTTTCTGACTTTATTAATCATGTAGTAGTGTGACAGCAATCCCCCGCCCTGCCTTCTGTCTCACATTCCTCTCACTCACTCACTTCCTGCTGTATTTAACAGTAAGAATCTTACAACTAAGCATCAACTAGCCGTGTCTCCTGTCAATGTAATAATCCCTCCAAGGAGATCATAGCTCAGCTGCCGGCAGGAGGCACGTTCAATCCCCCTGTACCTGGCGCAGCGTGGAGCGCACAGGAGTGAACTGTCATCTACTGAATAGAACCAAACACCCATCTATTTAAAGGTGCTTTCTGCATTTTGGGATTCCACCATACCCCCTTTTCAGAGGTGAACTAATGGTTTCACAGACGAATCTATTGTGAGTTGTTCAGCCTTCAGCTCCAACCAAATACACAAAGGAAACCACACACACAAAAAAGCAATAGAAAACTACCTTGAGATTACCAGCTTAACGACATAGCCACAACGGTGTGCAACTCTTCATGAAAAGAATATCACTGCCGGAAATACATGTGAGCACATTCTCTAGGATTTTTGCCAGGCGTCTGCATCAGCATGCATGTGGCAGGTTTCTTTTGGGGTTTCCCTGAGCTGCTTAAGGCTTTTGTCCAGTGTCAGACCCTACCACCTAATTACTATCCTGCATTTGTCCTAAGAATCCATAGCGTCCTTCTTTATTAGCTTCCCCCAGCAAAACAGAACCATGACACAGAGCCTGAACTCAACCCAATTAGGGAACTTTTAAGTTGCAATAAAAAGAAGTTCCTTGCATACCTCGTAAAACCCGCTTTCCAGAAATAGATCTAAAACATCCAGGTGGGCCAGAGCTAGCGAGTTCGCTCTCCTGTCACCTCGTCGCCACTAATAAGAGAAAGGATACCTTGGTATCACCCAGGAATGCTTCCTTATCTGCCAAAAGGAACTCACAGCCCCCTAGAGGAAGCCAACCCTTCCAATCTCACTGCAGTTTAATGGGTATTTGCCACTAATCTTCTCCCCCGTGCAACATATATAAGGGTGCAATGGAGCAGCCCACTAACTTAGCTCTACTTAATGGATTAACACCCTTTGTGTTTCCTTGCTCGGCCCCTCACATGTTATGCTCAATACAGAAACTGCAGTAAACCTTTAAAAAAATATGTCAGGTCATATTGGTCCTCTCTCGGAGCTCTGCTGCAGCTTCCCATTTCACATCAAGCAACAATGGCCCAGAAAGCCCTGATGAGCTGGACCACTGTGATAGCTGACATCCCTTTCTGCCACCCACTCCTGCTGTCAATCAAATAAAAGGGGCCATTCAAAAGCCCGGGCAAAGCTATTACACTGGTTAGTCCCTTCAAAAGGAAGGCTTCTCTTCTAGACTAGCACCACAGATAATTTATGGAGCACCTTCAGGTGGCTGATTAAATACAAAGACAGCACCAGCACACATTGTACTCATCATTGTTTTCTGTTCTATTTTTCCTCATAACATTATTATCTACCAGTATATTAAAATGTTTTCTTAATGTGTTTATTGTCTGCTTTCCCCCAGTAATAAATGCCATCAAGGTGGGAATTTTGTCTGCTCATTTAACATCCCATCCTCAGTACCTAATTCTTCCTACATGTACAACGAGTACTCATTTAAAGGGTGAGTCAAATGCCGATTGTCTACGTACATGCTCACAGGCAGCGTCCACAGTAGGGTTACCACATGTCTTCTATTGCTGTGAGAAACACCATGATGAAAAGCAGATTGGAGTGGAAAGGGTTAACTTAACTTACACATCCTCATCAAAGTCCATGACTGAAGGAAGCTGTCAGAAACTCACTCGGGGGGGGGGGGAGGGTGTACAGAGGCAGAAGCCATGGCGGATCAGTGCTCATTGCTAGGTCTCACAGCTTATTCAGCTTGCTCTTTCTACAACTCAGGACCATTTGCCCAGCAATGGTGCCACCCACAGAGGCCCAGCTTTCCCACATCAATCATTAATCAAGAAAATAGCTGATGTACATGACTACAGGTCAGGCTGACGGTGGCATCTTCAAAACCGAGGTTCCCACTTTCCAGATTGTGTCAAGTTGCAAGGAAAACAACCCCAAACCACTAACCCGCACACCAATTGCAGACCACATGAATTAGTTTGAGAGCAGTAAGGTCACAGTGAAAGGATATGAGGTTGGGGGAAGGAAGGGACTCCTCATGCATATGTCTCATCTCATCTATTACAATCATAGGAATCAAAACTACTGTTTTTGGTTGGTTGGTTGGTTGGTTGGTTGGTGTTGGTTGTTTTTTAGTTCACCCTCCTGCAGTGTCATAGTAAAGGATGCTATCATAGTTTGTGTTCTACAAGACTATTTGGAATGGTTCTTCTGAGATGCTGCAGTTTCATATTATCTCCATTCTCTCCTACTCATTCTAAAAGCAAATTCTCTCATCTTGGTCCATTAACTTCCCGTGAGTTAAAGGAAAGGCAGAGCTATTGGAAGCCCTTTTATAATTTTAGTACGGTTTGAAGAAACTGTGAGTTCTCTAGTTATATTTATAACCAAGAAATGAGTTGTCCTCAGATTCTATACTGTGACCGTAGAACACATTTGATGGGCATTTGTTTCTAGAATCTTTAACCTTGGATCTTCTTGCCATTAAATCTGAGGTTTGAAAACCAACAAAAATCATTCTGAACAGGCTGGCTCAATGTTCTCCTCAAACCCTCACAAGAAAACAATGTTACTATTTTTCCAATCTCTACCTATAGAATCTAGTTCCTTGAAACGGTGGAGCATCTACAGGAGCAAAGCTGACCTTGCAGATAGGTTGTTCTGCTCACAGTGATGTGAGCGCTCAGAGGTAGCGTGAGGACGCGGGGCTGGAGGCCTGCGCATGCGTGCTCTTTTGAGGAGTTGCGCTCCTCCCGAGCAACACTGCATCTGGTGGGGACAGAACCTCCTTAACAGAAACTTATGGCCCAGCACTTCCTGGGTTATTAAGGAAATGAATCATTAGTACTTGGCAACATTTACCAATTCTTAGCCAACGGATTACATAACCGCTCTTTGCATTTAATCATTTACTAAGCAGCTAAATTACTATTTTAATCTTATGTAAAAAGAGTTCTGATGTTGCCTGTGCTAATGAGAAATCGCTATATACATATTAGTGACTCCCACTCCTACATAATTGATACCCTATTTATATTGCAGCTTAGGGATGGTGTTTACTGGAACTTGGTCTAATTTTATCCTATCAGTTGGAAGGCATAGATATTTATGGGATTTAAATCAGGTATTTGGAATTAGAGAAAAGCAAACCATATTTTATGGCATTAGAACCCCCTGGAGAGCATGTCTATTCCAACCTTCTAAATTTAGCTTTGTATCAAGTGACCCATTAAAAGTAACTGCAGGTTCTAGTTTTCGATGCAACAACATACAGAGAGTTATAAAATCTGGCTTAAAACCAAAGAGTTAAAATGCGTTGGATGATAAAACTTAATTCATCTACCATTGATCAACTTACCAGAAATACAGAAAAAAAAATCTCAGAATGAGAAAAAGATGCAAGAATGCTATACATGGTTCTTGTTGGTAAATGATATTCCAGGTTTTAAAAATCAAGTTTCTAATACAAGAAAGAGGAGGTGGGATCCAAGGTTGGCACTAAAGGGTCAAAGTACTGATAGATTTACAGCCAAAGTCATACTTATTTCAGCCCAGAATCAGTGAGGTAGTGATGATGGCGAAAAATATGTGACGAAGTAACAGACAAAGGGCAGGGGGCAGCTCAGTGGGGGAGCACTTGCCTCATATGCACAGGAACCTGGGTTCAATTCCCAGCAACTTAGGAAAAGAACAGACACACTTTGCAGAATTTAATTAAAACTATAAATCCACAGATCCCATACCTGACACTAACCACAAGCCCAAGACAAAACGAATGAGTCCAAAGAAGGCAGGATTTTTAAGTTGGAAAAATGGCATCAAGGGAGAACATAGCTGAATCAAATTATAGATATATTCAAACATAATATCTCCTATAGTATACTTATTGAAAGAAATATTATCATAAGACACTACAAAAATAATATGCTTCCTAATTTAAAATAAAGATTATGCTCCCGTGGCTCCTTAATAATACCTGCCTATAGTGAACAGAAAAATATTTTCTTGGAAATGGCCTTTCTACATATCTGTTTTAGCAATTTGGAATTAATTTCTCCATTTTCTTTTCACTTTATCTCCATGGGAATTTTCCATCAGGCTAGCACACATTTAAATGCTTGTCTCTGGTGAACATGACTCTCTTTCAGGTCAGAGTTCGTAGCTCTATTTAGTCTTCAGATATATAAAGTGTGCGTGCTATGGCGAGCCTTAGTGCGCCTTCGACTAAATGGTTCTGAAAGTTGAAGAGATTGCTGGTCCTAAACCATCGGCATACCCAGTGAGAACTCTGAGGGGTAGGAATAGGGAAGGAGTGGAGGAAGGGAAGGGGGAAAGAGAGAGATGAGGGTGAGAGGAAGACCATAAAGCTAGCACAAAAGGCAACTGTAATGAGACTTTAGGAGTTCTATGTAAACTGCTTCCTTCTCCTCTTTGCCTGGCTTTCACTGTCCGCCCGCTACCCTGACTATCCTTGGGAAAGAGTTAGCACTTTTCCTCACCAGGATGGCTGCACCTGCAGATCCTTTTGACTGTACTACTCAGCCCTGGCTTTTAACCTTCAGGTGCAGACAAACTAGTCCCTCAGAGGGAGCTAGTCTTCCAGCTTTTCCCATCCAGTTATTCTCTAGCATTTCCTCATTTTAATTTCCCCCAGGGAATTTGCAACTTGTTTTCATTCATTTATTTACTTCTCTGCTACTGAACTTCCTTACCCACTCCTTTGTGGGTAAACCTGCATTCACGGCCAGCAGATCCACAGACTTAGTATGGTGCCTGGCACATACAAAGCCAGAATGAAGCTTTGCTCAAGGAACAGCTCTTAGTGAAAGCTGTCTCCTCCTCTGGACCCAGAACTCAGCTCTGAGACCAGCGGTTCTCAAACTTCCTAATGCTGTGACCCTTAATACAGTTCCTCATGGTGTGGTGATGCCCCAACCATAAAATTATTTTTGTTGCAGTATGAATGATAATGTAAATATCTGATCTTTTCAGTAGTCTTAGGCAACCTTACACACACACACACACACACACACACACACGGGGTTATGGCCCACAGATTGAGGACTACTTCCCTAAAGCTGTAAAATAAACTGAGAAGCCACTGCTGAGACATGTGTGTCTGGATCTTCACTTTGATGTGGGAAAACCTACCTGACCCTCCTCATCATCTCCTTCTAGTGTCCATCATAGCCTCAAGACAGGCTAGTCAACAGGTAGAAAACAGTTTCACTTGCCACAAAGAAAATGAGCAGGTGAGGCCAAAGGTTTCTATTTTTTGTTTGTTTGTTTTTATTTTTATTAATTACAGTTTATTTACTTTGTATCCCACCTGTAGCACCATCCCTCCTCCCTTCCCAACCCCACCCTCTCTTTTCTCCACCCATGCCTCTCCCCTAGTCCACTCATAGGAGAGGTCTTCCTCCCCTTCCTTCCCATCTTAGTCTATCAGATCTCATCAGGACTGGATGCATTGTCTTCCTCTGTAGCCTGGTAAGACTGCACCCCCCTGAGGGGGAGGTGATCAAAGAGCAGGCCGATCAGTTCATGTCAAAGCTTCTTTCGGTGAACAGATTTTAGTATGATTATCCTATATTATATGTCTAATATCCACCTATAAGTGAGTATATACCATGTGTGTCTTTCTGCTTCTGAGATACCTCACTCAGGATGATCTTTTCTAGATCCCACCATTTGCCTGCAAATATAATGATTTCCTTGTTTTTAATTGCTGAGTAGTATTCCTTTGTGTAAATGTACCACAATTTCTATATCCATTCCTCAGTTGAGGGAAGTACAGGTTGTTTCCAGCTTCTGGCTATTACAAATAAAGCTGCTACAAACATGGTTGAGCAAATGTCTTTGTTGTATACTTGAGCATCTTTTGGATATATGCTTAGGAGGGTATAGCTGGGTCTTGAGGTAGCACTATTCCTAATTATCTGAGAAAGCACCAAATTGATTTCCAAAGTGGTTGTACAAGTTTACATTCCCACCAGCAGTGAAGAAGGGTTCCCCTTTCTCCACATCCTCTCCAGAATGTACTGTCACTTGAGTTTTTCATCTTGGACATTCTAATGGGTATAAGGTGAAATCTCTCATGGTTGTTTTGATTTGCATTTCCCTGATGACTAAAGACTTTGAACATTTCTTTAAGTGTTTCTCTGTCATTTGATATTCCTCTATTGAGAATTCTCTGTTTAGCTCTGTACCCCATATTTTAATTGGATTACTTGATTTATTGGTGTTTAACTTCTTGAGTTCCTTATATATTCTGGATATTAGCCCTCTGTCATATATAGGGTTGGTGAAGATCCTTTCCCAATCTGTAAGAAGTCATTTTGTTCTGACAACAGTATCCTTTGCCTTACAGAAGCTTTTTAGTTTCATGAGGTCCCATTTACAGTCTCTGAAGAAAGAAATAGAAGAAGAAATAAGAAGACAGAAAGATCTCCCATGCTCATGGATTGGCAGGATTAACATAGTAAAATGGCCATCTTACCAAAAGCAATCTACAGATTCAATGCAATTCCCATCAAATTACCAACACAATTCTTTACAGACCTTGAAAGAAAAATTCTCAACTCTATATGGAATAACAAGAAATCCAGAATTGCTGAGACAATCCTCTACAATTGTATCTCCATCCCTGATCTCAAGCTGTACTATAGAGCAACAATAGTAAAAAGTGCATGGTACTGGCATAAAAACAGAATGGTGGATCAATGCCATCAAACAAAAGACCCTGAAATAAACCCAAACATTTATGGACACCTAATTTTTGACAAAGATGCCAAAACCATACAGTGGAAAAAAGATAGCATCTTCAACAAATGGTGCTTGTCTAACTGGATGTCTACATGTAAAAAAAAATAGATTCATACTTATCACCCTGCACAAAACTAAAGTTCAAGTGCATCAAAGACCACAATATAAAACCAGACACACTAAACCTGTTAGAAGAAAAAATGGGGAAAAGCCTTGAACTCGTTGGCACAACTTCCTGAACAGAACACCAACAGCACAGGCTCTAGTAGCAACAATCAATAAATGGGACCTCAAAGATTTCTATTAACTACATCATTTGCAAGCAGAATGCTTCCAGCTTAGTCCCTCAGAGCTTAAAGAACTCTTGCCTCTTGTCTTGCCTTGTCTTAGTTAGAGTTACTACTGCTGTGAGGAACAACATGGCCAAAAGGAAGTTGGGGAGGAAAAGGTTTATTTGGATTATGCATCTATATCACTGTTCATCATGGAAGGAAATCAGGACAGGAACTCAAACAGGACAGGAACCTGGAGACTGGGGATATGCAGAGGCCATGAATGGGTGTTGCTTAGTGGCTTGCTCTTCATTCCTGCTTTTTCCTTCTTCTTATTTTCTTTTTTCTTTGTTCGGTCTTTTGAGACAGGGTTTCTCTGTGTAGTTTTGGCTGTTCAGGACTCACTTTGTAGACCAGGCTGACCTTGAACTCACAGAGATCGCCTGCCTCTGCTCTCTGAGTGCTGGGATTACAGGCATGTGCCACTATGCCTGTCTTCATTCCTACTTTCTTATAGAATCCAGGGCTACAAACCTGGGAATGCCACACACACAATGGCCTAGGCCCTCCCCTATCAATCACTAATTTTAAAAAATGGCCTACAGGCTTGCCTACAGCCCACTCTTATGGAGACATTTTTCTTAATTGAGGTTCCCTCCTCTCAAATGACTTTAGCTTTTGTCAAGTTGACATAAAACCATCAGTTCAGGGTCATGTGGGTCCCCTAATAAGGGGAGTGGGAGTTCTCTCTGATATGGACTTTCTTATCAGCTTTTCAATTACTTCCCCCTAGAGGGACTGCCATACCAGGCCATAGGCTCTAATATGACTTGATGAGCTGAGGTGGATTGGAAGAGGGGTTCCCATTTGCTGAGGAAAAAGAAGAGGCAGATGGTCAGGGAGAGAGAGCAGCATGGGACTAGGAGGTGAGGAGGGATAGGGCTAAGACCAGGATATCAAGTGAATGAATAAATTAATTTTAAAAAATATCCCTCATACACCTCAAGTTGCTTGTTGTCCCTGAACCCTGACTCTAAGAATCTTAACAGAATTCTCCTCAGCCTATATTTTTTTGGAGCTGTAGTCCCAGAAAGTAGCCTTGAAGCATGAGTTAATAACTCCTTCTAGGATAAAGAGAAGACCTGCCTACTGTCCACTGTAAAAGTTGTAGATTCTTCGAGCTCACCCTGCCTTACCTATAACGAGCCAGCTTCACAGGCGCTTACTCTGTGCAGTATCAGAGTCACACATTCAGAACCATGCACGTCCTACGGGAGACACTCTCCTTCCAGTTCTGAACACATCCTTTATAATTGTCCTGGAACTTTGATAGATGAAGGCAAAGAGACAATGAGACACATCCATGTGCAGAGGAGATTCACACATTCCCACCCTTGCTGCCCCACTCAAATACTGTATCTATAGAGTCATATCAGCACAAAACTCTAATCCTGTGAGACCTAAAGAAGGTATAAGGAAGTAGGTCACTTGTGTGCGTAGGAGCTGTGACAAGCCATCTTAGTCTTTTCCTGCTGTTGTAGTAATTGCAACCTGGTGAGGGCAACTTAAGGGAAGGAGAAATTTTTTCAACCCAGAGTTCCAGGTTCCAAGTTGCCATCCTGAGTAAGACAAGTCCACAGGAGCTAGAAGCAACTGCTCATAGCCACAGTCAACAGTAGAGAGCAGCATATCCATGCTTGCGTGCTTGTGGTCAGCTTGCTTTCTCCACTTCTACAAGCCAGGAGCTCTCTCTGTCCAGGAAATAGTGCCACCCACAGAGGGGGGGTCTTTCCACGCCATTGACATAATTAAGATAACCTCCCTCACATGATCCATGTCAACAGGCCAAACCAATCTAGGCAATCTCCCGCTGAGACTCTCTTCACAGGTGATTCTAGACTGTGTCAAATTGACAATTAAAGCTAATCATCAACTAGCTGCAGGATGCCACACTTCCCAATGCATCAAAACTTGCTTAGAACTCGGGAAAAAAAAAAGATGATGACATTTTACACAACACAAGCAATCAAAAGAGTTGATTATATTTTTCCTACTCGTGTTACTTCTTTGTATTAGCCTGCCACTAACACTGAAAACAACGACAAGGAGAGACAGGACAACCCACAGTTCTTTTCCATTACAACCCTTCATTTCTTGGCAGTATACGCCGAAGCACAGAATCTGATAGACTGCCTGTCCCTCAGGAAACAAAGTCAAACAGTTGAATGACTTTTGTGTGACATTTCTGCTCCACTATGAAAGAAGAATGTGGATACATGTGGAAAAGCACAAAATACAAACTATGAAAATTCAGTGTTGCCCCGTACCCACTGAGACACGCCTAATCTTGCATTTAAAACCCGCTGGAGGATGACCCAATGCTTAAGAGCCCTCCATGGTCAGTGGTTCTCAACCTTCCTAATGCTGGCACTCTAATGCAGTTCTTCATGTTGTGTCGGTCATCAACCATAAAATGATTTTGTTGCTACTTCATAATGATAATTTTGCTACTTTTGTGAACTGTAATGTAAATATCTGATATGCAAATTGTCTGCCATTCGACCCTCAAGGGGATCTTGACCTAATGCTCTAAAACTGTGAAATAAGCTGAGAACTGCTGTTGAGACACGTGTGTCTGGATCTTCATTTTTATGTGGGAAAACCCACCTGACCCTCCTCATCATCTCCCTTAAAGTATCCATCACAACAGCAAATGAGACAGGCTAGTCAATGGGTAGGAAACACAGGTTCACCTTTCAGAGAGAAGATGAGCATGTGAGGCCAAAGGTTTCTATTAACTACGTCATTTGCAAGCAGAATGCTTCCAGCTTAGTCCCTGAAAGCTTAGAAAACCCTTCCCCCTTGTCTTAGTTAGGGTTACTTTTGCTGTGAGAAAACACTATGGCCAAAGGGAAATTGGGGAGGAAGGGGTTTATTTGTCTTATGTGTCTACATCACTGTTCATCATTGGAGGAAGTCGGGACAGGAACTCAAGCAGGGCAAGAACCTGGAGACTGAGGCTGATGCAGAGGCCTTGGAAGGATGTTGCTTACTGGCTTGCTCCTCACGGCTTGTTCAGCCTGCTTTCTAATAGAACCCAGGACTACTAACCTAGAGATGGCACCACCCAACAATAGGCTGGGCCTTCCCTCATCAATCACTGATTAAGAAAATAGCCTACAGGCTTGCCTACAGCCCAATCTGGTTCCCAGCACCTTTGTCAGACAACTGACACAATTGCCTTTAACTCCAGCTCCAGATCTGATGCTTTTTTATGGCCTCTGTAGGCACCCTCCTCCTGTGGCATAGATTCACACAAATACCTATAAATAAAAAATTAAAAACAAATGTTTTAAAAAGCAAGCATTACACAACATAAAGATGAATGATAGTATTCCTGACAATAATGTTTTAGTTTTTCTATGTTTTCATGTATACATAGGTGCAGTATGCATGAGTGCATGCTTTTATTCATATTTGTGGGCGCACGGGTGTGAATGCAGAGATCAGAGGTTGATGTCTTGTGTCTTCCTCGACAATTCTCCACGTCATAGGTGGAGACAGACTCTCTTATTGGAATTCAAAGCTCAGCGATTAGCCTAGAAATCCAGCTAGCTCCACAGACACAGTCTCCACCCGCTGAGGACTGGAACCACAACAGAGGGGTGATCACACCTCCCTTGTTTTTATGGGGTCTCTAAGAATATGAAATAGGCTTTATTATTATTATCTTTATTATTGAACAGCAAGTGCTTTGTACAGATAGCATCCACCTTAGACTCTCCCTGTTGAAGCTGAATGACTTAGGAATGAAAAGAAATACCCCAATATGCTCATGCAGACTGCTGTGCCTCCGGAAAGAAGCCCAAATGCATCTGATCTAGTATCTTTTGTCTTTAACTTTTTACTGATTCTTTGTGAATTCTGAATCATGAACCCCACTCCCACTCATCTTCTGGTCATTCCATATCTGCCTTACACCCTTGCAACCTCTCACAAAACTAAACAAAAATCTCACCCTGGAAACTGCGGTGTGTCTCGATGTGCCGTAGCAAATGTCCATTGCAATAAGTCACTGGTCTGGGTTGAGGCCTCTGACTTCTGCTGTGCTATCGGTACTGACTGGGACTCCTCTAAGATGGCCTGTTCTTGCCCAGTATCATGGAGACGTTGAAGAGGACCAGCCTCTTCGACTGCTCGAGCAGTTCACAGATGAGATAGATCTTGTGGTAGGCCAACTCAAAGCCCTGGATCTGTGCCAGGGTTGCTTTTTCTATTATGAAACACCATGATCAAAATCATTTTGGGGAGGAAAGTGTTTCCTTGGCTTACACTTCCGTATTTACAGTCCATTCTTGAAGGACATCCGGACAGGGAACTTGGAGGCAGGAGCTGATGGAGAGGGCATGGAGGGATGCTGCTTACTAACTTGCTCCACATGACTTGCTCAGCCTGATGTATTATAAAATCCAGGACTACCTACACAGAGGTGGCCCCACTCACAGCGATCTGAGCCCTCCCCCACCAATCACTAAGAAAACCTCATACAGGCTGACTGAGAACCTGCTCTTGTGGAGGTACACTCTTTGTTGAGGCTCCCTCCTCCCCAGTGACTCCAGTTTGTGCCAAGTTGACGTAAACTATCCAGCACATCCACAAATCCCATCATCTTCAACTAGTGTTGATGACATAGTAACAAGCTAATTCAATATCTTGTGCCTACAGTGAAAATCTCAGATTCACAATTTTTATACCAATCACAAAGATAGCAAGAAATATGAAAGATATGGTGTGGCTACAGAATTTCTAAGAAGTTCAAACTTTTTTTTTTTTTCATGTAATGAAATCCCCCACCTTGTGGTCCCATCTATTGCTGCATGATTTGGTTCAGGTTCTGTCCTCCTCTGTCCCATTTAATTAAACCACACTGGGATTTTTTTTCACTGTACTCTAGAGGTAATGAAAATGTCAGCATTTTCCTTAATTGGTCTTTTTCTACAAGTCCTCATTATTTAAGTAATTTTTCTTAATTTACTTAATTCATTTGTTTCTACTATGCACACCTGATGAATTTTTTTTCTTTCTCCCATCATCTATATGACATCATTTGAGCCAGAGAAACACCCTCTATGGTGTGTCTTCATTACCTATTCAAACATCTTTTTTTATTATTTACAGTTTATTCACTTTGTATCCCAGCTGCAGTCCCTTCTCCATCCGCTCCCAATCCCGCCCTCCCTTCCTCTTCTTCTCCTGTACCACTTCCCTAGTCCAATGATAGGATAGGTCTTCCTCCCCTTCCTTCTAACCCTAGTCTATCAGGTCTCATCAGGACTGGCTGCTTTGTCTTCCTCTGTGGACTGGTAAGGCTGCTCCCCACTCAGGTGGAGGTGATCCAAGAGCCAGCCACTGAGTTCATGTCAGAGACAGCCCCTGTTCCTGTTATTGGGGAACCCTCTTGGACACTGATCTGCCATGGGCTATATCTGTGCAGGGGTTCTAGGTTATCTCCATGCATGGTCCTTGTTTGGAGTATTAGTCTCAGAAAAAAAAAAAAAAAAGAAAGAAAAAAACCTGTGCCCAGATTTTTTGGTTCTGTTGCTCTCCTTGTGGTGCTCCTAGTCCCTCCAGGTCTTTCTATCTCCTCCTTCTTTCATAAGATTCCCTGCACTCTGCAAAAAGTTTGGCTATGAATCTCAGCATATGTTTTGATACCCTGCTGGGTGGAGTCTTTTAGAGGCCCTCTGTGATAGGCTCCTGTTCTGTTTCCTGTTTTCTCCCTCTTCTGATGTCCATCTTGTTTGCCTTTCTGTACGAAGATTGGGCTTCTTACCAGGGTTCTCCTTCTTGTTTTAGGGAATTTTCGTTGTGTTAGCTAATCTTGGCTGATACAGAACAACCTAGCTTCTCTTCACTGTTGAGTCTAGTCACCCAGCAAGATGTAGAAGAATTTTTCTTTAAAATCTTCTCAAACTTAAAAATTCCAATTTTGCACACCTTATATATGTGTCATGTCATGAAATATGCATTTGTAGTACAAGCACAGATATTTTGGAAAATCTAGGTTTATTACATATATTCTCAGATAGGAGTTAAAAACAGACAAAATGACTTAGATGTTTCTCTTGCCTGAATTTCACAATTGAACTAATTTGCTTTGATAATAACGCAAAAACATATATGAAAAAAAGCAGTTATGAATACTCACTAGTAGGGGCTAAAGCAATGGTTCCGTATTTAAGAGCATTTGCTGCTCTTTCAGAGGGCCTGGGTTCAACTCTCAGCACCCACATGATTGCTCAAAATTGTTTGTAACTTCAGTTCCATGAAATCTGATGCTCTCTTCTGGACTCTGAAAGTTTCAGACATGCACATCGTACGTACATGTAGATAAAACACATGTACACATATTTTTTTTAAAAAAATTAGGTACTCAACAGCAATAAAAAAGAATATTTCTAATTGATTTGTTTCTTGCTCCAAAGATTTATGATCACCCCCATCAACTATTGTGTATAATACAAAATCCCACCCTGGGTACTTTCATAAGTGATGGATCATCCTCTTTCCCTTCCAATACACTCCAAACAACCATTCAGCACACACACCCACTACCTCCCACCCACCAGCAAGAGTGGAGAGATTCATTCAACCCCTCCCACCAACAACACAGAGAAATCACTTGATTTGATTCTATAATTATTTGTATACTGAGAATTTTCTTTCTTCAATATGTCCTAAATCTGTCCAACTCCAACCCACATTTACTCTAAGATTCCATTAACTTTAAGATAACTTTTTAAAATAGGATTGCACTGACTGTTGGACTCAGAGCTCTGACCTGATTCTTCTGTAAGTGTTGTTCCTGATATAATGCACGGAAACGTTTTAAACTCATTGAAGTTGGACATGATGATTTATCCTCAATGTGCTCTATGCTATATCTAAAAAGACATGGGCAGCACCAGCTAAGAGAGTATGGCTTGCCCTCTTTAGACCATTTAGTGATGAAAGCCAAAACCATCGTGCAAATCTTGCAAAAGAGAATCTGTAAAGAGAGAGACGTGCACTTCAAGTTATCCTACCAACAGAACTGCTTGTCTTATATCAAATATCATGTAGATGACAAAAACTACATGGACATAAAATAAGCAGTAATCTGAGGCAGGGATACATCTGCTTTCCTTATGCCAACTATATAGAAAGCTTGAGTGCCATTGGGAGGGGTTGTATGGTGAAAAACATGACTACCTAGGAGAAAATTTTTCATTGTAGATGAAAGGGTTAATTTGAGCCAGAGTCTAAACCTTTGCAAGGCTTTCAAACCCTTGCTGCCTCTAATTTCGGTTCAGTTTGGCTAGGTGAATGGAAGTAACGAATCATAAAGTTTTCTATTCTGTGTTATTTTATTTTCTATAAAACTTCCAGGTCTTATTATCATGAAGAATCATGGGCTAGAGAGAGACCAAAACTCATGCTCATGGTTCCTGTAGGAGGGAGCTGGCTCTTCAACCCTAAAGACTGATTTGCATGCAACTCATGAAGCTTGGATCTTCCTCGAGAAGGAGATAGAGAGAGTAATCAGTACCTGCATCAGTTCATTAGGGCTGAGTTAAGTCCACTCATCCATCTACTAAAGAACAAGTAGGCTCTTGAGGGTAAGTAGTTTTTGTGTTTGTTTGTTTGTTTGTTTGTTTGTTTAGTTGATTTGGTGTTTTGTTTTGTTTTATTTCTTCCCGAGAAAGGGTTTCTCTGTGTAGCTCTGGCTTTCCTGAAACTAACTCTGTAAACCAGGCTGGCTTTAAACTCACAACAACTTGCCTGCTTCAGCCTACAAAATGACTCTTTTTCAAAGATTTATTTATTTATGATGTATACAATGTTCTGCCTGCATGTCAGAGTAGAGCGCCAGATCTCATTATAGATCGTTACGAGCCACCATGTGGTTGTTGGGAATTAAACACAGGACCTCTGGAAGAACATGAGCTAGTTGTTAACATGGGCCAGTGCTCTTAACCTCTGAGCTATCTCTGCAGCTCCCTATAAGAAGACTCAACACTAGAAAATACAATTTCTCTCAGAAGACAATATATTGATAAAATATTCCATACTTTTAGTGAGGTTCTGGGCTAAACCTCCTATTTATAGATAATTTAACCTGCAGTCAGTATATGTTATACAGGGTCTTAGCACATGGTAAAAAAAAATAAAGCTACCATTGGTATCTGCAATGAGTGTATCAATGGTTTCATTTGCAGTTGTTACATATAAGCATAAAATTGTACACAATACCAAGATACTATGCATTGTCCCAATACAATTAACATATTGTATGCTAAAATCAGGCTAAGCACACCTGTCTCCTCAACCACCTATCATTTCTTTTAGTCTTGAGCTACATGTTTCATAGTTGCGATTTGTGGTCACCCTGTGAACCACCACACCAAAGATTCTTTCTCCTGACTAAAAGTTAATACTGTGAGCAGCCTTTCCTCCTGTCCTCCTGTCCAGTCTGTCCTCCCTGGACTCCCCAGCCTCTGCTCTCAAGTTTATCATTTCAACCTCTTCACATTTTTCAATTGTTGAAATTTTGGTTGGTATCATGTTTCTGCCAGAAAAGCAAAATCAGAACCAACAACATCTCAAGAATGACTATAGCTGGTATTTCTTCTACCCAAGAAACTACAAAATATGGTGATACCATTCAAATCTGGACAACTGTTGGCTCAAGACAGTCTGTAGGCCCAGTCACAATGTTTCCAAAACCCTTGTTTTGGTCACTAAAAGTTGTATTACCAGCAGGATTAAAGTGATTTTCTATGACATTTGAAAATCTTGAATGTTGTGGATATAAAAATGTTTTTGTTTTGTTTTGTTTTGTTTTAATCCCAGGTGTGGGATGTGGGACTTATTCAGATAGTCCATAGCAGCAAACTGTTTGCCTCATGCAGGCTCTGAGAGGAGCTCTTTGTCAGCTGCAGATAGTTTAAATCAAGGACTCTAGAATGAGAATAGATGCCAGAGCCCAGAGAGTGAGGAGGAGCTCCCAGAAAAAAAAAAAAAACAAGGCTGCTGCTGCTTCTCCCCTGTGGTTCCTGGCTACTGTTGTTGCAGTGAGATAAGAAGAGATCTCCTGAAACAAGGATTGGACTGACTCCAAGGAACCCAATGACCCTAACTAACAGGAAGCAGCTAAAAGAACTGCACCCTCTCTCCTACTAACCCTTTTTCTCTTCTACCTGGTGTTGGGATGTTGGAAGGGATTGGGGTGGAGTAGGGAGAAAGAGATATGAGAAATGTAAATAAAAGTTTTGGTTTTTTTTAAGTACGCCAACACTTGAAGGCAGAGCTATGTGTTCAATTTTCAAAATAAGATTTTGTTTTTACTTCACACAGAAAAGATTAATCATTGTAAGCATTGTAAAGGAGAAGGGCAGGGAGGCATAAAAAGAGAGGGAACGAAGGGAGAAAAGGAAGAAAGAAGGGAGCAAGAGGGAAGGAGGGGAGGGGTGGAGAGAGGAGAAAAGTAAGGGAGCAAAACAGCAAGAGAAAGAGAATTTGTGTGTGGGGGGGAGAGAGAGAGAACAAACACAATACAGTAAAACCTTAGACATCTACAGGTAACCAACTCCACCCAGTTAACTAGGTTTCTTTCTGATTTAGCAATGAAAGTTTCCCAGCTGTCCTCATATCTGGTGTTGCTTCTAAGGTGGTTGTAACTATGGAACTGAAGCTTATTTTCACTCTAAACTTCAGTTCCGGGTCTAAAACCAGAATGTATTTGAATGGCCTGGCAGAACCAAGGATAGAATCAGACACTGAACCCTATTCCTAATCCCCAGCCTAAGAAGACACCTTGTTTGTCCCAGATAAACGACTTTTAATCCCAAAATTATCTACATGCAATGTCAAATAAGTTCACCGATTAGTATTTTTGGTTTAAAAAATAGATAAAACATTTAAAGTAAGCTTAATTTTTCTTGATACTTAATACTTTAATCTGATTTAAAATACAAAAACTAATGGATGGTGCGTTATAATATTATGACTGTAAGTATTCATTGGATTCTTCCCTCAGAGGATCTCTTGGCGCTACTGAAAGGGAAGTTATCAACTGCAAAAGGTTAATCAACTCAAACTCAACAAAAGGTCTGACTTTAATTGAAAGTCCAAATGTCAAAATCTGAGACAGGCCTTAAATTTAGAACAAAACAAATTTAACATGTGGGAAGCTAAAAAACTCTCATTCAAATTTGCATCCCCAAATCTTTGCTAGGATGACAGTACATATTTTGTGAGAATAACAGCAGACACTGTCTGAAATGACAGCACACACTTTGAGGATAATTTCAGGCCATGTACACAGAAATGCTGGTCTGCACTGTTATCATCTCTTAAATGCCGTTGTCTAGATTTAGCCTTCGGCTGATGCTAGTCTCAGAAAAGCAAAGTGGGAATGTTCCTCCCCTCTTCTTAGTGAAGAAGGTTCTGCAGAGTTGCTGGAACCTCCTATATATGCCCTACCCAGTAAAACTGGGTGTGGAATTTTTATGCCATTAACTGGTTTTGAATTGTGGCTTCACTGTGTCTGACAGACAATCTCTTCAATTTATTTATTTCTTGTAGTTTCTGTCCTTCAAAAAAAATAAAATAAAAAATAAATAAATAAACAAAAAAACTTGATCATGTCACCTAAGTTGTCAAATAGCCATAGAGTTTTTCATTATATAGTCCTTATTGTCCTTTCCATACCCAAAGATCTACTGAATCTCTTGAGTCTTGATACATGGAAAAAGTATCTGATATGATTTGTCTTTTTGATCAGTCTTCCTTAGTCACTCTTTTTTTATTGCTCTTTCCACAGACCTGTTATTTTCATCCACCTCCTTTAATATTTTGAGGTTTGTTGTTTTCTGATTCCAACATCACTTACTTCTGCACTCACACTATTTTCTGACTTTCCTCTTTTCCTAACATTTCCTAATTTCCCCCTTTTGTATTTATTCTTGAAGTCAAATCTTAATCATTGATCTGAGGCCCACACTTCAATATAAACATTCAGTGCTATAGATCTCCCTCTGAAAGCCTCATTAGCTACCTCCCATAATGTTTATACTTTTTGTTTCAAATAACACATTTTCAATATTCCATGGAACTTTCCAGCTGAGCCATGAAGCATTTCGAGAGGCATATGAATAAATATTTTTAGCACTGGGGATTTTGTACGTATCTTTTTGGTTATTGCTACTTTAATTCCTTTGTGACTACAAAACACAGACACACAGTGATGACTGTTTATCATAATGGGCCAAAATATTGTCTTTTGGTGACTGTGCCCATGTCCTTAGTGACTTATGTGGAGTGCGTTCTCTAATGCCAAATTGATTTATTGTATTTATTTTTTAATTATTTTTATATGTTCTGTTTATGTGTTGCATCCACTGATATTGGGGCACTGGAATCCCTTGTTACAATTATAGATTTTTAAAAAATTTCTCTCCTGAGTTTATTGGGAGCTTAGCATCACTTATTGGAACATTTTGTTGCTAAGGTTATAAATATTCAGGGTAATAGCTTGTGTTTGGAATATGTGATACTTGAATAACAATCAACCAGCTTGTTCTAGTTGACATTTATAAAATAAAGCTGCCTACTATTTGTATTTCTAATCACAAAGCAACCCCGAGTATAAGGAGAAATGTAGAAAATATTCATTATAGCATTAAACATAAGTAAAAGTATGAAAATGGTTCCAGAAGTAGATTAATTAATATATAAACTATGGTTTACTCATGGGATGAATACTATGAAATGACTGAAATAAATAAATCTTCATGAATGAATATGATTAAATCTTAAAAATAAAATGTTGGTTGTAAATAAATTTCAAAAAACATTTACATTATGATGGAATTTAGCTTTACAAAATCCATAAAATTAATTTTTTTCTCAACTGAAAAGAATTACATAATTTTGAAAAATGATAAAAATTGAAGTAGTTCTTTCTAATAAAATATAAGCAGAATGCCAATATGAAAACAGTGTTTTTACTACAATGTATAACATAATATAGTATAACAATAACTGAAAATGTAAACATGAAAATATAGCTGATGATAATGGAGGTTAATTAAATTCACACAGAATATCTAATCTAAAAGTAGGTAGAAAATAAGTTGAAAGAAAAAAAGAACAAAGTGGAAGAAGCAAAACTGAGCAAATCGGTAGAAAGATAAACTTTAAATTGTACTGTATAAGGAGAGCATGCAATAAAGATGACTTAAATAAAAAGATTAAATTACAGAGGCTGTGATATTGAATTAACAAATAACTTTAAACCATATTTTATCTACCATAAACTTAATTTTAAAAACACAAATTAAAAGTAAATGGGTTGTAAAAGATATTATGAAATGTTAATAGAAAGAAAGGAGGCGTTACTTCTATAATGAAAAATAAAACTTAAAGAAAGGACTATCACAGTCTAACCAAAGAGAACTTAACTATAATTTGCTTTGCCTAATAATGGAGCTATAAAACATATCAGAAAGAAAAAGAAAAAAGGCCTAGGAGAGATGTCACAATTGTAGCTACATAGTTCAGCTGTTTTCTCACAAGCCCTAACAACTGTGGGAAATATGACAATGAACAAACAGAGGTACAAACCTCAAAGCCACCAAACATGGGTGTCAATGGGACACCCTACCCAATAATAGAAAATAATCTTTTTAAACACTCATAGACCCTCACTAAGAAAAGGTGTGTCCCAGGCTATAAAAGAATCTCAATACATTTTAAAAGTCAGCAAAATGTGTTTGATTAGTCACAAGGTTACAAAAGAACTAAGCTGAAACTCACTTAACAGTACTGTCCCCAACCAGTGGAAGTTAAAATAGTTTCCAATGTAACTCAGCTATTAAATACTAAATCTAAAAAGAAAAACCTAGAAAATGTTTGTGATACAAATAGGAGGCAGCAAAGTGCCTGAGCTATATAGAGGTGATGGGTGAAGGATATAGGTGAGCTAATGGGAAACAAAGGAGAGCTCTCTCGTAAGTTACTTGACTCTTTGCATTACATACTAGACAAATCACAGAAAAAGAAACACAAAACAAGTAAAATAAAACAAATCGCAACAGTAAGTACAGAAATCAATAAAGCTCAAATCCATAAAAAATAGAGAATTCGAAAGCAAGCAAAAGCTGATTGTTTGAAAAGATCAATGAAACTGATAATTCTTTAGGCAAACTGATAAAGAAAAACAGAAGACAAGATCAATAGTAGGAAATAGATTAAGGGTAGTTTCATTCATTCATCAAAATGACCAAACCCCTATATTATACTAAGCAACATCAGGAAAAGAAAGCCACATGCATATGTAAGTCACTTATACAAACACTAAATAACACGTTTTATTACCAGAAACCTATACAGAAAATAATTTAAATAACTAGCAAGATTGGGAATGTGGTTCCTTTAATGGCATGGATATTACAATCATGGTGCACACACTTAGGCTTAGGTGAGCAAGGGATGGTTTTGTTTCTCACGCTAGGTAGCACACATGAATCTTTTTAATGTTATTCATAAAGGTATAGCAAGAAATATCCCTCAATTATTTAAACAGTAAACTCTTTTCTAAAGTCTGCAATTCATTAACAGGAACTAAAAACAATCAGGAAAATTTTGAAAACAGACCCACCATTAAGCAAGGAAGAGCGTAGACTTATTTATCTTTTTACAGACATAACATAACTTCTTCTAGAAACCCTCTAACAGCACAAACCTTACAAAATGCTTTCCTTTCTTGCAGAGGGAGCTATCACATATAAACCAAATGTACTCTGAAACAAGCTGTACTTGTTGAAATCTTTATGCTGGATGTCAGAGCCGGTGCTGGCAACATCCATTCTAAATTGCTTCTTGTGTGAGCACATTTCTATTTTCCCCAGTTCAGCTCACACACTCAGTAAAGAACACTAAACCCAAAACGGGGGTGGGGGAAAACACTGGAGTAGTAGAGACTAAGCATTAATGTTTACAGTAATCATAAAACATCCATGAGTCAAAAAAAAAAAAAAAAAGAGACGTGGAGAGGTGTCTAATATGAGCTGACTTCTAATGACCTCGCGCTGTTTTCCACAGGAATCTGAGAAATGCGCTCAGTGTGCTCATTTTTGCCACAACTGTAAGAAGAGTATGTCCTATAAAATGGGAGTACCTCTAAATATGACAACAGAAGGAGTCCAAATAAATCTAGTTTTAGCATTTGTTTATTATTTACTCGTGTGTGTGTGTGTGTGTCTGTGTGTCTGTGTGTGTGTGGTGTGTTCATGAGCATGTGCACCCGAGTGCATGTCTGTACCACCTGCATGCAGTCCCCAGAAAGGTCAGAGATGTCAGGTCCCCTGGAACTGGAGTTAGAGACATTTGAGTGTCTCCATGTGAACACTGGCAATGAAAGCCGGTGCCCAGGAAAAGAATAAGAGCTCTTAACTGCTGAGCCACTTCTCCAGCCCCCAAATCTGTTTTTCAAAAGACATTTCTTAAGCAGAAACATACAAAGACACTTCAAAAAGCTGCTCTCACCTCCTGAAAACAAAGACAAGTGGCAGACCATCAAAGGTGGAAGCAAACTGCAAAATTAGATACAAGCCTCAAAATTTAATAAACTTATTTAAATATCAAAGAATCAATATGTTGCTATGGAAATAAAAGGTAGCAATGTAGTCCAACACCCAGTCTGTTGTAAATGGAGGTACGCATGGGGAATCAGATTTCACTGGAAAAGGGAGATGCCCAAACTGCATTGTTACTAACTGTATCCCATCCAGGATCTGAAATAATCCAAATGTCCAATGGCTGCGGTGGAGGTAAGAGCTTCCTGACCAAGGATAACTCTGAGATGCTTAGCCACTGAAGAGAATGATTCATGTCACTGGAAAACTCCTGCCAAATAGCTCTACACCTGCTGAAATTCTTATGACCATACTCAACCAAATAAAGTCCTGTCAAATTCAAATCCATTTACCTATTTTGACACTCAGAAATGGCTGATTAATAGTCAATGAGCTTCATATCTGTCACATTTTGACACAATTTACTTAGTGGAAAGCGTGTGTGTGTGTGTGTGTGTGTGTGTGCGTGTGTGTGTGTGTGCGTGTGTGTGTGTGTGCATCCGTATGTGTTTTGTGACCTGTTGTCTTCCTTCAACAACCTCATGATCATTTATGGACATCTCATTTCCCAACACACATTAAAGATACAAAAGTTCTTAAACAGGCTGTACGAACCAGCTAGAACAGAGCCCACTGGGTGTCCAGGAGGAAAAGCAAAACCAATCACAACTGTTTCAGGGTTGATACAGTCCTGAGCCATCACAGCAAGAAGCAAACTCAAAAATGAGATTTACCAAAATGGTCATGCTTGTTCAAAAGCCTGTAATCAAAACACCCAGGAGGCTAAAGCAGAAGGGTGGGTCTAGGCTCATGATCAGCCTGATCTGTATAAGGAGTTTCAGATTAGAAGGGGCAACAAAATAAGACTGTCTCAAAAAATGTCAGGGGATGAGAACTCCCGCTTTAAGTGGACTAGGGAAAGGAGATAGGGGGAATGAGGGAAGGAGAGTGGGATCGGGAGGAGATGAGGGAGGGGCCTACAATCAGGATGTAAAATGAATAAATTGTAAAAACTAAAAATGTAAATAAATCAAGTAATAAGTAAATAAATGAAATTGAAAACAGTGTTTCAAAGACTATATGACATCAAAGCCAAGAATGAATAACAGATGCTTTTAAAAAGCACTAGTCTAGAACAATCCAAACACATTTTAGTAATCCAAAAGCATTTAGTTCTTTCTAGGCGGAAATTTGGGTTCTCGTGGCAGTGCATCTTACTGAACTCCCATGAAAATACCTTGTATGAATGTATTTAAAGGTGATCTTAAGGTGGAACAATATGGACCAATTTGGCCATTTACTTTTAATTTACCACTCATGGTAAGTACTTGTGATGGTCAATCTGATTATCAATTTGATAGGCTTTAGGATTGCTATGGAAACAGACCTCAGGACTCAGCTTTGAAGAAGTCTCTAGATTCAGATGTGATCCTACGTGCTAGTAGGACAATGAATGTTACTATGGACATCACTGTTTGGCTCACTGATTCCAGACTGCAGAAGCCATATAACCAGGGCCTTCCAGCTCCTATTGTCATGCCTTCCCCCAGCATGAGGGTTTGTGTTCCCTGAAACCAAGAGCCAAAATAAACCTTTCCTCCTTTAAGTTGCTCCTTGTCAGCCATTTAGTTATAGCAACAAGAAAAGTAACTAATAACTCTTTTTTTTTCCCCCATGCACATAAGACCAAGATTTCGACAAGCTGGGCTGGTGTTATCTTCAGCTTTAATTCTTCACGCTTTGATTTATTTGTTGTGGAGACGTTGCTTAAAGAACAAATTTAGACTGTTACAAAGCAAACCCCAGTTGATACACAGTAAATAACCTCATATTTACACCCTAGCAAAAGTGCTGTGGCCTGGCGCACTACTCAAGCACCTAAACACTAAGGGGTCAGAATCACAAACAGGGGTAAAGTCAACACTGCCTCTCCAGAGAGCCTAGCTCTGTTTAATAATACATTAAATCAGCCAGTGGGTTCTGTATCTTCATGTGAAGCAAGCAGCAAAGCTGATATTGTTTTGACAAGCTCCAGTGTACACAATAGAAAACACTCAAAGAATATCTACTTAAATTTATATGCATATGCAGACACATCCAGACACACACACACACATGCACACACACACAAACACACACACACACACATGCACACACACACAAACACACACACACACACATGCACAAACACATGAACGTGCCATGTAATAGCTCGTCCTTCCCCAATACCATGCTAATTGCAAAGATGAAATTCTCATATCCTTCAGCACAATGGTGAAGGATTGCATCAGATAATTCCTTGGGTAACATCTATAGATTAATCACTATGAAAACAGCTAGACCTCTCCCCCCACTTAAAAAAATCCTCTAACACCATTGTGGCTCCCAAACCTGAAGAGATGAGCTGTGCCAGCATGTCTGTTACAAACTGAAGGATAATTTTGATGGTATGTGTATATCGATTGCTCATCATCATGTGTGCACTCCAAACCCTAAAATGGAAACAAATAAACCTTAGATATAACTACCCAGAAAAGAGGCAAGAGAAGAGGAGAGGGTTGGAAAGAGAGAGACAGTGTGTGTTTGGGGGGGTGTGATAGAATGTGTTCTGCAGACCATGACATACATTTCCACAGATTCTTCATACACAGCTGTGGATTCAGTCTGGCCCACGGGGACTGAAATGAAGGAAAACACAACTCATGGTGAAATAAGCAGGTGTTTCCCTTTGTTTGCCTTCATTATTTGAGTGGAGAGAGCAAGGTAGTTTCTTATAAGGCAAAGCAGATGGAAGAACCCAAACTCTTCATCTAATTGCTCTGTCTCTCTACAGCAAAGTGACAGTGTTCTTTCTAGAAAAAAGAAGTTCACCTTCATGTCCAGGGACTTCAAGAATGATAAGAAAGGTTAAAGAATAAAAAAATAAAACAGCCTCTTTGTTGGTATGTTAAAATTAAAATATATATTTGTGACACTAAATTCTCCCTGCCCTGCTCCTTAAATATTAAATGGACATTAATGCAGAACTCACCTTTTATTACAGATAACTATAATTTTCTCATCTTGCCTATCAGAAAGAAACTCCTTGAGGTCAAGAATGATATTATTCATTTGTGTTTCAAACACAGATCTTGCATAAATATTTATGGAGTGATTTGCATCCAGCAAACATGCCAAAATGTCTGTAGAATAAATCAATTCTGAGTCGCTGAGGGAAATGCTATTAGAACAGGACCATTTGAAGGGATCATGGTACCTGAGACAAGGGTGGTCCATTCACACAGATAACGAATTTCACCTGCTAGGAGGACATTAGAGTAAGGGACCAGGTGGACAACATCAGAATCCTCCTCTTTCCAAAGAAGGAAAGTAAGGAATGAAGGTTCTTTTTTTCACAGTCCAACTTCAACCCACATTCCTGTACATACTGGTACCATATTGCCCTTACCCCATTTACATAATTTTAAAACACTAGAAATCCTCAAAAATGTGCAAAGCAATTCATTTGTCCATGTGTACATGTATGTGTAAGCGTTATAAATACATACACACGTGTTCATGATTATTTACCAAACAAAATGTATAGTTAATTTCAGCTTCAGAGTTATCAGTAGGATTTAGTCATTGTGTCTCTGAGAAAATTTGGAGCGGAGTTATCTGAAAAGAAAAATCATTTCCCCAAATTCTAAAGAGAGAGCCAGTGCTGTACGAAGCCATGGGAACCAAAATGTTGAGTATTTGTAAGTATTTGGCGTTATAGATGTAACTATATATGCTGTAGACAGACAGACAGACAGACAGACAGATAGATAGATTTAGATTGTACTGCCTGGTTTTGTATGTCGGCTTACGTAAGCTAGAGTCATCAGGAAGAAGAAAGCCTCAGTTGAGGAAATACCTCCATGAGATTCAGCTGTAAGGCATTTTCTCAATTAGTGATTGATGGGGGAGGGCCCAGCTCTCTGTGGGCGGTGCCATCCCTGGGCTGCTGACCTGAGTTCCATAAGACAGCAGGCTGAGAAAGCCATAGGAGGCAAGCTGGCAAGCAGCACCTCTCTGTGGCCTCTGCATCAGCTCCTGCTTCCAGGCTCCTGCCCTGTTGGAGTTCCTCTCCTGACTCCCTTTGATGATGAACAGCAATGTGGAAGTATAAACTGAACAAACCTTTCCCTCCACCAAATCGCTTTTTGGTCATGTTATTTGTCTCAACAACAACAACAAAAAATGTAGTTAAGACATAGATGATGGCTAGAGCCACACATATCCAGGCCAGTGAGATGGTTCAGAGGTAAACAGTGCTTGCAACCAAGCCTAATGATATGAGTTTGATCCCCAGGACCCACATGGAGGAAGAGGAAAACTGAGTAACCTATGATGTCCCCTGACCTCCACAACAGTGGCCATGGCTTGAAACTTATATACACACAAACAAATAAATGAGTGTAATAAAGTGTTTTAAATAGAGAAAGCATCCCCATGTCTGCAATGTTAAATATTGAAGAATAAAAATAGACATCTAGCTACTCTTATATCTGAGACACAGCCACTGCTATCCTGGAAATGCTAATTTACTAATTTTCAAGTTAAAAGACATCCAACCGCCATAAAGTTTTATCTTGCATAAAGTTCAGAACTATTTTACTAAGCACAATAGGTTGGTGGCTCAGATAAATTAAGTGGATGCAGATATCTCTTTTGTTGGCACTTAATGTATGATGTCTTCCTCCCATTGGGTAATTATAGGTTTGCTAGCGGAGGAGCAAAGCTCTTTATCTCACTCTCGCTCAGTGTGATAACTGTAGCCTCTGTCCTGAGGACCATTGCAGAAAGCTGGGGCTCATGCTGCTTGATCACCCAGCTCTCAGAGCTGGTGGCAGAGGGCATTGTTCTGCCTTACTCCAACAAATCTGCAGGGCTTTATGAGATACCAACAGAGACTTTAATCTCATCTGCAATTAGTGCTTTCTATAGACTTGACATAGCAGCATTACATCTGCTGCCTTAATAGACCTCATGGCCCTTTAACTAACTTGTATCATCATCATCATCATCATCATCATCATCATAATGAGAAGGAAAAAGAGAAGAAGGAAGAGGGAGAAGAGGCAGCAGCATCTTCAGCATTGCTGATTTCTACCCTAAAACATGTTACAATAGGACTGAAGCACACAAAAACTGTCCACTTACATATCACAACATATATTATATAAATCCTTTGTTTTCAGCATTCTTCACTCTCAGTAGTTCTCAAATCTTCTCTGTGATGAGAGAACTGTAGACAAGCAAGGGACAAGAATCAGGGTGTTCTTTATTGTTGTTTGAAATTCTGGTTTCCACACTAACTTTAAGCACCACAATGGTTCCTTGAGAAAGCCTTCTATGTTTCCTGGAGAGATGGATCAGTGGTTAAGAGCACTGTCTGCTCTTCCTAGAGCTCCTGAGTTCAATTCCCAGCAACTACATGGTGGCTCAGAGCCATCTATACTGGGATCTGATGTCCTCTTCTGGCATGCAGGTGTACAAGCACAGAGAGCACTCATACATAAAATAAATCAACAAAATCTTAAAAAATAAGAAGAAGGAGAAGAAGAAGACAAAAACCTTCCATTCATCTCCATGCAAAACCATTTTGAGGTACGTCTTTATCTTCATGTAGATGTTTCTCTTGCCCCAAACATCTTATGGGACCTCATGAAATTGAAAAGCTTCTGTAAAGCAAAGGATACAGTCATCAGAACAAAACAACAGCCTATAGACTGGGAAAGGATCTTCACCAACCCTATATCCGACAGACGGCTAATATCCAGAATATATGAAGAACTCAAGAAGTTAAACTCCAACAAATCAAGTAATCCAATTAAAATATGGGGTACAGGACTAAACAGAGAATTCTTAATAGAGGAATACAGAATGGCAGAGAAACACTTAAAGAAATGCTCAACATCCTTAGTCATCAGGGAAATGCAAATCAAACAACCCTGAGATTTCACCTTACACCCATCAGAATGGCTAAGATCAAAAACTCAAGCAACAACACATGCTAGAGAGGATGTGAAGAAACCCTCCTCTATTGCTGGGAATGTAAACTTGTACAACCACTTTGCAAATCAATCTGGTCCTTTCTCAAACAATTAGGAATAGTGCTTTCTCAAGATCCAGCTAAACCACCCCTAGACATATATCCAAAAGGTGCTCAAGTATACAAGGACATTTGCTCAGCTGTGTTCGTAGAAGCTTTATTTGTAATAGCCAGAATCTGGAAACAACTCAGATGTCCCTCAACTGAGCGATGGATATAGAAATCATCGTACATTTACACAGTGGAATACTACTCAGCAATTAAAAACAAGGAAATCATGAAATTTGGAGGCAAATGGTGGGAACTAGAAAAGATCATCTTGAGTGAGGTATCTGAGAAGCAGAAAGATACACATGGTATATATTCACTTAAAAGTGGATATTAGACATATGATATAGGATAAACATACTAAAATCTGTACACCTAAAGAAGCTAAGCAAAAAGGAGGACCCTGGATAAGATGATCAATCCTCATTCAGAAATGCAAATGGGATAGACATCAGAAGAGGGAGAAAACAGGACAGGAGCCCACCACAGAGGGCCTCTGAAAGGCTCTACCCAGCAATGTATCAAAGCAGATGCTGAGACTCATAGCCAAACTTAGGGCAGAGTGCAGGGAATCTTATGAAAGAAGGGGGAGATAGAAAGACCTGAAGGGAATAGGAGCTCCACAAGGAGAGCAACAGAACAAAAAATCTGGGCACAGGGGTCTTTTCTGAGACTGATACTCCAACTAAGGACCATGCATGAAGATAACCTAGAACCCCTGCACAGCTGTAGCCCATGGCAGCTCAGTCTCCAAGAGGAAACCCTAGTTAGGGGAACAGGGACTGTCTCTGACATAAACTCAGTGGTTGGTCTTTGATTAGCTCCCCCTGAGGCAGGGGGCAGCCTTACCAGGCCACAGAGAAAGACAATGCAGCCAGTCCTGATGATACCTGATAGACTAGGGTCAGATGGAAGGGGAGGAAGACCTCCCCTATCTTTAGACTTGGAGAGGAGCATGGGAGGAGATGTGGGAGGGAGGATGGGGTTGGGAGGGGATGAGGAAGAGGGCTACAGCTGTGCTACAAAGTGAATAAAATGTAATTAATAAAAAAATAAATAAAGAAAGAAAACTAATCATTTTCAATTCAGAATACAGGAAACACAAGACATCAAAAACCACTGGCCTCTTGATTTCTTTTCACAGTTGCTATCAATGAGAGGAGGAAGGACATACATAGACATAAAACGTAATTAATTGACCACATTTTTGTCCTCATTTATGAAGTCTATAAGGAATTATGGATAAAGCGTTTTCCAAGAAAAAGTTTATCTTAATATAAGAATTCTTCTAAGAACAGATAAAAACACCAACATTGAACCCCATGTTGTTGTTTTTTTTATATATAAATGCCTTTGTTCATGTTTTTTTCTTCTGCCCTTTCTCTTTTCTCCTATCCCTGAAAATTCTACTAACATCACAAGGCCTTTCAAATACCATTTACCAGGGAAGCCACACTCCAAATACCAAAACCAAACACTCAATTCCCTCCTTAGTGTCTCAAACACATTTTTATACCTTATCATTTTGTGAACCCAAACCCTACTTATGTTGGTCCCTTCCACCATCACCACCAGGGGTAAGAAACATATGGGATTACACAGAGTAAGTTCTCACTTATAATCACTTTATTCATCTATAAACTGATAAGATCTCTTACAAAGGATCCAAAGTCAAGCAATAAAGTCAAAAGTGTTTCCACTTAATGAAAAATTATTTTTCTAACATTAAGGGTGTGGATATTAATGTTCAATGAAAGTACGATTAACCTACACAGAATTTTAATTTCAGCAGTGCATTTTTATAGATGATGGGCTGATAGGTAGGTAGAGAGATAGATGAGAATACAGCAGAGAAGTATGTGGACTTGAAGACCTTAAAATGACCAAATGTGATTAAAACTTCTTCACAATGGAAATGACTAAACAACCCCAATCATATTATCCTCAGAAGAAGGTGATATTCATGTCAGAAACTCCAGATAATTTGTGTAAAACATACCCCAAAACAAGACTAGAGAGCAGGTATGGTCAATTCTAAACCATTCTATATGAAAGAAATCCCTAACGTGGGGGTGTGTTTCTCCACACAGACCCCACACACACACACACACACACACACTAACATTCCAGGTGTCAGTGACTGCAAGCAGGAGAGGACTGTGAGGTGGAGGTGACCATGTCTTCTTCCTTCAGTGTTAACACTCATCCTGGCCTACCCTCAGAGGAGCCCAAAATGAAGCAAGGGGTCTTCTAGGGTGAAGAACTTAAGAAGTTGGCATGCCACAGCTTCCTGCAAGCCTGTTGTGATATACCCTGCCTCAAAGTACTGTGGGGGTGTCTCTTCCCAAGAGGCTGCTGGCTGTTCTTTAGGGATGGTGATATAGTTCACTCAGTAAAGGGCTTGCCACTCAAGTGTGAGAACCTGAGTCCAGTCCTCAGACCCAGAGCTCAAAATTTACAAAGCCAGGCTTGGAGGAATGGGTTTCTAATTCCAGCTCTGGGCAGGCAGAGACTTTGGGATCACTGCATAGCCAGCCTAGCCTAATAGACAAGTCACAGCCAGTGAGAGACTGTCTCAGCAATCAAGCTAAAGAGGCCCTGAGGAATGGCCAAGGTTGCTGTCTCCTATACAGGAATGTAAAATAACCCTCACACACCTGCACATATGCACACAAACCTACACACATACACACACGTGCCTACAGAAACACACATGCCAGATCCTTAATTAAACTAAACAAGAAAATTGAAATTCAATTTTTTTTCACTTGTGAGAAATTACTTAAAATCCAAAAATGACCAATATACAATTTTCTCACCCCCAAATCTAACCATCAATAAGAGAATGAACAGGAAAAATTTTAAAGGCAGCCCATATGAAAGAATTTTGAAAGTAAATGGCCACTATAAAAGAATTAAAGCAAATGCATTTCATGATGCATATTTGCAGCAGAAGGGCATTATTAAATATTAGTTTAATATTCTCATGCATCTAGAAGTAAGAAAATAATGGAAGTAGACATAAAAATATACCATAAATTTATAACAATCAAAAGGTATGATGCAAGCACCAAATAAAACATATATGAGAAATGAGTGTAAGAAAAATATCCCAGACTATCTCCATGTATACTAAGAAAAGATCAACTTGGTTATACTATATTAAGAATCCATGCATGAGATCTTTAAAATCCACTGTAAAAACAAAAAAAGTAAAATGTAGACAAATACAAATGCCAAAAGGAAGACTAAGTAAACAAGTTCCAGCCAGAGAAAGAAAAAGTAAATATTCTCACATGGAGAGGTGGCTTATCAGTCTCTGAGGGTGAAGTCTATGATGGTGGGAAAGTCATGGATGCAGAAGTGGCTCCTGGCTATGGTGGCGGAAGCTCAAGGCAGCTAGCTGGTCACACTATGTGTATAGTCAGGCAGGAGGCAGAGATGGGAAGTGGGGCTCTGGGGTGGGGTTAGGCAGCTTTCTATTTATTTAACCCAGGACTTCAGCCCACTGGATGGCCCCACCCACACCTAGGTTTTCCCTCCTCAGTTAAACTTCTCTGGAAATTCCCTCACAGACTCCTTAACAAGGGAGGTTAACCATCTCAGCTGGGTACCCTCTGTGGTTAGCTGGATTCTCTTTCTTTCTTTCTTGCCCCTCATTTATTTATTTTATTCACTTTCCATCCTTGTAGACCCTTCCTTCCTGCCCTCTTCTTCCCTTTCCCCTTCCCTTCCCCTTCCCCTTCCCCTTTCCCTTTCCTTTTCCTTTTCCTTTCCCCTTTCCTTTTCCCTTTTTCTTCAGAAAAGGGGAGCTCCCTTTCCCATCCACCCCATTGCAACAAGACTGAAAGTGGCTTCTACCCCTGTGGCCTGTCAAGGCATGTCCTGCCAGGGGGAAGGGATCAAAAAGCTAACATTTGAGCCTGTGTTGTATGCAGTCCCCACTTCCCTTACTAGAGGACCCACTTGAAGACTAAGCTGCCAGTCTGCTACATCTTTGTAGGGGGTCTAGATTCAGTTCATGCATGGCCCTTTGTTGATGCTTCAGTCTCAGTAAACTCCTCTGGCCCTGGTTAGTTGGGCCTGTTGTTTTTCTTGGGGAGCTCCTGTTACTTCTGGGGACTTTTCTCTTTCCTCCGTCTTTTCCATAATACTTCCTATACATTGCCAACTGTTTGGCTGTGAGTCTCAGCATCTGTTTTAAGGTGATGTGGGTAGAGCCTCTCAGAGGACAACTCTGACATGCTTCCTGTCTGCAGTCTTATTGTTGATAGTGGCAGGGGTTGTCACTCTCCGATAGGATGGGTCTTTGGTTGGCCAGGCATCTGCTGGACATTCCCTCAATCTCTGCTCTATTTGTTCTATCTTTATCCCTGCACATCTCATAAGCAGGATACATTTTGGGTTCAAGTTTTTGTGGGTGGGTTGGTGTTCCTGCCCTTTAATAGAAGGTTAATCTAGTTAGGGATGTCCATGTCAGTCTCTTTGGTCTCTACTGGGGTAGGCTCCTGGGAGGATATGAGGGGGGATCCAAGAGGGTAGCTGGATTTTCATCTGTGTGTATTTGAGCTCACTCTACTCTGAAATGCCAAAGTCTCTGGCTCCTCTTTGCCATTTATAGAGATTAGAGATGGTTTCTAGGGAGAAATAACATCTAGGGTGAGACCAAACAAACAGTAAATAGATCTATAGATATCTCTCTCTCTCTCTCTCTCTCACTCTCTCTCTCTCTCTCTCTCTCTCCCTCCCTGAAGGATGGGGCATTGGGAAGAGCAGATGGGTCCAGATAACTTAAGAACAATTCAAACAAAAAGATTCACTTAGAGTCTGTGATACGGAGGACATAGCACAGGAGGGAGAAAGTGTGGCACAATATTTTGAGAAGGGTACTTGAGGAGAAGGCAACGTGGTCAAGTAGATTGGAAGACATGGAATAATCTGAATAAAATGAAAATACAATGAGGAAATGTGTTCTTTAATGCTATAAAGGTTAGGGCTAGGTACTTAGAGCAAGCTCCATTGAAGCCTAGAACCCTGAGAATGGGTGGTGACTCCTGTGGAGCCTGTATACAGAAAAAAGAGAGCAGAGTTGGGGAAAGAACACTGAGAAGAAAACAGCCAGATCAAGTAGAAAGCTGAGATACAAATGACTTTTAAAAAGTAAAGAAAGAAAAGAATGTAAAACAAGAGAGTGCCTAAAAATTGCAATGTGAGAGATTACAAATAAGGAACAAGAAAGCAAAGTGGTTTGAAAACCAAAACTACATATGCAAAATCAAATAAATTAATATACCAGCATTCTTTCTTCATTAAAACCAAAAATCTCCTTATATCATAAAATAAACTAAAAAACAAAAATCTATAACCTACAAATACATTCTCAACCCAAATATACTTTAGTATTGGGGAAGCTAAGACTTAAGTAACATACTAACTCACTCCATTGATTCTTAGAAACATGAATTTATCCCAGTTTTATGCATGACTAATTACATATGAATATACATTGTCATATAAAATAGTTTAGCGTATTGGTGTAAATATATATATATATATATATATATATATATATATATTAGCGTATTTAGGGGAGTGGGATGATAGTTCAACTCGTAAAGTGTCTGCCTCACAAACATGAACACCTGAGTTTAATTCCTAAGGACTCATCTAAAAAAGAGCCAGGCACAGTGGCACATGCTTACGAACCCAGGGCTGGAAATGGGGAGACGGGAGGATGCCAAGGCTCACAAGCCAGCCAGTCTAGCCTAGTTAGTACGCTCTGGGCCAGTACCAAGAGCAGAAGGAAGAAGGAGGAAGCTGCCCGATGTACCATGCAGGAATCTTCGATGACTATTAACACACGTGGTCAACTGAATAGCTCTCCTCTATTTACATAGCTCCTAACGCAAGGGCTGCCCCTCTCCACAGAGAAACCAGAAGAAACCCAGACTCCTCAGTCCAGAAAAGTGGCTTGGAATTACATACACCTCTGCAAAACTGGAAATTGATTATCGGCAAGATGGAAATGCAGGCTACCTGTGACACTTCTCTCCTTTGCCACTCCGCACGTGTGTGGCACATGTTTGGGCTGCAGTAGCAGTTGAGAGACGGTTGTGTCGTGTTTGACAGCTGACGTTCAGGGTGCAGACGAGCCCCTGAACTGTTCAGTGTTGGTGGCATCGATCTTCTTTAAAGCAGAAGAGGAAAAACCATGGCAAATGGTGGCCTCTTCCCTGGTGAAGCCTAGGACAGAGTTAAATGGAATTTGGGGGTTTCTCCAGGTGTCCCAGTTCTCCGAATATGAACTACCAAATGACATTTTTCAGAATTTCACCAATCAAAATTTATTGCTGATTGCTGCTGTTGGATCTGGATAGAGATGTACTTTATGCATATAAATATGAATATTTAATTTTATATGTGTATCTGTTTTGTCTGCATGTATTTCTATTAACCATGCATGTGCCTGCCTGGTGTATTCAGAGGCCAGATCTACACTATACATGTATGTATATATATATATCATACATAGTGTTTATATTTCTATGTCCATGTGTGTATAGATACATAGTATGTGTATACAAATGAATCTGGTACGTGTTGGGAAAGATAAATGGAACTAGTAATTAAATTATTCCTTGTGCTCACTGACTATGAAGTGATCAATAGAAATAATGTTTGGAGGGAATTTGGGAGCCCCTTGAAAAAGGTAAAGAGCTCAAGCATTGTAAATGACTGCTACTTCCTCCATCAGACAGCTTCAATGAAGGCAAGCTCAAAGCTCAGTATTCTCACCTCAGAGCAAAGCCTGAAAATTAATACTGGCAAGAAGAGGGAAAATCCTTATTCAGACGCTACGACAGGGCTGATGCAGCTAACGTGAAAGTACATTTTTTATCTAGTAGATTTCTTGTTATCCTACTCAGGAAATAGTGACTTCATGGCCTTATGGGGTCTCTGTGTGAGAGGCAGTGCAATGATTAGGACCGTCCGCTATACACTGGAGGGAAGATAAGTGCACGGTTTTAAATGACCCAAATTATACTACTACTTAAAGCCACTGAGGGTTCCTTGCCAAAAACAGCCCATTCCCTCAGGATTTACGAAGCTTTTTTAATTTGCCTGAAGAACAAGATCCTTTAGGACCATTTCTATAGCAGCTATTCTGCTATAGAAAGAACATACCCTCCTCAAGCTACTTCAGATTGCCACTTGACCTGCAGCCAGAATCAAACTACGGCATTCCAGAGCCAGCTACAAAAGTCAGTCCAACGGCAAAAGCTACTTCATGGGGAAAAAGACATCACTTATTTTAACCTTTCTATTTTAATTTTTAAGATTTTTGTATGTATATCTGTTTTTCCTTAGTGTATGTCTATGGACCATGTGGGTGCCTGTTGAATGCCCTCAGAGGCCAGAAGAGGGTGTCAGATCCTCTGGAACTGGGGTTACAGATGATTTGAGTCACCACATAAGGATGGGGAATTGAACCCAGGTCTTTTGGAAGAGCAGCCAGTGTTTTTAACCACTGAGCCATCTCTCCAACCCCCAGCTTATTTTAAGCCATTTTTGTTTGGCTTGTTTGGTTTGGTTTTGAGGTAGGTTTTCACTGGATAGTCCTTGCTGTCCTGGAACTCTCTTACCGGGACTAGACTGGTCTCAGAGATATACTTGCCTCTGCCTCTAAGAGCTGATATTAAAGACACACACCATTACACCTGGCTTATCTAACATTTTTTTTAAAGATACACAGAGAGATTAATGTCTGGGAATGTGTTCTGAGGGTGTTAGGCCAATAAAAGACTGACAATTTTAAATTAAGACAACTGTGTAACTATGAGTTTACTTTCAAATATCTGGCATTTGGTCAAGATTAAGCAGTTGAGTAGGGCTCAGACTTTTTGTTTATTTGGTTAACTAAATCCTGTTCTCAACATGACTATATCAAAACTGAAGTGTCAGGAAAGCCCTTAGTGTTACATGTAGAAGAAAATCCTCCATTTGGAAGAGATAGTGGTGCTGGAGTTTCATTTCTAATGATTGCCTAGTGGCCCATACTTTTGTGTCTCCAGAGAAGATATCTACTAATCAAATAACTTACAAAGATGCAGCACCTTTGAAAGTTAATATGGAGATTGCCCCCTGTAGAACAAAAATTCAGAGCTGCTGCAAGCGGCATAGGGACTTGATTTTGATTGGTGTCATCAGATCTCAGGGCACTCTAAAGCTATGATAAGGTGGACCAATGGAGGAAAAGAAGACATGGTTAGCACTAGAGTATATTTCAGGATGTTCTATGTAGCGGCAGCCTCTGGGCTGAGATAACTGACGAGAAGCCTGGGTCCAGTTAACAACCTTTTAACATTGGACATGATTTGAATAATTCAAAAACTCTGGGTCTGATAAGAAGAACAGCTGTGAGCCTCTCTCATCACACCTATATCTGTTGTTTCTAGACCCGTGGGTCCCAAAATGAAAAGGTTACCCACCGGGAATATATTCCACAGTTTTCTCTCCAATTTTCTGCAGGAGGACATGACACCATTAAATCATAGAGAAATGCCTAAATCCTTGAGAGATTTTTGCATATTGGCTTTGAGTGAATGTTAATCCAGAACATTGCTGTTGTCAGTTCAAGATAAACCGAGCTAAGACTTAAGCTAATTCAGAGTGCAGAGGACATTCTCATTTTCTCGTGTCCTTAGTACATAATTTGAATAGACACACTACAAAAACAGAAGACTCCTGACATTGACTCTTACAGAGAAAATCCTCTTGTTCTATAAAGAACCAGGAGGAACCTTCCGCTAAATGGTTCATTTAAGGAAGCAGCAAATAGATGCAATGGCTGCTATTGCCAAACTCTTAGAAGCTCCTGAACTTAGAAGTCCTAAAATGCTCCCACATAACTTCAGGGTAGATTTGAGAAAGGGACCACCTAATCTACTGGCTATGTAAATGAAAAAGCTGGTCTTACTGTGGCCTCTTCAATGAAATAAATGAACCGAACTCCTAGTGTCTGACATGCAGCTACTGATCTGCCAACTCCTCTCCCATCCGCTAGAGAAAGCGATACTCAGTCTAGCTTATAGTTCCTCTTCAGTGACAAGAGTGACTTGCAATATTTTGCCTCAGAGAAGGTCAAATCTCAGGCTCTGTAAAATGATCTGTCTGCTTAAACCTCGATTGTCTCCAATGCCAAAAAAAATAAAAAAATTTAAAAAATGATGCTAGTGTGTTTACACTGTCAGACTCACACTGATACCGCCTGGAGCATGGAAAGCACCAGGTAAATATGTGATAACTCACATATGGAATAAATAACTGGAGATGAATTCTGTAAAAATATCGGGCTCTGAAATCTTAGTGACTGGGTCTACAGTCATCTGGGGTATGGTCCGGAAGCTCCCTACAATGCAGAGGGCAAGTTACCACACCATTTATCTCCACTGTCAAAAAGACTTGTGAGCTTGTTTGCACGCTTAGAATAACACACATTTTATGCCCATTGCCACTGCCACCTGCCTCTCTATCCATATCTGTAAGCCCTGAAGAGCTCCCAGTGGCCACTGGACGGGGGAAAACAGATTGCTACAGCATCACTGCAATCAAACTTGCAAGAAGAATATATTGCAGGAAGCAATATATTCTAGAGAAGCACTTTAGCTCCCAGATGATCAAGACAATGAACTCTAAGAAACTAGAATTTCCCTGGGGAATCTCATGCTGGGAGAAGAAAAGTGTGGTCCAACTGGAAATTCTTATTCCCACCAATTCTTCTCTTCATTAAAGAGAGCTAAGAATCATACAGAGACAATGATGGATCTGTGGGAGGTGATTCACACCTTGACCAGGACTGCTAAGATGTTCATGTACATAGCTCTCTCTCTCTCTCTCTCTCTCTCTCTCTCTCTCTCTCTCTCCATACGTGTGTGTGTGTGTGTGTGTGTGTGTGTGTGTGTGTTTTACTCTCACTTCAGGACCCTGAGGATGGACTGGAGGAGGTCACTAGATCTCTTTGTCTCTTTTCCCAAAGCAGCCACACTATATAATTAACTCTTTTATGAATCTGACTGTTTTGACTTCTCAAAGATGGGTGCCCACATCTGGCTCTTGGGGTTACAGACTGTGACATTGCTAACATTTTATACAACTCAACTGGCTCTGCAGAGAACATGGGTATATGACACTCCTCAGCAAGAAGGGTAAACACCTATGTGGATGATCAAGACTTTGAAACACAGATTAGATACAAAGATAGCACAAAAAGAGGTGTGTTCACCGCTAGGCTAAGACTATACAGATTTTCATGTCCCATGTGATGATCACAAGATCTCAAAGAGGCTCGTAATACTAATGTTGGGTAGAAAATGCACTCTGTGAATGATAGTCTACCCACTTTCCCAGCTACTCTCTTGATAATTGATGCCAACCGTCTATGATGGCAAGGACAGAGATTTGCAGTGTTTTAGCAATGTGTATTTCATCCCACCAAGCATGAACCCACGGCTGAGAAGCAGACTTGTGATGGAGACTGGCATGAAGGTATCATCTCAGGTCGTTGGCTACCAGGTAGCTTTAATCTCTCTTAATAAAAACCAGTAACTTGTCTTTACCCAAGGGACATTTTCTGTACACTTTGGATTTGTTTTCCATGTTCCATTCTTCTGGCATAAACTTTGTTATCTGAGTACTTACCAAAATTGTCACTACATTTCACATACCTTGTATGTAACAAATATCTTTTAAGGTGAAGACAGTAAAAGTAGTTGCTGTTGTTCATGGGACACATTGTTCTTAACAGATGGCTCATTGCTCACATGAAGCTGTTTACAAGAAATGGTAAACTAGGCATGGTGGAGAACACTTTTAATCCTAGCACTTGGGAGGCAGAGGCAGGTGGATCTCTGTGAGTCTGAGGACAGCCTTGTCTAAACAGTGAATTCCAGGATAGCCATGGATAGACCTTGGAAAGGGAGAGACAGAGACAGAGAGAGAGAGAGATGGAGAGAGACAGAGAGACACACAGAGAGAATTCTAGACCTATCTTTCCCCAGAATGAAATTCCAATCCCACAAGGTGCACCATCTCCCAATAGTCTGCTAACCATAGTACTTCCTTAGAATATTGCTACCAGGGCCCTTTACATATTCATTGTTTATTCCACAAACACATTTGTAAGTTTTACCTTATTTCTATGCCCCATTCAGTTCTCTGCTGTTTTTGTGTTGGCTGTGTGGGATAAAAGTTAAATTTACATTTTAGTCCATAAATTATAGAGTGTTAAAACAGGAAACAGCACAACCAGAAAAGAAGTAGATATTTCTCACACAGGCAGGACTTAAAACAAGTGAATATAGTTGAAAACCATTGGATTGCCCCTTTTGAGAATATTAGGAGATGTTTGCTTTTGTTTTAAATGATAGTTGCACTACTTAAGAAATTACATTTTTAGGTCTGATATGAGTTTGAATATGAACTATGAATGTATAGTAAGCAACAAGTAGAAGTTGCTTGATATATATTTCCAATCAGAAGAGAGTAATGTGTAGAAATTAACTAAAGAGGCTTCCATTGGGGGCTGGCATTAGTATTATAGCAAGAGTAGTCATTTATCAATGATAAATCCCTCTTTCTGAATCAGAAGTGACATTGGTACGGAATAATGACTAACAATAATTTTCATCTACAGCTACGTTGGTATGAGAACAATGGTGACAGTTTCTTCATCAAGCAAGTTGAACAGTATGATTTCTGATAATTCAATTAGCTACCCAATGCCTTTATAATTAACTCCTTCGTTGATTAACTTCAACCCAATTCAATTTCTGTGGGTTTCAAATAGACTTCAGTTTAGCCAGGGTTGTAGGCAGAAACAGATGGTAGAGTTAATGATCTTTGGACCTTGACAAAGGATCTCAATAAAGGGTTCAAGAGACTAGAAACAGCAACAACAGAAGGCCCGAGGCATGAAATCGTAAGGAGACAAAACCAGTCCTGCATTTTAGTGTAAGGAGACAGAACCAGTCCTGGGTTTTAGTGAGATTAGCTAGAGAAGAAAGCCTATGTAGATGTATATACAAGAGGCTCAGTCAGCACAAAGCCAGTACAGTTGGTGATAAAGGACAGTAAAACAACCCACCAATCACACCCTCTATATGCCTTTACTCTCTGCCTGTGTGTCCCATTGCCCAAAACCCTAGCTAAAGCCAGTGGGCATGACTGGTACTCATATTATTCATAAAGTCATCCTTTAGGAATTAGATCAGTTTGAAGAAGAGTGAATCAAATTTTTAGGAATAGAAAATATGTCACATGTTCTGACAGATAAATGCTCTTCTCACCAGTCATTTTTGATTCATTTCTAACTTTATTTAGCGAGGTTGGTGATGTGAAGGTATTAAGATTGGGCCAATCATGGTGGCTCATGTCTTTAACCCTAGCACTTGGGAAGTAGAAGCAGGTGGATCTCTGTGAGTTAAAGGTCAGCCTGGATTATATAGAGTTCCAGGCCAGCCAGAGTTACACAGTGAGACCCGTCTCTAAAAATAACATATACAGTATTAAGATTTACCACTCATGTATTACTTGCCTTGGAAAGACTCGAACAAATGCCTGTTCATTTATGACAAAAGACTAAGTCCCCCCATAGAAAATGCATCACAGAATCTCATCTTTAATATAACGTCATATGTACTCTAATATCTACAAAGAACATGTTCAACAAGGCCCTCCCCTCCTCTTTCTATAGAGTGTTATAATTCTATAAGCATTAACATGGACCTAGTTGTCAGTGTGAAGCTTGCTTATTCATTGCCATGACTGTAGGTCAAGGTTATCCCTGTCCCATAATGGCTATTGGATGGTCATGTTGTGTCCAAAGAAAAAGCTATACTACAACAACCACATTATTGATAATCTCACAGTGTTGCATCATTGACCACATGGCTAAGAGGCAAAAAAGTGCTTTGAAGAGTAAGCAAGAGTAATTAGGGAATACGTCACAAGGCTTGCAGTGCAGCAAAACTCTCCAAGTTCTTGTGGATATTAGTAAAGGAATAGAGCAAATCTCAAAATCAGATTTATTGAAATCTGCAGTATTCAAAACAAAATAAAAATAAATTTTAAAACATTCTTGACTATTCTTTACCTCGCACATCTAATCTATCAAGCCTTCATGGCTCTGCCTTAAAGCACACCTGACACACAAGAAGCCTTACCTCATAACCATTAGTCATATGATCACTTAAATGAAAACTAAAAAAGTGCCTGACATTCCAGCCCTTCACAAACTGCTGCTTTGATTGTGCCAGGGAAAAATCACCATTACCCAAAATCACATTGCTCCTTTTCTGTCTTCTCGATGGTCTTCCTCATGGTAAGTCCCAGGAGAATGAAAGCTGCCTGTTTAACATACAGATGTTCTCCAGATGAAGTATGGGGCTTGTCAAATAATACACATTCAATACATTTCTGCTAAATCAGTATGTCAATGAATCTTTAAGCATTTCTCGATGTAGGACTTACTAAAGCCCACTAAATGACAGTTAATTTCTATGCCATTGTTTATATTATGTTTTGTGTGGGTATTTATGTGATTGAAGCTAATTCTTCATGCTCAGGTTTGAATTAATTTTATTGCTGTTCAAAAAAATAAAACTGTTTCAACTAAAGTTTACCCATATCCACAATTGAATGTCCTGTCACATTTGGAAAAGTTAAAAAATCCACATTGTTTTACTATTTTCTCCAACAGAGTAATTTGGTAATGAGCATGAAAAAGCAAATATTTTGTTTGTTTCTCAAAACAAGGTCTCACCACATGGCCAAGGCTAGCCTGGGAAGATACATAAACATGGGCTTCCCTGTAGTTCTCAGTCATCCTGCCTCATGCCCCCAAGGACATGTCACCTTACCCAGCTTAAATGCAAGAGTTTGATGCTTGAGAGATGGATCAGCTGTTAAGAGTCCTTGCTGTTCTTCCAGAGGACCCAGGTTCAGTTCTCAGCACCCACCCACTTCAGACAACTCATGACTTCCTATAACTCCAGCTTCAGGGGATTAGATGTCATTTCCTGACCTTTTCTACACACACACACACACACACACACACACACACAAATAAGTGAATGAATAAATAACTAGTTTTAAATACAAGAATTTTAAAAATGAAGTTAGTTACCTAATGTCTGCCATATGTCATAAGAGAGGAATGATGCTGTCTGCTTTTATTAAATCAAAAGCTTGCGGTAATGCTCATGACACGAGTGACCCTAACAGAAAAGAAAAAAAAAAACCCCACAGGATTCCCAATGTCAACAACCTCAAATTCTATGCAGAAATCAAAATCAATCAAGCCATATTTATATTAATATTATTATGCATTACCTTAGAATGAATCGGACAACAGTAGACAACATGGAAGGTGATAATATCCTATGACTGCATGAACTCTTGCCTGAAGAGCCATCTTAGTTTGTATAAACATGATCTGTACTGTTTTCCCAGTGGTGTCATATGATAGCACACTTCTCAGAGTGTACCCTCACTCAGCATGACATCCAGGTAAAGTATAAGGTGAGTTTAAAATGGCTGTGCGAAGAAATGTCCGAGAAATAAAAGGGACCCCACTGCTTTTTTGTCCAAAAACATTTCAGGAAAGCTTCAACAGTTACAGTTCAGCTGACACTCAAGTCCAGTGTGTCAGCAAGGGCAAGTTGGCCAGAATCTCATTGTGCTAACAAGCCTGCCTGTTACCCTGCACTAAGTGCCGTCTTTGATAGGCTTTAGTTGGCAAGAGAAAACATGACCAGGTCATCATTGTTTTAGGTAAATTAGCTCAACAAGATTGTAAAAGGCCAATTAGACAGCAAAGAGAGCAGACACAGAAGTCCAGTTAAAAGGTTATTGCTATTTGGAGGTGGGGGAGATAGAAGACCGGGCCAGGAACCGTCAACTTCTCTCTGAGCTGACAGTAAAACAAAAAGCAAATCTCTTCTGCTGAATTAGTCTCCTCCTAACACCAAGATGCTTTTTTTTTAAACCACCTATAGCAGTGAGCTAAATTACAGCCAGTGAGGAAAAGAAAAATTATTATTTCCATTTTATTTTTTTTGTCTGGGGTCTTTTTTATATTTTTTTGTCTTTCAAGTAGGCAGATTATATCTGCTAAGAAAGTCAGAGGAAAATATTTATTGCTTTATTTGGGTGCTTCATATGGGCCGTGAGACGTGAACTTTTTCCCAAGTGTAAAGATAATAGCATCATGAAATCGACCAGTGTCTCCATTTGGGAAGGAAAAGAAAGAATTGGACTGTTTGCCTGGTTAGAAGATCTTTCAGGGTCTCTTACTTCAGAAAACTCCAACTCTAAGGACTTGGTTGTCCCTCTACTCCCCTGACATGGGGATACGTACTTATTCACACCCATCATCCATGATTTATTTTTCTGTACTCGTGCCTGCTTAACCTTATCCCGCGCTATATTCTGATTTTTAAAACCCCATCATTCGTCATTATTCACACAGCCACTGTCTTCAACAGCCTGTGACCTTCTGACCTTCCTTCATCAGAAAGCTAGCTCGCCCGGAAGCCTGACGTGCTTGCATGCATGTGGCCCTGGTAGCTTGATATTCTGAGTGTTGTGTGAGTCTTCATTTTTCATTTCTTCTTCATTCTCTGGCTTTAAAATCTTTCTGAATATAGATGATATTTTTAATGAGAAAAAGGTGTTAGAAACATACAGAATGGGGAGGAAAAACAAAGCATTTTGCTTTAAGCATTACTCTTGGGGTTAATCATCACAAACAGTCAGTACTGGGTCTCCATCTGGTGGCCAAAAATTTTGCTTTTACGTTTTCAAGGAGCTCATCAGTTTTTACAACATTTTCCTGAGAGTGCGTTACAAAGATTAAATATATGAGGAATTACCCTAAAAGGAATATATAAATTTAGAAGATTCTAAGTTTATGTAAACATTAAAGACATGTAAATTTCTGTAAAAAAAAAATACAGTCCATTTTTATGTAGAAAATAAAAAATAAAAAGCAGAGATAGTTGGACTTAAGCAAAGACATTTGGTGACAGAAACTGTATGTTATTTGACATATATCAACAATTTTTCTAAATGCAAGGACTACAGTGAAAAAGCTAAGCAAGTATTTTCCCCCAGGGAGCTTAAATTCTAGTTGACATGGATAAAATAAATATGTACTATAGTGTTTCTACAGCTAAAGATATATGGAGAAAAGGCTCCTCTGTAGAACAGTCACACTGGTCCGCTCTACAATTGGCCTGGACTAAAAGAGAGACTACCGTCAAAAACTATTTAATAGCTCCCCACTCAAGGTAGCTGGGAACAAGGAAGTGCCCAGCAGCTGTCACTCAAAGGGTCAAATACTTAACAGATCAGCTTATTTGAAGGAGAAATAAACATTGAAAGAGGCTCTATTACAACTTGCCCTTCCATTATTATTCTTAACCAGTCTTTAGCACTGGTTAACTCTTAGCCAAATGATGGAGGGATCTTTCTGATGAAGCTGGAGAAAAGAGTAGCAGGAAATCTGGGAGAAGATGAGGTGAAAGAGGGAGTGGGAGGACAGAACACGCGGAAGCGTTAGAGAATCCATAAGGATTATAGAATTTATTCTAAACATTCAGGTAAGTCATTCAAATTTTGGACATGGTCACACTTTGGCTTTGATAGGTTTATTCTTGATTTTCTTACATTGACCAGCTGGATGGGGCATGGGGCCTGCCAGTGGAAGCTGGTGTAGAACAAGTAGCAAGAGCACAATCATATGTCTGTTGCAATAATACAGGTGATTGCAATGATACAAGTTGTGGTGATTTATTTTTGATGGCAGCAACAAAGAGTGTAAAATTTAAGAGGGACATTTTAGAGGTTAAGCCAATAGGAATGTTTGTAAAGTACAAGAGGAAAACAAAAGCGACTAAGGGTTCTGAAATTTTTGAGCAGGTACATGTAAAGCCAAATACTGAGCTTGAAGAACACTGGGGAAGAACAGTTTGATGCAGTGGAGGGGTAGAGGTGGGAGGGAGGGAGGGAGGGAGGAGAGAGGGAGACAACAACAAAAGAATTTAACCTGGGAACCCGAATGACTTTTCTATTACACATCCATGTTAAAGAGTCAAGAATATAACAAAACGTAAAGGTCCTTCCTTCAGGGGAAATATAAGAAATAGAGCTACAAACTCCAAACCATTGTTCTGTAATTTACATGCTTGGTCAATGAGAAAATATACAGGGCTTCCTCAATACAGTCCACCAGAATGAGGCAAATGTAAATCATAGTGATGTCATAATAACCCCAATGTGTGAGCTGATGTCATAGTGAAGAGGTTCTGGGGTCATATCTATATGTGATCACATAGCCCAGGCACCATAGTTTAAGAAGGAGGTCAAGGTTTAATTACTCCATAGCCTTTTTCAGACTGGGTGAGAAGCAAGCGATAAACAGAAGTGCCAAACAAGGATCCACTTTCTGTATGAGCTACTTTCCTCATTGCTATGTCCCAACACATCACAGGTTGCAAGTACAGTCCATCATAGCCCAGCAAACATGACAAGAGTGGCTCGAAGCTGTGCTGGGAATGCTAATGACATCTGAATATGCCAAAGAGGACAAATAGGTTAGGAAGAGGGGCTGAGTTATAAAAGTAACGGCGTAAGCCTTAAATGACTTGCACAGAAATTGGCCCCTCCCAGTGAGACCTGGCCTCCCCAAAGAATACACAACCTCCCCCAAATAGCTGGGAACCAAGTGTTCAAACACGGGAGCCTGTGACATTTTACTCTCAAACTGTTTAACAATGTGTGAGAAGGAGCAGGGTCACAGGAGGATGCAGTGGAGATTGCCACATGACTTGTGAAGTGACAGAGGTTAAGAAGAATGAGGGTTGGTAGAGACATGATCCAAGAGCCAAGGTAAAGCAAACCCAAGATTTTATTCCATAAAACCAACGTGATCTAATAATGACATTCCGCAAACATCAAATTGTATTAACACCCGTGCTACATAAAATACTAAAAAAAAAAAAAAAAAAAAAAAAAATACTCCAGACAAATGAAAGTTCACACAATTTGTTGACAAATGTGTGTGGAATTGACCATATTTATTGTTCTAGTTGGATGCAATCATTACCATGGTGTGGCCTTTGTATACTTAAAAAGTAATGTCCCTGGTTAATAGGACATAATGAGGGCTATTCTACATTACACTGTGATGATTTCTTCTTAGTAGATAAAATCAAACCAATCTGATCTAGTCATAAGTCAAGCTTGCTGAGTGAAGAATGTCGAAGATAATGTGGCCAGTGCCACATGGTATAAATACAAAGCAGCACATTTCTTACCTGCTGAGATTTATGTCAGCTATTAAAAACTGAAGAATAAAAAGTTCCTGTTCTGAACAAATAAAAAGAGAATCAGACATATCAATGAATGATACTGTGCTCTAGAAAAACTAAGGTGGGTTGGGGAGTGCCCAATCAAGAAATGTCTGTGGCGTGAACATTTACCTTTTCAACTTATTAGTCTTAATGCAATGAATAGAGAGCCTCTGTCTTCAGTCTAGGATGGTAAGCACAGTGTACAAGAAAGAAAGTTTTTACAAGTAGGGGAAAAACAATCAGATTCAGCATGATCTGAGAGAGCTTGTGTGGTGGTTTGAATAAAAATGGTCCCAATAGGCTCACAGTGAGTCACTATTAGGTGTGGCCTTGTTGGAATAGGTGCAGCATTGTTACAGGAAGTATGTTCTGTCTGCTTGCTGCCTCCTGCCTATAAATCCAGATGTAAAACTCTCAGCTGCCTCTCCAGCACCATGCCTGCTGGCATGCCGCCATGTTTCCCGACATGATGAGAATGGACTAAACCTCTGAAATTGTAAGCCAGCAACAATTAAATGTTTTCCTTTGTAAGAGCTGCCATAGTCATGGTGTCTCTCCACAGCAACAGAAACCCTAACTCAGACAACCTGTCAGCATACATTCAGTCTGGAGGACAAGAACAGAAGAGTCAGCCCATTTTCCTGCATTCCTCATTCAGGTAGTCAGACATACGCGCATGAAAACTTACTGGCCCAACCTCTCCAGATAATAGCTTTCCTTATTTCTTGCATGCCTGCCAAAAGGTCCAAGTATACTCAGTTTCCCAACAAAGATTCACAAACACATGAAACAACAACAAAAAAGCAAATAAAGGGGACTAAGCACTCACTATAAATATTCATTATTCTGTATCTGTATAGCAAGAGAAAGAAACCTCAGAGGAGGCTCACAATAGCATTACCGAGCTCAAGCAATGTCAGTGGGTATCAAGTGTATGAGGGAAAGAGATCTTTTTCACCACGACTAAGAAGACTGGTTTGTATTCTGGAAGGACAACCTGGCAGTGTCTGGAAAATGAAGTCTGCTTATGTACTATAGTCTTAGAACTCCACTCAAACATATACTAAATATTCTCAATGACACGTGCACAACAAAAACTTTAAACCATGAACTACCAAGCCAGGGGTGCAAGCTAGTCACTTCAAATTTAAGGAAACATTCGGGAGAACTGTGTGCATTGCGGTGCTGCTTTACATGTGCACGCTGGGAGCTAATTAACCCCGTCAACCTTGTGAACATTGTCTGTTACATCACATGTAGTGAGAATGTTGGAGACCACCGCTCTCACTCTCAGGAGATGCCAAGCATAGATTATAACAATTGGCTACAGTCACAAGTGAGCTGTGTTTTTGGAATACATTGCTTGCATAACTAAAGCTTTGCAGTTTGTGATCAATTCCTCTCCCATCTTACCATCCTCACATCGTGACAACCACAATTCTCTTCCCACTCCCCCTAAACTCCTCCCCACCCCCTCTTCTATGAGTTTGACTGTTTCAGATTTACATAGAAGAGACACCATTATGTCTTTGTCCATTTGGTTTATTTCACTTTAGCATATTGTCCTCCTGGTTCTTTCTAGTATGATTTCCTTCATATTGTATGCTTGAAGAATGTTCTTTGTATATGTGACAATTTCTTTGTTCATTCTTCCATCAACAGGCATTCAGTAGTTACTTCTCTGTTTTTATCTTGGTGATAAAAAAAAAAAACAAAACAAAAGAAAACAAAACAAAAACATGGCCAGAATGACTTATGGAGGAAACAGTTTAGTTTGACTTACAGTTCCAGAGCAGGTGGAGCATAATGGCATGAGGAGACATGGCATCAGGCTCAGGAAGCTGGGAATTCACACCTTCAACCTCAAAGCAGTTAAAGTACCCAGGAAGTAGGGCAAGAAATCGCAGACCCAGTGACATACTTCCTTTAGCAAGGTGTCACCACATAACAGGTGGCCTGCCCAAACATCACCATCAACTGTCCCCACGTGCTCCAATACCTGAGCCTACTGGGCAGGGGCATTTCTCATTCAAATCACCACAATGGCTATAATGCTGAGTGTCTTGCAGCAGACAGGGGGATGCATCTAGACAGCTCCTCAGCGTACTCATTTACATTGTGACACCAGCATCTCACATTCATTCATCTTCATTGACAGTTGTTACATTTGTCATAAACATTTATAATAACCATGCAAAAAGGTGTGACGTGGCCATGCTATCAAAATAAATCTGCAGATAATTGCTATATCTGTATCAAATTTCCAATGACAGCCTTCACAGACCTGGGGAAAAAAATCTTGAAGTTCATATGAATGTACAGAAGCCTAGCAGTAATTGGAAATGGTGGCACACAGCTACAATCCCAGAACTTGGGAGGCACAGGCAGGAGGATTCAGCAGTTCAAAGCCAGACTCAGCTACACAGCGAGCCTGAGGCCACTTTCACCACATGATAAAACCATCTCAAGAAAAACCAGGAGGCAGAGGCAGGCGGATCTCTGCGTTTGAGGCCAGCTTTGTCTACAGAGTGAGATCCAGGACAGCCAGAGCTACACAGAGAGACCCTGACTCAAAAAATAAAGAGTAACAGCCAAAGCAATTCTGAATAAAGCGCAATGCTGAGAATAGCTGACCTCAAAGTATGCCACAGTCGTAGTAACAAAACCAGCACAATAATAGTGCAAACAACTGTTTCCATTACCTTAATAACTTTACAGCTGTGTCACAGCAGCCTTCTTCCTCCTCTCCTTCCAGTCCCTCCTTTACACCCCCCCCCCATTTTTCTCCTCTTCTCCTCAGAGAAAGGAAGACCTCCATGGATCCCAACCCACCCTGGCACATCAAGTGGCACAGCTGGATTAAGAGCAAGAGGCCTGACAAGGCATAGCCCAGCTATGTGAAAGGAATTCAAAGGCAGGCAACAGAGTCAGAAACAGTCTCCAGTTCCTAGAAGACCCACAGGAAGACCAAGATGCATATTTGCCATATTGTAAGAGGCCTAGATCCAGACCATGCATGCTCTTTGGTTGGTGGTTCAGTCTTTGTGAGCCTCATGGTCCCAGGTTAGTTTACTTTGTAGGTCTTGTGGTGTCCTTGACCCCTCTGGCATCCTCATCCTTTCTCCCGCTTGTCCACAAGCTCTGCCTGTTATTTGGCTATGAGTCTTTGCATCTGTTTCCATCAGCTGCTGGAGAAAACCTCTCTGGGGGTTATAAGTTTATTTAAATTGTTTACCTGATCTTGATTAACTTTGGTAAGCCGTATCTCTCAAGAAAATAATCCATTTCATTTAGATGCTCCAAATTTGTGGAGTGTAGGTTTTTGAAGTAAGGCCTAATGATTCTTTCAGTTTCCTCGGTGCCTATTGTTGCTTTCGCATTTTCTTTTCTGATTTTGTTAACTTAGATCCTGCCTCTCTGTCTTTTAGTTAGTTTGGCTAAGGGTTTGCCTACCTTGTTTATTTTCTCAAAGAACCAGCTGTTCTTTTTGTTGATTCTTTGTATTATTCTCTTTGTTTCTAATTTATTGATTTCAGCCCTGAGTTATATTATTCCCTGCCATCTATTCCTCTTGAGTATGCTTTTTTTGTTTTGTTTTGGTTTGGGTTTTTTGTTTGTTTGTTTGTTTGTTTTTTGTTCTAGAGCTTTCAGGCGTGCTTTTATACCAATGGACTAGAATAAAGGACAAGAAATAAACTTACACAGCTACAGCCACCTGATTCTTAACAAAAGTGGCAAAGCATACTTTGGAGAAAATATGACCTCTTTATTAATGGAGTAAAAAAAAAAACTAGGTGACCATTTGTAATATATGTCAAGAACAAATCAACTTCTCACCCTATATAGAAATCAATTCAAATCAGATCAAAGGCCTTAATGTATACCTCAAACTTTTCAGTACTTATGAGAGAAGACAAGTAAAATCCTCTAGATATAGGAATAAGCAATATGAACAGGACTCCATTAGCTTAGAAAATAGCACTAAGAATTGGTAAATGGGATTGCATCAAAATAAAGGCTTCTTCACAACAAAGAAATTAATAAACAAAGTGAAGAGAGAAAGCCTAAGAATAGAAAAATCTTCATTAGCCTTTCATCTCATAGTAGATTAGTATTTACTAATCTACTCAAAAAATTAAACACAGAAGGAAAAACAAATAGGCAATTGAACAGAGGTAATTTGAAATACCTATAAAATGTTCCATAGTCTACTAGTAAAATTACATGAAGACACCATCTATGTATTGTATATGTACAATAGAAAGATGTATAATGAGATATCACATAACCATTACTTTTAAAACACCAAAATTAGACATAATCATAAAAAGGAATGAGCAAATTATGGTATACTCATATTCTAGTGCTACATGGCAATGAAAATTAATAGTCTATGACTACATGCATCAAAATGCATGAATCTCGAAACTCTAATAATGACCAAATGACTCAGAAGAACACATAAAACGGGCCTCCATTTAACAAGGATAAGTAGGTATCAAACAGAAAATCCAGACATAGAATCCAGACTATATGAGATTTAATTCACTGTTGTGTTTGTTGTTCAATTCTATAGAACGAGGATAGATTGTTTAATAAATTGTCACAGCAAAAAAAATTCTGTTGGTCTTCAAAAACAGATTTCATCCCTAATTTATACCACAACTAAAAACAAATTATAGCTGGCAATAACTTGCCATGTTTGTTTGGGATTGATCCTCATGTTCACCCAATCTAGAAAAGCTAAATAAATTATAAATCTATTTTTGCGATGCTATTAGAAAGCAACAAATGCAGGGAAAAGAGTAGAGGCAAACTCTGAGAAAGTAGAAAGGACAGACATCTAGTGCTTCGCACAGCTTTACCCAGAGAGGACAGTCAGAGAAAAATGTTGTGACTGAAAATCTGAGAAGCTGAGCACATTGTAATAACTCTCATAGAACTGAGACACAAAAGAATTCCATGCCTTCCCAGTAGGCCAAGGCCCTATAAACCCTATAAGACCAAGCACTATTCTCAAGAATAAGAATGGACAGAGTAATTCTAACATCAAGAAATGTCAGTTCCTGACTTTATTAGGGGAGTCTGCTGTTTAGCAAAAGTATTTCATCCAAGAGAAGACGACATCTCTGACTTCCCTGAACAATCAAAAGTAAACAGTATAAGGCTTGGTGCAAAACCAACAGAACAAAAGAAAGCCAGGCAATTCTGATCCTGGAGGTCCTAAACGGAGAGTGAGATGAATGGTTGACATAGTCAAGGACAAGATAAAATGGAGATTGTTTTACCAAAGAACAGGAAACAATGAAAATAACTCTGATGAAAATCATGGAACTGAGAACACAATACTGAGTTAAGAACATAGTACTGGGGTAAGAGCATGTTGAATTAGAGCTATAGGAAAATATGTAGACTTCAACAGAGTACCAAAGGGTTAGAAATGGAGAGAACTGTGTGATAGTCAAAGCCTTTAGCATGATGGGAGCTGATGTCTCACACAGGAAAGACAGGGATGGGATACAACAAATATTCAAAGATGTCATGTCTAAGGACTCAACAAAACTGAACTTAAAAAAATAGTTAAGTAAAAAAAGTGATCAAACAGAAGAATTACAAAGCTATAAAGAGGTATATTATACAAACATCTTAGGAACAAACAAGGAAGGAGGCAGGCTAATTTAAGAGAAAACCAGACAGATTTAAAGCTGAGTTCTCAACAACAATCAAATGGAAATCTGACTACAAGATGTTCTTAAGCATCTGAAAACTGAGTACACTTCTAAAATTCATCATTGTGGGTTGCTCTTCTAAACCGGATTGAGAATTTCCATGGGAACACAAATCTGGGTGAGTATATGAGGTCAGAAAGGTTTAACTAAGTAAAGCAGACCCACACTAAATGTGGGCTACGCCATTCCACAGGGTCCAAAGAGAGGACTTGAGCTGAGTGCCAGCCAGCTCTCCATCACACCTTTCCCTGCTACGATAGACCAAATCTAAGAACACTATAAATAACTCCTCCTCTTAGGTTGTTTTGTTGGTTATTTGGTTGAAACAGTAATAAAGAGGACTAATGTAATAATTAAATGGTAAAAGAAATCAGTCTACTATCAAAGTGAGGAATTTAACTTGCTCACTATCTGACATAAAAATCTTAACGATGAACATTAGCAAGAAAATAAAATATTCCCTGTTAACAGACATGATTTCGAGGACTGTTGGAACACTACACCTCCAATCATCACACAGTCTTTTCAAGGATGCACACATTAGTAAATTAGTTGTGTGTGGCTCACTGAACAAGTGTCAGCAAATTTAAAAGAAGTTTATTTTACTCAGGAAAATTCTATGATGTTGACAGAGTTAGTTTGGAGGAAACAATGAAAAAGAAATGTTCAAAGACTTCAAAAGCAACTGTTTTGTTGTTGTTGGGTTTTTTTTTTTGTTTTTTGTTTTTTTTTTGCTTTTTGTTTTGTTTTGTTTCATGGTTTGTATTAGTTTACTTTCAATTCCTGTAATGAAACATCATGGATCCAAAGCAATTCAGGGAGAAAAGGGTTTGCTTGGATTTCAAATCCTAATGACAGTCCATCATGAAGGGAAGTCGGGGCAGGAACTCAAGGTAGGAACTGGAAGCAGAAGACATTGAAGAACATCTGGCTTGCACCCCAGAACTTGCTCAGCTTCCTTTTTCATGTACCCTAGGCCTACCTGCCCAGGGATGGCACTGTCCGAGGGGTTTACTAAAAATCTCACAACAATAATTAGCCAAGAAAATGCCCCCACAGACATGTCTACAGGACAATCTGATGGGGGCATCTTCTCTTTTGATGTCCCCTCTTTTCAAATACCTCTAGTCTGTGCCAGGTTGGCAAAAATATAACCAGGGCATGGTTTAAAGAAGAAATGTAATTTGAAATGTCCAAATGAATGATAATGAAAAAAAAAGGCATGGAATCATCCTGAAAAGTTGGGGAAAGAAGAGCATATTCAAGCCAAAGAAATTCAAAGGGAAGAAACAAAAAGAATTGCATTCATCTATCAGCCACCCAGAGCCTTGTGCCTAGCATTGTTCTAAAACAAAAGAAGCCAGAGCTCGTACACATGTGGCTTATTTCAGACCTGGAACAACTTTTAGTGCCAGGGGGGACAAAAGCATGGTACAAGGCAAACCTTTATGTGACTGTCTTAGTTAGGGTTTTATTCCTGTGAAGAGACACCATGGCAAATTTTATAAAGGAAAGCATTAATAAAATGGGACTGGGGTACAATTCAGAGGTTTGGTCCACTATCATCATAGTGGGAAGCATGGAGGCATGCTGGCAGACATGGAGAGGTAGCTGAGATTTCTATGTCTTGGTCTGGATCGGCAGGCAGCAGGAAGAGAGTGGCACTGGACCTGGCCTTGAGCATTTGAAAACTCCAGGTCCACCCCCAGTGACACAGTTCCTTCAACATGGCCACACCTCTTCTAGCCCCCCTCCCTCTGATTCTGTGGGGACCATTTTCATTCAAATCACTATACGGAGAATGCCAAAGGGACAAGAGTATAAAATGAAAAAGCTTCTAGCAGCCCAACTTAGAATGATCTGAGTGATCACATAGCCCTAGGTTATACCCTAAAGTATCAGGTAAATTACCATAGGTCCATACTGACATAAAGGAGGGACTGAACTGAAAAAAATAAATAAACCAAAAATAAAAAAGGAGATATCATGTGTAAGAGCCTGCTAATTTATGTGACTAATCACCTCAGAGAGGAGCATAATTTCCATCCTTTATGTTAGGCCTGGTGAAGAAATCTCACCAAGACTATGTCTGCCTGGAGAATAAGATTTATTTACATTGTTACTGAACTCATGCTAATAACAAGCACTCTTGATGCCACATGGTGAAAAAGGTGGTTTCCCTCTATATCCCTGCTCCCTCGCATCCATATCAAATATTATACCAGATCATAAAACTGTTTAAAAGATTGTAAGAGGATATTATGAACAATTTATGATAACAAATCTGAAAATTTCCAATAAAATATTGATTAAAGTCAATAAGAAAATATTTACCTCATTGAAAATGTAATTCTCAAGATAATGAAGATCAATAAACATATAACATTTGACTTAGCTGCAGAGAGATGAAAGTTGCAACCACCATAATAAAAAATCATACTATTCATCAAAATAGCTAAGATGAAAAGCAACATGGGGAAAATGCAAGTTTCAGCACCCTGACATCACTCCTAGAAGTGTGAAGGGGAAACCCACTTAGAAAAACCTGGGGTTTACTAAAAATCAGTGATTAGTGATCTATCTGTTCCCTCTGAACTGTTGGTTTCTCTCAAGCTCATATTATGCTGGGAGAAAATCCACAAGAATGTCCATAGCTTCACAGTGCTATGGACTGGGAGCCCAAGCAGCCATCAACACCATGACACAGGGAGTCACTGGATGAAACAGCAATTAGCAGGGACTGGGAATGGGCTGCTCACCACAGGTAGAAAAAAAAAAAAGCAAGAGAAACTATACTTAAAAGAACTGTGGTTGTCGGAGGTTGGAGGTTGGGGGATGGGAAGATGTTGGTAAGGGTAAGAGGGGAGATTTAGACAGGAGAAACACTTAGTGAGTTCCAGAAATGCTCTGCGCATCATGATGACTGTTAAGTCATAATGTGTCCTTGAATTTGCTAAGGAAGTTGCTCTTCAGCATTTCCAGCAGCAAACAGTAAAAGGCATCTGTGTGAGGTGGGGTACGCTGACGGGTTTAAGTCCCGTGATCACTTCACAGTGCATGCCATCCACATCACATTGTGCATCTTACGAGCACACAATTTTATCCGTCAGCTTTCCCCAGTAAAGCTGGGAAAACTTTAATTACAAATAACAGTGAGGTTTGAAAGAAAACATATTAGCCAGCACCGTGGTACACACCTGTAAATCCCACACTTGGGAGACAGGCTGTGGGAAGTCAGTGACCAGCTGGGTTTACCAATGAAAACCTTGCAAATAAATAAATAGTATACAGATTAACTTACACCAACGTTAGTCACCACTAAGTTGAACTACTTGATTTAGCTTTCAGGTTTAGGAAACAAAAGTGGGGGTGGAGTAGCAAATACCATAGATGGAGCACCAGCTTCTAATCACCAGGATCTTCGCAACAGTCAGGAATGACAGGATTTCTTCTGAGTAGCCAGTTGGTGGTGACTCATGTTGGCTCCTTTATAAAAATAACTCTTTAATAATACACTTTTGCTGCGTACCTTACACTTTGATTATTTTTAAGTTTATTTAAAAAAAAAAAAAACTCCAGCTCAATTAAGATTTTGATGTAAAAGTCAAACAAAGACAAGCAAAACTGGAAAAATACAGTCTATGTAACTCTCCTAAAAGAAAGACTTCAATTATCTGTGAAAATCCAGAGTCACAATATTATAAATGGACACGATTAATTGCAGGGTGAGTTAAAGCTTTCTTACTAACTTTGCACTTTGCTATGAAATACCTATACACTGGATAATGAATCAAAATGCATACAAAATGCAAAGATCAGACGACCCATACAATGACAGATTCAGAATCAGCAAACATATAAGAAGTTGCTAAATTTCTTCAGCAATCAGAAAATTGAATATAATCACTTTATACCTCTCATCTGGGCAGAACATTTAAGTGACTTAAAAATCTAATGGTGGTGTAGGAAGTGAGGGATATGTCAATTTGCTTCAGCATAATGATCATCTCTCTATGTATACATCCACACATTTTTCATCTTGCCAATCTATGCTTGTCAGTTTCTCCCAATAAAGCAGGAACAAAACATTAGTGTTACAAGTGAAATGGGATTCTGTAGCTACCTATAGACATTCCAGCTGTGCTTGAAGGGACTGTGTTAACATCTATTAAAATGGGTACATTCTTTCACCCCAGCAATTTCACTGACAGGAAGTTATCTTGGAGAGATGAATTATCCTGTGCAAGGGAATGTTTGCATAGATCTGTACCGCAGCTGTATGCAGTGTGGCAAAGAGCTAAGCAATGGCTGTCTCTCAGCAGAAAAAGTGCTGAAAACACAATTAAAATGCATGCATAATGTGAAATGCCGTAATGTCCTTAGAAAGAATACCTATTAATATGTTTGCTCTCTCAGAAAGACATCCAGGAGATATACTAGATGCAAAAAAAAAATCTTTATTTTTTAAAAACACAGCAAAATGTGCACAGTATTCTTGTACATTTATGGAGCCCTTTCACTCAGGAAATGAGCTACATCCACATGGAAAAAAATTAAAATGTTGTTATAACTTGACTCAAGGAAGTAAGAAAAGGAGGACTTGGGACCCAAGCAAATGAAAGAAAATAAAGTCTCAGGAAAAAGAAAAAAACAACAACACACACACAAATAAACAAACAAACAAAAATCCACATCCCAGAATGAATGGGAGACGGTCATATTCATGCCAAATTACATATCTGTATAAGATACATCCTCAAAAATATGCTTATCCTACTTTAGATATACAGTCTCTTTTTACTTAAGACATATAAATAATTAAGTGAAAACACTTGCAGAGAGGCCCAGCACTTCAGAGCACATGCTGCTCTTTCAGAGGCCTGAAGCTCAGCTCCCAGCACCCACGTCTGCAGGCTCATAGCTGCCTGGATCTCCGGCTCCAGGGTATCAAACACCCTCTCTTCTAGCCCCCACAGGCACCCACACATATACACATAAATACAAAACAGTTTTACAAATAGGGAGCGCTAAATGAATTTTCTGACATACAGTTCCAAATACCACTAGATGTCAGCAGAATTCCCCCAGAATTACAGACTTGTTCTTCATAACTACAGAAAAGTTGGTACTTTTATCCACAAGCTCTCCAAGGCACATTTAGCTTACGTGCTATCCAATGTAGATGTATGGATTATCAGGATATGAATTAAGTTCCTTAAAGACAGACTAATTTTTATTAACAGACAAGGCATCAACACGGCTGAAATACATTCCCCATTTACTGAGATACCTGTACTCTTTTGCCATTATTTTGCTCACGAAACAATCTTCTGAAAGATAACAATGCTTAATATTCAGTAAATCAAGATGCATTCATCTCCTACGCTGTGCGTAAAATACAGAGGCAAATTGAAACAATCACATTTATTGAGGTTTTGTTGTTTTTTTTTTTTTAACTAAGAGAACACAGTACCAATCAAAGGAAGCACTACAAATAAAGCAGGGAAAACTACTACACAGTAGTACATCAGCTATCAGGGGCTTAGGCAGGTAGCAGACTGACTATCTCAAAGTTAAACAGGGGAGCAAACAACCACTAAGCAGCTAAAACTGCCGTCGCAAGCGTCGCAAGCTTTCCCCCTGAAGCTCGTGTTTTATTCATCACCAGGTATCTTCATATTTCTCTGAGAACAGAGCTAAGGGATCTTCAGGGGTTAATCAGTCACCCACTTGGTCCAGTTACCACCTCAGATTCGTATATGGAAGTGTGTGGATCCTGTATCTTGGAAACGGGCAGAATGGGATGGGCATGTATCACAAAAAGCGCACAGCCCCTGTGAGGGAAACTCAACTGTTCGGGCTGGTGCTGTTGACCGAAGACTCCGTACCCATGAGACTTGGGTTTGCCAGAGTTTGGCTGTGTCAAGTAGTTGGGTTTCTCAAGTAATGATCCACAGTATCAAGTGCAAGTGTTCCAGAAAATAAGACAAATGCTGCATCATTTATGGCCCAGACTTGTAGAGTCACTCCTACCCACAATGCCATTGGTCAAAGCAGTCATGAACGTCCCCAGATCCAAGGAGAAGGAAACAACACGCTACCTTTTGATAGGGAGGGGACAGGTCACATTGAGTAATAAGTGAGATGGGGAATACAGTAGAAATTCTCGGAAGATAAAATCTGTGACGCCATCTGCCTGCTGAACAAAAACACACGTCCTTTACAGACAGACCAAAGTGTACTCAGTCCTAACGCTGTCCAAGGTCTCAGGTAGGTCTGAAATTAGGAGAAAGTCTTGGTTTTTGTCACCTAACTCAAGTCTGTCCCAGCAATGTGGTACATATTTGTAATCCCAGCATTCAGGAGGTAAAGGCAGGAGGATTGAAATTGAGGATCAACATTTTGTGACCAGCCTGGTCCACACAGAGATTCAAGGCCAGCCTGAACTATGTAGATAAGACACCACACTGGCCCAAAGATAGATAGATAGATAGATAGATAGATAGATAGATAGATAGATAGATAGATAGATAGATAGATGAGTAAGTAAGAAGTTAATTAAAATAACTTAGAATAAAAATTTAAGTCAGGTCCAGGTGCATGTTGCGTTCCCCGATGTTCCTCAGGTACATTTCCTCCGAGGACCTACAAAACAAAAGCAGCAGTTTAGCCTCACGACATTCAGCACACATTCTGGGACAAGCACTAAGAAACTTTTGCAGACACTCATATTGTAAAAACAGACACTGAGAACACAGACGCAAGCACATGGCCGTTCCTGGATTAAACCTTAGTCTACCCCTTGGGACCATTCCCCAGGGCTCTAAGCTCCACTAGTACGCAACCTCTTGGTTCCAGTCCCCACGCCATTCCTGTCCCATTTCCATCTGAGTGGTGTTCTGTGCTTCATCATCAGAGGCTTTTTAAAAAATCAAGTTTGTGTAGAGGAGAAGGACCTCCCCTATCAGTGGACAAGGGGAGGTACAGAGAGGGAAAAGAGGGAGGAAGGGTGGAACCAGGAGGAGATCAGGAGGGAGGCTACAGCCAGAATACAAAGTGAATAAATTGTAATAAATAATAATATTAAAGAAAAAAATTTAAGTAATCAAGTTTCTAAAATTCATCACAAGTTATTCCAAAGCTTGTGAGTTTCCTCCAATCAATTATCAGTCCACTCAGAGCTCACATACATGCAAAGCTCTCAAGTCCTTATTTGCTGAAGGCTCTCTCATAAGAGGTAGTCCCCATGTCCTGTGCACCAACAGAAAGCTCTGTGAGCCAGCAAAGGTGGCAGGGCTCCTAAAAACTCAGAAGCTGAGGAGAAGGACTTGAGTTCATGGTCAGGTAGAGTTACATTTAGACTGAGACACTTTGTCACAACAAGTAATAACAATAATAATAAGAACAACAACAACAACAACAATAATGTGAAAAGATACCTAAGAGGTTTCTAAAGTCTTAAAGTTTTGTAAAACACAACCAAATCCTATCTTTACTTAAAGGTCACTTTTTATAATCAATATCAACTGACACTTGGCCGTAGAATAAAAGTTTAAAACAGAAAAATTGGTCATCTTGAAAATCTAAATTCTTAATTCTTAATTCTTTTAAACCCAGATAAAATATGAATCTCATATCTATGGCTTTGTAAGGAAGTAAATAAATACTAGGCTTCATTTTCCCACTCTGGATTTTGTTGAAAGAAAATATTACTTATAATTCACCAGTCAGAAATCCCATTAATCTTTCTACTTAATTCATTTGTGCACATTCAATTTTCCATTTTACGATAGTAGTAATTTTTATTAAATCTCTTTTACAATGTATGATGAAGGTACCCTAACCTACTTTCAACTCCCCTAAAGCCCTCTCTGACAGCCTCCTTGAGACTTGTCAAAGCTCTTCCCTCCAAGGTATTTAAGTTTCTGCCCACTGTTCAATGAAATTTCAGGGCAACATCCTGTTCCTGGTACCCAAACCTGCTCAGTTATCATTTCCACATAAGACCTTCTTCCAAAGTAAAAATAACAATAAAATTATGTTCACACCTTCTGTAAAGCAGACCTTCATACAGGGCACAGTGGTGTGGGCTTTTCTCAGCTCTATAATGTGTGAGCCTCCTCTAGGGATATCAAAATAGTCATAATCTGGAGATTAGACAGATAGATTGATAGAGTATATAATGCCACCACATCTCACCCTTTATCCTCTATAAAGCACTGCATGCTCTCAGCTTACAGGGTCCTACAAACATTTTCAATTATCTGATCCTGAGGAACTGCCATACAGGTTACGGTAAAAGGCCAAGAGAGACATTCTGCAAACGTCCTCAGATGGTTGTGCAAGATGTAACAGAATCCCACATTAAAGTCTGGCTGTCTGTGTCAGCAATGCCCTGATTGTGAAGAAAGGTGCTCGAGATATAGTTCTCAGACCTACACTGTCGACATCTCCTAGCCAGTGGTTCTCAGCCTTTGGGTTAAGACTGCTTCAGGGGTCTAAGCTGAAGACTCTGAGAATAGGAGCCAGACATCTGCTTTGCTACTCATTTTTCTTAAAATGTATTTTTAAAAAAAGTCTGAAGCCTCTCACGAAGAAGGACCCTGAAACCTTGGGAGATAGAACGACATACACATTCAGGCTACCATTCTCTGTGTCCTGCAGGGATAGCAAGCCAACTACTTCACTGCTGAATTCACAGCTAAGTCAGTGAAGATTCTGTGACGGAGATGGACTTCTTGCCAGGAATGAGAAATGATACTGTGAAAAATGGGCTGGCTGAAATCACTGGGAATGTTGTAGTCCCCATAGCAGGAGAAACCAAAAGGAGGTGTTTATCCACCACAGACACAACCTTTTGGAAAAATGAGAATGGAAATTAATGTTTAATCCATATGAATCATCGGTCACAGCTGTTAATCACAATATTCCTACGGATGAGGCAGAGACCTGACTTCACTGGAGCAGTGGGGTCATTGAGCCTTATCCAGTCCTGGAACTCACTGGGTTCACAAAATTCATTCTAAGATATACATACATACATACATACATACATATGATATCTAAGAGAT